>NC_091471.1:43349068-43964901 GCF_036971445.1 Narcine bancroftii | reverse complement strand
TCACTCTCAGTTCGTGTCTCCAATTCCCTCAGCATAATATTTCTATTTTTCCATCATGGAACACCAAGGGCAACAAGTTACCACAAACTATTATGGCACCAGTGATCCCAGTTCAAATCTGCCACTGTCTGGATACTGTGCTTGTATCATTAACTAAAATAAAAATAAAATGCCCATAACTGAATCACATCCTCCGTGGTTGTGATTATGGACATAGTGTGCTAGTGATCGTCCTGACCACTAGAGGGCACCTGAGATGAATGTTACAGGTCAGGTTAGATGATGAAAATGAGTTGTGAGTTGTTAATAAAATATTGCCAATACCAAAAAAACCCAATCTTCTTTATTACTTAAAAAATCACATGGCACCAGAAGTGTGTATTAATTGATATCAGCAGAAAACATGTAAAGCGTGAAGGACCTGATGCTGGATATTGGACAGGGAATGTCGACCATGAGAGGCAGTTGTTCAAACAATGATTCACGCTGTATCTGCAAGCTATTGGACTCGATCGCAAACCAAATACACAGAAGATTGCACTGCTACTTATTGTGGTGGGACCTCAAGCACTAGAGGCTTACAACACAATGGTTTTGCTGAGGCAGATGACCAGAGCAAGTTTGACAAGGTTATTGAGATGTTTAATGAACATAGCTCATCAAAGAAAAATTAAACATTCGAAAGGTGTGTGCTTTGCATGCGCACACAGCTGCAGGCAAAGTGCTTTGATACTTTCTTAACATACTTGAAACCAAAAGCAAGAACAAGCAATTGGGATTGGTGAAAGATTCAATGATCTGTGATGAAACTATGTTCAGAATTATTGATAAGAAAGTTAGAGAGAGGATGCTACAAGAGACAGAAGGCCCTTCCATGCAATGACAAAGTCTGAGTGTAAAGGCAGAGATTCTCTGCCCTTACATCAGGAGTCTTACCTCTATGAATGCACCATGGCCCTTGCTGCAATCCCTCTTGGGGAAGATCATCATCGGAGCGCTGTGCTCCACCACCTCACATGAATGGACTGCTGCGACAAGTGGCTGGCTAGGGACAGGCTGATGACATCGGAATTATGCCTATCTCCCATCTCCCATTTCTCTCCCACCCACTCACCCCTCCCCTTCCATGTCCCCCTCAAGACTTGGGGAGCCAGAAAGGGCCATCAGGGCAGGGTAGGGGCTATCGGGGGCCATCAGGGCAGCAACCGCCAGGGGGGGCTCTCAGGGCAGGGCAGCCAGAGGGGACCATCAGGACAGGGCAGCTGGAGGGGGTCCTCAGAGGGCATCCAGTGTGAGCTGTGATACCACTGCCGGCCACTCCAACACATCACTAGGCTACTTCAGCCTTTGGTCCGCTTGTCAGTGGCTCAAAACGCGGCAGAGCAATGGCCGTCTTCCATACCCATAATTCCCACACAGCTGGAACCGTTCTGGGAAACACAGGGTGATTCCAGCTGATTGAGGGATTATGGGCAGGGAAGATAGCCAATGCTCTGCCGCATATTTATGATGGGCAGTGCCATGGCCCCAGTCACCCCGCCTCCATCAGCTCCAGAGGGTGCTACGAGGTGCCGATCAAAATGAATGCAATGCAAGAGCAGCCTTTCAAGGGTGCTCAATGAAAGATAAGTTTATATTTTTACCTCCACACTATAACCAGCTTCCAGGTGGAAGCTGTAAGAACCTAAAGTTTACCTTAGCTGGAGCTGTGAAGATATGCCACACCAGTGAATTAGCTCTGCAGCATGTTAAAAAAAAAGTGAGAGTGCAAAAGCCAGTGAAAATGAAGGCATAGCCATAGACACAATATCTAGACACACATATAAACAGAGAATGAGACATAGGGAACAACAAAAAGATGAAGGTATTCAAATGTAAATGGTGTGGCCCTCAATATGCTTCAAAACAATACCCAGCCTATGGAAAAGTCTGAAGTAAGTGCAAAGGGCAGAATCACTATTCAAATCAATGTCTTTCCAAAGAGAAACAAAGCAGAAGTGAAAGTATGCACACTATGAAAGAAACATCCCTCAGTGATGCATTCTTTGTGGGCATGATAGTGCAAGGAAATTTTAAACCAACAGCCACTGAGCAACCAAGCATGAACAGAGTTGAGCAGCACGTGGACTGTGTCATTGCATACAAATGGAGCAGATATTCCTTTAAAGCTGGGCACAGGGGCAAAGGCCAATTTGATCTGTGACTGCAACATCAGGGCAATGAAGATAAAGCCATACGTCCATTCAAATTCTGTTCAGCTCAAAGCCTACCATGGACAGGGCATCAACACAAAAGGTACATGTAAACACAAGATTAAAGTTAAAGATAAATAGCACCACCTCAGGTTTGCAGTCATCCTAGATGGACATGAATCACTGTTTGGTGACAAAGCATATGAAAACTTGAACCTAGTCAAGAGGGTATACAAAGAACAGCATAGAGGAAATACTGGAGCAATTTTCAGATATCTTCAAGAAATGGGCGGTGCAATGTTTTTCAATAAATTGGATGTATCCCAGGGCTTCTGACAAATAAAACTGCATGAAGATCGCACAAAATACTGTACATTTAAGGCACCATTTGGCCGATACTCTTGACTGAGGATGTCATTTAGAATTTCATCAGCTTCCTAAGTGTTGCACGTCATAGAAGGCATAAATGGGGTATGCATTTACATGAATGACATGATCCTATGGGGATCCACACAGGAACAATACAATAAGAGGATCCTCAAAGTGCAACAACACATCCAGAAGTATGGATCAAAGTTAAACAGAGAAAAATGTCAATTTAGTGTGAAGGAATCACCTTTCTGGGAGATAAGCTGTTGGAAGCAGGTGTCAAGCCAGACAAGAGCAAGGTGAAAGCAATTCTGCAGATGCCCAGACCTGCTGACAAAAAGGGTATATTGAGAGTTCTGGAATGATCAATTTCATTGGTAAATTCATTCCAAACTCGTCTTACAAAGCATTGAACCTAAGGAAGTTGCTACAAGACAAATGTGAATTCAAGTGGACAGCCAACCAAGAGAAAGAATGGGGATTATTGAAGACCATTTGAACTGCAGAACAAGTGCTTTTAACGTTTTTTTGACCCATCCAGAAAGATGAAAATATCTACATATGCTTCAAAGAATGGAATAGTTGCCGTCCTACTTCAGGCTGTGGGAGAAGATTGGAGGACAGTTGTGTACACATCAAGGATGATGTCAACATCTGAATGTTGATGTGCACAGATTGTCTTAGTCTGGTCTATGGACTCCAGAAATTCTACAATCCAAAGATTGTTGATGAAGCTATAATGTTATGACTTTGAATTGGTGTACACTCCAGGGAAATTTATTGTGTTGGCTGATGTGTGTCCAGGGCAATGACACAGAGTGAAGCACACAATGAGAGTTCCACAGAAACAGATATGAATGTCTAGTGAACCTGATCATTGAATCTCTTCCCATATCTGACATGAAATCCAAGCAGATTGCAGCTGAAGCAGAAAAGGGCACATTTCTACAGAAGGTCATCAAGAATCTGACTGAAGGATGGCCGAGAGGTGAATGTCAGCCATACTACCACATCAGAGCTGAGTTGAGTGTTGTCAATATGCTTCTACTCAGACAGAGCAGAATTATCATTCCTCAATCACTTCAACAAGAGATGCTGAAAAGGGTGCATGAGGGGCACCTGGGAATGGAAAAATGCAAGAGGAGGGATAAATGCTGACATTGAGAGGATGGTTTCAAGCTGTGAGACCTGTCTGAAACATTTCACAAAGCAGCCAAAGGAATCCATGATCATAATTGACATACCAGCAGAACCAGAAAGTTGGGACTGATCTATTACATCCAGATGGAAAGAATTACTAGCTGTTTATTGACTATCTATCAAATTATTCTAAGATGGTGCTGCTTCTTAACATGTCTGTCACTTGTGTCATCAAACATATGAAATTGATCTTTGCAAGACACAGCATTTCTCAAATTGTTTACAGTGACAATGGACCATGCTGCAGTTATAGAGAATTCTAGAACTTTGCAGAAGTGTATGATTTTCAACATGTGGCTTCAAGTCATTTGCACCTCCAGTCAAATGGTTAAGCAGAGAAAGGAATTCACATAGTTAAACAGCTGCTCAAGAGAGCACAAGGCAGTGGCTCAGATCCTTACTTAGCTCTGTTGAGTTAATGAACGTCACTACTTGATCATGGCATGTCACCCGCTGAGCTTCTGATGAGTTGTAGACTATGCACAACACTTCCCGACGCTGGAGACCTAAACAAGAACAGAGAAGTCAAATGGAAACAAAAGCATCTGCAAAGGAGACAAAAATCAAACTCTGACAAGTCTGCAAGAAGCTTAGGGCCACTGGCACAACATGACACAGTGACACTCAGAGATTCCAACACCTGGGTCAAGAAGACCACTGTTCAGGAGGAAGTAAATTCAAATTTCTACACTGTCAGAACTGAGGATGGTCAAATACTGAGGAGGAATTGAAAGAGCCTGCTGAAAACACAAGTGACATTGCAAGAACCAGCCTGCACAGGAATAGAGGAAACACCACAGTACTGAGCCATAGAGCTGAAACATGCACCTATGTTAAGAAGATCCACATGCATTATCAAACCACCTGACAGGCCGAATCTCCAAAAGATAAAGAACTGCACACTTAAACGTTTGTGCTGCTGATATTTGTGTTTATGTTGGGTTTTACTTTAAATTGAAATTAATACTATATTAGTGCTTTATGTTGCTAGATTGAGCATCTTAAGAAAAGGGGATGTGGTGATAGTGTGCTAGCAATACTCCTGACCACTAGAGGGAGTTAGAGATGAATGTTGCAGTTCAGGTTAGATGAATAAAATAGCTGCACCATGAGGTTGTGAATTGTTAATAAAATATTGTTAATACCAAAAGAACCCAAGTTTCTTTATTACTTTAAAGAAACATCACAGTGATTTTGTTGTGCTCTGCTTGCTTCACATCTGAAAATCTCCCAGCTACTTTCAACTATGTACCATTTGGTTGGCTCACAATATTTCTAGTTATTAAACCATAGGAAGAACATAATTAAGCTTGAGGGGGAGCAGATAAAGTTCGCACAAATGTTAGCTAATTTGTAGGGCTTGAATTATCAGGAGAATTTTTATAGGCTATGTATGTTACTATTTATCAGGGAATATTTATTTATTGTCATACAGACTATTATTTGGATGAAAGAAAACTCTAAATTCGGAGGTGCAAAGAGTAAAGGAGTTCACGTGCATGATACCCTAAAGATTTTCTCCAGTTTGAATCGGTAGTAAAGAAAGCGAATGCAACGTTGGGATTCATTTCTCTAGGAATAGGATATAAGAGCAGGGTTGTGATGTTGAGGCTTTGTAAGGCACTGGTGAGGCTTCACATGTAGTAAAGCGTACAGGGGAGGTGGTGGCATCAGGGAAGGTGACAAAATTTAAGAGGAATATTGACATGTAGTGGAATGAGCAAGGCACTGAGGAATATGGAATAACTGCAGGTCAGTGGGATTAGGCAGGATGGCCTTCCTCTATCTTGTCTGAATCTAGGTCTACATCACCACTTTTATTTTAAAATTCTATATTTTCACTCCTTTATTTAGTAAAAATCCATCTCTAGCAAGCCCATTGTCATTCAACTTGTTACACTTTGCATTCCACAAATGGACAATGTATTGATATTTAGTCCTGTAATCAATAATGGAATTAATCTGACCATTGCCTGACAAATCCAATCATAATGGATGTTTACAGTAAGTATGTAGTTTTAATTTTCTTACTGTTCATTTCATGGTTTCTCTCAGAGTCCTTACAGTGACCATGAGCAAACAATGTGCTGCTGGGGGATCTCAACGAGTCAGGATGCATCCTGGGGTATAAATATTTTGGGTCGGGGCTAAACTAGAAGATGTTGATGTTTTATATATGAAGGAGGAAAGGAGTTATCGAGGGAACAAAATGTGTTGGACCTAAAGTGGAGAGACAGGAAGAGTGAGAGATTATTGGCAGTGGGGGGAGTGGGGTGGGGTGGAGGGGGGTTTGGATTGTTTGAGACAAATATAAGAAGAGATGAAAACAGTGAAATCAAATAGAGTTGTGAGTGACATAAAAATTTTAAAATGTCTATGTTCAAATGATTAAGTTCAAGGCAGTCCTGGCGAAATATATATATAGGATGTTGCCCAGACTTCAGGAACTGAGCTGCAGGGAAAGGTTAAACAGGTTAGGACTTTATTCCCTGGAGCATAGAGGAATAAGGGGAGATTTGATAGAGGTATTTAAAATTATGAGGGGATAGACAGAATTAATATTGATAGGATTTTTCCACTGAGGGTAAGTGAGATACAAATCAAAGGTCATGGGTTAAGTAAAAGGCGAAAAGTTTAGGGGGAACATGAGGGGAAACAACTCCACACAGAGGCTGGTGGGGTTGTGGAATGAGCTGTCAGCTGAAATGGTGAATACAGGCTCAATTTTAACATTTCAGAAGAATTTGAACTGGTACATTGATGGGAGAGGTATGGAGGGCTATGAACTAGGTACAGATCAGTGGGGCTAAGCAAAAAAAAAGCCTCATTCGGCACAGACTAGAAGGGCTGAAGGGGCCTGTTTCTGTGCTGTCATGTTGTATGGTTCTTGTCCCTGACAATGGATGAGTCTGAGGACAGATATAGCAGTGCAGAGAACTGAAATGGTTGGCAAGAGAAAACTCAAGCCTGGGGCCACAGAGTATAGCTATTCTTCAAGTCACATCCTCAGATAATTGATTTGTTAAACATGATTTCTTTTTCATAAATCTATGAAACTTTGCCCAGTCCTATTCATGCTCTCCAAGTGTACCAAATGCATCGTATGTAATAGGTTCTTACATTTTCTTCAGTACTGTTTATACTGGTTGTAATACCCTGTTCCTTCCCTTCCTATTTATTTAAAACAGTGGGGTTATATTTGCCATTTTCTAATCTGTAGGAACTGCTCCAGATTCTAAAGAATTTTGGAAGCTGACCACCAGTGCCTGGGTACAACATAAGAGAGGATGTGCTGACCCGAAGTGGGCAGAGAGAAAGAGCAGAGGGATTGTGCATAATCAAAGAGCTCAGAACACATGTCCTAAGGCCAGTGCAGTGTCAAAATCTGAGAACTTGTTTGCAATTCTGGTGGGGTTTCTGTGATATTACATGAATGGCCATGGTCAATCAGTGTACCTTTAAATGCTGCATATTATCAAAATCGCTGATCGTGTCAGCCATTCCTCAATTCACAGCAAGCTCATTACTCACTTAGCAACAAACTTCAGTCATGCATAACATTAAAACACTCCACTTCATCCTTGCACATTCAGTGATGATTCAAGAATGACATCCACATCTCACACTTGCACAAACTGCCAGACATTCAACCATCGCAGGAACATTACCCAAACAAGGTTCATGGCAATCACCGGCACATATAACTCTCTTTTGCAGGAGAAGGCGATGCTGGAGGTAATTAGAAAGGGAGAGACATAGCCCCTATCCTACCCACATCCACAACGCCCTGCACCCGATGGAGAAAAAAGTGAAGACCATCTCGAGGACTTCTGCTCTGATGCTGTGGCTCGTGGCAGTGCAGTATTCATAGATAGTGGATCCTCATACCTAACCTTTTCATTTGCCTCACAAACCTTTTCAAATGATATAATCATATTCCTCCCACCGCCCCCTTTCAATCTTGCCTCACTGCAATTCCCAGCAAAGATACTTGTTAATAAGGAAATTCACAATCGCTTTGGAAGCACCTATGCAGACATTGGTTGATTGAGGAAAATGTTGCTTGAAGATGTGCCTTTGCACAACCCCTGGGTCTATTGAGCAGCAGTGTCCCCTGTTCCATGTGCATCTATATCTGCACGACCTTCAGGAGGTGTGGGTGATGAACTGGAAAATCATTTCCAACATCTGAATATGGACATCAACAACCTTTCCAGGTCAACTTCCTTGGCACCCCTTAAAAAAAATGAACACTTCTACTGACCTTGGAAACTTCTGGCTCATAACTATTCAAAGAGCCAATATGGCTTTCTGCACAATGTCCTTCCCTTCGTGATGTTGACCTCTTCTGCTTTCTATTGGCTTATTCCCCTTCTTCCCCTTTTATCCATAGCCTTTAACACAGAGGCCTGTCTTTTTTTTCGCTCATACCTTGAGACCCAAAATGTTGGTAATACATCTTTATCTCCTATGGAAGCTGCAACACCGTCAGAGTTCCTCCAGCATCTCCATGTATTGACTACGATCAAAGCATCTGCAGACTTTAGTGTTTCACTTAAAGGAGAGTAAAACCTCATCACGACACTTCTGGAAGCAACTGACTTTATAAAAGCCTTGAAGTCTGTCAGGCGTGCTTCAACCCTTGCCATCTACTCACTGAAGAGTTGAGAAGAATAAAGGGATATCTCATCAAACATGATTCATACAGGTGGAGGGGAGGAGGATGTTTCCTCTGGCTGAAGAGTCAGGGACTTGGGGCATGGTTTTGGAATGAGTGCTGGGATGTTCAGGGTGAGAAAATTTGTTCAGTATCTGTAACCAAAGAGTTGTAGTTTGTTGTGAGTCTGAGTGCTTGACTATTTTACAGAAACATTCTCTTCGGAATTTTTGATGAAAGGGATGTGCAAAAGAACCTGACTGTTCTTGTAGACCCATCACTGAAAGTACACGTTCAGGTGCTGGAATTGGTTATAAAGGCAATGTTGGCCGTCATTGTAATAGGATTTGTGTATAGGTGCAAGGTTAAATCAATCTGGAATTTTGTATGAGTTTGTTCTCCTGACAAAGGAAGCTGTTACCATTGCAGGAGTGCAACTAGATTGATTCTTCAGAAGCCAGCACTGACAATTGTAAAGAGATTGTGTCCAATTATCACCGCCAGTGGGCTGATATCGCCTCAAACCGTGCATCTTGGCGCCTCACAGTTCGGCGGGCAGCAACCTCCTTTGAAGAAGACCGCAGAGTCCACCTCGCTGACAAAAGACAAAGGAGGAAAAATCCAACACCCAACCCCAACCAACCAATTTTCCCCTGCAACCGCTGCAACCGTGTCTGCCTGTCCCACATCGGACTTTTTAGCCACAAACGAGCCTGCAGCTGACGTGGACATTTACCCCCTCATAAATCTTCGTCCGTGAAGCCAAGCCAAAGAAAGAAAGAATGGAAGTATTGTAGTGGTCCATTACCTGGCAAGCGAATCAGCACTCAAAATGGGAAACTAACGCAGCGAGCGCAGAAAGTATGTGCACACTAATGGCCTTCAATGGCCAAGAGCCTCCACAGCAGGAACCACAGCCAATCAAAGGCCAGCTCGCCAATGATGTCACATCCACCTGCAGCGGTGGGAATGCGCGGCTCAATGCCAGGAAACTGGGTCTATAAAAGCAGGGTTGGGGAGATCAATAAATCAATCTTAACTTCCCTTACACCCGTTAGTGTGTTGTTCTTCTCTTGCTCTTGCCTCGCTACATTGGTGACCCCAAATGGTCTAAATGGAATTTGGACTCGAAGATGACCAGCCCATCTACGCTCCTCGCAGTTTCACTAAAACTGTCAACACTCTGGACATCGCAACCACATTTCAACTGCGGCAAATCTCCACCAATTCCACAAAGTACTACTACGTGGTGACACTGCAGTGAGGGTTGTTGATTTCCTACAGCAGCCTTCAGAACAGGGCAGAGGCCCGAAAAATGAGCTATTAACCCACACTTTCAGGCTCTCAAAGTGCAAGCATGCTGCCCATTTGCTGCACATGGACACCCTGGGGGACAGAGCCCAATCTAACCTCATGAGCAATATGCTGGCTTTGGCTGATGGACACAAGCCTTGCCTACTCTTTGAGCAGATTTTTCTGGAGCGACTGCCTGAGGACGTCCAACTGCTGCTGGCTGGCGAGGACTTCAGCGACACCCAGAAAGTTACAGCCCGGGCGGATGTTCTCTGGAGACCAAACCTCATATGGTGAAGGGCCTACAAGAATTCACTGGTATGATCAACTTCCACCACAGTTTCATAACAGCAGCGGCCCAGATCATGCGTCCTCTATTCACATTAATGGCAGGGAAGGATAAAGAAATCACCTGGGGCAATGAATCATCAGTGGCCTCCAAGAAGGCGAAGGAGGCACTGGCCAAAGCCACATTGCTGGTGCACCCCAGGACAGACACCCCAACAGCCCTCATGGTGGATGCTTCCAGCACGGCGGACAGAGGAGAGCTAGAGCAATGGCAGCCTCTGGCTTTCTTCAGCAGACACTTTTGACCACCTGAGCTAAAATACAATGGCTTTGACTGAGAGCTCTTGGCTTTGCACCTTGTGGTCTGACACTTCTGCTACTTTCTGGAAGGAAGACAATTCAGTCTTTTCGGCCCATAAACCACTGACTTTTTTATTTAATAAAATGTCAGACCCGTGGTTTGCTTGGTAGCAGAAGCATCTGTCATATGTGTCAGAATTCACCACTGACATCGAGCACATAGCTAGGAAATCCAACATGGTGAGCGATGCTTTATCATGACTAACATTGCAAAGTATACAGACCCTGTCCCAAGGGATAGACTATACGGCCCTGGCAGAAGCGCAGCAGGCGGACCCAGAGAAACCAGCATACAGGACCACAGTGTTGGGACTTTGCCTGGAAGACATCCCAGTAGGTTCAGGTAATGCTCCTCTGTGACATATCCCTCGGCCATCCCTGCCCCATAGTACCCATGAACTGGATTTGACAAGTCTTCAATGCGGTACATAACTTGGCACACCCAGACATCAGGACAATCTTTCACATGGTAGCCAGCAGGTTCATGTGGCACAGCCTCCGGAAGCAGGTCAACCAGTGGGCTAGAACCTGCACACTGAGCCAGATGTCAAAAGTCCAAAAGTTCACTAGGGCACCCCCTTCCCCACCCCCACCCCCTCCCCCACCAGTTCAAGCCGACATGAAGAAAGTTCAGCCACATACACATAGACATTGTGGGACCACTACCCGAGTCCTGGGAGCATGATACCTACTGACAATGGTCAATCGCTTCACTAAGTGGCCGGAAGCAGTCCCACTAACAGAAACAATGATGGAGGCCTGCGCCACAGCCCGATAAACACTTGGGTGGCAAGGTTTGGATTCCAGAACACATGACTTCAGCTAGAGGTGCATAGTTCAGTTCAAGCCTGTGGACAGCACTGGTAAACCTACTGGGGATGCAGCTCCACCATATCACAGCATACCATTCCCCAGGCAAACAGAGTGGTGGAGCAGTTTCACAGACACCTAAAAGTGGCGCTGATGGCTCGGCTCAAGGAACCCAACTGGATAGATGAGCTTTCGTGGGTTCTGTTGAAGATCCGTACAGCCCCCAGAGAAATTCTAGCAGAGCTAGTGTACCTTTGGTCATTCCTGGGGAATTCATGCCCACCGCCAAAGACTTGGACGAGCCACCCGCAGCAACCCTGGAGAAACTCAGCCCCAGTGCCATCCACACAGCATGGGCAAACAAAATCTTTCATCCCTAAGGACTTGAGGACCTGCAAGTATGTCTTCTTCTTCAGAGGAGCACACCAAGCACCGTTACAATGATCATATGAAGGATCATACAAGGTGATCAGGTACAATGGGTCAATATGCATGCTGGACATAGGTGGAAAAGAAGAGACATTCACTGTTGACTGCCTCAAACCAGCACACCTGGGCGTAAACCAACTGGTCAGTGCACAACCTCCACGTTGCAGGGCAGGCTACATAAACAACTGAAGAAGACAGCATCTGTATCGCTGGTTCAGTGGTGTGTTGGGGGAGGGGGTCTGTATAGTGGCCTGCTGCCTGGCAAGTGAACCAGAACTCTAAATGGCAGACTAATGTGGCAATGGTGGAAAGCCCATGCACACTAATGGCCTTCACCGGCCAGGAGCCTGCACGGCGGGAACCACGGCCAATCAAATGCTAGCCGTCCGTGTCATCACATCTGCCCACAGCACCAGAAAAAGTGGGCCCAGTGGCAGGAAGCTGGGTCAATAAAAGCAGGGCTGGGGAGGTCAATAAATCAATCTTGAGTTCACTTAAACCTGTGTGTGTGTTGTTCTTCTCTCGCTCTGCAGTAGTGCCTCATTACAGTATCATGAGTTTAGTGTATGTTGTGGAGATCTCATGGAAACTTAAACTCTACTATCAAAACTAGATAGACTGTATACAGTGAGGAACTCTCTCAAAACCCATGACTGTACAGAGGAGGAGCGATTAAAAATCGACGGGAGAGGTAGGTGCTCATTTAAATCTCCTCAGGGACTGTGAGAGTGGGACTATGAACAAGAGGAGGAGTGGCAGAAGAATTATGGAATTCAATACAGATAAGTGTGAGGTGATGATTTTTGTTCGGTCAAACTTAAAGGGAGAGTACATGGTTAATGGTAACGTGAAAGAACCGAAGGGATCCAAATCCATAGATCTCTCAAGTTGCTGTGCAGGTTGATGAGATTATTAAGAAGGCCTATGGTATGATGGGCTTCATTAATCAGGAGGTTGAGTTCAGGAGTCATGAGGTAATATTGCAGCTTTATAAATCTCTGGTGAGACCAGACTTGGAATACAATATTGGTTTCATTTCTGATTATCTTACTACAGGAAGGATGAGGTAGCTCTGAAGTTGCAGAGGAGATTTATCAGGATGTTGCCTGGAATGGAAAATGTGTCTTATGAGGCAAGGTTAGCAGAAGCTATAGCTTTTCTCTTTGGAGCAAAGAAGGATGGGAGGTGACTTAATGGAGGTCTACAAGATTATGAGAGGTATAGATAAGGTGGACAGCCAGCACCTTCTTCGCAGAGTGGGTGTAGCAAACACCAGAGGACATCTGTACAAAATGAAGGGAGGAGACATTAGGGGAGACATCAGGGGTAATTCTTTTTACACAGAGAGTTGTGGGTGTCTGGTATGCATTGCCAGGGGTGGTGGTAGAGGCTGGAACAAATGGGGAATTTAAGAGACTCTTATACAGGCACATCGATGAAAGAAAAATAAGAGGGTTATGAGGTAGGGAAGGTTTCATTTTATGGTAGATGTACAATATCATGAGGTGAAGGGCCTGTTCTGTACTGTAATATTCTATGTTCTATACTCACATTTGGCCATGACACCACAGTGGTGGGATGAGTAGCAAAAAATGATGAGTCAGAATACAGGAAAGGAATTTAAAGTCTAGTGACATGGTGCCATGATGACAATCTGTCTCTCAGCATCAATAGATGGTTAGGCTTTTTCCATTGAGGGTAGGTGAGATACAAACCAGAGGTCATGGGTTGAGTGAAAGGGAAAATGTTTAGAGGGAACTTGAGGGGGATCTTCTTCACATGGAGAGTGGTGGGAGTGTGGAACAACTTGCAAGCTGAAGTGATGAATGTGAGCTCAATTTTAACATTTGTGAAGAATTTGGACAGGTATATGGATGGGAGAGGTATGGAAGACTTTGGAATGGGCGCAGGTCAGTGGGACTAGGCAAAAAAAGATTTTGCACAGAAGGGCTGAAGTGACCTGTTTATGTGCTGTAGTGTCCTATGGTTATAAGGTTTTATGGAGGAGATGATCATTGAGTTCAGGAGAGGGGGCAGAGTCAATATTCCTTCTCTTAATTAATGGAGCTGAAGTTGAAAGAGTAGATAGCTTCAAGTTATTAGGAATAGATAGCTCCAGTGACCTGATGTGGGACAAGGGCATCAACGTGACAATAAAAAAAAAATGCAGCAACACCTTTACTTTTTTAGAAGACAAAGGAAATTCATCATGTGCTCCCCCTCCCCCCAAACAGAAGGTAGTGGTGGTCAAGTAATGAAGTATATTCAAGAAGTAAGTAGGCATCTATGTCTTGTCAAAGAAATCAAGAGATATGGGGAGGAAGTAGGAACAGGGTGTTGAAAAGACAATCAGCCATGATCATATTGAAGACACCCAGACTGAAGATGCTGCACTCTGACGCCAAACATGCTCCAGTGGAGGAACTCAGTAGTCAAGCAGCAACAACAGGAGACAAAGAATGATTGATGTTTCAAGCAGAAGCTCTTTATTGAGACTGGGGAAACGTAGTTGAGAAGCCTATGTGGGAGACCACCCTATCTTCTTTACACTGGCTTCCTGACTACATTTCCCCAGTCTCAATAAAGGATTTTGAGTCAAAATGCTGACTGCTCTTTTTCTCCCACTGATGCTGTTTGACCTGCTGAGTTCCTCTAGCAGAATGTGTTTAGCTTATGATGATAATGAATGTTGAAGCAGACCTAAAGATCCAAATAGCCTACTCCGTTCCTATTCCATTCTTCAATGTTTCCATATTTGACTGTTTTCAAGGTCCAATTTAATTATAAAATGGCCACCCTCACACTGCATTGTCCCTTTATGAGATGCAGCCTAACAATGTAGATCAAGCTGTTTTAACTAATATCTGCTTCCCTAAGCTCTACTAGGTTATGGAGTAGTCACATACTTAGTGGAACTACTCCCATTTTATGTGTGTAGGTGTCACATGACCTTTAGTCAAAGATCAATCTTTTGTTTTGATCCCAATCAGCTGTGTGAAATGACCCATAACTTGAATTACCTTATCGGTGAATTCTTTGGAGTTATCCTTTCCTGCCTTCCATTCTTCCAGAATGGCTTACTGGCACTAGACTTTAATGACATTTGAGGGATTGTGCAGTCCTAAAATGGTTCTGACAAGAGACACTCAAGATTAGGGTGAAAAGTTACTTGAAGTGAGTAAATCTAAGCAATCATAGGGACAGGGGTGGGAGCTTTAGTTGCAGACTATTGTGCCATTCAGTCAGATCAAGTTTAATTTGTTCCCAGCTGTTTACCCACTGTTGTTCCCTATTCCTTGGTATCTTTTGTCATTGACATTTATCTCAGTCTTGAAAATTGCCATTGACCCAGCCCAGATTTTTGAGGAAATTAATTCAAGATTTCCCTTTGTGTGAAGAAGAGCTTCCTGCTTTTCCCTTGCAAATATCCTGGCTCTAATTTAAAGATTTTGCTCTTTGTTCTAGATTCTGTCAACAAAGCAAAAATTCTTTTTTTTAAAATCTTGTCCAGTGATCACAATTGATGTATATTTAATTTCCTCACTTCTTCCCTTCAAGAGATAGGTAGAGAAGAGAAAACATTTACAAGTCCTTTGCAGATACAAGATGGAAAATCATAACTAATGTATACTAAGTTTAATTATTTAATTGGCACCATCCACAAAAACATTATCCAATGATCTACAGCAAAACTGACTAAACACCAATGAAGTGGAAAAAATGAGAACTGGGATATTTAAAAAATAAAATCAAATAGATAGATTAGTGTATTAGGAAAATGAACTGTAGCCTCACTTAGTAACCTTTGACCTATTTAAATATTCATTGTTTCTTAATGCTGTTCTGTTTTCCACAGTACAGTGCACAGTTAGGATGTAAGGATAATAAGACATATTACTATCATTAAGCATGAGTTGTTCTAATGAATCTCATACGTCTCTCTGACAATATCTTGGCAACTACAGAGCACAAAAGCCTGCAGTGCTCAGAAGTTTTTTTTTTGGTTTAACAGCAAAAGTCTGTGACTTATTAAAAAAAAATGATAATGTAGATATGAATCTTAAGTAATTAATGTGAACAATGCTAATTAACCATCATAATTAAAAAACTAATAATCTAGAACATTTTTTTTTCACAAGTGCATTAGCTGTAATTGCCTAGCAACACATTTGGGCTTCATTAACTTATGCACAAAACAGATTTTTTTTAGACTTTGTCTCCATAGCAACAAACGTTCAATGGTCTCAGGAGTGCGTGATTCTAAATTGTTTATGTGTGCATGTTTGTTGTATTGTCTTTAGCAGCAATGATAAACATATCAATGTGCAAATAATTTCAGCCTAATTATTAACTAATTAATTTATCATAAAGTTTGGCATGGGATTGACAATTGGCCAAATGCCTCAGAAACAATGCATCAAAAGACATTAGTCTTGCGCACTCTCAAAGGCTTCCTGGGTAGATATGTCACTCAGCATGGTACAGTATCTCACCGATCACAAACTCCCAGGCCTGAATTGTGCTGAACAGGCTGCTTGAAACTTACGTTGTAGGGATAAAGAAATTTTAGTGTTTAAAAGTATTACTCATGGGCTGTATAACCACTTTCATTTGTCTAATTCCTCAAATATCTATCCAGTTCTTGTTTGACCATCACCTCTATCTCCTTAGGCAATTCATTCCACATCCATCATTCCAGGTGGAGTAGGTATATTTTAACTGTTTGTAAGTCTTTTCATTTCAATGTTACCAATCTTAGTGGGGATGTGGAATATATTAACAGGAGTCAAGAGTTTATTACATTTAAATAATACTCTCTCTTGTCAAAAATTAATGGTCCAAGTTCTGACCTTTCCTCACAACTTGGATGCTTTAAGTTGGTTACTTCAGGGTCTGAAAATTCTTGTTGTGGAATGGCAAATAGGCTTATATTCACCTTGCCAGATGCGCATTCATTCTACTTTCTGTAGTATTCAGTCATTTTGACTTTAATGTTAGCTGCTCTGATCTAACATTGCCAGACAGCTATCCACCAATAACCATAATTACCACCCCCAACCCTGTATCCTGTGATATATCCCCATTACTCTTTCCTGTACTTAATTTCCTCATCTTGCATTTATTCACAAAAAGCCAACTTGTCATTCATCTACTCAACTTCCAACTGACACATCTGAATGTGAAGTCAAAAGAAATAAACACAAACAATCAGAGATGTAGGGCAGACTTTCAATTTCCCTCCATATAACCATATAACCATATAACCACTTACAGCACAGAACAAGCCAGTTTGGCCCTACTAGTCCATGCCGTAACAAATCCCCACCCTCCGAGTCCCACTGACCAGCACCCGGTCCATACCCCTCCAGTCCTCTCCTATCCATGTAACTATCTAGTCTTTCCTTAAATGTAACCAATGATCCCGCCTCGACCACGTCTGCCGGAAGCTCATTCCACATCTCTACCACCCTTTGCGTAAAGAAATTTCCTCTCATGTTCCCCTTATAATTTTCACCCTTCAATCTTAAACTCTAGCCCTCTAGTTTGAATCTCCCCCACTCTTAATTGAAAAACCTATCCACATTTACTCTGTCTGTCCCTTTTAAAATCTTAAACACTTCTATCAAGTCCACCCTCAATCTTCTATGCTCCAGAGAAAAAAGCCCCAGTCTGCACAACCTTTCCCTGTAACTCAAACCTTGAAATCCTGTCAACAGTCTCGTGAACCTTCTCTGCACTCTCTCTATTTTGTTTATATCTTTCCTATAATTTGGTGACCAAAACTGTACACAGTACTCCAAATTTGGCCTCACCAATGCCTTGTACAATTTCATCATAACCTCCCTACTCTTGAATTCAATACTCCGATTTATGAAGGCCAAAATTCCAAATGCCTTCTTCACCACACCATCTACCTGAGTATCAGCCTTGAGGGTACTATTTACCATAATTCCTAAATCCCTTTGTTGCTCTGCACATCTCAATAGCCTACCATTTAATGCATATGACCTATGCATTATTTTTTATAGATTTGTTTCTTATTATATAGACAACAGACTCGCCAAGGCAAATAGCGCCTTTGGAAGACTACACAAAAGAGTCTGGAAAAACAACCAACTGAAAAACTTCACAAAGATAAGCGTATACAGAGCCGTTGTCATACCCACACTCCTGTTCGGCTCCGAATCATGGATCCTCTACCGGCATCACCTACGGCTCCTAGAACGCTTCCACCATCGTTGTCTCTGCTCCATCCTCAACATTCATTGGAGCGCTTTCATCCCTAACGTCGAAGTACTCAAGATGGCAGAGTTCGACAGCATCGAGTCCACGCTGCTGAAGATCCAGCTGCGCTGGGTGGGTTACGTCTCCAGAATGGAGGACCATCGCCTTCCCAAGATCGTGTTATATGGCGAGCTCTCCACTGGCCACCGTGACAGAGGTGCACCAAAGAAAAGGTACAAGGACTGCCTAAAGAAATCTCTTGGTGCCTGCCACATTGACCACCGCCAGTGGGCTGATATCGCCTCAAACCGTGCATCTTGGCGCCTCACAGTTCGGCGGGCAGCAACCTCCTTTGAAGAAGACCGCAGAGCACACCTCACTGACAAAAGGCAAAGGAGGAAAAACCCAACACCCAACCCCAACCAACCAATTTTCCCCTGCAACCGCTGCAACCGTGGCAGCCTGTCCCGCATCGGACTTGTCAGCCACAAACGAGCCTGCAGCTGACGTGGATATTTACCCCCTACATAAATCTTTGTCCGCGAAGCCAAGCCAAAGAAAGATAATATGTATGTTTTCCCTTTGATGCTGCCACAAAACACCAACTTCCGTAACTTGTTCTCAACAATAAATATGGATTCTGATTCTGATTCTTGACAATGTGAATTAAAGTTGGTTTTATCTGTTTGATAAATAATTCAAATTGATCCAGTAAAGCTAGAATGTTCATAGCCTGATGGTTATCTATTTATTAATACAATGCTGTGTCTGACTACTGAACAGCTTTCATAAAAAAAAATTGTCTTCATTGAACAAATCTCACACTTGACAGAAAATGTAATGAATTGAATGATAAAACTAGATCTAAAATTAACTGACTTAAATGTCTCAAAGTTCATTTTCTGTCACAAACTGGTGTTTTCTGGATTGTCTCTAATTTCATGTTATAGATATTAGTTGGGAATTTAGTAATAGTATGGGCAAAAATGGATAATCTGTGCACAAGTTTCCACCAATATGTATCTAAATATCTAATACAGGGGTGGCCAACTATTTTATTAATTTTTTTAATGTAGACACACAACATGGTAGCAGGCCCATGAGTCCGTGCCACCCAATTAACCTTCACCCCCGGCATGGACTCATAGGCCAAAATGACCTGTCTATATTAAAAAAAATTAAATTAAAAGATTGGCCACCCCTGATCTAATATGTATCTATGCTACTGGCTGTTATATTTCCTTGGCCAACCATTACCATTGTAGTCAATAATTCTATCGTTTTAATGTAATAGTTGTTTGTCTGCATGTACACCAGAAAAAAAACACCTTAAAAAATGAAGGAAACCACTTAACATTCCTAATTTTACTTCAGTGGCATCAGGAAAAAAATCCAAGAGGGATGAAGTAAAATATTAATTGTTTGGATCGATTTTATCCTGGCCAATAACAACAAAACATAATTTAAGAATAAAACAGTTGAGGTAAATTGACCCATCATTTCTTCCCTGATTGGGATCTGTTGTGTCACCATTGAGCACTTCCCCATGCTCAAAATTTACTCATCATATCTGTGGCATCATTAAAATAAGCATTTCATCATTTGTTGAGCCACGAGTAAGCCACCTGATGGATGATTTCTGGAGTTCCAAAGAATAGTCCTGAAGACATGAATATATTCAGCTTATTTACTGATTGTGATGAATAATAACCCTCCACTTTCATAATATTCATTCATATAAAAACTTATTTGGTTACATTATTTGAACAAAAATGTTCAAAAAGAATGTTGCCTGTGGAGGTAATGGAGTCAGGTACTTTCACAACTTTTAAGAAGTATCTAGTTAAGTACTTGGATGACAAAAGGATAGAAAGCTACAGATTGAATACAGATCAAAGACACTAGTATAAATGAGTGAAATGGTTTGCATGGACAATGAAGGTGGTGGCCTGAAAGGTCGGTATCTACCACATTCCATATTTCAGAGATTACATATAACAAATTTCATCCCTCATCAACACCAGCATCCCCTGGTGTGGAACTCCTTGACAGAACACCGCTGGAATTCAGTGTTAATTATAGGTTATCCCTTCGGACACTGTCCAATTCATTACAGAATAGTATGCCTCTTATAGGGTGAAACCAGGATAATATATGAGAATTTAAAAGGCAATTTCTAAAAGTAAGATTGTTTGTTGAGGCCATGTCAGACTACCATTAAGTATTACATACAACATTGCACAGCAACAGGCCTTTAGACCCACAATATCTGTGCTGAACATGCTGTCAAATTAAACTGTCTCTTTGGCTGTTAAATAATCCTTATCCTTCCATTCCCTGCATAGTCATGTCTCTATCTGGAAGCCTCTTAAATACTCTTTTTGTATTTGTTTCCATCACTATCCCTTCAGCCTATTCCAGGCAACTGCCACTCTGAATGTCTAAACTTGCCCTGCACATTTACTTTCTTCTTTGGCTTGGCTTCGTGGACGAAGATTTATGGAGGGGGTAAATGTCCACGTCAGCTGCAGGCTCGTTTGTGGCTGACAAGTCCGATGCGGGACAGGCAGACACGGTTGCAGTGGTTGCAGGGGAAAATTGGTGGGTTGGGGTTGGGTGTTGGGTTTTTCCTCCTTTGCCTTTTGTCAGTGAGGTGGGCTCTGCGGTCTTCTTCAAATGAGGTTGCTGCCCGCCGAACTGTGAGGCGCCAAGATGCACGGTTTGAGGCGATATCAGCCCACTGGCGGTGGTCAATGTGGCAAGCACCAAGAGATTTCTTTAGACAGTCCTTGTACCTTTTCTTTGGTGCACCTCTGTCACGGTGGCCAGTGGAGAGCTCGCCATATAACACGATCTTGGGAAGGCGATGGTCCTCCATTTTGGAGACGTGACTCACCCAGCGCAGCTGGATCTTCAGCAGCGTGGACTCGATGCTGTCGACCTCTGCCATCTCGAGTACTTCGACGTTAGGGATGAAAGCGCTCCAATGAATGTTGAGGATGGAGCGGAGACAACGCTGGTGGAAGCGTTCTAGGAGCCGTAGGTGATGCCGGTAGAGGACCCATGATTCGGAGCCGAACAGGAGTGTGGGTATGACAACGGCTCTGTATACACTTATCTTTGTGAGGTTTTTCAGTTGGTTGTTTTTCCAGACTCTTTTGTGTAGTCTTCCAAAGGCGCTATTTGCCTTGGCGAGTCTGTTGTCTATCTCGTTGTCGATCCTTTGCATCTGATGAAATGGTGCAGCCGAGATAGGTAAACTGGTTGACCGTTTTGAGTTTTGTGTGCCCGATGGAGATGTGGGGGGGCTGGTAGTCATGGTTGGGAGCTGGCTGATGGAGGACCTCAGTTTTCTTCAGGCTGACTTCCAGGCCAAACATTTTGGCAGTTTCTGCAAAACAGGACGTTAAGCGCTGAAGAGCTGGCTCTGAATGTGCAACTAAAGCGGCATCGTCTGCAAAGAATAGTTCATGGACAAGTTTCTCTTGTGTCTTGGTGTGAGCTTGCAGGCGCCTCAGATTTACTTTAAACTCCACACAAACCGCCCCTTCCCCCCTCCCCCCATGTCCTCTGAGGTTTGAAGTTTATCCTGGGAGAAATATTGTCTACACTTTCTATGGCTTTCACAATTATTAACAGTATCATTTGTGACAGTATATAGATATGTTTTTGGGAGATAAATTGGGGCAGGTTTGTTAGTGTAGGTCACATACAAACATTTTAAAACAGATCTTATTTAAAATTCTTGAGCTCTGCTAATGCTAGACAAGTCAGGGCCCCAGAGCCATTGCAAAAAAGTGCCAAAGAGACTTCACTAATGGATTATTGTTTACAAAAGGGCAAAGATGAAAGAACTTGTCAGAGCCACAGTTTGCCTATAGGAGAACTTCCTGTTCCAAGAGCGTCATGTGGTTTTACAAGTAAAGAGAATCAAACAGGTTTTTTTTCTCTGAGAGAGAGAGAGAGAAAGGAAGAGATCAGTTCTACAGTTTTACAGTTAACAGCAGCAACTGGGACTGGAACAGGACAAGCTAGCAAGCTTGTGGAAAACCTCATTTGGAAGACGGTTTATGAGTAGTTAATTCATCCTGGTCAAAGTCCTTGTGGTTCATGCAAGAGGAGAGGACTGGCTGTCTAATGTTTCATTTGAAATAAGAGAAATAAAATGGCACTCTGTGATGACCTGAAAGAAAGAGGTTATCATCTGGAGAACCCTGATGGGGCAAGTTTCATCAGCAAGACACTGGAGTGGCTGGTTAAAAAAGAATCAGTTGTGGATGTTCTGGAACAACAAATCTCTCTCTGAAAACTGACAAGAACCTTCCTGAGTGGTAACCATTTAACTTTCAAGCACCAAAGCCTGGTGAACTTTATAAATGTTACATTCTGTGCACAGTGTAAAAATTGCCTGCAACCAGTGAAATGCAGGAATGAGAAGTGAGATTGGACTGTGAATCAAAGAACTTTTCTGAACTTACACACATACACGTGCACTTAGAATTAGAAGGGGGTTGTTAGGTTAGTTAAGTCGATAGAGATAAGTTAAAGTGTGATTCTCTTTTCATGTTTAAAGATAATATAAAGCAACTTTTGTTTCAGTAACCAATTGTCATGCTGAATATCTATTGCTTCTGAGTTCTGGGGTCCTCTGGGCTCATAACTCATTATAAACATAGCAATCAGAATAAACCAGCAAAAATATGTGTTCACCCTTGTTATATAGTCAGGATAAGGTGAACAATTTTGTAACTGTGTAGTAACTGTAGTGAACAATTGTGGGGCATATGTATAGGAGTGTGTGTGTAAACAATTTCCTGAGAGGGTGGAAGGTATCAGAAAGTAAAATCTCTTTGTTATTTGAATCTTGCATCTCTAAGTTATTTAAGAAGCCTGCCAATTAACTCAGAGACATAATGTGGTGGCAGCAGTATATGAAAACAGGAATAAAGCCATACAATTGACTGTAAGACACTTTAATACTAAGGGGAAGAAGAGAGAAAACATCTTTGAAAAAAAAAGGCTGGAACAATGCCAGTTCACCCAGTGATGGACAGGGAGGCTTGTGTTGAATCATTTAAAAAGTTTCAGCAGAAATGCAATTTAACATTCAAAAGCTATTTTAAAAATGCAACAGCAGAAGAGAAGGTCAGTTCTATACTTCTCTGGACAGGGGAGTGATGCCTTGATTTATTTAATAGCTGGGAGCTTAGACATGGAAAAAAAATTATCCAGAGCAGATATTTGGAAAGTTTGCTTCTCACCCTGAACCCAGGTCTAATCGTAAAATCAAATGCTATGAATTTCAAGGCAATGCAAAAGACTGATGAAACTGTTGATAACTTCCTCATTAGAATAAAAATTGTTGCTGCAAAATGCAGATTTAAAGATATAGAGGAAAGATTAGTTGATAACTAATGTGGGGGAGTGCCCATACTGATACGAAAAAGTCTCATAAGGAAGGATAGCTTGAAGCTGGCTATAGACACAGCCAGAAACTTCAAAGCCACAAGGATGCAAATGAAATCCCTACCTATGCCCAGCAAAGAGCTGATGCAGTAAAGAACACAGTCAGAAAAGTGCAAACCCCCAAGACATGTAGGAAATGCAGCAGACAACACCCCTTCAATGACCGAAACAAATGTCCTGCATGTAGACCCTGTGGTAAAGCGAACCACTGGGCGAAAATGTGCAAGTCTGGTATGAAGAAAACAGTAATACCAGTTAAGAAAGAAGACAAAAAAGAAGGTCCACCACATAAAAGGAAACAACAATGAGGACTCCGACACCATCCCCATACTACCCCAAAGGTCATGGGTTTATTAAAAGACAAGAGCAAATTGTGAAATGCACACTAGTTAAATATCACGAAACAAAAGACCCTTACCTAGCTCTTCTATCATTATGAGCAACACATTTAAAGGCTGACAGGAAGTCCCCCGGCAGTACTTCTAAATGGGAGGCAATATAAAACAACTGTGCCAAACAAAATTCACCCTCCAGAAGACCAGGAGGGAACCAGAAGAAGACTGGATGACACGCAAGAAGAAGGACACCACCATTATAACAAACATGTACAAACACTGCCAGAACTCTTCAGAGGGGAGTATGTGCATATTCAAGAGCCGATGCTGAAAACATGGATCCCAGCAAAGGTCATCAGAGAAGCTGAGACAACAAGATCATACATTGTCAAGAAAGATTCTGGCAATCAGCTGAGGGGAACAGAATTCACATTCGGCCGACACAAGATGCAATGAAGCAGAAAGCTTTAATACCAGCAAAGCCTCCAACACCAATATCAAGTGAGGTATCAAGTGAAGAGACCACAACCACTGATACTGAAACATCAACACAGCAGTTGTCTGGTGAAGCACAACAAGCTACGTCACCTACATGTGGACCAGCAACACAGAGCCTAATGGTCACAGCCAAATCAACAAGATGACAAAGTAACATACTGCCACCAGTGCAATATCGATAAGCCCAATTTAAAAATAGTTGTGTAATTAAACTAGTGTACAAGTTCAGATATTTAAGATGCACTGGAAAGAAAGTGGTAAAGAACAATAATGTTTTCTTTATCTTGAGAAGGAGGGATGTAATATAGTCAGGATAATGTGAACTATTTTGTAATCACGTAAGAATACACCCTTCTCACTGTAGTAACTGTAGTGCCCCACTGTGGGGCATATGTATATGTATAGGTGTGTGTGTAATCACTTTCTTGAGATGGTGGAAGATATCAGGAAGTAAAATGACTTCTGCTATTTGAATCTTGCATCTTTAAGTTATTTAAGAAGCCTCCCAAGTAACTCAGAGACATTAGAGGTCTCATAAAGACCAGATAAAGCTTCAATTTTTGAATTTTACAGCTTGAGTAGTCTTCTATCCTTCTGGGAAACAAACCTCAATAAGAACATTATGAATTGTAAATGCATATTATGTGATGTGTCTAGCTCAAGGCTCAATTACTTCTTTTTACAGTTTACTCCTTATTCAAAGTATTTTTTCCTCTTCATTGGGTAAATATTTGCCGCTGCGGAGAGGATGGATGGATGGATACGCTACTTTGAAAATTGCTTCCTTGTTATTTTAGGAAAGAAACAATCAGGAATACAAGGTGAGTTCTCCTTGATGGTTTTACTTTAGACAGTGAATTTCTCTGAGTGTCCTGTGAAAACTGGACTGGATTGACTTCTGGAAGACAACTAAGGATCTAATCTGGTGGGTTAGCTACATTTTAGTTCAATCAGAAGGCCTGGGTGTGAGATGCCTGAGCAGTCCTTAAATATCTGATAGAGCACTCCTGTTCTATCCTGCACTGCTGGTTAAACAGAAGGAAATACTTTGCTTTAGTTCTCCATTCCACTACCCTTCTGACTTATGCTCTGTAACAATGAGGTTCAATGTAAGCTTGAAGACCAATACCTCATCTTCCACCTGGGAACATTGCTCATTGTTGAATTCAAGGGTTTTGATCACTCATATGCTCTGTATGTATTGGAAGTTGCCAGCTCTACTTGTTCCCTATGTAGCAGCTCTATTCCCATGAGGCAACGAACCGGCCATGTGATGTCAGTGCGTGATGGCATCAGTGCATGTCGAGCACGTGATTCTGGCTTTAAAAAGGTTGTGTCAATGATGAAGAGTAAATCTGTTTGATTCACTCTAGAAACACCTTGTGTGGTTATTTTGTCATGTCCACTGTGATTCCAGTGGCCACAATTGGTGACCCCGACGAGTCCAAAAACGTATTTTTGGACAAACATGGACTCTGCAGCCGTTGCTGTGAAGCTGCCACCTTTCTGGACAACCTGGTTCCAACAGGTTGAAGCACAACTTCACCTTCGCAAAGTCGAATTGGACACCACTTGTTATTACCATCTTGTCAGTGCCCTGGACCAGGCCATTGCTAAGAGGGTCTGCGATTTCCTACTGGATCCACCACATTTCAGCAGGTATGACACTTTAAAAGTACTTTCATTATGTGTATATAATATATACTGTAGGGAAAGGTCAGCCAAGCTATTACATCTCGATGGGTTTGGAGACTGTGCCCCTTCAGAATTAATGGATGAAATGATGTTCCTGGCAGCTGGTGAAAGGCCCAATATGTTATTCGAACAGCTCCTTTTAGAGCAAATGCCAGATGATATTAGGTTCTTGTCATTCCAAGTGTTCATTTGAAGGCTGTAGAGGAGGAGGCAGACATTCTGTGGCTGGCTAAAAAGCACAGCAAGGAAAGACAAGTCTGCACAACCAACCTCTCCGATATTGACTCCGTGTCACATTCTACTGCTCTTAGCACATCACTCCTTACAAATAAGCAGCATGAGGACATCTTGTTTTGGTGTTATTACCAATGATATTGGGAGGGGAGGGGTAAATGCCCGCAAGTGCCTTCCACCCAGCCTGTTTGCGGGAAGCTCCAGTTAAGGGCTGCGGCAGTTGGCGAGAAACCTGCAAGCCTACTGTATGTATGGGACCAGTTGTCGCAGTGAAAATTTCTGGTGGACATGGGTTCAGAAGTTAGTGTATTTCCACCAACAGGCTTTGGCACATGCCATTCTACCCCAGACCTGCAACTACGAGTAGTTAACAGCTCCAACATTCCGACCTTTGGCACCAGGAAGATGAATGTCAAGTTTAAGAATCATCTCTACACTTGGCCATTTATTATCCCGACCTTTGCTTGGTGCAGATTTTCTTTGGGCTCATTCATTCCTCGTTGACTTAAAAGGGCGTCAGCTAATTGATGGAACTACTTTTCAGACTATTCCTCTGGCAGATGCCTATACACCTGTTCTGCGCCTTCAAATATTAAGTAAACCAGCAGGTGAATTCTCCAAGCTGTTGGAACATTTCCCTGAGATTACTTCTCTACTATTTTCTGCCTCCACTGCAATGCATGGTGTTACTCACTGCATTTATGCTAAGGGCCCTCTGATCCATGCTAAAGCATGTTGCTGACCTCCAGAGGAGCTGCGCTTAGCTAAGGAAGAGTTTGACAAGATGGAGGAATTAGGCGTAATTCGTATGTCAGACAATCCCTGGGTATCTCCGTTTTATATGGTCCCGAAACACAATGAAGGTTGGTGACCTTGTGGAGATTACAGGGTGTTTAACAACGTCACCATTCTGGATCGTTATCCAATACCTCATATTCAGGATTTCTTGATATATTTGCATGGAGCGAATATCTTCTCCAAAATAGACTTGGTGCGTGGCCATCACCAAGTACCAGTAGAGCCAGAGGACATTCCAAAAACAGCAATAATTACCCCATTTGGGTTGTTCTGATTAAAGAATGCCATTCAATCATTTCAACGGGTGATGGATGATTTAGGACATGGTATGACCGATGTCTGCATTTACGTTGTCGACATTTTAGTGGCGAATGGGACTAAGGAAGAACATTTGGAACACCTTTGTTCACTTTTTATTTGTCTTCAAAAGTTTGGATTGACCATCAATCTGGATAAATGCATTTTTGGACAAGAAATTATTGATTTCTTTGGGCATAATGATTACTCAGGAAGGCGTGACTCCGCTGCCATCCTAAGTTGAGTCCATTACCAAATACTCAAGATCTGCTATGGTTAAAAACCTGCAGAAAATCTTGGGGGTGGTAAATTTTTACCGTTGGTTTCTTCCAGGTGCAGCTCATATCATTTGCTCTCCTGGAATGCCAGAACCATCCATTAGACTGAAGAGGGAAACAATGCCTTATTGAAGATGAAAGATTTGTTGACTCATACCATTATGCTCAGCTACCCAGTTTTAAATGCCTATTTTTCTCTACAGACGCTTCCAGTATGGCCATAGGAGGTGCACTTCATCAAGATGTCAACAGGTAATGGAAACCATTAGCATTCTTCAGCCACCATCTTTGTGAAGCATAGAAGAAATACAGTGCTTTTGATAAGGATCTTTTGGCCATTTACTTGTCTATTCAACACTTTTGTTTAATTTTGGAGGCCAGAGATTTGACTATGTACACCAACCACATGCCCTTAAGATTTGCATTTCCCAAGGTTGCAGAGCCCTGGTCAGCGCGACAACGACAGCAATTATCATTCATTTAAGAATTCTCCACACAAATACTACATAACTGCAGAAAAGACAATGTAGTAGCTGTTGCACTTTCGTGCTCTGCTGCACTTGAGGTTTCATCTGTAGACCAAGGTATCGACTACACAGCTTTGGCTGCAGCCCAAGAACATGACCATGAGATGAATGCTTATCAGACTGCAGTCATGAAGCTGTCATTGAAAGATGTCCAGTTTGGAGTTAATGGCAAACTACTCCTCCTTAACAGGGCACCCACACCCAGTAGTTCCGGCATCATGGAAACGTTGAGTATTCAACTCTTTGCAGGGTCTCTCACATCCATCGACTAGATCGATCGTTCATATGGCTTTGGTCAGGTTCATGTGGCACGGTCTTAAAAAGGATGTTACACAAATGGCAATTGCCTTCCAAAAAGCAGAAGTTCAGTGACATATTAAGGCACCACCGCAGTCCTTCCCAGCAGTTACTCGGCATTTTTTTCATGTCGACATGAACATTGTTAGTCCATTTCCTGTTTCAAGACGATACCGTTATCTTTTTACAGTAATAGGCAGGTTTACACGATGGCCCAAGGCCATGCCATTGGTAGATGCTACTGCAGACACTTTCCTCAGTTCCTGGGTGTCTCGTTTTGGTTTACTGCTGCATATCACTTCGGATAGAGGACCACAGTTTACTTCCTCACTGTGGACAGCCTTGTCTCTCTTGCTCAGTCCAACAATTCATCATATGAATGCTTATCATCCCCAGGCCAATGGAATGGTGGCAAGATTTCATCGACATCTCAAGTCAGCCTTGATGGGTTGGTTACAGGGCCTGAGCTGGGCTGATGAGTTGTCCTGGATATTACTAGGCATTAGTACAACTCCAGAGGAGGACCTCCAAGCTTCATCTGCGGAGCTCATGTACGGTGCATGGTTACAGAGTTTGTCCCCTAACATTCCAACTCCAGCGATGATTCTAAGAGACTGTTGGGCAGGCTAAGGGAGACCGTAGGAGAATGAACCCCTATACCACATCATCTCATGGAAAACACTCTTCTTTTGTGCCTGAAGACCTCAAAAACTTTGAATATGTCTTCATCTGAAGGGGAACAGTTGGTCAACCTTTACAGACGCCCTCTGAATGACCTCATAGGATACTCAGACAGTCTAGGTTGACCTGTATTTTGGACATTGGAAAGAAGCCACAGTCTTTCACTATTGACAGGATTAAACCAGCTCATGTGGACGTCTTCCCCACTGCAGCAGCCAACAATCTGTTGTAGAGGTCGACAACCTAAAAGACAGACAAACCTTTCTGCCAGTTCTGGGGGGGGGTGGGGAAGGGGGGACATGTAGCAGCGCTATGGTGGCAGTACAACTCCCAAAAGGTATCGAACCAGCCATGTGATGTCAGTGCGTGATGATGTCAGCACATGTCGAGTGTGTGATTCTGGCTTTTAAAAGGTTGCGTGGGTGATGAAGAGTAAATCTAATGGCCACACCTACAGTAACCACCCTCTATGGGAAGAATATGTTCTTCAGATCATTAAATTTCTCACTTCACACGTTAATCTGTGACCTTTGGAATTAAACAAGAAAGTCTGCAGATGCTGTGATTGTAGAGCAATACCCAAAAGTGCTAAGAAACTCGCGAGTTCAGGCAGTGCCCATAGGAAGCAAAGGGATATAACCAAAGAGTTCAGGTCTGAAACATTTGTTATATCTCTTTGGTTTCTATAGATTCTGCATGACCTGATGAGTTTCTACAGCCCTTTTGTGTACTACTCTGTGCCCTCTATTTTTCTATCTCTTACCCTGGGAAAAATACACTATCTCAAGGCCCCTCATAATCTTAAAACCCCGACCACCCCTCAAACCCTGTGAGTTCATCCCTCTCCTCCTAAGGTCCATTGTAAAGAAACCCAGCCTATCCAACTTTTCCCTGTAACTAAAGCTTTCAAGTCCAGCCAACATCCTGGTGAATGTTAGACAGGATGCCTATCAGTATCCACAGATGACGTGCGGTCTGCCTTCAGGAGAGTGAAATCCGACTTGTTCGGTTTTTGCTAGCACCTCATCCCCTATCTTTCCCTATGCCTCTTTTTCTCTACTTCTGTCTCTTTCCCCATTTCCTTTTCCCCAGCTCTGCTTTCACAAAGCCAAAAACATCAACCCTCCCCAAAACAATTCTCACTTTTCCTCTCTCCTATCCTCCCATAACTAATTAACATCTTTTATCTATTGGTCTGTATCCTCCCCATGCCCATCCTTAGTTTCTCCACATCCTTTTAATTCACGTGTCTCCCAACTTTTTACTTATACCTTGAAGAAGGGCTCAGGTCTGAAATGACAGTTACCTTCTATGGATATGACAATATCAGTTGAGTTCCTCCACCATTTCTGTGTTTTTACTACAGACTTCTGTGTTTCACATTCGGGAGAATGAATCCAAGGAAAGGACTCAGTCCTGATGGAGTACTCCGCCGACTACTGAAAACCTATGTAAACCAACAGGACAATGTTTTCAACGTCTCACTCTGATAGGGCTTGGTACCCACCTGTTTCAAACAGGCCTCAATTTTACTGGTGCCCAAGAAGAGTGTGATAACCTGCCCAAATGATTACTGTCCAGGGGCACTCACATCCACAGTGATGAAGTGTTTGAGAGGCTCGTGTTGAAGCACATCAGCTCCTATCTGAGCAATAACATGGATCTACTCCAATTTGCCTACCGTAGCAACAAGTCTTACTGGCTCTACACCAAGCCTTGGACAGCAAAAATGTCATTGGGATGCTCTTTATTGTCTACTGTTCAGTATTTAACACCACCATCCCCTGAAAACTGATAAACAAATTACAAGACATGTGTCTCAATGCCCTACTGTGTAATTGCATCCCGGATTTCCTCACTTTCAGTCAGTGTGATTGATAAGAACATCTCCTCTACAATCTCCATGAACACCACAGAGCTGCATACTTAGACCTCTTCTATACCTACGACTGCATGGCTCATTATGACAACAATGCCTTTTACAAATTTGCTGCTGAATCCCCAGTAGTGGGCTGTAATAATTAGCCAACATAAAGGAGGAAGATGGAAAACCTGGTTGAAAAGTGTACTAAAAGTAACCTTGCACTCAATGCCACCAAAACCAAGGATTACAGGAAGGGAAATCCAGAGGTGGATGGTCCAATGGTCATTGGGGGATCAAAGGTGGGAGATGGTGAGCCAATTTAAATTCCTGGAAGTCACTATCTTGGAGGACCTTTCCTGGTTCCAACATGCAAATGTAATTGTGAGGAAAGCACGTCAGCGCCTCTTGTTCCTCAGGAGTTTATGAAGGTTCAGTATGACATTGGAAACCTTTGCAAACTTCTACACATGTTTAGTGGCATATGTGGTGACTGGCTGCATCATGGAGGTGTCAATACCTCTTAGCAGAAAGCTTGCAAAAGGTTGTGGACGCAGCCCAGTACATCACAGGCAAAACTAACCCCACCATGGAGATAATCTACAACGAACTCTGGCATCAGAGAGCAGCAGTAATCATTAAGGATCCACATCACAGAGGATATGCTTTGTTCTTGCTGCTGCCATCAGGAAAGAGGTATAGGTGCCATAAGACTCACCAAGTTCAGGAACATTTGCTACCCTTTCACTATCACACTTCTAAACAACAGACTCAACCAGAGACTCATTTAAGGGCTCTTACTTTGCACATCATTTATTGCCGATTTTTAAAAATGCATTTGCACAATCAGTTTGTTTCCATTTATTTCTTTGTTTACATTTCTCTCCTTTGACTATGTACCTTTTCTTGTGTACAGTTTATACAATTGATAAGTCGAAATTCAGCCTATCCCACAGGGAAAAAAAACTCTGGATTTTATGTGATGTCATGTAAGCTTTCTGATAATAAATTTGAAATTGAACTTAAACTTGAGTGTATTTTGCATTCTGTCTAATGCTACTACATCCATCCTGCACTGTGGGACCAGACCTTAGGAAATCTACCACACAGCCCAATCAATCTTTTGTCATTGGTGCAATGTTGTAATCTGGGTATTAAGTAGTTCTCAGCCTGCTTCAGTTTTAGGCTAAAAACAAAACTGTTGGATCAGGCAGCATGTGTAGAGACAGAAGGATAGACAAAACTTTGAATTAGGACCTTGCATCTGTACGGACCCTGTAGAGGGAGATGGCAAGTATGAAGAGGTTAGAGGGAGGGGCAAGGCAGGGGATTGCAAGTGATGGGTGGAACCAGGTTAGGAAGGAGATGATTGGCAGAGAGAACCAGATGAGGATAGATGATGGAATTGGGAGACAGTGGCTGGTTGGTGATAGGTAGAAATGGATAAAGAGCAAATTTGACTTGATGGGGGAGAGGAAAGGGTAGGGAGAGAGACAGAGGCTGGAATGTAATGAGTTGAGACACCAGGCCTTGCGTTTCACTTATTGCCTTCCATCCTCTGTCTCCACCTCTTCCCACTCAAGATCATTCAATGTTCCTTTTGTGTCATGTACATAAATTCATAAAATTTTATTTAATTTAAAATTTTTAATTTAAACAAACTGCATGGTAACAAGCCCTTTTGGCCCACAATTATACCTGATTGACCTACATTTCGGATGGTGGGAGGAAACCGGAACTCCCCAGGGAAAACCCATGCAGACATGGGGAGAACGTACAAACTCCTTACAAACAACACAGTATTCGAACTCCGGTCCCGATCGCTGGTGCTGTAACAGCATTGCGCTAACTGCTACACCAACCATGCCACCCATGTTAACTTTTGTTTTCTGCAAAGGCACACAAAGAGGCGGCACTAGCCTGGCATTTCCTTCCAATAAGAGGTGGAGGAAAAGCAAAAGAGTGTCCCTTCCAAGATACATGTCCATCCCACAACTTCTGCAGCCACATAGACTCTGACCTGGTGAAACTGACCTGGTGATTCTGATCCAATACATTTTGAAAGCTGTTGATCCCCAAGGCTTCTTGGGAGCCCTCTTGTCATCAGTAACCTCACAAATCCTGCTCTCAATACTTGGCACCTTCGAGGAAGTCTCCAGCAGCCCACAACCTGATCAGCCCACAGCCCATAGCCTTTGGCCTCCAAGCCCCTCGCTGATCCGCTGATGTGGTCTCCTTCCCCATAGGGTCCCTCCCACCCTTCTCCTTCTTGGCAGGCTGGGTGTTCTCACACTCGGGTACCCTGTGCTGATCCACAGATTCCTAGGAACCAGCCCCCTCCACTCTCCACCCCCCCCCCCACAACTCCTGAGATCTGCTACCAAACCTGGACCTCTGTGGGCTCACTGATGTTAAACATAAACCACTGCTGACCCCTTTTACAGGCAGTTTAAAGCCTGTATGAGGTTGTAGGTCTAATGACAGGGCAGCAGGATCTTGTGGAGGATCACTTGTGTCTCGACTCCCCACTCTTCCCGTGCCAGTGCTGGCGTTAGAACAGCTGCAGCAATGACGCCACCCATGCTCCCCTCCTTACATTGGATATTTTTCATTCACCCTCTGATGCAGGATCTCGATCTGAAACATCAGCCATCCCTCTGCATCACCTGACCTCACTGAGCACCTCCAGCAGTTTATTTTTGTGCTTTCGATTACAGAATCTATTGTGTCTCCATCTTAGTTTCTCACCCACTTTCATGTCATTATTAATATGGCAGTGAAGTAGGTGGAAATTTAAATTTTGAATGTAATGACACAGTCCACTAGGAGAAAGTTAAAAAAAAATTGCCATCACTTTTAGTGAGTAAGTTCTGTCAAATGCTGCTGGGTGACGCAAAGCAGACATTTCGGTGGTTGACATGTTGGGCTGCGACCCTGCACCAGGACCTTAATTAAGCTACCTTTATACATCTGTCAAGCTGCCACAATGCAGGTTAATTTAAAAATACACAAGATGAAAAATAAACATGATAAATCCCACTTTACATTTTCTGTGTAATGCCATGGGATACTTTGTCCCTCCTATAAAAATGAAATCCCAGTATCTGTTGACAAATTTTGACAGATCACCCTCCCAGAAGGTTTAATATCTATAGTTGCTCCATATAATTTATAGCAATACTTATGTAGAATGTTTAAAGTAGGAAGATGTCCAAAGGTGCTTCACAGGATGGATTGCCGCATGAGATTTGGCAATAAAATTTTGAAAGAGATATTAGGAGAGGTGATGAGAAGCATCAGTGTTTAAATTACCTGACTGGCATTCCAGAGGCCTCAACTATCAATTCAAAGATATGATCCTAGTACAGATGACCACAAAAACTAATGGATCGTTGCAAAAACATAATCTGGTTTGCTTCTGTTCTTCAAGGGAGGATCTGACCTGCATTTGACTTCGAACCCACAGCATGATGGCTGACCACTGCAATGCTGACTGAATACTCCTGTGAGCCATTCAGCTGACACCACCATGTTCTCAAGGGGCAATTAGGAATGTGCAGGAAATGCTGGTATTGTCCAAAGTGATGCCCAGATTCCAAAAAGTTCACATTTAAGGCCAGTGCTTTAAATGAGTAAATAGGATTAGAAAGTAAGAAAGATTGATAGAGGCTCTTGCAGAACATTTCACCCACACCAACAGCGACCAATGGTAAATTTGACTAAAATATGAGTTGAAGAGACAAGGATTGAAGGAACGTTGAACTCTCTGGAATCAGAGGATATTCCAGAAGTAGGGAGGGATGAGACAAAGAAGGGATATGAAAATATTGTTGAGAATTTTATGTCAATGTCTTTCTTGATCAGTGTATCCAGGGACAAATGGAAAACTGGATTGGATGCTATAAAAGATCCTATCTTTGTACATGACTGTGATGAAGGTCAATATTTCCTTTCTTGATCTGTCTGCATTACCCTTGTTCAATGATCTTCCACCGCCATTCAACTACAGTAAAGCCCCCAGTATCCGGCACCTATGGCGATCGGTAGATGCCAGATGAATGAATTTGTTGGTTTCTTGAGATTGTGTGTTGTGGCAAACTAATCATTAGGGGGCATCAATTTTAAATTTTTGTATTTTTTACCTATTTATTTTCCACAATTTTTTTGCTGGTTGCTTGAGGCTGCAGGTTGCTTGAATTATAGATAACAGGGATTTTTTCTGTGTCCATCTGCAAATAACAGCACTCATCTTGTTCCATTAAGTTAGAAAAGATAAGAGGATATAAGAAATAAAAGCACAAGTCCTTTCAGCCCCTCATCAGTTCCACCATTCATTAAGATCACAGCTGAGTGTTTACCTTAATTCCATGTTCCATGTTCTCTTGTTTGCCACTTTACATCAGGCTACCTTGTCTAGTTCCCTGCTTTCCTTTTCCTTCTTTTCTTAAAGAGTGGATTTACTCTTGTTAACTTCAAGTCCATTGGAATCATTCGAGAAACGATAAAATTTTGGACGATGTTAACCAATGTCTTCTCTGTTTCATCAGACTCCTCCTCCCAGGCCAGAGGTTTCATGCCATTAGGTCCGGGGGAATTTCTAGATTTTGGTCACATTTATGCCTCTTATACTATGTCTTATAATTGTTAGTTCGTTTCTATTCCTTAATGATGGTAGAATTGTAATATGCCATAATTTCCAGGAAACTTCCTTATGTCATGTGCCAGGAAAACCTGCACAAAGCATTTGTTTTATTTCCTTATCCCACAATATAATTTCCTTGTATAAGAGATTTACCAGAATGATGCCAGGAATAAAAGGGTAGTGTAGACAGCCACTTTTATTGGCTGTCTGCTCCCGCTGCAGCCACTGTAATCGCTATGATGCTATTGCGCATGTGCGAGTGCCCGCGAAGCACACTAGTTGAAAAAGGAAACGGAGCTAGGTTGGTGGTGGACGCCATTTCCAGGGGATCCCGTTATACATTTTTTTTTGTGGAATTTAACAGTAAAGCATTTGTCAGAGTTTGCCATTTTGTGTTGTCTGGTTATTCGATGCATCAGCAAACATGGTGTCAGAAATCTGAGCCTGAAGCCTTCAAGTGAAAAGTGAGTAACCAATGCCACGTTTGCAACACATTTATGACTGCACCATAATGGCAGGTGGATTCAGAAGGCCTGACCCACTCATGTTCAAAGGCAATGTGGCTGAGAATTGGGACGTACTCGAACAAGAATACGACATTTTCATTGTGGCAGCACATAGCGATAAGTCTGCCCAAGTCAAAGAATAATTTTTCTAAATTTAGCGGGCTCTGAGGCCATCAAAAGGGAAAGGTCATTCATATATGCAAATGAGGTGCATGAAAGGGAGAGGACTCTGAGTGTTTAAAAAGAAAATTTCAAGAAATGTGCAATCCACAAAATCATGGAAAGGGACAGATTTAATACAAGAAACCTGGTGAGTCAATTCAATCATATGTCAACGACCTTTGACTTCGGAGCGCTCTGTGATGAGTTGATTAAAGACAGGATGGTCTGCGGCATCTGCGATGAAGGCATGAGAAAGACACTGCTGCGAAACAATGAGCTAACGCTCGCATAGGCCATCTCCACGTATGTGGCTTACGAAACCACGGAATAGAACAGCAGAAAGCTAGCCCCTCGGCAGCAGCAAGGTGCGAGCATAGATGCAGTCCAGGTGGGACCTGTAAACAGGCAGTAGCTGGAAGCCAGAAGAAGACTCACTCTCAGCCAGGACAGAGTGTGGCAACTGTGGTAGTGACCATGTGGCAAGACGAGAGATATGCCTGGTGCTGGGTCAGCAGTGCAGAGCATGCCAGAAATCGAACTATTTCAGCAAATGCTGCAGAGCTAGGCAACAACTCACCCCAAATACAAAAGGATGATTAATCAGTTGGAACCTGAGCAAGGACAAACCAACTCAGATGATGAGTATTTCGACGATGGATTGACTCTACAGATGGCACGAGACCCAACAAAAATCAGAAGGAATAACAAAGCATTTGTAACAATGAAGATCAATGGTAAAGCAATAAACATGAAAGTTGACACTGGAGCCAAGTGCAACGTCATGTCACGTAGAACATTCAACCTACTGAGGAAATCAAAACAGGTCATACTATACTCCAAATGCACAAGTCTAATGGCATACGGGGGCAGCAAAATTAGAACCAACAGCATAGTCCGACTGCCATGCTATGTTCAAGGACAGCTGCACATACTAACTTTTTTCATGGTCCAAGAAAACGTCCTGCCTCTGCTGGGTCTGAGTTCAAGCATGGGTATGGGTCTTGTTTAATTCAGCTGAGAGGTACACCAGATAAGTCCAGCCAAAGATGATCTGGCACATAGAATCTTTTCTGAGTACAGTGATCTTTTTATGGAAGAACTGGGAAAACTGCCAGTGACATACTCCATGTGGCTTGACCCAGAAGTGAGGCCCATGTTTCATCCAGCACACCGTATAATGGCAGCAATGAAGGACAGGGTTAATGCTGAGCTGGACAGGATGCAGGACCTGGGCATGATTAGTCCAGTGTTTGAGCCCACCGAGTGGGTTTCATCTACAGTGACTGCTCAGAAAAAAAGACGGTCAGGAGATCCAGATCTGCATCAACCCAAGAGACCTCAATACAGCTTTAAAACAACCACACCATCCAATGCATACCATGGAGGAAGTTGCCATGCAGATGGCCAATACAACCCATTTTTTTTGGTTTTGGATGCAAAGAATTCCTTCTGACAAATCAAACTTGACTACAAGTCATCATTGTTGACCACATTCAGCTTGAGTTTTGGCCAATACAGATTCCTGTGAATATCATTTGGAATCATTTCAGCCAGCGAAATATTTCAAAGATCAGTAGAGCAAATCTTTGTGGTATCCCTGTGCCAACATTGTTGATAACAGTTGTAGGTGGCAAAAACTTGGAAGAACGTGACTCAAATTTTAAAAAGGCACTTGACAAAGCCCGGAAGGTTAATCTTAAGCTCAACCCTCGTAAATGCAGATTTTAGATGAACAGGTCAGTCCTGTAAGCCATGTTTTCACAGGAGAAGGCCACAAGGTGAACCCTTCAAAGACTAAAGCAAACAGTGAAATGCCGGTACCGACAGACGTAACAGTGCTACATTTCCTTGGCATGGTCAACTACTTGAGCAAGTTCATTCTGAACACAAGTGATCTTACCGCCCTGCTAAAGTAGTTGACACATAAAGATGTGGTTTGGTCCTGGCAGGAGTGACAACAAAATGCATTCCATGCATTAAAAAGGCATATGTCATCCCCACCTGTTCTATTGAACTACGATGTGCGCAGACCAGCCAGGCTAACCTGTGATGCATCACAGTACGGTCTGGGTGTAGCATGCCTGCAGGATGGGAAGCCAGTGGCCAATGCATCCAGGTTGCTCAACACCACAGAGACAAGATACGTCCAAATAGTGAAGGAGTTGTTGGCAGTTTACACCTTTTCAAAATTCAATGACTACATTTATGGGAGACCAGTGACCATAGAGACGACCACTTACCTCTGGTCACAATTCTGAAAAAGCCAATCCATGCGGCCCCTGCACGATTACAGAAAATGATGCTCGGGGGTGGGAGGGGCATGGCCTGATGGTGAAGGAAGAAGTGTAATTCCTTCTTCCCCCAGTTGGACTAATAAATATCCAAATTAAAATACTTTAAAAAGTCTTGAAAGTTTGCTCTGAAGTTGTCTGAATGTTAAAAGATTACAATGGCTGCTAATACAAAGAAATTAAAAGCACAGATTCAGAAGAAATGTCCTTTTAAGAGTACAGAAGAAATGAGGCCTATTTACCAAGTGGAATCCACGGAATCGATTGGACAGCCATCTAAGCAGCAATGCACTCCAGCTCGCTTAAGTATTACCCCGGCGCCCTCTCAAGATGGCTGTGGGCTTCCAAAATTTTCCTCTTATCTTGATCATCACACTCTTGATGCCAGGCGCACTGTACAGTTGCTGGAGTCTATAGTGTCGGGCCCGGTGCGCAACACCGCTGCGGGTCCTGGCAGCCCAAGGCAGCGCATCAGAAAACACACATGCGTGGGCCCTGGCGCTGCCGGTCATGCGCGGTGCATCCTGGGTCCACGATCTTCTGGATAGGGTTTGGGCTGTCAGCGAAGTTGGTCGGCAATGGCCTGACCACATTGGAATGGGGCCTATAGGCATACAGACCAGAAGCAAGGTGATAAAATCGATGGTAGAATCAAAAGAACAACAAGGAAAAACTTCTTTTCAAACTGAAGAAATAGAAGAAGAATCATTGACTGTTACTGAAGTGAAAGAAGGTCGGCCTCAAGGAGAGACTAGTGACATTACTTTTGATGGTGTTTTTACAATTTTGGAATTTATAGCTCATCAAATGGATTCATAAACATGACTGAAAAAAATGAATAATATTTCTGAAGAAGTTTCTTCTGTTAAGAAAGATATTTCTGTTGTTAAAGCTGATGTTAATAGATGCTTGAATATGGTGGATACAGTTCAAGACAATTTTAAGAAAATTGAAGGGGCATTTCAAGATTGTAGAGAACAAGTGGAACGAAACAGAGAAAAAAATAGAAAAAGTGGAAGATTCATTTGTTGGATGGGAAATTCAGAAGAAGGACTTATTGAAGAAGATTGACTCTTTGGAAAATCAAAGCTGCTGGAATAATGTTAAAATAGTGGGAATTTGGAAGGAATTGAGGGTTTGGATCCAATATTTTAAAAAAAATGGATCCCTGAAGCATTGAATTTTGCAACATTTAATGTGCAGGGTTTAAATACCTCGATTAAGCATAAATGTGTTTTAGCTTATATAAAAAAGATGAAAGTCGATATTGCTTTTTTGTAGGAAACTCATTTAACTGAAAAAGAACATTTGAAATTGAAGAGGGATTGGGTTGGTCATGTAATTTAATCTTCTTTCAATTTGAAAGCAAGAGGAGTGGCGAACTTGATTCACAAGAAAATACAATTTGAACTTGAATCTTTGGTGGAATCAGTTGGCCGAATTTTAATAATTAATTGTCAATTGTTTGCTGAGTCGTGGTCTTTGTTGAATGTTTATGCACCTAATGTTGATGATGAACAATTTGTGTCTGAAGCTTTTTTAACTTTAAGTCAGGTTAAAGAAAATATTTTGATTGGGGGAAATTTCAATTGTGTATTAGATCCATTATTGGATAAATCTCTGAAAATCTTGAAAAAATCCAAATTGGTTTCCTTGATGAAAGACTTTAATTTGATAGAGGTTTGGAGAAGGTTAAATCCTACTGAGAAAGATTTTTCATTTTATTCCTCACGTCATGATTAATTTTCAAGGATTGACTTCTTTTTGGCATCAGCACATTTGCAATCTCATTTTATTTAAACTGAATATAAGAGTAGAATAATTTCTGATCATTCATTGTTATTCATTTCTTATGTTAGGCCGGAAGTTATTCAATCAACTTTTCGGTGGAGGTTTAATGCAATGTTATTGAAAAAGCCGGAATTTGTAAAATTCATTAAGGATCAAATTGTTTCTTTTTTGGATTTGAATAGGAATACAGTTCAGAGTAATTTTATTTTATGGGATGCTTTGAGGGTATTTTTACATGGTCAGATTATTAGCTATGCATCAAAGGAAAATAAGAAATTTTTGCCAGAGACTCAGTCATTGGAAAAACAGATAGCTGATTTGGAAAAATAATTTCAGAGGAATTTTATGAAGGATAATAAGGCAGCTTTGACTAAATTGAAGTTATGATATAATACACAACAAATGTATCGATTTGAATGTTTCATTCAAAGATCTAAACAACGCTATTATGAGTTAGGGGATAGAGGCCATAAAGTTTTAGCATGGCAACTGAAGTCAAGAACTATTAACGCTGTGAGGAAGGATAACTCAGTTACTTTTAAACGTTAGGAAATCAATGACCAATTTTTATCATTTTATCGGAAATTATATGTTTCTGAGGGAGTTTGAAATGATGATCTTTTTTGTCAGAACTAAATTTGCCAATATTAGGGGAAGATGATGTGAGGAAACTGGATTCACCTTTTACAGATTTAGAAATAAAGGATGTTATTCATCAAATGCCTTACGGGAAGTCTCCAGGAGATGATGGGCTTTTATAAAGTTTTTTATGATGATCTGTCCTCTTTAATTTTGGATGTTCTTCATCAGGTCATTCAGGAACAAGCTCTACCAGATTCGTGTTTAAGTGCAATAATAATGGTTATACCAAAAAAAAGATAGAGATCCTTTGAATGTAGCTTCATATCGGCCAATTTCTTCATTAAATATGGATTATAAAATAATAACAAAATTATTGGCGAATAGACTTGCTAAGTATTTACAACAATTGGTACATGCTGATCAGGCTGGTTTTATTAAAAATAGGTATGCTTCTGACAATATTCTTAGAGTGATTTCACTGATCAACACTTCACGTCAGCAGCCCAACCTACCAATGGTAGTTGCTTTAGATGCCGAAAAAGGTTTTGATACGGTCGAATGGAATTTTTTATTTAAAGTTTTGGAGAAATATATGTTTGGACCCTTTCTTATTGGTTGGGTGAAGGCATTATATAATAATCCTGTTGCTAGGGTGGCGACAAATGGTCAACCCTCTTCTTTCTTTAAATTATCGCGTTCAACTCGTCAAGATTGTCCTTTGTCGCCAGCTCTATTTGCGTTGGTCATTGAACCATTAGCTCAAGCTATTAGGCAAAATGAGAATATTAGAGGTATAAGGATAGCAGATGATGAATATAAGATTAATCTATTTGCTGATGACATCTTGATATATTTAATGAATCCGGAAAGATCTTTAATTTACTTGCAAGATTGTTTAGAAAAATATGGTAAATTATCAGGATATAAAGTGAATTGGGACAAATGTGAAATATTACTAATTTCTGAGGGAAATTACGACCAGTGTAGACAAATTACTAAACTTCGTTGGACTGATAAAATTAAGTATTAATGGATAATGATTGATGTAAATAATCAATAATTGTATAATTTAAACTATGTACCATTAATGAGAAAGATAAAAGCAGATTTGATTAAATGGAAAGATTTACCTTTGTCATTAATAGGTTGAGTAAATTGTATTAAGATGAATATCTTTCTCAATCGATTCCTTGTTTTCTTTTGAAATCCTTTTTTCAGGATTTAAATAAAGTAGTTCGAGAATTGGTATGGAAGGGAAAATTATCTAGAGTAGCGACACATAAATTGACCTGGAAATATGCTTTGGGAGGTTTGCAATGATCCCATTTTCAAAATTATTATGAAGCAGCTCAATTAAGATTTATTAATCATATGTTGGGCCAGGGTAGAATTGACTGGTATATCGGAACCTTATCCACATCAATTTGTACTTAAATGTAATTCTGTTTTATTACAGAGATAATAATGTACTGATTTTGGAACATTTGTTAGAGATTTGGACTAAAAGGAATTTATTAATAGGCTCAAAAGGTAAAATATCGGTTCAAGCCCCAATATATCAAAATAAATTGATTCCTTTATCATTGAATGATAGATTCTTAAGAAAATGGCAGAATAAAGGAATAAAGTTATTGCAGGATTGTTTTGAAGAGGTAAATTTTTATAATTTAATCAACAGAGAGAAATTTGGAATTTCAGTGAATTCTTTGTTTATTATCAAAATAGAGCATTAATGAAAGATAATTTTGGAAGAGAAATGAAAATTCCTAAGTTAACAAAATTTGAGTTTATGATTTTTCATTTTGCAGATAAGGGTTTTATTTCAGAGATGTATGCATTATTACAAGACACTATGGATAAAATAAATATAGATAAATCCAGGATAAAATGGAAAAATGATTTAATTTGTGATATTAATCAGGCCAACTGGGCTGGGAGATTATGTATTTTGATGGTGTGAATGAATTGTTTAATGTAAGATATAGTATGATTAATTATAATTTTTTGCATCAGTTATATTTAACCCCTGAGAAATTGAGAGAATATGGATTTAGTAATTCAGTCATTTTTTAGATGTGGATTATGCGTAGGAAAAGCTTTATGTTCCTGTTAGGTTAAAAGGAGGGGCAAAAGGTTTGAGAGAGCCGTGGTTTTCAAGGAATATTGGAAACTTGGTTCGAAGAAAAAGGGAGGCGTACATTAGATATAAGAAGCATGGAGTTAAGGAGATGTTTGAAAGATACATTGAATGTAAGAGGAATCTTAAGAGAGGAATTAGGAAAGCTAAAAGAAGGTACGAGAAAACTATGGCAAGCAGGGTGAAAACTAATCCAAAAGAGTTCTACAAATATGTTAATGGTAAGAGGAAAGCTAGAGACAAAATTGGTCCCTTAGAAAATCAGAGTGGAAAACTGTGTGTGGAGCCTAGAGAAATGGGGGAGATATTGAACAGTTTCTTTTCTTCGGTATTCACTAAGGAGAAGGATATTGGGAGATGTGGGATAAAAAAAGCAAATTGGGTAAATATGGGGAATATAGAGATTACAAAAGGTGTAGTTTTAAGGCTTTTGAAGAATATAAAGGTGGATAAGTCTCCGGGACCAGAATGGATCTTCCCCAGGACATTGAGAGAAGTGAAGGAGGAACTAGCAGAGGCTCTGGTGGTAATTTTTCAAATGTCATTAGATATGGGGATAGTGCCGGAGGATTGGCGCATTGCGCATGTGGTTCCGTTATTTAAAAAGGGTTCAAGGAGGAAGCCTGGCAACTATCGGCCTGTAAGTTTGACGTCTGTGGTAGGTAAATTAATGGAGAAAATTCTTAGAGATAGTACTTATAAACATCTGGATAGACAGGGTCTGATCAGGAGCACTCAACATGGATTTGTGGGAGGAAGGTCATGTTTGACCAATCTGATTGAATTTTTTGAAGAGGTGACTAGGAATGTGGATGAGGGTAGCGCAGTGGATGTTGTCTATTGGACTTCAGTAAGGCCTTCGATAAGGTACCACATGGAAGGTTAGTTAGGAAGGTGCAGTCTTTAGGTATAAATTTTAAGATAGTCAAATGGATTGAACATTGGCTGAAAGGGAGAGGCCAGAGAGTGGTAGTGGATAATTGTCTGTCAGATTGGAGGCCGGTGACCAGTGGTGTGCCTCAAGGATCTGTATTGGGCCCATTGTTGTTCGTTATATACATTAATGATCTAGATGATGGGGTGGTGAATTGGATTAGTAAATATGCAGACGATACTAAGATAGGTGGAATAGTGGATAATGAAGAAGGTTTTCAAGGATTGCAGAGGGATTTGGGCTGCTTAGAAAAGTGGGCTGAAAAATGGCAGATGGAATTTAATGCTGATAAGTGTGAGGTGCTTCATTTTGCCAAGAAGAATCAGAATAGGACATACGTGGTAAATGGGAGAGCATTGAGGAATACAGAAGAGCAGAAAGATTTAGGAGTAACGTTTCATCGTTCCCTGAAGGTAGAAACTCACGTGAATAGGGTGGTGAAGAAGGCTTTTAGTATGCTGGCCTTTATCAATCATTGCATGGAATATAGGAGTTGGGAGGTGATGTTGAGATTGTATAAGACGTTGGTGCGGCCTAATTTGGAGTTCTGTGTGCAGTTCTGGTCGCCTAATTATAGGAAGGATATAAACAGAGTGGAGAGAGTGCAGAGAAGGTTTACCAGAATGTTGCCTGGGTTTAAGCATCTGGAGTATGGGGAGAGATTGGACAGATTGGGTCTTTATTCTTTGGAGCGTAGAAGGTTGAGAGGGGATTTGATAGAAGTATTTAAGATTATGAAAGGGATAGACAGAATGGATGTGGATAGACTATTTCCGTTAAGAGGAGGAAAGATTAAAACAAGAGGACGTGAGTTAAGAATTAAGGGGCAGAGGTTTAGAGGTAACATGAGGGGGAACTTCTTTACTCAGAGAGTGGTAGCCGTGTGGAATGATCTTCCGGGAGAAATAGTGGCGGCGGAGTCAATTGTATTATTTAAGAAAAGGTTGGACAGGTATATGGATGAGAAGAAGATGGAGGGTTATGGGCATTGTGCAGGGAGGTGGGACTAGAAAGGGGTGTTTGGTTCGGTGCGGACCAGAAGGGCCTAATGGCCTGTTTCCGTGCTGTAATTGTTATGTTATGTTATGTTAACATTTTCACATTCTGTTTGGCTTTATGATAAAGTTCAATCATTTTGGTATAAAATTAGAGAATTTCTTCAAAATTCGTTTAAAATTCAATTCTTGTTAGATTCAAAAAAATTTGTTTGGTTATACTGTTCCATTTATGGATTTGGTGTTAGATAAGTTTCAGACAGCATTTTTACGTTTAGCTTTGGTGGTAGCGCATAAATGTGTTGCGATTTCTTGGAAAGACGAAGTTGAGATAAATGTAAATTGTTGGCACAATGAGTTGAGGTCTTGTATTTATATGGAGAAAATAACATGATATCTGCATGATAATTATGATTTTTTTTGTTAAGATGTGGTCACCTTATTTGAAATGTATGAGTTTAGTAATATCTTAAACTGTGTATGTATTTTTTTCAATGCTTCCCTTGTGGGGTCTGTTGAGGGTGGGGGGAAGGGGTGGGATAGTTGTAGTTTTCATTTTTAAATTATGGATTTTGTAAAAGTTTTTGTTTTGAAAATATTAAATAAAGTTTTAAAAAAAGAAAATGATGCTCAGGCTTCAGAAATACAACGTGACTTTACAAGTGTGGAAAAGAAATGCACTGAGCTGATGCGCTATCTCGTGCTCCCAGAAAATGCCCGATCCAACAAGTTGAGGAAGAGGACACGTTTGATATAATGACTGCAATGCACATCTCCTCCTCCCGGTTGGATGAACTGAGACAGCACATGGCCAAAGATACAACTTTGAGCACCCTAAGCACTTTTATCAAGGGTGGCTGGCCTCACAAGCCGTGCAGCCTCCTACCTGAAGTGCAACCTTACTTCCCATTCCGTGACAAATTACTCATCGATGATAGAATCATAATGAAAGGCCTGAGAGCAGTAGTTCCGAGTTCACTGCATAACATTTATGTCAACAACCTGCACAGTGGGCACCCAGGGGCAGAAGCAACCAAATGTAGGCCTAGAGACGTAGTTTTTTTTTTGGCCAGGGATGACCGAGAACATTGACCAGGAGGTACAAGCTTGCTTGGTGTGCAATAGCACCAGACCACACCAACAGAAAGAGGGTGCAGCTTCACCTGGTGCTGGATGTCTGCTGGACAACAATGGCAACAGATATCTTTGAATGGCATGATCAACAGTATTTGGTTCTTGTTGATTCATGCTCTGGATGGTTTGAGATAGACCTTTTACTGTGTTGGCAGTCATTATCAAGTTAAAAATACTCTTTTCAGTGCATGGGCATCCCACGCTCTGCTATCGGACAATGGCACCTAGTTCACCAGTGAGAAATTCAGATACTTTGCAACAAGGGATTTTGACCACATCACTAGCAGCCCAGAGTACTCTCAGTGAAACAGATTGGCTGAAAGAGCTGTAAGGAGTGCGAAGCAACTCATGGAGAAGTCCCACAGGAAAAATACGGATGTGTTCCTAAACCTGCTGAGCCTAAGGAACATCTCTGGCGATGCCATATTGGGCTGTCCGGCACAATGATTCATGTCCAGGCAGACATGGATGCCTCAGCCTGTGGCAAGAAGACTCTTGGATCCTAAGCTAAAGAACCTGCAAGAAATTAAATCACAACTGCTGAACAGGAGGCTAACGCAGAAAAGATGCTATTACTGAAACAGCAAAACGGCAAGTCAAAAGGATGCAGACTTCAATAGGCTGCGACCATATGGGCATAGTTCAAAGGAGCTGCGAGAAGCCCAGAACATACCTAGTAAAATCTGAAGGAAGGGTGTCTCGAAGAAAGAGTTGACACATCCTACCCATAAGGAAGCCACCCCCATCCAGAACCATTCCTGATGAGACTGTAAACCAAGATCTGGAACATGAACTTGGGGTAGGTGGATCTCCCTCAGTATCAACCCATGAAACAAATGGCTCCAACCCTGAGACCATGGATGGCACATCCTTTCAAGCTGAAGCACCCTAAGTATCCACTTCCACCAATGGGTACTACATAACACACTTCCGGCGCACTTGTAAGATCAACCCAAAATATCAGGATTAAACTGGGCTGACTTTTCACTGCTGAACTATAATTATTGTAATGTATACCTACATGGATTGTGGTATGTGTAGGGGGTTGCCCAAGAAAGGGGATATTGGTAGTCACTTCTATTGGCTATCTGCCCCGCAAAGCACGCTAGTTGAAAATGGAGATGGAGCTTGGTTGGTGGCGGATGCCATTTCCAGGGACTCCTGTTATACATTATATATGTGGAATTTAACAGTAAAGCATTCATCAGAGGTTGCCACTTTGCGTTGTTGGTTATTTGATGCATCAACAAACAGGTAGGCATATGAGGAATGAGTGTCGATTCTTGGACTGTACTCATTGAAATACAGAAGAATGAGGGGGGCCTCATAGAGGCATATGGAATGCTGAAAGGCCTGGACAGAATTGATTTGGCAAGGATGTTTCCCATGGTAGGGGATTCTAAGACAAGGGGGCATAACTTCAGGATAAAATGGCACCAATTTAAAACAGAGATGTGGAAAAAAATTTTTTAGTTAGTTCCACGTGAATTCGTGAACTTGTTGCCACAGGCAGCTGTAGAAGCAAGGTCGTTGATTTATTTAAGGCAAAGGTTGACAGGTATTTGATTAGTCCGTGCATCAAGGATCACAGGGAGAAAGCTAAGGACTGGGGCTGAGTGTGAAGATGGATCAGCTCATGATTAGAATAGCAGAATAGACTTGATTGGCCAATGGGTCTACTTCTGCTTCTATATTTTATGATCTTGTGATAAACTACTGACTGACTTGCATATGAAACTATGTTGTTCTCATACTTCTTGAAGATAATCCATTTTTTCTTTAGTATCTCTTATGAACTATATCAATGTATGATTTTTGTAGAACATAAAAAAAAAGACCAATAACATGATGGGTCAATACCACAATTTGAGCCTGGTTTGCCTTCCAATTTGATCTGAAATTAGCTTCAAATCTTTTCTACCTCTTTGGCAAAACCCTTGAACCCCTTATTGTCTGAAATATAAACAGTTCTCCTGGGGTAATTTCCTGCCAACCTATATGACTCTTGGTTGACTGTCCAATAGAAAGTAAAATTAAGTAAGGCAAAAAAACAGGATGGCATCCATTCCAATCAATTTATGCATTTACCAGCAATCAATAATGTATTACATACATGGAAAAAATGAATTTTATTGTAACTACACCAATAGCTATTGAGAATAATTGCCAACAAATCCAATAGGGACATGAGGAGAAACAAATTTATGTTACAATCAAGGACAAATTGTCTGAAGATTTATTTAAAATTTTAAGAGATAAATATGTTATGCTTTCTACCAGAAAAAAGACATTTTAGGGAGGTGAACCAAGTTGGAGAGCCAGCACAGACAGGATGGGCTGAATAGTTTCTTCCAGTGGTGCATCATTTGATGTTTCGAGATGGAAATCAGTCTCGACATTCAAAAATGAGCATGGAGATCAAGGTAGGCTTAATGGTACAAATTTGTTCTGTCTGTTTTTGTAAATTTGTAAGCATAATTCTAAGAGAGATCTCTGGTTTCCCACCTAGTGTCTGTTTTTTTTTTTCTATTTGGCATCATTAAAATTTTAAAAACCAGAATAAATTTTTGCATAACTAGGATGCCTCTCCAGAGCTTTAGATGAATCTAGATTGTATATAAAGCTCTGAACTGGTTGTCATTTTGCAGTTGGAAATGACAGTATATGTTTAGGGAAATGTCAGACTCTGCTATGTAAATCCTTACCAGTCGCTAATCCTTTTTCAATATTTTTATTAATTTCATTTAGCAGATGCTACATAGGCAAATAAAAAAATAATCAAATTTATATGATACTAATAGCAGTAATGACAAAACCTACATTTTAAAAAAATACATGCAAAAATAAAGAAACTAGCTTTTCTATTCTACAAATTCGACCCTCTACCTAGAGAGACTGTTGGCAAAATACATAGACCACACTGTCTGATAATGAAAATAAAAATAAACAATGAGGTCAAGAATTAAAAATTAGTTAAGGTTACAAATTTGGGAAATAATGAAGAAAAGAACCCCATGAAGAAATAAAGTTTACATTCATTGCAGTAGTGGAGCATATCAGTCACTAATCCTTAGATCCATTTTGTGTTATATGCTAATTTGAGCAAAACCCCTTTTATATTGACCATATGTCAACGGCAGCCAGAGGCATTTCTTTGATGATCTTTTGCTTCTTCTAGACCAGTTAAGAAGATGCATTTAATCAGCAATTCAAAGCTGTCAGATTTGGTCCACCATGGAACAGCTTTTCCAAAGGATACAGCGTATCTCTGTTAGTCCGATGATCTATCCCCTGATCATATCAAATGGTCACTTATACACCATTGGCATTCATACGATATGAGAAAAAAGTTTTTTTTTTCCTCATTGACCACCTGTCCACATACAGTCACAGAGGGGCTGTTCAAAAGTACCAGATCATTTTAATTACATGCACAAAAATGTGTCAGTAAAAATACAGCGACAAAAATACTGCCATCTGGTCCCTTCACCATTCACGTTGCAGCGGCCTCAAATAATGGATAGTGTATGAATGAGTTAAAATTCTCATTCTTGCTGTCAAGTCAATATTTCAAGAAGGACCTTGGATCAGAAATAGCCACTTCTGAGGAAAGGTCCCATCGGAAACATTAACTTGTCTCCCTTTCAGATGTTGATTAATCTGTAATGCATTTTCAGTGTTTGGGGCTCATGGTTGAGTTATATGGAAAGAAATAACAAGCCCTTATTTTGCTTGGTAATCTCATTAATACTATTCCACCTGTGATAACGTGTACCTGATATTGGTACTTGTTCTTTGTTCTAATGAACATATGTGTCATGTAGTGAATAACATATTGGAGTGATTTAAACCACTTAACCTTCTCAAAACTTTTACTGCTGGCCATAAATCTTGAAACACCTACCCTCGCACATTGGCAACAAATCGACTTAAGCAGCAACCAAAAAAAAGGCAATTTATAACCTGACTTTCATAACACATGGTCCTGTGCAATACAATTAACTGCTTAAAAGGTGCTGGAATGAATGAAATCCAGAACTAAAAGCCCATATAAAAGTGGTTTAATACTACATAAAACAGGTGGCTATAATTTCCATGGGGTATTTCTGGTGGGAAATCAATGGAACCTCCAAAGAAACAGCAAAGAAAAATGCATCTACAGTCCTAAATGAAGGAATGTTTGATCCACCTCTACAAAAAAAGTATAGAAATTCAGGGCCTGCTGACTTGATCGACTTTGCAGCTACCAGGGCAAGGAACTGTCATAATTCTTCACTCATTTACTCTTTGCTGCTATTACAAACCTTGAATCACTTGACTGATGATTTTTATATCATCTTTGGTTTTATAAAAAGGTATGTAAGGTCATTCAGCTCGATGACTCTGACAAAAACATATGTTGTTTGTTTTCCTCTTCCTATTGTATTCCTTCTTCTACCTTTACATAATAATTTTCAACCCTTATGGAGGGTTGTAGACATTCATTAACTTCCACTTTCTCTTCAAGGATATTCACTTAAAGCACACCTCCCAGGGACGCTGGATATATTTCAATTCACCGATAGAGGAAACCATTCCACAGACGATGCTATAGTCTTGTCACTCTAACCTGGCCCACCTGGAGAACAATGCTTCATACGCCATGCTGCTGTTCATTAACTTCAGCTCAGCATTTAATACGCTGATTCCCCAAGATTGATGGAGAAGCTGTCCTTGCTGGGACTCAACATCCATCTCTGTAATTGGATCCTGGGCTTCCTAACAGACCATAGTCTGTCCAAGTCGACAGCAGAATGTCGAGCACCATCATGCTGAGCACTGGTGCACCCGAGGACTGTGTGCTCGGTCACTTCTGATTATGCCACTGATCCATCGCTAGATCCAGCTCCAACAGTGTCATCAAGTTTGGGATGACACAACACTAGTTAGCCTTAATAGCAACCATAAGTCGCATTCCAGAGAAGAGATGGAAAATCTTGTGAAACGATGCAAGAGTAACTACCTGAGGCTCAACATGGACAAAATGAAGAAGATGATCATGTACTTCAGGAGGACCAGGAATGACCATCTTCCACTACACACAAACAACTCTGTAGTAGAGAGTGGAAAGCACCAAGTTTCTTGGAGTTCACTTAACTAGTGACCTATTGTGGACACTCAACAGCCCTTCACTTGTCAGGAAGGCACAACAGTGATGGCACTTCCTGAGAAGAATGAAGCGGGAAAAGCTATTGGCCAACATTATGTCCACCTTCTACAGGAGCTCTGTTGAGAGTATCCTAGTTGGCTACATCACAATGTGATATTGTTGCAGCTGAAAAATGGATTGTGGATCAATCCACAGTTCCAGAAGAGTGGCATAAAAGATCATTGGAGTCTCCACCCACCGCCCCCCATTGACGTGATCTACTGGGAACATTGTCTGAAGAGTGTGTGCAAAATCATTGAGAACCCTTTCCACATCTTTCAGCTGCTCCAATCGGTAAAAAGATACAGGACTATCAGAGCCAACACCACCAGGCTAAGGAACAGCTTCTTTCCACAGGCAAGAATGACCAAAGGAACTGCTCACACTAACCATCTGAGACTCTTGAATGTACTTGTCCTGTATATGTATTGTTTGTTTGTATGTGTGTTATGTCTGGATGTGTGTCTACATGCTTTGCACTGAGGACTGGAGGACGCTGTTTTGTCGGGTCGTACTTGTACAATCAGATGTCAATAAACTTGAGTTGACTTGACTTGAACTGAACTGCTGTATATCTCCCTTGTTTCCCATTTCCCAATTCTGCTTCATATTTACACTGCATAAAAATCAGTCAAATACATATTTCAAAATTTTGTATTTATGAGTGCTTTCTATCTGACTATTTTCAGAAACTCAGAAACTCCTTGGGAAATTATTTGCTCATTTGACATTAAAAAATAAAATAAAATGTTAAATAATTCATTGCACTGCATCAGAAATAGTTTGCCATAAAACCTCCTGTCATTCTCATATCCAGGTGTAAAGTGCAGATTGTACATTTGTGTGATCCTGGATCTTGGTTAGTGTACATCACAATATTGTGAAGCTGTATGTTGTACACAGATAGGTAACGTAAATTATAGAATTGTTAACTTCTTTATTGATTAATACTGGATGCTACGCAGTTAAGTAATTAAACAAATTAGACATACATACAGCATAGTTACAGGTCATTTTGGCCCACAAGCCCATGCAGCCCAATTTACATCCAATTAATCTACAAACCCAGTATGTTTTGAATGGCAGGAGAAAACTGGAGCCCCCAGAGGAAACCCACGCAGACATGGGGATAATGTACAAACTCTTTATAGATAGCACAGGATTCAAACGCCAGTCCCGATTGCTGGTACTGTAACAGTGTTACACTAACCATGCCATCCCATTGCATAACATTACATTGCATGTGATGTAATATATAACATGCTACTGTACGTTATACATGAATTACAGCTTTGTAGGCATAGATTAGAACCTAGTTAGTTGTAGTGATGTATAATGACAAAACCTTCGATGTTGGAATATGCTAGTCAATTACGTGATGAATTGCATTGATATATCCTTGATGGATAATAGGCTGGCAACCTCCTGAGCATCAATCTTAGAAAATAATTTAGGGTCAAGATGTGAGTTTATTTCTGGGCCTGGTCTTTAAATCTAGCCAAAGTGAGGTGGGTGGACCAAAGGACTTGTTTTTGGGATCTAAGAATCTATGATCTTATGAGATAGAAATCTAATTTCTCTATAAATGTGCAATAGTTTTGGCTTCTATCAATTATTAGGTTCAAAGACTCAGAGCTTAAAAATACAGCTGCTTTAATGCAACCCACCACAACCCATTCCTGTATCTATGCACTGCCTTAGTCCTCAAAGATTAATCATTAACAGTCTCAACCATTTTCCGTATCTGAGGCAGCCCTATGGGTCAGAAAACAACATGCCTTAAAGCAAAGAAAGTTCTCCACGTTATAATCCTAAATGGATGACACTTATCCTGAGACTACGATCATTAGTTGTAATTCTTTCAACCAGGAAATATGTCCTCTTAGCTTCTAGTCTGTCAAGCCTCTAAAAAAAATCTTGTACATTTTAATGGTATATCTTTGTAATACCTGTATTACACTAAACTGGAAAGGGAAAATACATCTTCTGGTTAAATAAGGGCTGTACCAGAAGGATTGGGCAACTAAAGCGGCATCATCTGCAAAGAGTAGTTCACGGACAACTCTTTGCAGATGATGCCGCTTTAGTTGCCCATTCAGAGCCAGCTCTTCATCGCTTGACGTCCTGCTTTGCGGAAACGGCCAAAATGTTTGGCCTGGAAGTCAGCCTGAAGAAAACTGAGGTCCTCCATCAGCCAGCTCCCCACCATGACTACCAGCCCCCCCACATCTCCATCGGGCACACAAAACTCAAAACGGTCAACCAGTTTACCTATCTCGGCTGCACCATTTCATCAGATGCAAGGATCGACAATGAGATAGACAACAGACTCGCAAAGGCAAATAGCGCCTTTGGAAGACTACACAAAAGAGTCTGGAAAAACAACCAACTGAAAAACCTCACAAAGATAAGCGTATACAGAGCCGTTGTCATACCCACACTCCTGTTCGGCTCCGAATCATGGGTCCTCTACCGGCACCACCTACGGCTCCTAGAACGCTTCCACCAGCGTTGTCTCCGCTCCATCCTCAACATCCATTGGAGCGCTTACACCCCTAACGTCGAAGTACTCGAGATGGCAGAGGTCGACAGCATCGAGTCCACGCTGCTGAAGATCCAGCTGCGCTGGATGGGTCACGTCTCCAGAATGGAGGACCATCGCCTTCCCAAGATCGTGTTATATGGCGAGCTCTCCACTGGCCACCGTGACAGAGGTGCACCAAAGAAAAGGTACAAGGACTGCCTAAAGAAATCTCTTGGTGCCTGCCACATTGACCACCGCCAGTGGGCTGATATCGCCTCAAACCGTGCATCTTGGCGCCTCACAGTTTGGCGGGCAGCAACCTCCTTTGAAGAAGACCGCAGAGCCCAACTCACTGACAAAAGGCAAAGGAGGAAAAACCCAACACCCAACCCCAACCAACCAATTTTCCCTTGCAACTGCTGCAATCGTGTCTGCCTGTCCCGCATCGGACTTGTCAGCCACAAACGAGCCTGCAGCTGACGTGGACTTTTACCCCCTCCATAAATCTTCGTCCGCGAAGCCAAGCCAAAGAAGAATAATCTGGAAGTAGGGGTGGAGAGTTGGGTAAGCAAGTTTGTGGATGATACAAAGATTGGTGGTGTTGAGGACAGTGAGGAAGATTACTGGAGCAGGGCGGAATCTTGGACTGAGCGGTTGGCACTGAAAAGAGATTGGAAGTGTTCTGACCATCGGTTGAGGATGGAGATCTTGTCGCTGAGGAGGACTTTGCCGTCTGAGCTGCGCAGAGGGCTTTGGACTTGGGGTGAGGGGCCGTACACAGCATTTAGAGCCTCGTAGAAACCCCTGAAGTCGCCAATGTCCGCTCTGAGCTGGGTTCGTTTGGCGAGGCTAGTCCACCACTCATTTTGGATTTCCCGGAGTTTGCGCTGAAGATGGCTGCATGCGCGACGGAAGGCTTGTTTCTTCTCTGGACAGGACGGCTTTGTAAGGTGAGCCTGGTGTGCAGCTCGCTTCTTTGCCAGCAGCTCCTGGATTTCCTGGCTGTTTTCGTCAAACCAGTCCTTGTTTTTCCTGGAGGAGAAGCCCAGTACCTCTTCAGTGGATTGCAGTATGGTAGTCTTCAACTGATCCCAGAGGGTTTCAAGGGACGGGTCCGTGAGGCGGGTTGCATCGTCGAGCTTTGCTTTGAGGTTTGCCTGGAAGTCTCCTCTCACTTTGTCTGACTGCAGGTTTCCAACATTGAACCTCTTTCTGGGGGCTTTACTTTTCCTGGGCTTTGGCTTGAAGTGAAGGTTGAGCTTGCAGCGAACCAGCCGGTGGTCAGTGTGGCATTCCGCGCTAGGCATGACCCTGGTGTGGAGCACATCTCGTTTGTCACTTTCTCGCACCAGGATGTAGTCCAGGAGGTGCCAGTGTTTGGATCGGGGATGCATCCAGGTGGTCTTAAGGCTGTCCCTCTGCTGAAAAAGGGTGTTTGTAATGACAAGCCGCTGTTCTGCGCAGAGCTCCAACAGGAGGCGCCCATTGTCGTTGCACTTGCCGACGCCATGCTTGCCCAGAATTCCTGGCCAGGTTTCTGAGTCTTTGCCGACACGAGCGTTGAAGTCACCCAGGATGACAACCTTGTCGGCTGTAGGGGTGCGTTGGATGAGGTTGCGCAGGTCGGTGTAGAACTTGTCCTTTTCTGCTGGTTCCGCCTGGAGGGTTGGAGCATAGACACTGATGAGGGTGATGTGACACTTGTTTTGATGGGGGAGACGCATGGACATGATTCGGTCCGAGAGGCCTGTCGGAAGGTTTTTGAGTTTGGAGGCAATGAAGCTCTTGACCATGAAGCCTACACCAGATAGGCGTCGTTCATCCGAAGGCTTGCCAGACCAGTAGAGTGTGTAGCCCGCGCCGCGTTCTTGGAGGCTGCCTACATCTGCCAGGCGGACTTCACAGAGAGCGGCTATGTCGATGTCAATTCTGAGGAGTTCATGTGCGATGAGGGCAGACCGACGTTCAGGTCGGTGGCTGTCAGCCTTGTCTAGCATGGTTCTGATGTTCCAGCATGCTAGCTTGAGTTTGTGAGCATCTTTTGAGGGGGAGGACGTGGAGGGGGAGGACGTGGAGGGGGAGGACGTGGAGGGGGAGGACGTGGACCTGTCCTCGGGCCTGCGCAAAGGAGCTTTTAGGTGGAGTGCAGTGTGCGCAGTACTGGCCCCACCCTTTACACCAATGGTTCGTGTGCCGTGGCCGAGCAAGCTGGGACGTGGCAGCGAGGTCCTTGGGTCGTAGGTTTTATATCGGAGTGGCCTTCTCCTATGCAGGTTTCTTACCCGGGCTGGAGGGGTCTGCCTCCCCTCCTAGGTCGGTCCATACTGCCCGGACCGGGGCCGAGGCCGCCGCAGCTCTCCCTGTGCCCGGACTGGGGCCGCCGCCTCCAACTCTCTGCCCGGATCGGGGCCTCCGCCTGACTCACTCGACCGAGGCCGGGGCCGCCGTCTCCCCCTTGCTCCTACCCGGATCGGGGCCGCCGCCGCCTACCCTTCGCCCGGACCGGGGCCAGGGCCGCTGCTGCTCTCCCTGTGCCCGGACTGGGGCCGCCGCCTCCAACTCTCTGCCCGGATCGGGGCCTCCGCCTGCCTCACTCGACCGAGGCCAGGGCCGCCGTCTCCCCCTTGCTCCTACCCGGATCGGGGCCGCCGCCGCCTACCCTTCGCCCGGACCGGGGCCGGGGCCGCTGCTGCTCTCCCTGTGCCCGGACTGGGGCCGCCGCCTCCAACTCTCTGCTCGGATCGGGGCCTCCGCCTGCCTCACTCGACCGAGGCCGGGGCCGCCGTCTCCCCCTTGCTCCTGCCCGGATCGGGGCCGCCGCCGCCTACCCTCAGCCCGGACCGGGGCCGGGGCCGCTGCTGCTCTCCCTGTGCCCGGACTGGGGCCGCCGCCTCCCACTCCCTGCCCGGACCGGGGCCTCCACCTGCCTCACTCGACCGAGGCCGGGGCCGCCGTCTCCCCCTTGCTCCTGCCCGTATCGGGGCCGCCGCCGTCTACCCTTCGCCCGGACCGGGGCTGGGGCCTGTAAGTAACTCTGTAGTAAATCACCTTGTGATTGTCGGGAATGGCAAACTCTGGCGGTCCACAGGATTATTAATATATATAAAACAAACAGATTATTAATATATATAAAACAAACAATAGTGGACCCAGGACCGAACCCTGAGGAACTCCACTAGTCATCAGCCTCCAATTGGACAAACAATTTTCTACCATTACTCTCTGACACCTCCCATTCAACCATTGCTGAATCTATTTCACTACCTCCTTATTTATACCTAATACCTCCACCTTTTTTCCTAACCTCTTGTGGGGAACTTTGTCAAAAGCTTTACTAAAGTCTAAATAGACAACATCCACAGCTTTCCCTTCATCAACCTTTTTTGTAACCCCCTAGAAAAACTCAATCAGGTTTGTCAAGCATGATCTACCCCTGACAAAACCATGCTGATTACTCCCTATCAATCCCTGTACCTCCAAATATTTGTAAATACCATCCCTCAGAACACTTTCCATCAACTTGCCCACCACAGACGTCAGACTCACGGGCCTATAATTCCCAGGTTTACATTTGGACCCTTTCTTAAACAGCGGAACCACATGCGCCACCCTCCAATTCTTTGGCACTACCCCCGTGGCCAGTGACATCCTAAATATCTCTGTTAATGGCCCCACTATCTGTCCACAAGCCTCCCTGAGTGTCCTTGGGAATATTTTGTCTGGTCCCGGAGATTTATCCATCTCTATCTTTTTCAACACAGCCATCACTACCTCCTCGGTTATCCTTATATGCTTCATGACCTCCCCACTATTTTTTCTTTACTTCAACTGGTTCAATATATATTTTTTCCTAGTGAATACCGAGGCAAAGAAATCATTCAAAATTTCCCCCATTTCCTCTGACTTCTCACTCAGCCTACCCTCGCTATCTACAAGGGGTCCAATTTGATCATGCAGAAATTACTGCACATTTTAAAGTCCTCTCACTTGACAGCATCTTAATATCTGTGATATCGTAATGGTATGTAAATTAAAGTAGTCATGTTTAATACTGCTTAAGACTGCTTGAAGTCTGTGATTCATAGACATCACCAGGTGCTGAGTATTTTCTCTAGTGCTGCTCTGCCAGGCCTTGACTGCAGCCACCTTCTGCTTGTTTCAGGGGCTGTCCCCTTAAGTTTTATTTTCAACATATGGAAGGCAATTGGAATGAGATCAGGTGACTGACTTGGCCATTCAAAAGTTTTGCAGTTTCAGTTTTGAAAAAGTCCTTTGCTACTTTAGCAATATGTTTGGGATCATTGTCCTTGCAATAGGATGAAACCCTGTCCAATGGGTTTGGAGGCATTTGCTCGCACTTGAACAGAGAATATGTTTCTATACACCTCAGAATTCATTTTGCTACTTGCCATCAGCAGTTACATCGTAAATGAAGATAAATGCACCAGCACATGCTCAGGCTATAACACCCCAACCATCAATGTTTAATAGATAAGGTGGTATGCTTTGGATCTTGGGCAGCTCCTTTATGCCTCCACACTTTGATCTTGCCATCATTCTGATTTAGGTTAAACTTGGTCTCATCTGTCCACAAGGCCTTTTTTTCCAGAATGATGTGAATTCTTTTAAATACTTCTTGGCAAACTGTAATCTGGCCATCCTGTTTCTGTGGCTAACTAGTGGTTTGCATATTGCAGTGTAGTTCTGTATTTCTCTTCATGGAGTCTTCTGCAGACAGTAGTCATTGACACGTCCACACCTGCCTGCTGAAGAGTACTTCTCATCAGTCAGGCAGACGTTTGGGGATTTTTCTTCATTATGATGGAATTCTTCTGCCATCAGCTGCGGGGGTCTTCCATGGAATGCCAGCCCCTTTGCAATTACTCAGCTCACCAGCACACTCTTTGTTTTTAATGATGTTTGAAACAGTTGATTTTGGTCATCCTAAGGTTTGGATGATGTCTTTTACTGTTTTATTCTTGTTTTTCAGCCTCATCATGGCATCTTTCACTTTCATTGAGCTGAACTCTGACAAATGGCAACCACAGACTCCAAAGATGATCAAAAGCTTAAAATCAAGCCTAGCTCTCTTATATCTGCACCAATGAAGCAATTAAAAAGAATGGAGTAATCACAAACCCGCATGAAGCCAAATGTCCCAACCATTATTGTTCCATGAAATGGGGAAACTCTGTATAAAAAGTGCTGTAATTTCTACATGGTCAAACCAAACTGTACACAAATAACCTTGAATGAAATCTGGCATGGACACTTTAATCACATATGAATTGTTTGAATACAAACTTAAAACTGTGGGGCACAGGGGAAAATAAAGAAAAAAGTGTCTTTGTCCCAAACATTATGGAGGGCACTGTATATGTGATAAGGTTCATGTGATCAGGGACAGAACATTTTGAGGTGGTACAGATGATATGATATCTGTGTCTAATGTCCTGTATAAAATCGGAAATGGTGCTTTTAATGCTTAAATATTTCAAGTTTATTGTATTTCATATAACATGCATGAAAATGAGAGGTCATATTTTGATAATATGCACAGTACTATTGAGCATAATTTTAAATAGATTTAGAGTGCAGATCTGTTTAAATTGAGAATCTGCAAAAAGCTCTTTTTTCATCAATAAATCAGTGTATTCCTGAGGAGAGCAACTCAAGGGAAATAACAAATAGACAAATAAATAAACAGAAAAATAAATAAATATAAAGTCATGGATGGCACAGTTAGCATGGCAGGATGGGTGGTTAGCATAATAGGGTGGCACGGTTGTTGTAGAGGTTAGTGCAACTGTGTTATAGCACCAGTGACTAGGGTTCATATCCCGTGCTATCTGTAAGGAATTTATAGATTCTCCCCATGTCTGTGTGGGTTTCCTCTCAGTGCTCCACTGTTCAAAATGTACCCAGGTTGTAGGTCAGTTGGACATAATTGGACAGCGTGATCTTGTGAGCCAAAGGGCCTGTCACTGTGCTGTATGTCCAAATTAAAAAAAAAATTAACAGTGGAATTACATTCTGGAAGAGAAATTACTTTGAGATATCTGTGAAAGAGAAATTATTTGGTTTAATGAATTCCTATTGTTTCCTCCCCAACTCATGAGTGTGTTCTCTCTTCCTGCTCTATTTCACAAAACATTTCCGAATTAATGTTATCAAGATGCTGCCAGCATTGTTCTTTAATGAGCCAGTAGGGGATTGGGGGTGATAATGTCTCAAATGCCTTCAGCCATACACGCTGAGCCCATGCTCAGCTTTCCCAGAAGTTCTAAACATCGGAAATTGTTGTCTTTGGTCAATTTGGTTCAACCACACAACACTACAAAATAGCTGAGTGTATGGAACACACTGAAAGTTGTGACTGTGACAAAATCACGACCACATTGTTGAAGTTCCAAAATGTCTTCCTGATTATGGTAATTTAAGGAAGGACGGGAATAGTAATTGGAATAATAACCAAAGGGCTAGGCAGAAAATGCAGCAATTTCCAAATCACAATCATATTGTCTTTCAATAAATTGCTGAAATTGAAGAATATCCTTCATCGAACAATCTCAAGGAAAACTCTGAAATGTCTTGTATCCCATCGTATGTGGATCATGGTGACACAACACAACTGTATTAATTCATTCTGGAGGATTGTATAAAAAAGTACTGCACTGATGAGTCCAATAGCTGGAGAATCATTTTACACTTATTAGCATTTCATTGGAAAGAGTGTTGATCCTCCCCAGAACATTTTTAGTAAAATAATTGTGGTGCATGTGGTGCATCTGGAGGTTCTTAAATACCCTGAACCCATTCCTTGACACTTGGCGTATTTAGCCAATGGCACCCATGTCATCGTCAAGGAATGCAAGTGTAGATTCACAGAGAACATAGATTTAGATCATGTCAGAGAAAAATACAGCACTGAAACAGCCTATTCACACTTTAAGTCCATGCTGACCAATCCTACATTAATCCTCTATTTATTCACCCCATCTTCAAGATTCAATTTATTGTCATAATAATAAAACAGTGTCATATTTTGTGAAATTTCTTTTTACCTGCTGCAAGGCAGACAGATTCACCACTGGCAGGAATTGCCTAAGCGCCTCTTACAGTCAGAGAGAGAGAAGCAATAAAAGAGTCCCCCCCCCCCCCCCAAGAGACACCAGGTATCTGTAGATTCTCCTCTAGTGCTTTCGCAGTCCCCGCAGCCACACAGTCCAAACCATTGGCAACCCGAGCTCTAGATCTGAATCTCTGACACGATCAGGAACCCTTCAGTGCTCTCAGCTCCACCTCGCTTTCCGGTTCCAATACCTGGTACTCCTCCAGCCAGTTCGAGCCAGTCTCCACCAGTCCGCAACCTGGCGTGAGTCTCTTGACAGCAGTCTCCAGCAGCGCACAGCTTCTGTAGGTGCCTCATCTCGAGTTGTCAGTAGCCCGCCTCACACACTGGTCTCTCAGCCATAGAGCCCACTCACTGGTCCACCACCTCTTTTTAAAAATAAGCCTCGAGTGGGGGAGATGGTGTTGCTGTCATGTGACCTCATAAATTCAGTCTGTCTGGCGGCCTCCATTGGCATTGTGGTGTGTCCCCGTTTGGGGGTTTGTGGTGGTCTCCATCGGCTTTGGCTGTTCCATCTTGATTAGCTCGGCTGGGTTTCTTGATTGAGTCGGGAGGGTGGAACCTTATATGTCGGCTGCTGGGTTGGCTGGGGAGGTGGGGGTTGGGAACAGAAGTCTTGGAGAACTGGGGGGGGGGGTAACTGTCAGATGGTTGAGGGGGGAATGGGGTTCTAGATGCTCCTGTGTGTGCCAGATCACAGATGAATACTGTGGTCTCACATCCGTCCGGGAATGCCGCATAGGCATACTGTGGGTTAGCATGGAGGGCTGGACCCTCTCAACCGGGGGGGTCAGAATTATGGGTCCTCATGTGCTTGGGAAGTAGGATGGGCCCAGGGAATATCAGCCAGGTGGGTAAGGCAGTTTCCAACGCCAATCTCCTGGAGAAAGTAAAGAGTCTCTTGTGAGGTGTTTCATTGATAGCCATACACAAGAAGGACTAGAAAGTTTGGAGAGCCTCTGGGAGGACTTTGGACTTCAGGGCCAGTAGTACTGCCTTACAAACCATGCCATTTTTCCACTCCAGCAGGCCATTCCCTTTGGGCTTATAGCTGGTGGTACGGCTAGAGGCAATGTCCTTGACAGCAAATATTGAAGGACAACCCTTGTCACTGTAGACATAGCAGGAGAATCTGAAAATGGTGAACAGGTTGTTCAGAGCCTTTATGATGACAGCTGCAGTAATGTCCAGGCAGAGAAGGCAAAGGGGAACAGTGAATACTCACTGATGATATTGATGAGGATAGGAGCCCTTTGAAGTCCATACTCAAATGTTCAAAGGGCCGAATGGCCTTGATCAGGTATGACCTGTCGGGCTGGTAGAAGCGTGGTTTTCATTCCTTGCAGACTCAGCAATTTTTGGTCAGCGTCCTGAAGTCCTCGATGGAGTAGGGGAGATTGCGGGCCTCGATGAAGTGAAAAAAATAGGTGATTCTGGGGTAGCAGAGGCTGTCGTGCAATGTCTACAACCTGTCTGTCTGCGCACTGGCATATGTCACTCGAGACAGGGTGTCAGGGGGCTTGTTGAGCTTTACAGGCCGGTACAGTATGTCATAATTATAGGTGGAGAGCTCAATTCTCCACCCCATGATTTTGTTGTTCTTGATTTTGCCCCGCTGCCCATTGGTCAGTCAGCAGGGTAAAATGCTTACTGGTGAGGTCATGCCTTCAGTACCATACTACTTGAACGATAGCCTGGGCCTTTTTCTTGATGGAGGATTGCCAGAACTTGGGGGCCTGGAGGGTGCACAAAAAAAAACGCCATGTGCCTGCCCGCATGGCGGCCATGGCAAAGTCTGATGCGTTGCTCTCCACCTGGAATGCGATGGACTTGTCCACTGCACGCATTAAGGCCTTTGTAATGTCAACTTTGATACAATCGAATGGTTCGTGGCTTCTGCTGACAGGGGAGAAAGGTGGCCCTGATGAGGAGACGGGGCTTCTCCGCATAGCTGGGGACCTACTTGGCATAATAAGAGAAAAGCCCCAGGCTCCTTTTCACGGCCTTGGAGCAGTGGGGGGAGGAGGGAGTTCTAACAGTGGTGGTCAGGGTCAGGGCTGATGATTCCATTCTATACAATGCAGCCTAGTATAGCCAGGTGATGTGTGCTGAAGTTGCACTTCACTGTGTTATATGTCAGGTTGAGGCATTTCGCATATGGAGGAATTTTTGGAGGTTCTCGTCGTAGTCCAGCTGATCATGGCCGCAGATGGTGACATTTTTGAGGTATGGGAAAGTGGGTCACAGCCCATGTTCTTCCACCATCCAATCCATCTCCCTTTGAAAATAGACACCCGATTCGTGACCTCTAAAGGTACAGTCAGCTACCCGCCTCGAAGGCAGTGTACTGCCAATCCTCAGGGTGGATGGAGAGCTGGTGATAAGCAGACTTAAGGTCAATGGTCGGGAACACTCTGCATTGAGTGATCTGGTTCACCATGTCGGATATGCAGGATAGGGGGCATGCTTCTAGCCGGGTGAACCTGTTGATGGTCTGGGAGTATTCTATGACCATCCATTATTTCTCCCCACTCTTAACTACCATGATCTGGGCTCTCCAGGGGCTTGTACTCTGCACTATTACCCCCTCAGTGAGGAGGCGTCTCACCTCTGACTTAATAAATTCCCTGTCCCTGACACTATATCGCTGACTTTTAATGGCGATGGGCTTATAGTCCTGGGTGAGGTTAGCCAACAAGGGTTGGGGGAGGTGGAATCCGGAGTGTGCGGTAATTGAGTTTGGGGTTGTTGGTTGGTCCCATGGGATTGGGGTTGCTGGTCGGCCACATGGTGAGGGAGGGTCGGGCAGTTCATAAACTGTTCATTACAGATCATGATGGGAGGGTGGGGCCCGTCGTTCTCCATGGTGATGCTCTTTAAATTGCACTGAAAGTCTAATGCCAGTAGGACAGTTACAAAGAGCTGTGGCAGTACTAGGAGCATGACTGTGCCTCAGATAGGCAGCGTCACAGTACAACTGTCATGAACTTTTGCCAGTTTGGATTTGGAGGCTAGGGAGATGTTGTGCCTCTCAGGCTGCACCACAAGAGAATAGTCCTGTACAGTGTTGGGGTGAATGAAGCTCACCATGCCTTCACTGTCAAATAGGCAAGCGGTGGGGCAGCCATTTACCTGGAGGTCCATCATAGCCTTGGAGAGTTGGTGTGGTCTACATTGATCCAGGGTTACCGATGTCAGTGTCAGCTCATCACCTGAGTAGTTCCGTTGGCTTTTGGTGGACCGGTAAAATGATGGCTCCCATGGCGTGCATGTGGACTGGTCATTGTTTTCCGCAAGAGAAGATGGAAGTGACTTCACCATGATCGGTGATCTCTGCAGCGTGCAAGCATGGACGTTCCAGGTCTCTGGAAGTGACGGCGGAAGTGACTTCATCAAATATTGCGGTCCCCATTTGCATGAGGCACTGCTAGGTATGGGGGTTTGTTTCGACTTACAGACTTTCGGGAAGTGTCCTTTTTTCCCCACAATTGGAGCAGACGGCATCCTTGACAGGGCAGCGCTTTCTCGGATGCTTGACCTGCCCGCAGAACTAGCACTTTGGGTGGTCTCTAACAGGGGGCAGATTACAGTTCAGGATGGCAGAGGGTTTGTTATCCCGCCTCCCAAGATGGCGGTGCCCATGTCCTCCATGAGGTGGCCATATGTTTGCTGGAGAACGATTCTGTGTTGCGGATGGCCATTTCCAGAGTGTTTGCCAGCTCGATTGTTTGAGGTAAGTTCAGTCTTTTCTGCTCGAGTAGCCTCTGCCTCACGTAATCAAAGCAGACACCTGCTACACAGACGTCTCTGATCAGCAGCTCGGTGTGCTCTTCATAAGTAATTGGATGTTTCCCCGGGTCACTGCCTGGCTGAGTGGAATATGCGGCATGCAAAGACTTCGTTCACCTGTACTTTGTACAGGTCTTTCAGGGTGTCCATGGCATCTCCGTAGGACTGGCAGTCCCAGACCATACGGTAGATTCAATGTGTGATGTATGAAAATAGCTGATGGAGCTTGTCTTCATCATCCTGGATCGCAGCTGCAGAAGCTGCGAGGAATTTTCGAAGCAGCGGTGACAGAGCACAAATTTGTCGGCTGTTTCGGGTTCTATTGGGTCAATCTCTAGACTAGGGGTGTCAAACTCAAATTCACAGAGGGCCAAAATTAAAAAGTTGGACTAAGTCGAGGGCCGAACTAAATATTTATTGAAAATTTTCAACAACATCTGCATGTTTTCTCTTCTTTCAACATATGTAATGTTAATTTTTTTCTTATTAAAATAAATGTTTAATAATAGTTTTGGATAAACTCTTTCCAGAAGCATTAACAAATGAGAAATAAAATATTCAATAAATAATATTTCTCTATAGAGGATTTGTCAAATGTTGCTAGTGTGCTGTCGAATAGTAAAATCTGAGGGCTATTGAGAATGTGGGAGAATAACATGATTCCTGAAACAATCCAATGGGTGACTGATTGTGGGCATGAACTCTAGCAGGGTTATTTGCCATGTCCTTTTTCCATTGGTACAGATATCTTTTGATTTACACACTTTTCAAGTTTTATGCCTAATGTGCTTGTATCCAGGTGCAGGACCATTTTTAACCAGGAATATATTTATCACTGTGACATGAAACTATTGGAAGATCGTTTTATCCTGAGATTAAAGTTCATAATACTTACTCAGGCCTGTGTGCGGGAGGGCGGGGTTTGCGGGCGATCGGTTGGACAACGACAGTGCGAGGGCATCGGCTCTCGCTGCAGGATGGCATCTCGGCAGATCAGCGGCCCCGTCACCGTGAGTTGCGGGTCGGCCTGCGGCAGGGAGGGGGAGTGGGCAATGGTCCTGGCGAGATCAGGTCCCCCCTGAGTTTCTGCCGGACCCCCCCTTGACCTGCTGAGTTTCTGCCGGACCCCCCTTGACCTGCTGAGTTTCTGCCGGACCCCCCTTGACCTGCTGAGTTTCTCCCGGACCCCCCTTGACCTGCTGAGTTTCTCCCGGACCCCCTCCCCTTGACCTTCTGAGTTTCTCCCGGACCCCTCCCCCTTGACCTGCTGAGTTTCTCCCTTCTGGTGTTTTTACGAGAACCACAGACTTTCGCTCATACATTGATGAGGGGGATCAAGGGCCAAACATTGTCAGGTACCTCTCTGCTGGATAAAGGACACGGTTTAACCCGCTGAGTTTCTCCAGTGTTGGGTTTTCACGAGGTAGAGTCAAAGGGCCGAAGGGCCTGTTTCTAATCTGTAATGTTCTACGGACCCTGCTCTTCTTTCCGTGCCGGTGTCCCAGGACCTTTCCAGGGCAGTCTCCACGCTCAGGACCGCGCTGGGATCCCGGTCAGCGGTGGAGGAGCAGGTGAGCGCGGCTAATCCCGATCCAGCCCATGCCACTCCCGAGATTGGCGGGGGGGTTCCACCCTACCTGCCCGACCAGCCTCGCTCTCCACGTGTACTCCGGGCACCCGCCGCTGGTCCAGTGGGAAGGCGCAGGGCGGCCGGCGGCCAGCGCCCCCATCGCCCGGCGGGGAGCCCCAATCTTCCCTCTGGCATCCCGACTCCATCTGCAGCTCCAAGAAACGCTGTGCCATTGGGGTTCCGGGCGCTGCAAGCGGCCTTGGCTTCCCCTGACACCGGCCAGGCCGCGCTGCGGTGGGGGGGTGGGCGGGGGGACACGACAGTGTGTTTATAAAACCACCCACCTCTACTTTTCAAGGACCAGGATTTTTCTCTCTCTCTCTCACCCTGGGACACAGCGGTTACTGAGCATGCGCTATACTGGTGCGGCGGCCAGCGGGCCACCTCTAATACATTTTTGATATGATCTTGCGGGCCAAATATAATTATATCGCGGGCCAAATTTGGCCCGGGGGCCAGAGTTTGACATGTGTGCTCTAGACGGTCCAGCTTCAAGTATTTGTCCATTTTCTGAAGAAACAAAGCCTTGCTAATAAAATTGATGCACGATCAATTACACAAAGACTGAAGTTAATGGAACTGAAGGCTTTTATTAGCAAGAGATGGACAGCATCCCCTGTGCTGCTGGCTCTCCCTGACTTGGACTCGAACTGGGGCAGGCTTGTGGCATGACAGCCCTCATGGTGGATAAAGGGGAAGAGTCATGAGCCGGCCAATGAGAACAGGGTCGAACATATAAGGTCATGCCATTTACATACACAATAGTGGTTTCACTACAAGTACATGAAACATAAAAGCTTTGAACAAAGAAGAAGAAAAAAGTAAAGTGAGTTGTCTTTGCCTCTCATTTGATTTTTTGCAGCCTAAAGGCAGAACGATTGCACATGGGGTGGGAGAGGAATGTCAGGCAGCTGTGGCTCAGAGATCCAGTCAAGCAAACTAAGACATCACTGAGGACACGTGCTTGCTCCAGGCTGTCTACATGGAGCAGTGTCCTATTCTGGCCAAGGTACAAACTGAAGAGGCATGGCTTAAAGGAAAATAACTAATGTAGAGGTTTATATCCAGGGCAGATTATCCTCCTATTGCATTTGAGTACAAATGGAATATCAGAATATTGGAAGCAAAAAAAAAACTGTAGATACTGGAAATCTCAAAGTAAAGCAGAACTCCTGGAGATGCTTCACAAATCAGGCAGTGTCTGCGAAGAGAGAAAAGGAGTTAATGTTTAATCCAGGAGTAAAACATGAAAGTCTGCAGACACGGAGATTGAAGTAAAAACATAATGCTGGAGAAACTAAGCAGGTAAAACATTATACATTATTTAGCAAAGATAAAGATACATGATGTACCATCAACAATTCACAAAAGGCTGAGTAGTGAAACAATCAGCCTTTTAACAGCTAAAGACTGGAACAATCTTTAGAAGAGTGACCATCCACCTCCTTGACTGATCAGAGCAAAAGGAAATGGGGAGCCTGCAAGGAGCTATCGGTAGGATTGGTCTTGGAAGGCGATCACAGTGTAACAGTGTTTTACCACATTCACACCTCTATTTTAAGAAGAATCCTGCAGGGTGAAAACAAAAGAGAGTGAAGCAACTCTACGTAGACATACTTTACAGATTAAATCTATCAGGAGGCGTCTCCTCTGATGCAGCAAGTGACATGGCAATGGTTGGGGAAGGGGTTGGCATAATGTCATGATCAGGTTGAAGGGCTGGCCTGTTAACAGGTGGGGGTGTGAGGGAGTGTGGTACTGGCACATTATTGGCAGCAATAGTAACTGGGGTATCGGGTGGTCAGCTGCAGGTTCTGGGGCCACAAGGTTGAAGTGGGGGAGAGATGCTGTGGCAAGTCAGTGGTGGTTGTGTGGGATCCAGATGACTGTGCCTTCTCGCCTGTCAGGGAAAGCAACATAGGTATACTGGGGGGTTGATGGAGGAGATGGACCCTCTCAACCAGTGGGTCAGTCTTAGATTGCCTGACAAACTTGTGGAGCAGGACAGGTCCCAGTGAGATAAGCCAGGACGGCAGCGTAGACCTTGAAGCAGACTTCTGAGGGAAGGCAAACATCCATTCATGAGGCATGCTGTTGGTGGCCATACTTAAAAGTGACCAAAAGGAGTGAAGTGCATCTGGAAGGACTTCAGCCAATGGAAGACGTGAATGGCGAAGGGGAAACAGGAATATTCATTGATAACAGTAAGGAATTAGACATTCCAGTTGGAGGAGGGGAGGGGATCCTTGAAGTCAATGCTGAGGCGCTCGAAGGGGTGCATATTCTTGAAGAGATGCACTTTGTTTGGCTGGTAGAACTGCAGTTTGCATTCGGCACAGACCTGGCAGTTTCTAGTCATTGTCCGAAGCTCTTCGATGGAGTAAAGTAGATTCCGATATTTGACAAAATGGAAAAACTTGGTAATTCCAGATGACAGACGTTATTGGGAAGGATCTGTCATTTGTCCATGTAAAGATTAGCACGGGTTCCATTGGATAGGCATTGAATATGCCCATGGGCATATTCTTTTCCCCGTTTTTGACCACAGCAACCTGAGCCCTCCAAAGCCTATTACTGGCCTCGATGATGCCTTTGCCCAATAACCGCTGGACCTCCAACTTGATAAACGCCCCACCAGCAGCACAGTACTGTCTACTCCTGGTGGCTACCAGCTTGCAAACAGGAGTGAGGTTGGTTAACAATGGTGAGGGGGGGTCGACCTTGAGGGGTGAGAGGCTGCAGTTTGCCTGCAGGGGGCCATCTGAGAACTATTCATCGCAGACCATAAAGGGGGGAGGGAAAGGCCTGTTGAATCAAACCTTTTGCTCCAGTAATTGCTGGCGTATGTAACTGAAGTGGAGGCCGGCAACATAGGCGTCACTAATTAGGTCCTCGGCACACTGGGCTGCAGACTTGGGCTTACAGTCATAGGCTCTGCACAGGATCCAGAGGTCTCACAGGAACTCAGCACTAGACTCACCATGGGGTTGTTTTCTGGTGGCAGGAGATGCCTGGCATAGACCTCGTTAACCTTCCAGTAATACTGGGCCTTGAGGATCTCCATCGTTGCCTGGTATGTTGGCATTGCTGATCATGGGAAAAACCTGGGGCCTGACCCGTGAGAGGAGTAGTCTCACCGATCTGTGTCTGTGGTGAAGGCACAGACACCAAAATGTTTTTGAAGCATCGTAGCCACAGCTCAAAGGTGTTGCAGAATCTGGCGACTGGGGGTCATTGCCAAGTTTCTCTAGTTTTCAGTAGTGTTGCCTATTCCTTTGAAAATTTTAGCTATTAAAACTGATGTTCCATCAATAATTCACAAAAGACTGAATAGTGAAACAATCAGCCTTTTAATAGCTAAAGACTGGAACACTATCAACCAACCACCTACCTCCTTGACTGATCAGAGCAAAAGGAAAGGGGTAGCCTGCAAGGGGCTATGGGTAGGATCAATCTTGGCAGGTGTGTCCAGTCAATAGCAGCCAACGATGGTGTAAAAGTATCCAAAAGAAAGCCTCTACTTCCTCAGGAGTTTGCGGAGGAGCTAGTGGAATTGTTCAAGTGAACCGGTACGAACTTGAAGGGCCGACATGGCCTGTTTCCGTGCTGTAAACGGTTATATGGTTATATGGTTACAGGGTTCACCACAATACATAACCAACATTTCAGGCTTGAACCTTTCATAAAGGTATGATCACAATGTGTGGAGCTACATGAACAAAATGCTGGGGGGGGGGGGGGTGGTGGAAGGGTGGGGTGCTGAGGAGCAGGGGGAGGAGCATAGTCTTACAATTAGGAGGAATTAATTGGATAAAGGAGGGAGGGCACACAAGCAAAGAAGGAGAGGGAGGATGGCTCTGTGAATGTTTCGCCCAGATCATTTTGACGATGAGTCCTTGACCTGAAATATTATCTCTGATTCTCTCTCTACAGATGATGCATGACCTTCTGCTGAGACACAATATTTTGGTTTGTATTCTCGGAATTTGTGAGTCTGGCAGGATTGTGGATGAGCAGAAGGCTTTCAAGGGATCTCTTGGTCTAACAACAGAAAGTGTTGGAAAAAGAAACTGAGATAATGAAGAGTTAAACGAGCGCTTATCTGTGCGGTTTGATGATTATTATTCGAGCAATGGAAGTTGGTGAGTCAAAGTGAGATCCCATCTGCGCATGCGCAGCCATTCCTTTACAGTCCGGAGGGGAGAAGCCACTGAACTTAAATATGCTGAATTAAATGAACCAACCATAATATGAAGCTGTGACTGAACATGTTTATTGCAACCAAAACATCTTTATCTATAAACAAGAAAAAAAGAGGGGAAGGAAGTGGTGGGCATGTTGACTCACCAACTCCCATTGACTGAATAATAATAGTCAAACTTCGCACGGGAAAGTGATTGTTTAACTCTTCATTATTCTTCACAAAGTACATTGGTTCACCAACATGAGAGTTTGTAGCTCAGTGGCTTATCCCCTTCAGGTGGTCTGACAGCCCATAATCAGTTCAATGGGTCCCCTTCTCACGGGCTTGTTCAATCTACCATGTGTAGGATGGAAGCCATGAAACTCAGCCCTTTTAGAACCTATTAAAGGTTCTCTCATTGCTCCATCCCGCCTGGCGGACGTTGGCCCTATTGGCTGCTGAGGTCACCGTTGCTCTAGTTGAATGAACCCAAACTGAGAAATATCTACTCCAACCACTCTCATGACCTCCCGCAGCCATCTGGCCAACGTCTTGGGGGGTAGCCCACTGATGCGGTTTCTTATAGCATATAAAGAGGTATTTCTCATTTAGTCTAGTATGTTTTGTACATTCAATGTATCTTTTTAAACAATCCAACACACATAAGATTTCATCTTCCCTGTATGCATACAATAAAAATTCTGTTCTAATACCCTTGCCTGTTATATTTAAAAATACCTGTAACTTGAATGCTTACACAGTCCTCCTACCAATGAATATAGTCCATATGAATGCAAGACAAAGTTTGTACCCTCTGGGCCAATGTCAAGACCACCAGCATTATCAGCTTATGGGACAGGCTACATAAGTCCAAACTGGAAGTTGGTGACAGTAGCTTTAAATAGTCCAAAATAATCCTTACGCCCAAAATTTCCTTATATCAGGGTACCGGAAGACACAAGTGGAACACTCCTTTCATAAATCTTTTGATCAGGGGGTGGTTCATCATCTCATGTTCAGAGTTCTGGAGCATCAAAAAAGCAGCCAGTAAACTCTTTGCTGTATTCACCATGCTGTAGCTGGCCCCCTGCATATAAAACATATCGGTTAGAAAACTCAGTACGCCTCCAATAGAGTCTGACTGTCCATTCAGTCCGATTTGGGCAGAGTACTTTTACCATTTTCCCACATAGGAGGCATACTGTTTCTGTGTAGATTTTCTCCAAGATGTCCGCAGGATGTCCAGAGTTCTAGGCTGCGGAGTGTTTATGTCGATCCTCGCTCTCCGATCCTGCAACCTAACAGACAATGGATGAGATATCTTTGAGACTGATTGGATTAGCAGACTTCTACTTTTTGTGAATATCAACGGACTCCCCACCTTAAGCCTAAGGAGAACGGGGAACCAACATTCAATTAGACACTACCAGCAATCCCAAGGCACCGTCTTCCTGTATCTTATTCAGATATTTCGCCACCAAGGCGAATGGTGGGGGGGTGGGGGAGGGGGTGGGGGGTGGGGGGAGCACATAAAAGTTAAATTTTGACCAGTCTAGGGTAAAGGCATCAATGGCCTCCACTTGGGGATCCAGCAGCCAGGACACAATCCTTGGACCTTGGGCATTAAGCCTGAATGCAAAGAAATCTATCTCTGGCATGCCAAAGGTCTCTGCTAGTAGTTTAAAATATTTCTTACCCAGAGTCCACTCAGTGCTATCATTGAATTTCCTGGACATCAGATCTGCCTGTACATTGATCCGACCTGGCAGGTAGGCAGCAGTTACCCAAATGTTTCTTTGAATGTACCAGTGCCTAGTCTCAATGGCTAACTTTTTACAGGAAGGAGATTTAAGACCTCCCATATTATTGAGGTAGGACACAGCTGAAGTGTTATCTAACCTCAGCAGTACATGAATGTCAGCTTCCCTCGCACAGAAAGACTTTAGTGCTAGCATTTCCAAATAATTGATGTCTTATTTTGAGGCTTCCCTGAGCTCTATGTCCGACTATCTGCCCCCAGTAGAGACCTTTAGATTCGTAGCTCCGCAACCTTTGCCACTGGCATCTGACCTGATCTCCAGGTCCATCTTTCTGAGCTTGATCCTCGCGTAAGCCCATGAGATATAGTCAATCCAGCATGCCAGGTTGGATCTGGCCTCACTTGTTAGCCTCATGGGCCTGTCAAAATGTCCCCTGGTGGCCTTAAGAGCTGATATTTTCTCCCTTTCCAGGAACCTATAATTTAGCGGGCCATGTTGTACCGCCGGGAAAGCCACCACCAGTTTCCCAATTAACCTGGCCATCTTTCTTAAGGAAGCACGACACTCTGTTATGAGCCCTCTGCAGGCAGCCCTGATCTCTGTCACTTTATCCTCTGGCAGGGTAAGTCTCATGCCTTCTGTATCAATAATGAAGCAGAGGAATTTCAACCTCTTGGTAGGCACCAGCACTGATTTCTCGGGATGAATAAGAAACCCCACATGGCTTAATAATCTCGAGGTGGCTGCTACTGCCCTTTTTGTTTCCTCGAACAATCTGCCCACAATAAGAGTATCGACTACATAACCTATTACCATGTGCCCCTCTTTCCTGAACCTTGCAAACACTGGCTTCAGTAACTTGGTAAATGCCCTGGGCGGCGAGCTCAGCCCATTCGGCAAAGCCTTATACTGCTGTACCTCTCCCTTCCAGGAAAATGTTAAGAACTTCCTGTTCTGTGGGCAGATCTTGACTGAATAATATGCATCTTGCAAATCTATCAAGGCCATGTAAAGACCTCATGAAATATAGGTAACACAGAATATATGTTACCCATTTTAAAATGTCGGTACAAGACATATTTGTTAAGATCCGATAGATCCAGTATCACTCCAGTGCTGCCACTTCTTTTAGGTCGTGTGAAGATGTTTGATAAAAACTTATGTTTTTCATGGCTACAATGTTCAATAACATTTTTCCTTTTTAATGTCATGATCACAGAATATACAGCATCCATGAGTTACAGTCTGCGCATATATTTATATAGACCCATCCCCCTTATCAGAGGGGTTTTCTGTTGATCACATTTGATTTTATACCCCTTCACTGTCTGCCGAATAGAAGCATCAATGGTAATATTACACTATCTATCATAGAATAGCATTAATTGACCGCCAACATTTAAAGCCTTGTAATTATCAAGTGCAATCAACTGTAAATGCGTAGCATTCACTTCCACGACCTGCCTAGTCTGCGGGCTGGTGCATTCTGGGCCCATCTCCACGAAGCATTTAGAGCGGGAAAATTCTGCTTCCGCTGTCTCCACGGAGGGCATTGCCCTAAAAAAGACCTGCTGGCCGTTGCTGTTTGGAGCTGGAAACTGCCTCGGATAACAAAGCGCTACGGGGACTCTTCTTGGAGGCCTTCCTCCTCAAGCTTTTGCTGCTCTGCCTCTGCCCCAGCCCCTCATCGATACACCTCTGCCTCCAGAGGGCTACATTGGGGCCTCCCCTCATTGAGACCCGGGAACCTCCCACCAGCAGTCCACTAATTTTTGCTGCTCCCCTCCTTTTCTGGAGGGCTCGGTCAGGGGATTGAGGATCGCTTTCCCGCAAACTCCTTAAGGTCTCTGCTCCTGCAGGCCCATTAATTTGGCATCATTTTGGGGTTGCTCTGATTCCCAACTGATTCCGCGCTTTTGCTCCTGTGCCAAAAAAGCGTGCTGCTCCTCGCAAGTCAACGGATGTAATGGCTGCGCGTGCATGGATGGGATCTCACGTTGTACCAACGTACATTGCGAAGAATAATGTTCCTGGTCAAAGACCTTTGGTAGAACTTTATGGCCTAATTTGAGTTTTCTTACATTCTTTTCTTTGTATTTTATATCTGACTAACTGATGAGATATCACGCACCACATACAGTGTGCCATTGTTCCAGTAAATAATTTAAAACCAGTTCTTTATTTACAAGAAGTACAGCACACCTGTGCATTAGTTCAACAAAAAATAGCATAAGTAAGCTCATTGATCACAAAAATTAAGGAAGAGAAACAAGAGATTATGAGATATTAATGGATGAGAGAAATCTTCAGTAGATCTTAAATCATTTCAGCTGAAGGCGTTCCTCCATTCTCTTTTATTACATTAGCTCCAAAGTTTAATTTCATAGATTTGAATCTGAGTCTCCTGGTTCCTCTTCACATTTCTGTGTAAAATAATATCCTGTTGTTTTTTTTTAATACATACATCCCCTCATCAATAATCTCTCTTCTTGCATTTTCCCTGTGTGTGTTCATCCATCCAATTTTCGCCCACCTCTGCCCTTCGAGGTTAAGAAGCAGAATTGGGACTTCCTACTTAAAAGCCTAAGTCATTTCAATAGGATCTTTGGGATATTGGTATTTCCTAGCTGCAGACATGTAGCCCATGAAACTCCCAAGGCCATATATCCCATTCTCTCCTGGTTCCAACCACCATTCTACCACCATATCCCTACTCCATCTGGTTCCATCTGCACCATCTCTCCCCAAAGGATTCTTCCTTACTTATCAGATTCCAGCACCGGTAACCTTTGTGTTCCTGCTTATCCACCTCCAGCCGCTGCCTCCACACTCACCCTTCTCTTTCCTACCTGCCTCCATCTGCTTATCCACATCCAGCTGCTGCCTCCACACTCACCCATCTCCTTCCTACCTGCCTCCATCTGCTTATCCACCTCCAGCCGCTGCTTCCACACTCACCCATCTCCTTCCTACCTGCCTCCATCTGCTTATCCACCTCCAGCCGCTGCCTCCACACTCACCCTTCTCTTTCCTACCTGCCTCCATCTGCTTATCCACCTCCAGCCGCTGCTTCCACACTCACCCATCTCCTTCCTACCTGCCTCCATCTGCTTATCCACCTCCAGCCGCTGCCTCCACACTCACCCATCTCCTTCCTACCTGCCTCCATCTGCTTATCCACCTCCAGCCGCTGCTTCCACACTCACCTATCTCCTTCCTACCTGCCTCCATCTGCTTATCCACCTCCAGCCGCTGCTTCCACACTCACCCATCTCCATCTGCCCTTAGTCTTCTCTTCTTGTTTCTATCAGTCACCTTCTTCTGACTTGCAACTCCATCCTTCCCTCTCCTCACCTGTCCATCATCCTTCACCCCTCTTTGGCCCAACTGCTGACCTGAGCCTCACCACCCACACTCCACCCCCCCCCACCTCTTTTCCTTCTCCACCCACAGTCCTGATGTAGAGTCTTGATCTGCAATAGTGACAATTTTAATTTGCAAATTGCTACATTTTCTGGCCAGCATTTTGGTTGCTATTCCAATTGTTATTCCCACCCCTCCCAATATTACTGTGCTCAGGAAGATACTTACACATAATAGCTTCAACAATAACTTCTTGATTTTATTACAGTCATAACTTTTCATGCATCCCACACACTCAGCTATTTTGCAGTGTTGTGTGATTAAGCCAAATTAACTAAAGAGTGCAAATTCTAGTATTTAGGACAGATATTGCTCAACCCACTGCATTCCTCCATCTGTTTGTCTCCATATTTTGTTAATCTGCCCTTCTTGTCACACAGTGGTAGGTGAGCAATAATCTAGACCACACATGTCAAACTCTGGCCCATGGGCCAAATTTGGCCCGCGATATAATTATATTTGGCCCGCAAGATCATTTCAAAAATGTATTAGAGGTGGCCCGCTGGCCGCCGCGCCAGTATAGCGCATGCGCAGTAATACAACAAATCCCTGAATGCATTGGCGTCAGCCCGCTAATCGCCCCCACCTCCTCTGTTTACGTTGCAGGGTCTCACTATGGACTCTGGTTTTGGAGCCTGGCCGGTGTCAGGGGAAGCCAAGGCCGCTTCCCAGCGCCCGGAACCGGAGGCCTCGGCCCTGACCTCGCCAGGACCGTTGCCCACTGCCCCACCCTGCCGCAGGCCGACCCGCGACTCACGGTGACGGGGCCGCTGATCCACCGAGATGCCGTCCTGCAGCGAGAGCTGATGCCCCCACACTGTCGTCGTACAACCCGATCGCCCGCAAACCCCCGCCCTCCCGCACACAGGCCTGAGTAAGTATTATGAACTTTAATCTCAGGATAAAACGATCTTCCAATAGTTTCATGTCACAGTGATAAATATATTCCTGGTTAAAAATGGTCCTGCACCTGGATACAAGCACATTAGGCATAAAACTTGAAAAGTGTGTAAATCAAATGATATCTGTACCAATGGAAAAAGGGCATGGCAAATAACCCTGCTAGAGTTCATGCCCACAATCAGTCACCCATTGGATTGTTTCAGGAATCATGTTATTCTCCCACATTCTCAATAGCCCTCAGATTTTACTATTCGACAGCATACTAGCAACATTTGACAAATACTCTATAGAGAAATATTATTTATTGAATATTTTATTTCTCATTTGTTAATGCTTCTGGAAAGAGTTTATCCAAAACTATTATTAAACATTTATTTTAATAAGAAAAAGTTTAACATTACATATGTTGAAAGAAGAGAAAACATGCAGATGTTGTTGAAACTTTTCAGTAAATATTTAGTTCGGCCCTCGACTTAGTCCAAGTTTTTAATTTTTGCCCTCGGTGAAGTTGAGTTTGACACCCCTGCTCTATAGAGAAATATTATTTATTGAATATTTTATTTCTCATTTGTTAATGCTTCTGGAAAGAGTTTATCCAAAACTATTATTAAACATTTATTTTAATAAGAAAAAGTTTAACATTACATATGTTGAAAGAAGAGAAAACATGCAGATGTTGTTGAAACTTTTCAGTAAATATTTAGTTCGGCCCTCGACTTAGTCCAAGTTTTTAATTTTGGCCCTCGGTGAAGTTGAGTTTGACACCCCTGGTCTGGACCATGGACCAGAAGGATTGTGGCCTGTTCTTGGAGTTACCTACAATGAATTTTCTTGGCCTGCATCTCTTCCCAGTGAGAGTGAAATCAGTCCACAGGCTTGTGACTGGTGGCTGGTGGCTGTGTTGATATAGCAGCAACCCTGGTTAAATCAGCAAAGCACTGAAATAACCTGTTATCTGGGGTGGGGGGGGGGGGGGGGTGGTGTGTTATCTAACAGTTTGGACAGGAAACTGCTCCAAATAAAAAATAATCATGTGTTTGCTCATGGAGGGCCATTTGACCAGGCAGGTTAAAAGTCATTTCCTCACGTCAATCAAGGCTACCATGCCTTGCTAATGGCTCCCTTAATCACTTGCACTTCTTTGGACATGCCTTGGTCAGTCCCACTGGCCATTTGGGGTATAAAGCCCAACATGTGGTGCAGCTGGGTCTCTTTTTCCTCTGAGAATGAACCCAAGTCCCACTCCAGGTTCTGAGCTGTGGGCGATGATGGAGAATCAATTACAAGGAGCGTGCCAGTACAGGATGGGTGCTGTTATTAGGACTTATTCTTGTTATCAACGTGGTTAGTTTCTGTAGTTAAGTGGGTGGGTGGTGGGTCTTTGGCTTGGCTTCGCGGATGAAGATTAATGGAGGGGTAATGTCCACGTCAGCTGCAGCCTCGTTGGTGACTGACAAGTCCGAATTGGGACAGGCAGGCACAGTTGCAGCGGTTGCAAAGGAAAATTGGTGGGTTGGGGTTGGGTGTTGGGTTTTTCCTCCTTTGTCTTATGTCAGTGAGGTGGCCTCTGCGGTCTTCTTCAAAGGAGGTGGTGGGTACTGCTTGTTTAACCCTCATACAACCTTTATTTCACAATCAGGAATTGCAATTATAATCAGTGATTTATTAGGACGTGATTCTTTGGCTTGGCTTCGCGGACGAAGATTTATGGAGGGGGTAAAATGTCCACGTCAGCTGCAGGCTCGTTTGTGGCTGACAAGTCCGATGCGGGACAGGCAGACATGGTTGCAGCGGTTGCAGGGGAAAATTGGTTGGTTGGGGTTGGGTGTTGGGATTTTCCTCCTTTGCCTTTTGTCAGTGAGGTGGGCTCTGCGGTCTTCTTCAAAGGAGGTTGCTGCCCGCCAAATTGTGAGGCGCCAAGATGCACGGTTTGAGGCGATATCAGCCCACTGGCAGTGGTCAATGTGGCAGGCACCAAGAGATTTCTTTAGGCAGTCCTTGTACCTTTTCTTTGGTGCACCTCTGTCACGGTGGCCAGTGGAGAGCTCGCCATATAACACGATCTTGGGAAGGCGATGGTCCTCCATTCTGGAGACGTGACCCACCCAGCGCAGCTGGATCTTCAGCAGCATGGACTCGATGCTGTCGACCTCTGCCATCTCGAGTACTTCGACGTTAGGGATGAAAGCGCTCCAATGAATGTTGAGGATGGAGCGGAGACAACGCTGGTGGAAGCGTTCTAGGAGCCGTAGGTGATGCCGGTAGAGGACCCATGATTCGGAGCCGAACAGGAGTGTGGGTATGACAACGGCTCTGTATACGCTTATCTTTGTGAGGTTTTTCAGTTGGTTGTTTTTCCAGACTCTTTTGTGTAGTCTTCCAAAGGCGCTATTTGCCTTGGCTAGTCTGTTGTCTATCTTGTGATTATCAAGTGATTAACCACCATCTGATGCATACAAATTGTGTGTAGTTTCTTTGTCTGTGTGATCCCTGTAGTGAGTGTTCACCCCCACCCTCCCCCCCATCCCCGCCCCGACTCCCTGTCTAGCAAGACCTTTGTTTGCGGTTAAACTGTGTTCAGACTTCTCACTGCTTAGACCCTCTGAACTTGTTCTCACCATCTCATAGCCCCTGGCAAGAGCAACGTGGAAGTCTCCTTACTGGGAAGGGTGTCATGTTCTTGCTGGAGTGAACTGGCATTCACTCTCTACAGAACTTATTGCTTCACCAGCAATGGCACCCACTAATTTTAGTCAAATTCGGGATTGTTCCGAATGTTGTGAAGTTCAACAGGGGCAGCGGCTGATGTGCCAAACAGCATGATAAAGAACTTGAACCAAAATGCTCCCACCATTGCCCAGCCCTTCCGGACCCCTATCAGTGCACATCCAATGTGGATCATAACTGCCTAGTATGCATATTTATTGTATAATGAATAAGACAATTATTATAATCTTGAAATGTGTTCTTTTTAGCTGCAAATTACTTAACAGACCTTAGTGAAAAGAGCGCATAAAAATTTTTAAAAATTGAAACCATTTGAAAATTTGTCACACAAACAAGTGGTTAAGAGAACTGGAAAGGAGAGGCAGGCATTGGAGAATTGTGGAACACAGGCAAACCTGGCCTTATGTGATTAATTTGTCCCAATTTTAACTCATATAAGACAAATTCACGCTAAGTGATTAATAGAATCAATGGGAATAATCACAAAGAATCCCTATCCTTTCGCATTGTCCATCAAGACTTATAAAAATGTTTCAGAAAAAACTTTTAGCTGCATATAATGCCAAAGCTGTTAAGGTTAATAAAAATAATTATGATATTTTTCATTTATTTTGTAATTACATCATAACTAAACTAATTCTTAGAAAGATATTTGTCTAAAGTTGACTGCAGAGATTTTGATTTTTTTTTCTCATTATACAATTTCCTACAGCCAGCTATAATTTTTTTTGAAATTGCTGCAGACTTCCATGCTTCTTTCCATGTTAGGATTTACATTTAGATAAAAATCCTTGATGGCTTCAACAAGTTCAAATCCTTACATTGTGTAATCCTGTCCGATGTTTAAAGCGGCCAAATCAACCTAAACTTGCAGCAAACGATTACCTATCCACTTGAAATTTATTTTCTTTAAGCATTGAAAAGATGTCTAAAGCTTTGGTTTGAATGTCTTTTGTACAAAGTTGTATTCACTTTTATTTTATTTTATTTTATTTACATAGCACATTTAAAACAACTCACATTGACCTAAGTGCTGTTCAGATCATAAATTACATCTTAACTTAAGCAACTGTTCAAAACGCAGTACAAAATGGATACCCAAGGTTCAGAATTGTACATACAACATGGGAACAAATAACAATCACCTCAAAATGCTTGCGAGTAAAAATACATCTTCACCCTGGATTTAAAGGAGTTAAAGGAAGGGGCTGATTTAATGGAGGGAGGAATGTCGTTCCACAGTTTTGGAAGCCGCTATCGTGAAGGCGCGATCTCCCTTGAGTTTTCGATTTGAGCACAGAACAACCAAGTGGCCTAAATTGGCCAATCTGAGGGGTCTTGAAGTGAAGTAGGGCATTAGAAACTCGGTGACAGAGCTTTGGGTTACAATATTCAATCCAAAAATGAAGTAGCTGTTCCATTTCAATCGTAATGGACTTCTGTTTCGAGTAATTGGCAACATTACCTTGTCCTTCTGCTTAAAATTGTGTGTATTGTTGACTCATTGTAGCCCAGATCATGTCCGATTTTCACATTGTTGGCACCATCTTTATGTTGTCTATTAACTTCAAGTTTTTCTTCTTAAGTAATTGTTTTTCTTTTCCTTTTAACATCACTGTCAGATTTTTGTCCACATTTTCTTTTATCTGAGTCTAACAGTCATTTGCACATATTTTATTTAGGCCATTCACACAATCTATTTGAGTTTTTCAGAAATTTCCAGAAAGATCTCTTGGTAACTGAAAAATTACATGTGTAAAACAGGAAAAGGTCGCAGTTTTCCAAATCACAGTACTTGAATTTCACGTTGATCTAAGTCGCGTATGGCGGGTTTGCCTGTACTACTTGTGAGTATCAGAGTCTTGGAAGGAACAGGCAGTCAGTTTTATTTATGCCACAACAAGATCGTCAGAAAGCTATTTCTACCTCATAATGTGGGACGGTAAACAAAGTGATGGAATGCAGTTGATAGGCATTAACGTCGCAGAAATTTCAAATGGTGAAAATAATGGTAAGCAAAATAAATGAAGCTGGATGGAAGACTTCAAACAAAAGAAATAACAGGCATGTAGAACTAGCTTCTAGCTAAGTTCACTGAAGTACTTATGGGTCCATGTAAATGGGAGGCGAATGGAACTCAACAGGAATACAGGGGAGGAAGCTGTGGGCCAAATTAACAGATGTTCATGGGTCATGGAGGAGGATGAATGAATTAAATCCTAAAGAAATCAGTTCTTGAAATGAAGAAGCTATGAATCAGTCAACGTCAATAATTGGAGTGAAACACGAAAGTTTGCACACACTGTGATTGTAGTAAAAACACTGAAAAACTGCAGCTAGTCTGACAGCATCCATAAGAGGTAAAGATATATTTCTGACATTTCAGGCCTGAGCCATTCTTCAAGGACAAGCAAAGAACAGGAAGGCATCAGAATAAAGACTGAAGATGGGCAGGGAGAGGAATTACACTGTTAATTAGACCCTGAAGTAAACCACCATTCATGTCTTCCAAAACAATTGAAAGTTTGTGCTTACTACCTTGTGGTTATTATTGTAAAAGAGTTGCATTTCTAAATGGATGGATGTTATTGCATGAAAAGTTAGTTAGAAGAAAAGATTTACAGAATTTATATAATTGAATATTTGACAAATTGGATTTGAAAGGATAATGATTCCTTGCCCAAACTAGAATATCAGAGTTATTTTGTGGAGAATACCGTATATGACACAACACATGTTCATTGATTAGCCATGCTGGGGAATCAGTACTATGAAACCCATCGAACTCTCGCTGACCTGCATTCCCTCTCTTGGGGTTCCAAGGGAGCATGAAATCCTTGAGTTTGCCCCCTGAGAATAAAAGAAAAATTAAGGATGAAGAAGGCCCTAAGAGACAAGCAAACATATGTTAAATTATGATGTTTTCTGCAGGAGTTTCTCTCTTGAGGAAGGGGCCAGAAATTTTTCAAGAGTTGTTCTCCCAGGGCTCTACTCTTCCCCATCCTGTAAACAAAATGCATGCAAACAATGGGGATAAATCATTTGCCATTTAGTCTTTACATTTGTCATTTGGCGGTGCTGAGAACACAAAGAGTAAGGTCATCCAAATCTCTGCTGTCTGAATTCTAGCTCACACCTGGAGCCTTTTACTCATCTCCCTTCTATTTGGATCTTGGCCACACTTAAAATTCACATGTTTATTCTCATACCCCTCCATGATTTCAACCTTCTCCATTAGAGAGTCGAAGAATACATTTTCAAACCCTTCAATTTTCCGACGTATCTCAACTCCTTCAAGTTGATTTGATATGTACACTATCTATGGCTATGGGTTTAACTGTCAAGGCACAAAGTTCTGAGCTTTGAAATTTACTTCTAAAACCTTTAATTGCCAAGCATGCTTTCCTGCTACAAACATACCTTAAGCACATGGTGAAGCCTTTTGGGCTTGGATCTGAATTTTGAACACCTTTAATTGTTTTGGTACATTATTAATAGCAAAGCTATAATTTAAATACTGGTCATATTGTTGTTGCAGAGTTAGTTCTTGGTTTTCATCAATGCCACAGCATGATACCAATGAAAAACCATGAAGTTTTATCTGTCAAAGAATGGATTGCATTGATCACTAGACAATCCTTTCAGTTCTACAGCCTCCGAGTATCTTTTTTGACTGATCTGAGGTAATTGGCCCTGAGATACATTACAAATTCCCTCAGAGTAGATTTTTAGAGAACAAATCCTTGGAACCTCGAGGAGAAATAACATGACAGATTATTTGCCAAAACAAAAAGTGTGCATCAATCTTATCACCATTGATTAATAGCTAACCTCATAAGTCATAGTGTCATCGAATTGTCTACTATACATTGCCTACCTAAGTATTTGTTTGAATTTATTGCCTATCCCCTCTAAACCTTTGCTCTCCGTGTACCCAACTAAATGTATTTCGAATGTTTTAACAGTAAATTGTCAAAATGGTCACACCTCATTGTTCCTGTATTTTATTCCTTTTAGGACCATGGTTTCAAAGGTAATTTAGAAACAGCATTTTAATCTGTCACAAACAGGAAGACATAGAAAAATGACTGAGTTCCCAGACCATTTGTTTTTTTTGCCATCTGGATTACTATGGATAATAACATACTCAACTGATTAAATCATTAAGCTCACCTCAAAAAAAAATCCAGAGTAAGTTTCATGCTATTTAAAGGGTAATTCCACAATTCTCACAAGGGAAGAGTTTGGCCATAGAACTGTAACGTTAGCCCCTGATCTCAAACCCACGCTCCCTCTGAATGAACCTTCCCACTGGGAGCATCAAATTACTATTTTTGTCTTGTGTATTTAACTTCTAAATACATTCTTCCACGACTATAGAAACCAGAATTTGAAGGTTAGTTGCATTTCCATGTGCCTGACAGCTCAAACCACTGAGTTCAGGTAGCCTTTAACTTAACATGTCATCTAGAATATCCCAATCTATTTTGAATTTGTCAGGCAAACAACTTAACCATCAGGAAAATCAAGCATGAATAGAATTACAGAATTATAGAACAGAGAATTATATAGCAGGACCCTTCACCTTTTGTGTGGCAGTCAGTTGGTTACCATAGCAGTATTTAAATTTTGTACATCACATACTGTTCCAAACAGACAAAGATAAAAGTTCCCTGCAGCTTTTATCATTTGTCAAAAGTGCACAAGAGAGACCTACAGTAATGCTCCAGTACAGTTTCCCATCTTATGAAAAAGTTCTTCAGACCAACTCTATCTTAGTTTCCTCTCCTTCCACACCTCCACTGTGCTTTAAACTAAACGCCAGCTGCTGGAGGAATACAGTGTGTCGAGAGGCATCAGTGGCAAGATTGCTTTTACTTTCAGATTCCAGCAATGTAATCTCCTGTGTGTCTCCACTGTGCTTAAGTTGCTGGAATACTTTCACAATGTCCTGTCTTGGAAGAACAGAAATGTCCTTCTCTTCAATTGTGAATTTTGGGAAGACAAACGCCACTGGACTATATCTGGCTGGGAGAAGCCTCTATTTCCATGCTAAACCATGAGAGCAGAGTTTCACATGCAACTGGCAGCAAGTTCAAGATTTCTACCTGGATATGCAGCCTGATCCCATTCTGTTTCCTGCTAACATGTCTGTCAGACTGAGACCACTCTCCATCTGGGCACTTCCAACCGGATGGCATTAATGCAGAGTTTTCTGATTTCCATTAATTCCTTCCATTTCTCCTGGTGCCTTTTCCCAGCTCTCTCTCTCTCTCTCTCTCTCTCTCTCTCTCTCTCTCTCCCTCCCTCTCTTCCCTTTTCCCTCTGACTCCTTTCACGGAGCCAAAATCAGTTCTCACCTCTCCTCTTATCATATCTAATTAACACCTTTTATTGGTCTGGACTCATCTCTGGGCCAGTTTTCAGTCTCTTTATTCATATGTCTTCCTGTTCTTTTCTTATTCCTCAAAGAAGAGCCCAGGTCTGAAACTTCAGTGAAATATGCTCACCCCCTATGGCCGCTGCAAGACTGGTTGAGTTCCTCCAGCTTTTCTGTGAGTTTTTATCACAATTACAGCATCTGCAGACTTTCGTGTTTCACGCATGGATCCTAATCTTCCTGGCTGCCTTTCACTGGAGTTCTGCCGAAGGTGTCTGGCATTCATTCAGTCCAGGATATACCATGGGTTCGGCAATTTTTCAACACTTGTTCTGGGGAGGCTACCAGCCAATGATGTGCTAGGTTATAGACAACAAGGACGATATAGCCAAACAACTCTTTTGGCCGTTCTTTACATTGAGATGAAAGATCCACGTGCATGCCTCTGCAATATTCTTGAGGCTACAAGTTTTGTGTCCTTGTAAGTCCAGCCCATCTTCAACCATAACTATTTAGTGAAGTGCGGAGGTCCAAAAGCAGCAACCAGGCCCAACTCTTGGACCAGTGGCAGAATGAGAGGCCAGTCATGCTAACATTTTATCATCAACAAGTCTCCAATGTCCACTTTATAATGTGTAGGCATAAAAGTTGAAAACGTGCTGATCAACAGGAGAATGATGGGTGGTAATTCAGTGCCATTTCCAACTGAGCTGACCTATTCCCTTGTCACAGTCATCTGCAAACTCTTAGAACACAAAATGTATCATACTAGTGACTATTTAGAGATGAATGGAACTAAGATGAAAGGTCAGAATACTTCAAGTTCATATTTATTTATCATCTGATTGCACAAGTACAACCAGTTGAAACAGTGTTCTCCAGTCCTTGGTGCAATGTATTGCAAATCCAGACATAACACACATACAGACAAGTGATACAAATGCACAGTACTTATATCCATACTGCAATCCACTGAAGAGGTACTGGGCTTCTCCTCCAGGAAAAACAAGGACTGGTTCGACGAAAACAACCAGGAAATCCAGGAGCTGCTGGCAAAGAAGCGAGCTGCCCACCAGGCTCACCTTGCAAAGCCTTCCTGGCCAGAGAAGAAACGGGTCTTCCGTCACGCAAACTCCGGGAGATCCAAAATGAGTGATGGACTAGCCTCGCCAAACGAACCCAGCTCAGCACGGACATTGGTGACTTCAGGGGTTTTTACGAGGCTCTAAAGGCTGTGTACGGCCCCTTACCCCAAGTCCAAAGCCCGCTGTGCAGCTCAGAAGGCAAAGTCCTCCTCAGCGACAAGATCTCCATCCTCAACCAATGGTCAGAACACTTCCAATCTCTTTTTAGTGCCAACCGCTCAGTCCAAGAATCCGCCCTGCTCAAGTTCCCTCAACAGCCCTTAAGGCTAGAGCTGGATGAGGTCCTCACCCGGGAAGAGACATATAAGGCAATTGAACAACTGAAAAGTGGCAAAGCAGCAGGTATGAATGGAATCCCCCCAGAGGTCTGGAAGGCTGGCGGCAAAACTCTGCATGCCAAACTGCATGAGTTTTTCATGCTCTGCTGGGACCAAGGAAAGCTGCCTCAGGACCTTCGATATGCCATCATCATCACCCTGTACAAAAACAAAGGCGAGAAATCAGACTACTCAAACTACAGGGGAATCATGCTGCTCTCCATTGCAGGCAAAATCTTCGCTAGGATTCTCCTAAATAGAATAATACCTAAAGTCGCCGAAAATGTTCTCCCAGAATCACAGTGCAGCTTTCGCGCAAACAGAGGAACTACTGACATGGTCTTTGCCCTCAGACAGCTCCAAGAAAAGTGCAGAAAACAAAACAAAGGACTCTACATCACCTTTGTTGACCTCACCAAAGCCTTTGACACCGTGAGTAGGAAAGGGCTTTGGCAAATTCTAGAGCGCCTCAGATGCCCCCCAAAGTTCCTCAACATGGTTATCCAACTGCATGAAAACCAACAAGGTTGGGTCAGATACAGCAATGAGCTCTCTGAACCTTTCTCCATTAACAATGGCGTGAAGCCAGGCTGCGTTCTCGCACCAACCCTCTTTTCAATCTTCTTCAGCATGATGCTGAAACAAGCCATGAAAGACCTCAACAATGAAGACGCTGTTTACATCCGGTACCGCACGGATGGCAGTCTCTTCAATCTGAGGCACCTGCAAGCTCACACCAAGACACAAGAGCAACTTGTCCGTGAACTACTCTTTGCAGACAATGCCACTTTCGTTGCCCAATCAGAGCCAGCTCTTCAGCGCTTGACGTCCTGTTTTGCGGAAACTGCCAAAATGTTTGGCCTGGAAGTCAGCCTGAAGAAAACTGAGGTCCTCCATCAGCCAGCTCCCCACCATGACTACCAGCCCCCCTTCATCTCCATCGGGCACACAAAACTCAAAACGGTCATCCAGTTTACCTATCTCGGCTGCACCATTTCATCGGATGCAAGGATCGACAACGAGATAGACAACAGACTCGCCAAGGCAAATAGCGCCTTTGGAAGACTACACAAAAGAGTCTGAAAAAACAATCAACTGAAAAACCTCACAAAGATTAGCGTATACGGAGTCGGTGTCATATCCACACTCCTGTTCGGCTCCGAATCATGGGTCATCTACCGGCATCACCTATGGCTCCTAGAACGCTTCCATCAGCGTTATCTCCGCTCCATCCTCAACATTCATTGGAGCGACTTCATCACCAACATCGAAGTACTCGAGATGGCAGAGGCCGACAGCATAGAATCCACGCTGCTGAAGATCCAGCTGCGCTGGGTGGGTCACGTCTCCAGAATGGAGGACCATCGCCTTCCCAAGATCGTGTTATATGGCGAGCTCTCCATTGGCCACCGAGACAGAGGTGCACCAAAGAAGAGGTACAAGGACTGCCTAAAGAAATCTCTTGGTGCCTGCCACATTGACCACCGCCAGTGGGCTGATATCGCCTCAAACCGTGCATCTTGGCACCTCACAGTTCGGTGGGCAGCATTCTCCTTGGAAGAAGACCACAGAGCCCACCTCACTGACAAAAGACAAAGGAGGAAAAACCCAACACCCAACCCCAACCAACCAATTTTCCCCTGCAACCGCTGCAACCGTGTCTGACTGTCCCGCATCGGACTTGTCATCCACAAACGAGCCTGCAGGGAATTATGTAACTGTATTCCCAGATCCCTTTGTTCCTCCACACTCCTCGGTGCCCTGCCATTTACTATGTATGTCCTACCTTGGTTTGTCCTAATTCCTCCAATTTTAGTGTCATCAGCAAACTTGCTGATCCAATTTACCACATTATCATCCAGATCATTGATATAGAAAACTAACAACATTGGTCCCAGCACCGTTTGCTGAGGCACACCATTAATCACAGGCCTCCAGTCTGAGAAGCAATCATCCACCACCATTCTCTGTCTTCTCCCATTCAGCCAATTTCAAACCCAGATTACAACCTCTCCAGTGGATTCCTTGTACCTGAACCTTGTGAACTAACCTGCCATGTGGGACCTTGTCAGAAGACCTTATTAACGTCCATGGAGACAACGTCCACAGCCTTTCTTGGTAACTTACTCAAAGAAACGCTATAAGATTTGTTAAACACAACCTACCATGCACAAACTCAATAATTATGTCTTCCTCCTAGTGGGGTCCATCACAAACTGCTCTAAGAATGCATCCCAGAGACATTCTATAAACTCATTTTCTTGCAGACCCCCATCAACTAGATTTTCCCAGTTGACCTGCATGTTGAAATCCCCCATAATAACTGTATCATTACCATTCTGACATGCCAATCTTAACTCCTGATTTATTCTGCCTCCTATATCCGAGCTACTGTTTGGGAGCCTGTATATGACTCCCATTATGGTCCTCTTGCCATTGCAATTTCTCAACTCTATCCAAACAGACTCTACTCCATCTGCTTTTATGTCCCTCCTTTCAAGGGACTAAAAATCATTGCTCACCAACAGAGCCACCCCACCCCCTCCACCCACCTTTCTGTCCTTTTGATAGGAATATTAATTTCCAAATCCTGGCCCTCCTGCAGCCATATTTTTGTTATTCCTATAACATCAAACCCTCCAAAATGCAGTTGAGCCTCAGGTTCATCCATTTTATTTCTTATATTCCATGCATTCATGCATAATACCTTTAGTCTGTTACTCCCCACACCCCTCACCTTGTTACCTGACGCACTTGGCCACACTCTCCGATCCCTTTCTGCTCCTTCTGCCCTTTTAATTTCATTACCTATCCAACTTTTCCTATTTTCTCTTTTCTATCCATTGCCCTATCACTTAGGTTCCCATTCCCCTGCCAATTAGTTTAAATCATACCCAAGAGCTCTATTAAACCTTCCCAACAGGTTATTGGCACCTTTTGGGTTCAGGTGTAACCCATCCTTCTTGTAGAGGCCATGCCTTCCCCAGAAGAGATCCCAATGGTCTATGAATCTGAAACCCTGCCTTCTGCACCAGCCCCTCAGCCACACTTTCATCCATCTGATCCTTCTATTTGTGTCTCCACTTGCACTTGGCAGAGGTAGCATTCTAGAGATCACTACCCTGGTGGTCCTGTGTCTTAGCTTCCATCCTAACTCACTGCAATCCCTCTTCAGGACCTCCTCTCATTTTTTTATCTATGTCTTTGGTACCCACATGTATCAAGACATTAGGCTGCTGATCCACTGCTCTCAGAATTCTCTGGATCTGATTTGTGATATCTCGCACCCTTGTACCTGGGAGGCAACACACCATCAGGCTCACAGAATCCCTTGTCTGTACCCCTGACAATGGAGTCCCCTATGACCACAGCATTCCTCTTCCTTCCCTTCTGCACCACAGAGCCAGACTCAGTGGCAGTTACCTGGTCACTGTGGCCATCCTCTTTCCGGTCAAGCACCTCCCCCACCCGCCCCTCAATAGCATCCAATACAATATACCTGTTGCTGAGAGGAATAGCCACACGGGTGCTCTCCACTATCCTGGTGTTTTTCCTCCCTCCCCTGACAGTTGCCCACTTACCCGGCGCCTCTAGTCTAGGTGTAACTACCTCCCTGTACGTCATATCAATGACCTCTTCACTCTCCCTAATGAGCCACTGGTCATTAAGCTACAACTCCAACTCCCTAATTTGGTCCTTAAGGAGCTGCATCCAGGTACGACCATTGGGAAGGGTGAACATCCTATCAAGCATCTCCTCATTTTCCATAACAAGATGCAGGTCATCAAGCTACAGTTCCAATTCCCCAACTCGGCCTTTACGGAACTGCACTTCGGTGCACCAGGCTCAGATGCGGCCATTGGGGAGGGTGGAAGACACCCATGGTTCCCACATCTGACACCCAGATCAGAGTACTAACCCCATAGGCATGACTCTGAATTCAATATTAAACTTATTAAGAAAGGCAAAGATTTCAGCTTACCTTTCTCTTCACCTGTTTTCGCTGAAGCCTGTTGAGCCAAAGCCTGGAAGTCCCAAGTCCCAATCCTTCACTGCGCCACTCACTCTCTGGGCCACTCCTTGCTGGCCACTCCTTGACCCTCCCCTCCTTTTATTGGTCCCTAACCAATTAAACCTGACCGGTAAGTTTACTTTATGTACTTACCATCCTGTTGTTCAGTCAACGCACTTCCTCCTCAATCTTCTCCTCACTGGACCCAAAATGTTTGTCTATACTTACTCCTGTCACATGACCTGTCTGGTTCCCGAATAGGAGATCAAGCATAGCATCCTCTCTCATTAGTACGTCTATATATTGATTTAGAAAACTATCCTGAACACATTTGCCAAACTCCAAATCATCCAGCCCTTTTACTGTATGGGAATCCCAGTCAGTTTGTGGAAAATTAATATCTCTTATCATCACAACTTTTGGTTTCTTCCATCATTTTACTATCTCACTACAGATTTGCTCCTCCAATTCTCTCTGACACCTTTCCCATTCCTCAACTCCACCCATATGGCCTCTGAAGATGAGGCCTCTGAAGATGAGCCCTCTGGGCTGTCCTGTCTAAGTACAGCTGTGATATTTTCCCGGACTAGCAATACCACTCCCCCTTTCATCCCTCCCCCTCTATCTTGTCTAAAACAACGTAGCCACGGAACATTGAGCTGCCGGTCCTGCCCCTCCTGCAATCAAGTCTCCCTAATAGCAATAATGTCGTAATCCCATGTGCTAATCCACACCCTAAGATCATCTGCCTTTCTGACAATACTCCTTGACGTTGAAATAAATACACCTGAGAACATTTCTATCAAATACAAACCTTTAATTTCTTTCAATACATGCAATCCTCACATGACCTTTATCCTCCTCCACCTCATTATCTACTCTAACACTCTGGTTTCCATCCACCTGCAAAACTATCAAAATATAAGCAAGAGCTAGAAAACTAAAATTGCCAAAATAATTTAGTCCACAGGGCATTAAAGCCAATGCCTGGTTTTAATGCCTTGTAATAGCATGGATGAAAATCTGGAATAAAAGTGAATGGTTTGGAATACACGTATTTTCTCCAATGGTGTTTTTTAAAAGGAATTAGTGCCCCTGAAAATTATGGGCAGCACGGCTGGTGAGGCAGTTAGCGCAACGCTGTTACAGCACCAGCAATTGGGACCGAGGTTCGAATCCTGCACTGTCCATGAGGAGCTTGTATGTTCTCCCCCCTGTCTGCATGGGGTTTCCCCAGAGACTCTGAATTCCTTCAGCCTCTGAAACATATCAAGGATTGTAGTGTAGCGGCGGCTACACCGCTAACTGAAGGATCGCACAACCAGACGGGTTGAGTTCAGTGAGCAAAAACTGATTTATTGCAGGCTGCCTGGCTGGTCTTCTACTCCCAGCCCGGACCTGGCTGAGAACCGCGCTGGGGGGCCCTGATGTCACCGGGGTGTCATGTGGGACACCAAGCGTGGGCTTCTGAGCCTGGTGCTGAGGTCAGGAGGAAACCCCTGACAGCGCCATTTTGACCAGCTGCCCTGCTGCATGCATGACAAGCAGGGCCGGTGTACCGCCACACAGCCCCCCCAGAACCGGAGCCAATGTCCTTTTTTGCCGGGTGGCCTCGTTTCTTGGGTTGGGCCACAACTACTGGTTCGGTGGGGTCGAGGTGGGCTGGCTTTAACCTGTCCACCGTAAACAATTCCCTCTTACCACTGATGTCCAGTGTGAAAGTGGATCCTGAACACTGGACGACTTTGTACGGCACTTCGTATGGTCTTTGTAGAGGTGCTGTGGACGGGTCCCGCCTAATAACAAAGTACTCTGCAGACTACAGCTCGCTGGGGATGTAAGAGGCCCGTGTGCCATGTCTGGGCGGTGGTGGAGGTGTGAAGAGTCCAACTTGGCTCGGAGGCAGGGAAGTAGACCGTGCGGTGACTGCTGGGGGTTGTGAGGTGCGTTGATGAACTCACCAGGTAGGGCTAGCGATGCACCATAGACCAGCTCGTCTGATGACGCCTGTAGGTCTTCTTTGGGTGTCGAACGGATGCCCAGGAGCACCCAAGGCCGCTCGTCCACCCATTCGGGGCCGGTGAGGGGGACCATAAGTGCCGACTTAAGGTGGCGGTGCAATCGCTCGACTAGCCAATTGGCCTGTGGGTGAAAGGCCATGATGTGATGTAGCTCGATCCCCAGCCTGTTGGCGAGCTGTGCCCAGAGCACAGAGGTGATCTGGGTGCCCCGATCACTGGTGAGGTGGTTCGGGACGCTGAACCGGGCAACCCAACTGTTCAAAGGCACTCAGGAGCAGGAGTCCGTGGAGGCATCTGGCATCAGGATTGCCTTGGGCCAACGAGTGGTGCGGTCTACCACTGTGAAAAGGTAACGGTTACCTCGCAAAATGGGGACGATGTCCACATGTATGTGGCTGAACCGTTCCCGGACATGTTTGAAATCTTGTACAGGCGCTCTGGTGTGCCTATGTACCTTGGAAAGCTGGCAATGGGTGCAGGTTCTGGCCCAGTCCGCACTTTGCTTCCGAATCCCATGCCAGACAAAATGTTCTGCCACCATATGGACTGTGGACCTGATGGAAGAGTGGGAAAGGTCATGGATATGGTGGAAGACTTACCTGTGCCACTGCTGGGGAACCACTGGTCACGGGGTGTCCATGGAGACATCGCACAGTACGGTGCCCTCATCGTGAGGAGTCAGGAGGTCCTTGAACCACAGGCCTGCGATGACAGTCCTGAAGGCCCATATCTCCTCATCAGACTTCTGGTCCTGGGCGAGTTGGTTGAAGTTGAGGCCGGGTGTCAGCGCACAAATAGCCGGTCATGAGAGTGCATCGGCATCCACATTGTCTTTCCCCGCGTTGTGTCGAAAGTTGGTGGTGAACTCTGACACGAAGGAGAGGTGATGCTGTTGGCGGGCCAACCAGGGATCTCTTGCCATAGCGGGCGCCTGAGTGAGGGATTTGTGGTCAGTAAAAATGGTGAAAGTCCTCCTCTCCAAGAAATAGCGGAAATGACACACCGCCAGGTACATGCCTAGCAACTCACGATCGAAAGCACTACACTTGCGCTCTGGCAAGCAAAGAAGTCGGCTAAAGAATGCCAGTGGTTCCCACTGTCTGTTCACCTGCTGCTCCAGGATGGCACCGATGGCTGTGGCAGAGGCATCGACGGAGAGCACCATATGTAGGTCAGTGCATGGGTGGATGAGCAGGGTAGCCTTCGCAAGGGCAGCTTTTGTGGCTTCCAATGCCCTGCTGGCCTCTGGAGTCCAGGCGACTGTCTTGTCTTTGGCCGCGATGAGGGCAAAGAGCGGCTGCATGATGCGCGCAGTGCCTGGAATGAAGCGGTTATAGAAATTGACCATATCCGCGAACTCCTGTAGCCCCTTGAGGTCGTTCGGGTGTGAGAACTCCCTGATTGCAGCAACTTTCGAGGCAGCAGGTGTGGCTCCTTCGGTCGTGATGGCATGGCCCAGGGACTGCAGGGACTCTTTCCTGAACTGGCACTTGATCAGATTGATCGTTAGGCTAAAGTCGGCCAGTTGGGAGAAGAGGGTACACAGGTGAGGCTTGTGTTGTGCCCAGTCTCCAGGTAAATGAATACAAAATTCAAATCCCTGAACACTGCGTCCATAAGGCGCTGGAGGGTCTGGGCAGCGTTCTTGAGCCCAATTGGCATGCGAGGAACTCGAACAAGCCGAAGGGGGTGATGATGGCAGTTTTGGGTATGCCCTCAGGGTGCATTGGGATTTGGTGATACCTGTGCACCAGGTCAACCTTGGAGAATATTCTCGTGCCATGCAGGTTGGCCGTAAAGTCCTGGATGTGAGGGATTGGGTAATGGTCAGGTACTGTCGCATCGTTAAGCCATCAATAATCTCTGGAGGGGCGCCAGCCACCGGAGGCTTTGGGACCAGGTGGAGTGGTGAGGCCCAAGGACTGTCGGAGCGTTGAATGATCCTCAGCTCCTGCAGATGCGAGAACTCTTCCTTCGCTATCTGGAGCTTATCCAGCGGGAGCCGGTGTGCCTTGGCATGGACTGGCGGGCCTTGGGTGGGGATATAATGAAACACCCCATGGCATGGTGAGGTGGCGGAGAACTGCGGCTTAGGAACTCATCGAAGATACGCTGAAACTTGTCCTTGGGCATCCTGACCGTGGCCATCTGTGGCTGCTCTGTGCAGGAGGCATTGAGGTGAATGGATTGGAAGGTACCAGTGAGAATACTGAGTGATCAAAGGAACTGCTCTCACTAACCATCTGAGACTCTTATATTTATTAAACAATATTTATTTTTTTATTTGTCCATATGAATACTTGTCTTGCACATACTTGTCTACCACGAATGTCGACCAGGAGTCCATGGGCGAGGAGGAAGTTGATACCCAGGATGGTGGTTCGAAGGGACAAAATGGTGAACCTCCACGAGAACTTCTGCTGGCCGATCTAGAAGTGGATGGTCTTGTCTCCATTCGTTCGTATCTCCTTCAAATTGGCTGCATGGAGGTGATGTCTTCGAGGCCGGTTCTGGGACTCAATGGCTGTGGCTGGGATGATGTTGATCTGGGCCCCGGTGTCGATGAGGAAACATTGGCCGCTGACTGAATCCCATAGGTAGAGAAGGCTGTGTTCTTGGTCAGCTGCCGCAGCCATTAACAGACGCCGGCCTGCTCATTTCCCTGGAACGAGCAGGGCTGACGACTCTTCCGAGCCTTGGCTCCCCAGTGCTGGTGGAAGAAGAAGAGGCCTGAAGTGGATGACTTGCTTCTGGCTATGCTCTTTGATGCCCCTGCAGAGACCGGGTGTTTCACCGCAGTGCTAGAGGAAGGCCTGGCGTGGTCATGCCCATGACTTGTAACCTGCTTGACTGCTGAGCCCTCCAGGAATTGTTTGAGCCATAGCTCCTGAGCCTTTTTAGCAACCTTCCTAGGGTTGACAAAGCTCTCTTGGGACAGTAACGGCCGGATTTCTTCAGGCAGATGGTCGAGGAAGATGCACTTGAAAAGTGGGCAGTTGGTGTGATCGCCCATGAGCATGAGCATCTCATCCATCAACTCGATTGGAGTTCTGTCCCGCAAGGTGTTGAGGCACAGCATTCAAGCGGCATGCTGGCACCTGGAGAGGCCGAGGAGCCAGTGGGCACCCGTTTGATTGTCCCGTACTTATCTTCTGCGGGTGGGTGCTGAATGAGGTGCACCACTCGTTTGGCAGTGGCCTGGTCCAGGGTGGCGACCACATGGTAAAACTTGGTCGAATCCGATTAAATCTGGCGGAGGTGAAACTGAGCCTCTGCGTGGCTGAACCAGGTCTCCGGCTCCTGAACCCAGAAGTCAGGAAGCTTGATGGCTGTAGCGTTGATCGAAGGGTCGTTCATGTTGGGTTCAAAGACGTTTGAACCTGTCGGAGTCACCAATTGTAGCGGCAGCTACACTGTTAACTGAAGGATCGCACAACCAGATGGGATGAGTTCAGTGAGCAAAAACTGATTTATTGTAGACTGTCTGGCTGGTCTTATACTCCCAGCACGGACCTGGCTGAGAATTGCGCTGGGGGACCCCGACGTCACTGGGCCATCATGTGGATCCCCAAGTGTGGGCTTCTGAGCCTGGTGCCGAGGTTGGGAGGAAACCCCCGAAGGCGCCATTTTGGCTGGCTGCCCCGCCGCATGTGTGACAAGCTGGGCTAGTGTACCGCCACAGTAGGACAATTGGGTGAATTGGGCAGAATGGGCTCATGGGCCAGAAGGTTCTGCTAACATGCTTTATGTCTAAATTTACTCGCACAGCAACTGTAAAGTGCCTTTAATGTAGCAAAATATCCAAAGGCACTTAACAAGAGCATAATTAAATAGAAATTAATGACAAATCAAATAAAGTACAAGTTAATAGGAGAGAGAATGGCAGCAAGGTGGGGAAGTTAAAATAAGATTTCTTAAACCTGGCAGCTAAAGGCACTGACTGACACCAAGTGTGAAGCGACTAAACTCTGAAATAATCAATAAGCAGAGCTGGAGCAGAATTGGGTTCTTACGGCAACACTTGAGGCTAATTTAATTGCATCTTAAATACTTGAAGCAAGAAAGCTAAGGTCCTGCTGAACTGAACAGGGTGATGAAGTTAGTTTTTGTCACAGTGGAATTGAGCAAGGATGGGAGAGGTACATAACCAATTGGCCGTTTATTGATCCCATTTCTGTTTACAAATAAAGAAATAAGACACATTTCAGGATTCTGCGCTTTGGTGTAGATTTGGGATATCACCAAAGACTCTCAAAAATTTTCTAGTTTATTGTGGAGAGGATTCTGACTGGTTGCATCACCGTCTGGTACAGAAGTGCCAATGAACAGGACATGAGAAATCTACAGAGAGTTGTTAACTAGGTCTGCTACATCACAATCACCAGTCTTCACTCCATTAAGGACATTTACAAGAGGACGTGGCTTAAGAAAGCGGCTGCTATCCGCAATGACCCCCAAGCCCTCTTCAGACTGCTACTATCAGGAAGGAGGTACAGGAGCCTGAAAACGATCACCCAGTGGGATAGAAACAGCTTCTTCCCTCCACCTTCAGATTTTTGAATGGACAATGAACTACAGACACTACTTCACTTTATCCCATTTTCTTGCACTATGTATTCATTTTTGAAATGCGATTTACAGAAATATTGACACTGTAATGCTGCCACAAAATAATTAATTTCATGACATTTCATGACAATATATTCTGATTCTGATTTTGAGTGTTGATGTTGGCAAGCTGTGATTGAGAACAGAGGCTTCCCTCGCTTCCCTATCATAAGCTAAGTGTCACTACAAATCTGGATAACGGTACAAAAATTGGACTTCAAGCTACTGAATAATAACTAGTCAGAATATGTCCTGTGGATGACCCAATAAGCTTTCCAGACTGCAGAACATCCATCCAACAATTAAGAGACCTCTATTGGCTGCTTTAGAAAGCATATGCAAGTTTGATTTCTTTTCGAAATTCCCTAAAATACTTTCTCTTCTTAATGGGCTACTTTCAGCCTCTGTTGTTATGAAAGGTGTGATGTTTCTTTTATTACAATAAAGAAACTTGAGTTCTTTTTAAACAACTAGATTTATTAACCAAGCAAACAGCACTAAGAACAGAACAGACACAGGCATGTCCTCATGTGGAGGCATCCATCTTGAATCTACCCAAGATGTAACAGCATTCCCCAGATACCACACACTCTGTCTGTGACTCCTCCTGGTGGAAGCACTACATCACTACATCCCCTTTCCTTGAGCTGTTTAATCAATAAACAGCAAGTCACTCTTTCCATCCATGTGGAACATATCAGTTGCAACTTTCTGCCATGGTTCTGCTGGTACATCAGTTATTATCATGGGTTCCTTGGTCTGCTCTGTGTGATGTTTTAAACAGGTCTCACAGCTTGAAATCTTCCTGCCAATGTCAGCATTTATTTGTGGCAACTAAACAGTAGTTCTGGCCCTCCTCTTCCATTTTTTTATATTCCAAGCTGCCCCCCCCCCATGCATTCTTTCCGCATCTCTTGTTGCAGTGATTGAGGAATGACAATTCTGCTCTGCACTGACAGCAGTTAGCTTTGCTCTGATTTTGTAGTATGGCTGATGTTGGAATATAGGGGTTAATTAATCATAGTCTGGAAAAACAACCAACTGAAAAACCTCACAAAGATAAGCGTTTACAGCGCCGTTGTCATACCCACACTCCTGTTCGGCTCCGAATCATGGGTCCTCTACCGGCACCACCTACGGCTCCTAGAACGCTTCCACCAGCGTTGTCTCCGCTCCATCCTCAACATCCATTGGAGCGCTTTCATCCCTAACGTCGAAGTACTCGAGATGGCAGAGGTCGACGGCATCGAGTCCACGTTGCTGAAGATCCAGCTGCGCTGGGTGGGTCATGTCTCCAGAATGGAGGACCATCGCCTTCCCAAGATCGTGTTCTATGGCGAGCTCTCCACTGGCCACCGTGACAGGGGTGCACCAAAGAAGAGGTACAAGGAATGCCTAAAGAAATCTCTTGGTGCCTGCCACATTGACCACCGCCAATGGGCTGATATCGCCTCAAACCGTGCATCTTGGCGCCTCACAGTTCGGCGGGCAGCAACCTCCTTTGAAGAAGACTGCAGAGCCCACCTCACTGACAAAAGGCAAAGGAGGAAAAACCCAACACCCAACCCCAACCAACCCATTTTCCCCTGCAGCCGCTGCAACCGTGTCTGCCTGTCCCGCATTGGACTTGTCAGCCACAAACGAGCCTGCAGCTGACATGGACTTTTTACCCCCTCCATAAATCTTCGTCCGCGAAGCCAAGCCAAAGAAGAATCATAGAAAATATGTAGAATATATGCTTATGTACTATTCAGTTTGTATACATGAATCCAGTACTATGTAACAATTTAATATTTACCTCATGGTGAAGGGAAAGAGTAATGTAAGTAAGGGGCAGCCACAGTATGTAGCAAAGTTGGCTGATTACAGTAGGTTTAGAATTGCCTGTTCCCAAAATACAAAAGAGAGAATATATATAAAACAATTTAGTAGGAAGGTTAAGGCAAAAGGAGGTGTTGATTAGCACAGGGGACGATTGCCAGACAAGAACAAAGAGAATCCTGACAGAGACTGTCAGAAACAAAGAGAATGGAATAACTCAGTAAGAAGGCAGAAGGAGGTGTTGAGTAGAACAGAAGAACATGGCCAAATGAGAACAAAGAAATAATTAGAAATATCTGGGGTATGAATTGATTTCTGATCAAAATAACAGGATATTTTGGCCTTGAGGATTAAGATGGGTGCTCTATACCCCAGATATCTGCAGAGCAGGAAATTACTTGTGATAAATCTTATGCAAGAAATCTAGCAAAGAAAGCCAACTTTTGTTCTGTATGATAATGAGATCTAGCAAAGGAAGCCAACTTTTGTTCTGTATGATAAGGTTGAGCTAAATAAACTGTAGAGACTGGACAGTAGAGGTCAGTCTTGGGGAATAGTGACCAATGAACCTATGAACTAACGACTGAACCAGAACTCTGTTAAGCTTTATTCTTGTGCTGTGTAATAAACTGATTGTTGAACCGAATACCTTCTCCTATCACTTCATTCAACGAACACGCTGGACTCAGATGACACATAGACTAAATTGAGGGTAGGGTAAAACCAGAGTCCGACACTGACGTTCACCTCTTGGCCATCCTTCATTCAGATTCTTGATGACCTTCCTTAGAACTTTGTCATTTTCAGTTTCATCTGCAATCTGCTTGGATTTCATGTCAGATACGGGAAGCGATTCAATAATCAGTTTCACGTGGAGATTCACATCTGTTTCTGTGGAACTCTCATTGTGTGCTTCGTTCTGTCTCATTGTGTGCTTCGTTCTGTCTCATCAGCCAACACAATAAATTTCCCTGGATTGTACAGTAATTCAAAGTCATAACATTGTAGCTTCATCATCTGTCTTTGGATTTGCAGCGACATCTCACAGATTTTTCTTGATTATGGCTATTAATGGCTTGTGATCTGTCTCTGCCACGAATGTTGGTAGACCATACACATAACTGTAGAATTTCTTGAGTTCATAGACCAGAGCTAGACACCCTTTCTTGATCTGTGCATATCAACATTCAGATTTTGTCATTGTCCTTGATGTGTATGCAACTGTCCTCCAATCTTCTCCCACAGCCTGAAGTAGGACGGCACCTATTGCATCTTTTGATATTTTCATCTTTCTGGGTGCATCAAAAAAGGTCAAAAACACTGATTCTGTAGTTAGAATGGTCTTCAGTCATCCCCATTCTTCCTCATGGTTGTCTGTCCACTTGAATTCACATTTGTCCTGTAACAACTTTCTTTGATGCATTGTTTTGGAAGACATGTTTGGAATAAATTTACCAATGAAATTGATCATTCCCAGCACTCTCAATATAACCTTTTTGCCAGTGGGTCTGGGCATCTCTAAAATTGCTTTCACCTTGCTCTTGCCTGGCTCCACACCAGCCTCTGATAGTTTATTCCCAGAAAGGTGATTCCTTCACACCAAACTGACATTTTGCTCTGTTTAGCTTTAATCCATACTTCTGGATGTGTTGTAGCACTTTGATCAGCCTCTCATTGTGTTGTTCCTGCGTGGATCCCCATAGAATCACGTCATCCATGACATGTCTTAATTTGGTAGAAGCCATGGGATGCATCCAGTTTAGTGAAAAACGTTGCACCGGTCATCTTACTTGTAATTTCATCCCTGGTTGGAATCTGATAATGTTCTCTCTTTATATTGGCATTCAAGTTTTTTGGGTCCATACACACACAGAGGTCATTGTTTATGTTTTTGTCACACCATTTAATTCAACCATTCTGTGGGCTCCTCCATTTTCTTTATGACCTCTCATGCCATCATTCAGTCCAGTTACTGTTTGAGCTTTTCGTTTAGTGGTGCTGGAACCCACGCTGGGACTGCACTACTGGCTGTGTGTCCTCCTTTAACTTCTTTTTATAGATGAATGGTAGAACTCCAAACCCCTTGAAGATGTCTGGAAATTGAACAATTATTTCCTCTACACTGTTCCATGCATTGGCACTGTTAATATGGTACACCCTCTTGATTAGGCTTAAGTTTTCACGTGCTTTGTCACCAAGCTGTGAATAATGTCTATCTTGCACTACTACGAACCTGAGGTGGTGCTCTTTATCTTTAACTTTCATTTTGTGTTTACCCGTACTTTTTGTGTTGATGTTTGGTCCATTTTCATTTTACACAATCACTGAACTTTTTTGCAGGCTGCAGAGCTATTTCACTTGGGTAGCATACCTTCACAGTTCCAGATAAAGTAATCTCTGTCTCTCACAGCAACCCTTCTTATCAATAATCCTGAATACAATTTGATCACAGATTGTTGAATCTTGTAGCGATTGAAAATTGCATGTTCTTACTTTCAATTTTAAATCAATTAAAAAAAGTATCAAAGCTCTCTCCCTGTAGTTGCATGCACAAACGAAACATGTACCTCTTGAATGTTTCATTTTTCTTGATAACCTTGTCGAATTTGCTCTGGTCTTCTGCCTCTGCAAATATAAATGTTCTGAAAACCTCTAGGGCTTTAGGTCCTGCCACGTTAGTAGCAGTGCAATCTTCCATGTATCTGGTTAGCTATCAATTTGAATCGCTTGTAGGCACAGCTTGAATGTTTGTTTAAACAGCCTCCACTCGTGGTCGACATTTCCAGTCCATTTTACAGTGTCACCAGTTAACTAAGCAAACGGCACTAAGACAGAACACACACAGGCAGGTCCTCAAGTAGAGTCATCCATCTTAAATCTACCCAAGATGCAGCAGCATTTATGGAGGGGTTAAAAAAGTCCATGTCAGCTGCAGGCTCGTTTGTGGCTGACAAGTCCAATGCGGGACAGGCAGACACGGTTGCAGCGGCTGCAGGGGAAAATGGGTTGGTTGGGGTTGGGTGTTGGGTTTTTCCTCCTTTCCTCCCTTCCAGTCTGTGCCGAACCATTTTTTTTTTGCCTAGTTCCACTGACCTGCACCCAGTCCACACTTCTCCCATCCATGTACCTGTCCAAATTCTTCAGAAATGTTAAAATTGAACCTCCATCCATCACTTTAGCTGGCAGTTTGTTCCACACTCCCACCACTCTCTGTCCCCTCTCATGTTCCCCCTAAACCTTTTCCTTTTCACCCTTAACCCATATCTACTGGTTTGAATTTCACCTACTGTCAGTGGAAAAAAGCCTATCTACATTAATTCTGCCTATCCCCCTCATAATTTTAAATACCTCTATCAAATCTCCCCTCATTCTTTTATACTCCAGGGAATAACCTTTCCATGTAACTCAGTTCCTAAAGTCCAGGCAACATCATAATATATCTTTTCTGCACTTTTTCTCTCTTATTGATATCTTTCCTGCAATCATACAGCATCCCAGCTCCTATACTCAATACTTTGATTTATGAAGGCCAATATGCCACAGGCTTTTTTTATGATCCTATCCATCTGTGACACCACTTTCAGGGAATTATATATCAGTATTTTCAGATCCCTCTGTTCCACCGCACTCCTCTGCCCTACCGTGTATGTCCTTTCTTGGTTAGTCCTTCCAAAATGCAACACCTCACACTTGTACAAGTGGCTTCATTCAATAATAAATCTAAATTGTGGTCCTCTCTCATCACATGATTCAGATTTAGAGTCAGAGAGTTTTAGATCTCAGAAACTGGCCCTTCAGACCAATTTGTCTATCCAAGTTAGTCCCATTTCCCTGTGTTTGGCCCATAGCCTTTTAAACCTTTGCTCTCCTTTCTCCATGTTCCTGACTGAATGTATTTTGAAAGTTGCAAATGTCCCTATCACTTCCTCTGCCAGTTCATTCCACATACCTTCTTCCATCTGTGAGAAAAAGATAATCTTCAAGTGCCTTTTCAATCTTTCCCCTCTCATCTTAAATCTATATCCTCCAGTTTTAGTCTCCCCTATGCTAGGAAAAAAAGATTTGATTATTTACTTTATTTATGCTGATAACTACCTTATCTATATCATTTGAGGTTATAAATCTGTTTAGTCACTCAGAGATTAATTAAATCCCACCATCATCAATTAATTGAATTGTTCTTAACATTCCATAGATTCATTGCAATCTTCCCATACATTATTTTACAAACACTTGATCAATCAGGCAGTAAATTATTCTGAGATGGATATTCCGCTGCAAATCTGGAATATTATCCTGAAGAATATTTTTTGTGATTTCTACCTCCAAATGCTGGCAGGTTACATCTTCATTGATCAGCAGTGCATCCTTAGCATCTGCCCATTAGTAATGCTTTTGGTCCACCTTCTACTTCTCGTGTTCAAGCTGTGTCTCCATTACACACACACACACACACACACACACACACACACACACACACACACACACACACACACACACACACACACACACACACACACACACACACACACACACACACACACACACACACACACACACACACACACACACACACATCAAATGGGGGATTGAAAAAAGGGAAATGGAGTGAAAACATACACTAGTCCTTTCCAACCTCAGTCTGCCAGAGTACAAAGCAGATTGGCACTTCATCAGTAACATGAGAATGCTAGGCATTCATCCTTCATTGTGTTTTCACAGGTTTCCAGTGATATCTGATCTTTTGTGGTCTGTTTCAGTTTATCTATCCCAACAGATAAGCTCCACAGCTCTACCAAAGCTGATGGCATTCCTTTCAATAGAATTTCTCTAATGCTTCCCCATAATCTTAAATGGTGCTATTTTGATTAGGCCCAGATGGTTAATGCTACAAAGCTGCAATCTACAATTGATGTTTTCACTCAGTGTAGCAATAATGTGGTTATGATTGACCACAATGTATTGAAATTGAGAGAGGAAAGTCAGTTGGAATTACAAGTCCTGAAATTGGCAGTTCTGAAATTACCTAGTGCTGCACAGAAATCCTCAAAGTAATGGACCAAAACATTTTATGGCTTATTTTCAGTGCCCAAGATGCAACAAAAATTGGGTGGCAGATAGGATGTGAATTATGCCTGGAAATTGACAGTCACCTTTTGTAATGTTAGAGTGCTACCACCAAGAGAAGTCGGATACAGAGTGGACTGGGTGCAGGTCAGTGGAACTAGGCAAAAAAAAAATGGTTCGGCACAGACTGGAAGGGCTGAAGAGGCCTGTTTCTCTGCGGTAATGTTCTGTGGTTCTAACCAAGTTGGGTCAAAATTAACAACAACTTCAGAATAAATGAATCTACAATCATTTCTGACGGCTCAACCAATCGCAAAGTTCTGCAGAAACAAGTTATTGATTCGTAATCCTTAAACTATCCTTGAAATTATTTCTGATATACTTGGATTTCTTGCCGTACCTCCTTGTACAGTCCAGCTCATTTAAATTTTCAAACAGACTGTCCAAAAGGAACAATAGGATTACAGTATAAATTATTTTTGTGGATTCACGTGCAGTCCCAAAGGTACATTTTGTCTCACTGGATTACAAAAACACATATATTTTGAGGAAGAAGGGATTTTGGAAAAACAAAGAATTTAGTGGCTTGGATCAGTAATCCATGAATAAGATTTTAATTAATTACAGACATTTAAATTAACAGGTCTTAAATGATTAAAGAGATAAAAGACATTTTTAGAACATAGAACATTACAGCACAGTACACAATGTTGTGTTGACTTAGGTAAACCTACTCCACAACCATCTAATTTTTCCTGACAACACATATAACCCTCTATTTTTCTTGTAACCATGTCTAAGACACTCTTAAATTTTCCTATTGTACCAGTCTCCACCACCACTCCCAACTATGCATTCCAGGTACCCACTATTCCCTGTGTAGAAAAAAAAATGTAGAAACTGGACAAACATTTTATGCTTATGTGTTTAGAGATGAGCTTTATGTGTTGATGATGTAAGTTGTGAACTAGAGTAGGAACAAAAGCAGAAAATTATATCAAACATATGTCAGTTGTATTGAATTCTGCACTCAAAATGATAGGAAATGTAAAGCTTCCATTACTGTCCCATAATACTTTAACTTTGGTCTACTGTAAGGTGGCAGAGAGTCAACATGCTCATCTTCCCTCACAGAAACCTGCAGCATCTGGGTGGTCTCCCCTCCAAGTACTGACCAGTCCTGAGCCTGTATGGCTTCCAAGATCAGACAATCTCAGGCATATTCAGGCTATTACGTGCTACATCACATCATTACTCCAAAATCTATTATCACAAAGAGAAGTTATCAGAATTTATTTTCATGAACAAGTCACAAAATGTGTGGACTTGTGGCAGCGTCACAGTGCAAACATTGATATAAACCAACTTATAAAAAAATAAATTAATATAGTCAGATTTCAGATTTCAGATTTCATTATCAGAGTACATACATGACTTCACCTATTGCCCTGAGATTATTTTTTTCTGTGGGCGAACCAGAAAAATCTGTACATATCGTATACATGTAAACTAAGAAAGAACTGCAAACAGATAACAAATGCAAAGAAATAGTGCATGAAAATTCAAAGTAAGGAAGTGTCTTTGGTTTCATTGATCATCAGGAATCTGATGGCACCGGGGAAGAAGCTGTCTTTGTGTTGCTGAGTGCTTGTCTTTAGGCTCTTGTACCTTTTCCCTGATGGTAGCAGAGTGAAGAGGCCGTGGCCTAGGTGGTGGGGGTTTTTGAAGGTAAAGGCTGCATCTTAGGACACCGCCTCACGTCGGTGTCCTCGATGGAGTGAAGTCTGGTGCCTATGATGTTGCAGGCCAAGTTAACAACCCTCTGGAGTTTATTCTTGTCCTGACTGTTGGCACCTCCGTACCAGGCAGTGATGCCACCAGCCAGCATGCTCTCCACAGTACACCTGTAGAAGTTTTCGAGAGACTTTGGTGACATACCAAAGAACTGATGTATCATGCATCATTCTGCTTCTCATGCATATATCTCCATATTCTATCTGCATTGGTTTTAGCAGGTATTTATTGCCTAACTTGATAAGTTCATTCTCTACTGTTCCGTATCATTGTAATTACCTTTCCCCAGTCTAGAACCACTTCCCTTCCATTAGCTTTTTGGTTCAACAGGCTTTATGACACCCATGTGATCAGCTCCATGCTGCCTGCCAGAACATCGCAGTCATTCAGCATTTTTACTTTGGTTCTTTTTCAGATCACCATTGAAGTGTCAGGTCCAGCACAGGAGCAGCGCCCTCACCTCCAACTCTGGTGTTTCTAGGCCCACATCATGAAACTTCAGGCAATCACCCCTCAGTATTCCACTGCTTGCAGTGCTACCTTTTATGGCTTCTTCTCACTGGAGAGATTTCTATGTCTAAGTTCATTGTTTCATGAAGAAGAGCCCTCTCTCAGAGCCCCCTGATAGACATTTGGGAATAGTTAGCTCCCTGCCGTGAGAATTCCTGCTCTTGTGTGCCAATTGATTATCGATTGGTTTGGGCAAGAGTTGGAACTCGTGAACCTTTTGAGTTGTTTCATGATGATTTTGTTACAGGGCTAGAAATCCTGAAATCAGAAATGTGAGTACAGAGATCCCAGTGTGCCGATTGAAGAGTCACAAAGCGATGTGCTTGGAAATGCTTTGGAAAATGGTGGCGCTGACTTCTGAAGGTGGTAGAATGAATTTCATTGGCATGGTGGAACACATTGATGTCAATGGTTTCATGATATTGTCCGGGAACAAATTTCTCGACGTTCTACCTTATCCACTCTATAGCTTATTTCTATTTTCAGTTGCAGACTAATGTGATTAACTGCCAAGGTGGGCTATCAAGCAGCTCAAGGAGGGTACCCAAACTGGAGTTTACATTGATTTTTAATAAATAAAACCAATTAATTAATATTAACTTGCTTTGATTTACAGTGTATGTAAAAATGAAAAGTATAACTAGGACTTGCATCAAAATGTCTCTGTAATAGTAGAAGTTTGAATTCACCGAGTGTTTTGTTCAGAGTTGAAGGAAACAAAGGCTTGTGCTTTTCATAACTTACTTTCAATGCCTTCTTGAATTTCACGGAATCTCAGCCCCACACACATGCAGACCGTACTAATTCCATTTGTCTGCACTAGGTCTATATTTTTTTTCTGCTTTGGCTACTCAGGTACCTACCCATTTACTTTGAGGAAAGGCTCAGGCCCAATGTCACAATATATCTTGGCCTCCGATGGATGCTCCGAGACCAGCTGAGTTCCTCCACCATTTCTGTGTTTTGTCTACAATCACTGCAGACTTCAGGGTTTCACTTCACCCACCTAAGTGCCTCCACCATATCCTCTAGCAGGATATTCTAGATATCAAACTGTTTCATCCTATCAGGTCCCCTCTAAATCCCCCCTCTCCCTTTGAACCTGCACCCTCTTGCTTTAGGAACTGCCAACACAAAAAGGATTCTTACTATTGATCTTATCGATGCCTTGCAGAGGTTACATCTCTTCCACGTCATTCCCCAGTATTCATCACTCCAGGTATACAGGCCTTTTTCCTGATATGAAATAAGATTCTCTTTAATCTTTCATGTCATAGATATTTCATTGCACCTTTATGCCTTCCTATATTTTAAAATTCTTGCAATATACCCCCTCAGGCGATTCTCTTATATTCAGTAGCCTATGACCGGGGTTAGAATCCCATGCTATTTGTAAGGAGTTTGTACATTTTAACCAGATCTACATGGATTTCCTCCAGGTGCTCCAGTTTCCTCCCACTGTACATAACGTGCCGAGGGTATGGATCAATTGGATATAATTGGGCGGCATGGACTTGCGGGCCAAAACGCCCTGTTACCATGCTGTTTTTTAAAATAAAAAGTATATATTTTTTTTAATTATAGTGTTAAGACTTTTAAAAATTGACAAAAAATTAAAATTTGCTATTTTTAAATCTTCAGACCCTCATTATCCCTTGTCAGCCAGGATTCCCTAAACTTGTCATTCTCGTCTTTCAGCATCAAGTTGCCCTGAATTCCTGCCATCTCACTTTTAAAAGGCTTGAACTTGTTAGGTATACTTTTACCTGCAAACATCTGCTCTCGATCCACTTTTGCCAGGTCCTGACTTACTCCGTTGAAATCAGCGACCCCTAATTCAACACTTTAAACCCCAATTTGGCACCTTAACCTGAGCAGCATCCTTATCCTTTTCCAATCCTGAGCAAGGATTTAGTGGTGTCTATTGTTAGGTAAAAACATCATGAGCTGGGAATGTAGAGGGAGTCACCCAGTGCTGGGCCGTAACAAGATGCAGTTGTGACCTTGTACTCTCAAGATAAGAGTGGGGATGACAAAATGATGTGCAGGAGGCTAGCAACAGTTTATTCATTGGACAATGTCATGGTATGATAATTTACTAAGTACGTATCCTAAGGTATATAAAAAACACCACTTGCTGATAACGGCAGAATGCGCCTTCTCCAACTAACACTGTTAGTTGCAAGTGTTACAATCCGGCAATAAAGAACAAAGAACCTTGATTTCGACTCAGTCTGGTGTTTGACTCACTCATTCATGAACAAAGCAGACCTAACACTATGTAAAATAAACATTCATTACAGGAAAATGTTTTGTCACATTTTGGAAAGTAAATTATATTTAATCTCAAACAATCCAGTAAATATACAGCAGGTGGCACTGTTGATCAAATGTGAACCTCCAGCTGCCTTGTTATTTATCTTTGAATGCTTTAGAAATTATTTTTTTCCCCATTTATTCTATAAATGTTCTTGGATCACTCTTGGGACAAAGAGCTTCATCTTCAGTGTTTGAAACTGGTGACTATGAGTCAGAGTTTTTGGGAGATGAGACTTGTGAAGCTGGAGGATCATTTGTTCATAGAGGAGAAATGAATTTTTTTCTTTTTCAGTTTGTTTTATTAATTGGGCTCCTGCAAAAGGCACATAAATTTAACATTGGACAAAAGGTCCTTGTATCCTCTCTCTGATAGGATCTCCAGACCTGGGATTTCTACAACGAAGGACAAGATCAACAGTTGCATGGGAATACAGTCATTTGCAGTTTTGCCGCAAGCTGTGTAGCATCCTGATTTGGAAATGTTTCACGAGTCCTTCATTGTCTTGGGACTAAATCTTGAAACTTCCTCCTGATCAGCTAAGGGAGGGGAGGTGGGGAGCGGGTACCATCAGCAGAAGGGAGCACTGTGAGTGAAAATGGCAGCTCACCTCATTCATGTCAGTGTCGGAGGGATTGACAATAAATGATTGATATAAAACAAAACTGCTGCAGATAGAGCTGTGGCTGGCACAAACTAGCTTGTTCACTTCTTGAAACACACTTTAGTTTATGGAAGATCAAATCTGCTTGTTTTTATATCACTATTTATCACAAACATAGACAGGAAATTGGTTCTCTTTAACTTTCTACTTAAATGTCCCTGACTTTAACTTCTGATTCAGCATTTAAATAGGGACCTTCATTTGACAACAACACATATAACTTTCAGTCACAGGTGTCCACACATTGCACCTGTCATCTCTGAAAATTACCTTATAATTTCTTTGGCTTGGCTTCGCGGACGAAGATTTATGGAGGGGGGTAAAAGTCCACGTCAGCTGCAGGCTCGTTGGTGGCTGACAAGTCCGATGCGGGACAGGCAGACATGGTTGCAGCGGCTGCAGGGGAAAAATGGTGGGTTGGGGTTGGGTGTTGGGTTTTTCCTCCTTTGCCTTTTGTCAGTGAGGTGTGCTCTGCGGTCTTCTTCAAAGGAGGTTGCTGCCCGCCGAACTGTGAGGCGCCAAGATGCACGGTTTGAGGCGATATCAGCCCACTGGCGGTGGTCAATGTGGCAGGCACCAAGAGATTTCTTTAGGCAGTCCTTGTACCTTTTCTTTGGTGCACCTCTGTCACGGTGGCCAGTGGAGAGCTCGCCATATAACACGATCTTGGGAAGGCGATGGTCCTCCATTCTGGAGACGTGACCCACCCAGCGCAGCTGGATCTTCAGCAGCGTGGACTCGATGCTGTCGACCTCTGCCATCTCGAGTACTTCGACGTTAGGGATGTAAGCGCTCCAATGGATGTTGAGGATGGAGCGGAGACAACGCTGGTGGAAGCGTTCTAGGAGCCGTAGGTGATGCCGGTAGAGGACCCATGATTCGGAGCCGAACAGGAGTGTGGGTATGACGACGGCTCTGTATACGCTTATCTTTGTGAGGTTTTTCAGTTGGTTGTTTTTCCAGACTCTTTTGTGCAGTCTTCCAAAGGCGCTATTTGCCTTGGCGAGTCTGTTGTCTATCTCATTGTCGATCCTTGCATCTGATGAAATGGTGCAGCCGAGATAGGTAAACTGGTTGACCGTTTTGAGTTTTGTGTGCCCGATGGAGATGTGGGGGGGCTGGTTGTCATGGGGAATTAGTGTTTGGCCTGGAAGTCAGCCTGAAGAAAACTGAGGTCCTCCATTAGCCAGCTCCCCACCTTATAATTAAAGTCATGTCATTTAACCCTTCCAAGAATCAACATCATAAAACTGCTGAAGTTCAAGGTAGCCAATGGGCAACATTCATTCCAGATATCTCATGTAATCCATTAAGAGATTATAGATTTCTGTTCTAGATATTTTTCCAGAGTACACAATCTGAAAAAAAAACCCAATCTGATTGGGTCTTATTCTCAGAACAAATCATCGTTAAGGTTGATCATCAATCTGTAGATGTTGTGCCTTATTTCCACTGATGGAAGAGAATTCAATAATGGTTTCCATAAGCTGCTAATGTCCCTGCTAGATTTCTAGTGCTAATATGAACAACGAGTGACGTTATAGTTCTCGATCAACTATTGAAAGGTCCATTGACGAATATGCTGCGACCTTGCATTTAAATCATCACCATTCATCAACCCCATTTTTGACAACATGTGAAATTGACAGAGTATGGATACTAATTGGTTAGATTGTTTGGGTTGCTAGTCTGATCCAGGAATTAGTCTGTTGGCGTAAAAATGTGGTAGAAATTTTACCAGTGAAAACCATATTTTTAAAAACTTTTCAGGTGTTAAGTATAATTGATGTAAAAAATTATTATTAATCATTGCATAACGTGCATTTATCAGTCTAGTTATACTATCATAACAAATATCTGACCAGTCATCCTCGGAAAAAAATAAAACCAATCTCCATTTCCCATTTACTTTTAGATTTATCCCAGCCCTTTTTATCCATACCATCCTGTAATATTTGATATATAACTGAAATATAACTCTTCTCTGGTACCTTCATAAGAAAAGTCTCAAATTTAGTCATTTCAGGTAAAGTCATATCTCTGACAAACACATGCTTTACCAAAGATCGAATTTGATAATAAAGAAACAAAGAATTCTTATCAATACCATAACTGTCCCTCATCTGATCAAAAGATAAAAATTTATCTTCTTTAAAACAATCTCCCAAATTTTCCACACCTTTAAATCTCCAGTGTAATAAACTTCGATTATGTATTGGGAAAGAAATAAGTGGATTATTATACAATGGAGTCAAGGCTGATAATTCACCAGTAGAACCTATCATTTTCTTTTTCTTTGTCCATAACTTCATTAATGTTTTAGTATAGGCACATTATATTGCTGTGACAAATTTACATTCCATCTAAACAAAAATTGATGTATTTCAAATTCAAAAATATTTGCCATCTCAATTTTGGCCCAACTAGGGGGCTGTTCCAAATCTATCAATGAACTAATAAATTAAAGTTGGGCTGCTTCATAATAATTTCAAAAATGTGGTAAACATAATCCCCTAGATCATATTTCCAAGTTAATTTATTCAAGGCTACTCTTGAAAATTTACCTCTCCATATAAACTCCCTAACCATTTTATTCAAATCTCAAAAAAAAAATTATCAAGTAAATATGGAATAGATTGAAATAAATATTGTATACGTGGAAAAATATTCATCTTAATTGTATTTATTCTACCCAATAAATTAATAGGTAAATCTTTCCATTTAATCAAATCAGTTTTAATTTTTTTTATTAACGGAACATAATTTAATTTATATAGAGATTGATAATTGACATCCAAATATTTACCCAAATATTTAATTTGATCTGTCCATTTCAAATTAAGAATGTTCTTATAAGCTGAATAATCTCCTTCACTCACCGGTAATATTTCGCTTTTTTCCCAATTAACTTTATATCCAGAAAGACATCCATATTGTGTTAAACATTCCTTCAAGTGCAAAAGTGACTGAGCTGGATTTATTAAATACACCAATACATCATCATCAAATAAATTAATTTTATACTCCTCATTTAAAACTTTCATACCCTGTATCTGTGTATTTTGTCTTATCAGCTGTGCTAAAGGTTCGATCACTAACGCAAACAAAGCTGGTGATAAAGGACAACCTTGGCGAGTAGATCGGGTCAGTTTAAACGGTTCCGAAATCATTTGTCAGTACTCTAGCTACTGGTTTACTATATAAAGCCTTAATCCAACCAGTAAAAAAAGGACCAAACTTAAATTTCTCCAAAACTTTGAACAAAAAATTCCACTCAACTCTATCAAACACTTTTTTGGCATCTAAAGATATCACCATTGGATGGTCTGAAGATTGTCGAAATCTATCAATCAAACTAATCACACGAAAAATATTATCCGAAGCATATCTATTCTTTATGAAACCTGTTTGATTCATATGAATCAGCTTAGGTAAAAACTTAGCTATAATTTTATAATCTACATTCAACAACGAAATCGGCCTATATGAAGATTCTTTCAAAGGATCTCTATCCTTTTTTGGGATTACCGTAATTAAAGCACTAGAACAAGACTCAGGCAATTCATAATATTCTCCAACCTAACGTAGTACATTTCCAAACACTGTAGAGAGGTCATCGTAAAAATTTTTATAAAATTTGACCGAAAATCTATCATCACCAGGCGATTTACCATTCAGCATTTCCATCATAGCCATTTTAATTTCCGAGTCAGTAAATGGTGCTTCCAACTCCTGTATATCTATATCCTCTAACGTCGGTAAGTTCAACTCTGATAAAAAAAAGATCAATCGATCCATTTTCTTGTTTTCCATCAGATGTATATAACTTTTTATAAAATAAACAAACTTCATCATTAATCTCATGAGGTTTATACGTAATAAACAAATTCCGTCTAACAGCATTAATAGTCCTCGAAACCTGTTCCTTCTTTAATTGCCATGCCAATACCTTATGTGCTTTCTCTCCCCATTCATAATATCATTGTTTAGTCCTGTTAATCATACACTCAAATTGATAAGATTGCAAAGAATTATATTTCAGTTTCAACCTAGATAATTCTATTTTCTGATCTTCTGTAGCGTCTCTCTGAAACTCCTTTTCTAACTCACTAATCCGTTTCTCTAACTCAAAACTCTGATTTAATCGATTCTTTTTTATTTTAGAAGTATAACTAATTATTTCTCCTCTCAAATAAGCTTTCATAGCATCCCTTACTACAAATTTACTGTGAACAGAATTAGAATTTTCTTTCAAAAAGAAATTAATTTGTTCTTTCAAAAAATCAATAAATTCCGTATTTTTTACCAACATTATATTAAACCACCAACGATAAGCTACTTGAACTTTCTCAGAAGTTATATATGTAAAATATATCAGTGATCTGAAATCACCCTACTTTTATATTCCGCTTGTTGTATTTTCCCTTGTAAGTGTGTCGATACTAAAAAGAAGTCAATTCTTGAAAACGATTCATGTCTAGATGAATAAAAGGAGAAATCTTTCTCTGTCAGATTAAGACGTCTCCAAATATCTACTAAATTAAGATCTTTCATCAACGCTTGAACCTGAACTGCCATCTTGGATTTCTTAACTTTCTTCAGAGATTTATCTAATAAAGGTTCCAAAACACAATTATAATCACCACCAACTAAAATATTATCATTAGCCTAACCCAAACATAAAAATGCACCTGAAATAAATATTTCATCATCTGCATTTGGGGCATAAATATTAAGTAAAGTCCAAAATTCACTAAAAATCTTACAATTCAATTTAAGAATACATCCTGCCTTTTCCTCCATTGATTGTAATTCAAAAGATAAATTCTTATGTATCAAAATTGCTACACCTTTAGCCCTGTAATGGAGGATTTAGACCAGCTTCTGCAAGAAGGGATGCAGTTGCATCAGAAGACATAATCTAAATTCCACTATGGGGCCCAGGGATGCATATGAATCAGTAGACATTACCTAACTTCCACCATGAGGCCCAGAGATGCAGTTGTCTTTTGTTGGTCGCAGACTGTCAGGAGACCTTGAAGATAATTAAATCATTTGTTCAAAGAGATAAGATCTGAAGTAAACTTTCATACCCTGTATCTGTGTATTTTGTCTTATCAGCTGTGCTAAAGGTTCGATCACTAGCGCAAACAAAGCTGGCGATAAAGGACAACCTTGGCGAGTAGATCGGGTCAGTTTAAACGGTTCCAAAATCAAACCATTTGTCAGTACTCTAGCTACCGGTTTACTATATAAAGCCTTAATCCAACCAGTCAAAAAAGGACCAAACTTAAATTTCTCCAAAACTTTGAACAAAAAATTCCACTCAACTCTATCAAACACTTATTGTTTCTCTGTCCAAATAATTCAAGCATCGAATTGTCATGGATCTCAGTGATTGACCAGGCAGAGGTCTTCTTCTTAAGGCTCTATGAGCTCTTTCCAATACCAAGCCTCCAGAGAAAAATTCTTGCCCCAATATTTGTGGGATCCATTCTGTAAAAAAATGAAGAGGATCTTGTTCTTCCATACCTTCCGGCAAACCAACAATCTTCACATTATTCCTTCTGCTTTGATTCTCCAAATAGTCTACTTTCCTCTCTAACTCCTTCTCACGTTCTCGCAATTCTTTAACGGATTTTTCCACCTCCATCACTTTTTCTGTATTAGAGGCCACTTGCTGTTTACATTCCAAAAAAGCAGACTGAAATTTTTTAAAATCTTCAAAAAATGCTTCCACACATGCATTAACTGTAATGAATTCTGACCTCATACTATCTTTCATTTGAGACAACTCTTGCATTATAGGCTGAGTGACAGTATTTAACAGATTAAATTGTAATTCAGAAAGACTCAACCCTGCTTTCTTTAACATAGTAACAGAACCAGGTAACTGCAGCTCAACAGCAGGCATTTTAACAGTCTTACTGCGAGTCTGAACTCCCAGCGACGGCACCCTGACCTCTTCAAGAGATTAATGCTGGTCTCCCCCCACAACTCGTACTCCCTCTGTTAGAGTTGGCAGGCTGCCAGAATCAGGATCCACTTCTTGGGAACACGCATCTTCTTCCTGAGAACGAGTAATTCCAGCGATATCCTTCTCCTGGTGAGTAGTCGTCATTTTTTTTTCAGCTCCCACAGCCAATCTAGACATGGAAGAAATTAAACCTGAAGCTGCAGCAGGCTGTTTAGGCCCTAAATCTTCAACACTCCAAAAATGTAGTTTCTTCAGCACTTGAGGTTCAATCTTTTTACCATTAATGGCCATAACAGTTCCTTAATACTTTAAACTAAGTTTTTAAAAAGTTTAAAATTGAAACCAAAGAGTTAAAAACGGGTTCTTAAAAGTCTGACCAGAGAGGTCGAGATTACACGTCTAGACTCTACGCCATCTTGTCATCATGGTTTTCATGAATCAGATTTGTGTTTTAGATGAGGTAACGCTGTAGGAACTTTTTTTCATGCGGTTTGGACATGTATATATATACAATCTTTTTGGAAGAAAGTACAATTGTTTCTGGAATACCTGTATAAGATTAAAATACCTTTAGATCTGACAGTATTTTTATTGGGTAGTTTGCAACCTCTGAAAGGTCTGGGATTAGATAAATTTCAACTTGCTTTTGTATATTTAGCATTAACTGTAGCGAAAAAATGTATTGCTAGTACGTGGAAAGATACGAATATGATTGATATTAATAGATGGCATAATGAGATGAAATCTTGTTTAATAATGGAAAAAAATCTCATTTGTTTCACGTGATAACTATAGTTTTTTTATTAATAAGTGGTTGTTATATTCAGAATATTTTGATTTACATTGATTAGATCTTTATATGTATGCTTAATTTTTCTTTAATTTTTTTTTCTCTATGGCTCTCCTTAGGAGAGTTGGCTGAAAGGGGGGGTGGGTTTCCTTTTTTTTCTCTTTTTCTTTTTTTTTCTTTTATATATATAAAATATATCGTTCATGCTTAGTTTATTGTTATATATGTTACTTATTATCTGTATTTTGAACGAATAAATAAAGTTTAAAAAAAAAAGAAATTTTACCAGTAAACTGAGGTGCTGGAAAAAAACTCAGCAGGTCACACAGCATCCATAGAAAGCAAAAGGCAGCCGATGTTTCAGGCCTGAGCCTTTCTTCAAGGCTGCTGAAAATCAGGCAGAGACCTGAATAAAAAGGGGGTGGGAGGGATAGGGGGTGGAGTCTAGGCTAACATCATAGAAGAGAAAGAAGCTGAGCAGTAATAAGGGGTGAAGGCAGAGGATTAAGAACGACGGCTCTCTGCTAGGTGAAGAACGGCAGTGCAGAACTGATGGAAAGGTGACAGAAATGTCAGGAAAGGGAGAGTCTGAGGCAGGGGGTTAACGGAAATTGGAGGTCAATATTGATACCATCTGGTTGGAGACTGCCGAGATGGTGCCAATTTGTGGGTGGTCTCAACTTGGTAGAGCATGAGGACATGAACGAACATGTCAATTGGCAAAGGGGTGTAGAATTGAAGTGTTTGGCCACTGGGCAATCCTTGCTGTTGCAGAATACAGAACAAAGGTGCTGAACAAAGCGATTTCCCACTCTGTGCCTGTCTCCCCTTTGTAGAGGAAGCTGCAATGGGAGCAAAGGATACAATAGATTACCCCTGCCGATTCACAAGTGAAGTGATGGAAGAACAGTTTAGAATGCTGAATGGTAGTGAGGGAAGAGGTGTAAATGCAAGTGTAGCCCTTCTTGTGGTCACAGGGGTAGGCACCAATGGAGTGATTATTGGGAAGGGACAAAAGGCACTTTCAGGTGGCCAAAATACCCCGATGAAAAGCCACATATTATGCCCCTATGCAGCTGCTGGGAGGCCACTTGAAAGCACAGGAGGCACCTGTGTAACCCTACTCTGGAAGGGATAATTGCCAGAGCACTCAGGTCCCTCAGGCACCTGAATGCAGCCGCCTGAAAGCAGCTGCTAAGGGGATGGCAATCAGCTGCCGAATGCCTGACAGCCCCTCTCCCCACTCCCCCTGCCCCCCGGCGTGGGACGTTAGGGCAGGGGCAGCCAGCGCGGGCTGTCAACACTGGGGCAGCCGGGGTGGGCTGTCAGCTCTGGGTCAGGAGCTGGAGTGTGCTCCGAGGCACCTCTCATGCAGCTGTCCCTTTCAGATGGCCAGTGCTGCGCTTTTAGCGCTGTCACCTGAATGACCATCCCACAGGTCCGATTCTGATTCTGCAGGCACATTCTTGGTGGAGAATGCACCTGAAAGTCCCTAAAGGAGTCACAGATGGAGTGACACTATGGAAATCACAATGGGGAAGGGAAGGGAAGATGTGCCTGGTGGTGAGACCCAGTTATAGGTTGCAGAAATTATGGATAATGGTTCATTGAATGTTGAGGTTGGTGGGGAAATAGGCAAGGACAAGGGGGAACACTGTCCTTGTTACGAATGATGGAGATGAAGGGACAAGACAGATGTGTCGTAAATTGGGGTGACCTGGGCAGTCAGGGGAAGCTACATTTTCTGAAGAAGCCAGACATCTCAGCTGTTCTGGAAAGGAAGTACCAATTGGAAACAGCGCCTCCTCATCAATGGTGATCAACACAGGCACACCTCAAGGATGCCTGCTTAGCCACTGCTCTACTCACTCTACACCCATGACTGTGTGGCCAGGCACAATTCAAATGCCATCTGAAAATTTGCCGATGACTCCACGGTTGTCGGCAGAATCACAAACGGTAATGAAGAGGCATACAGGAGGGACATAGGTCAGCTTGTTTAGCGGTGTCACACTAACAACCTTGAAATAGGTGGTAGCAAAACCAAGGAAATGATTATGGATTTCAGGATCAAATAAGGAGAATGTGACCCAGTCCTCATCAAGGGGTCAGCAGTGGAGAAGGTCAACGACTTTAAATACCTGGGTGTCAACAACTCTGAGGATCTGTCCTGGAGCCTCCAAGTTGATGCAATCATAAAGAAGGCTCACTTTGTCAGGAGTTTGCGGAGATTCAGTATGTCACTGAAAACTCTCATAAACCTCTACAGGTGTACTGTGGAGAGCATTCTGGGTGGTTGCATCACTGTTTGGCATGGAGGCGCCAACTCTCAGGACAAGAAACACTCCTGAGGGTTGTTAACTTGGCCTGCGGCATCACGGGCACCAGACTTCACTCCATCAAGAACATTTACAAGAGGCGGTATCTTAAGAAAGCAGCTTTTATCCTCAAGGACTCCCACCAACACAGGCCAGGCCCTCTTCACACTGCTACCATTGGGAAAAAGATACAGGAGCCTGAAGACGAGCACTCAGCAAGGACAGCTTCTTTCCCTCTGCCATCAGATTTCTGAATGATCAATGAACCACAGACACTAACTCATCTTGTCTTTTTCTTTTTCTTACACTATTTTTATTTATTTTGAAATGTGGTTTATGGAAATGTTGCTGCAAAACAATGAATTTTGTGACATGTTCATGACGTTAAATTCTAATTCTGATTTGTGTTCTGTGATACCAGAGCAAAAGAAAAAAAAAGCTTAACTGTATCAATTATAAAACTCCTATTGTATCTATTAGTTTAAAATTTAAATTTAGCCATACAGCATGGTTACAGCCCCTTCCAACCCATGATCCTCCTGTTCCCCCTCTAGCATTATCCCTGCTGCTGCTCTCTTTGTTTACCTGTGAGAAATCAAAATGTATGTGAACGTAAAAGTTCATCTCACTCACCTTCAGTGAATTAGAGCTGACATTACTTCGTGCGGTCCACTATTGTAGTTACATTTCAAATAAATGTCTTATTCTGTAAGCATTCTGTTGGGTCTCTACCATCATCTTTACTGAATCTTTTCAAGCAGCTCTGATACTTCAAAACAATAATTGACCAGAAGATGGCAATGAAGAGTCCAAACCTCTGTCTGATATTCCTCACCCTGCATTGAATCATTGTGTAACCCTTGTATCCTCTACTTTGGCGGAATCTCCTTGCTTAGTTGGTCAGTCCAGACCTCATAAATTTTTATTTTTCATTGAGACAGATTTGTTTACTCCAAACAAAGATTCAGGATGATTTTTTAAATTTTGTGTGAGCTGATTTTTCAATCTTGACAAAATTTGTCAATTTGTAGACAGTTGTTTGAGGCAAAGTTCGCTTCATTTATTGGAGGATAAATGAATGGGATGCTCATAAAATAAAAGAATGATTTGAATTCCTGGATCAGCTTTCATAATATCTAAAAATGGTTCATTAGCAGATGAAACCCTTCTTGAAGTGTGGTCTTTGCTACAATGTGGGAAAAATGTCTGTCAAATGTGCACCAAACTATTTCCCATGGACTGCACTGTGATAACAAGCAGATAATCTGTCTTTAGATGTTGAGTGTCAGATACATATTGTGATGAGAGCAGTTCATCTTCCGAATCACATCCTGGGATTGTTTAGGTCCACCCAGGAGCAGTTTAACACTCCTGCGCAAGAGTGTCACATCAACTGGAGTGTAGCAAGCCCCAGTGCTGAAGTGCAAAGACTCTTGACTGATATGAAATGCCTGCCTGCCACCCAAATAGTTTCAACCTGCATTAAATAAAAAATATCTTGAAGGTTATATTATCTCCTGAGGGATTTGTTGACATGCATCAACATATCTGAGAAGCAAGATGTTCAATCTGCCTCCACCTCCTGCTGAAAAAAATTCACTCACATTTTTGCATAATTAGCTAATTTCTTGAACCTTCAAAAGTTGGAGTGATGCTCCAACTTTTAAATAATTATTGAAATCTATAACATTCTGTGGTTAAAACTTCTTCAAGTTCAAGTTTATTACCTCCATATAATCAAGTGATTTCATCCAGGGATTTCAGACTAAAAATGGCATGCTCACCAAGACATAATATTTCCATTTATCTCATGAAATTGATGTTTTATTACACTGAAAGTGGGAATATACATGTTTTAAATGCAAAGTTCAAGTCAAATCCACTTCACCATCAGATTCCTCAACAACAAACACAATCAGGGACTCATTTCTCTCTCTGTATTGCACAGTTTGCTTACATTTCTTTATCTGTTTACATGTATACGCTGAGTACAGTTTAATTTTTGCACCACCAATTAGTGGTAATTCTGCTGCACCCACAGAAAAAAAGAATCTCAGGGTTGTATGTGATGTCATGTATGTACTTGGACAATAAATTTGAAATCTGAATCTGAAATCTGAACCTGAATAATCTCTCAATGCATCAACAACGAAAAAGTTCCTGGAAGTATGTCCGATGACAAAGTAAAGATTAGTTCTTGCAGAACTTATCGTCTCTGAGCAGTGATTTACCAATTGTTTTGTAAACAGAATCAATATTTCCTAAATTGGAATACTGAATGCATTTCAAAGATTGACAATAAAAGCTTTCAAAGAACCTGACGCTATTATTGCATAATGTTTAGCCATTTCTTGGGTTATGAGGGCAGTCGGGTGTAAATTTGTGGCACAGATCCAGCAGAGGGCACCACAGCTTGACAAGACAGGTGAGTGCCAAATATGGACTTTGCTGAGCTTTTGTCCTCATCTCTGTGGGGTAAAATGAAGCAGGATAAAGATGGACATTACCAATAAGGGCTCACCCTGCCCTTCAAAATCACTAGTGGATAAAGCCGAGTTTTGGCTTTTGGTTTGTAAAAAAATATGCATGAACTGCTTTACCAGGTAAAGCAATTGTGATGGAAAGTTTGAGGCATCCCATCAAGGGTAAGAACAGGTTGACAATGATGTGGTTATGAGGTCTGGTTGGGCTTCTAGAAAACACTGCAGATTGGAGTTGCTCTTGTCACAATCAATAATCTTGTTACAAGTTGTGCTCCAATTTGCACCAACTCCCAAAGCAAAGATTTAGTTCAGGTTTCTGCTAAAATTATTGGAAAAATCACCACTGAAAAAGACTTCCAGGAACCTACCCAATTGTGTGATGTTCAAAATGTTCCCTTTATACGCGTAATTGTTACATTTTTTGGATTATTTTTTCAGGCCAAAAGAGAAGGGGGGGGGGGAGTGGGAATTGAATTTTACATGGGTCAAACTTTTGACCTCAGTTAGTACCTGGCCGGGACCAGGTGGGAAGACCATGGTTGGGGTGTTGCGAGCTTAGATAGGTGGGCAGCCAGGGTGTCAGGAGTTCTGATGGGTGCCAGCCAGGGCAAGGCTCTGTGGTCACGAGCTCAGATGGGCAGGCGAGTTCCAATGGTGGGGTAGAACAGGTGAGGATTTTCTACCGGGTGTCTGGAGCTGTGGTGGGTGTGCCGCTGGGGCATAGGGAACTCCAGTTGGAGGACGGTTGGGGCATTGGGACCTCCGGTGGGTGGGTAGCCAAGGTGAGGGTCTGTTTTTGGGGTGTTGGAGCTTGGACGGGCAGGTGGTCAGGGTGAGTGGGAGCTCGGGGCCAAAAATAGGTGGGGGGGGGTCAACTTTTACATGGGTCATACAAAAACACTCAATTTTTGGTCCAGAAAAGGAAGGTTCGATTATTACACAGTATCACGAGTATATCCAGTAATTATTTTTGTCATTCTCTTTGTATAAAATATATTGTTTGCTATGTGTTAAGGAGTGCAATATCACTAATATTACTGTATTACAAGAACCAAGCTCTTCTATTGCCTGTGAATATTCTTATCTCAACTCACAATAAATGACATTGAAAACTTGCTGCATAACATTAGTTTCATTGCTACACATCAATCATGTTATAAATATATATGTATACAAAAGAGTTCCCAAACTTAAATTTGCCAGGATGATAAATTTGGTCTTGGGCAGGTCATTTTTTTTTTGTCATTGCTGGCTTTCAAATACATGTTTTTGACTGATGAAAATGAAATAGATATTGGATATACTGTATATTTTGGTGTACAAGTCCACCTTCAGATAAGTCAGAACCCCATTTTCAGCCTCATTTTCATGGTTTTATCATATGTTGGGTGAATAAGATGACCCCCCCGCTCAATTTTCTGCAAGGAACATGTGTTTGAGCCTCCCAGCAACAACCCAAATTTTGTTACAATACCTCAATCGCCAAATAACACATCTATAAATTAAGTAAGGAAGTTTAAATAAAGCCCCTTGCTTCTGGGCAGGAAGATGCCAAACAGAGCCTGGTCCAAGTCTTCAGCATCGGTTGCAGCCGGAGTCAGCGACGGCGACTCCATTCTGAACATTGGGTGCAACATCGAAAAAGTTGCCTCGCTGCCTGAGTGTACTCAATGCAGGAACCACGGCTCTGGCTGGGCAGGAGCGGGGATCTCGGCATCCTGGGCAGGAGCCAAGTACCTCGGGCTCCCAGGCAGGAGTGAGGACCTCAAGATCTACAATTGTAAAATGTCTTGGTGGGTATTGGCAGCGGTGATGAGGTGTCAGAGAAGAGCGGTGCCAGCGGTTTGGTGGTGCTTCCAAGGTTGTCTTATTCGCTGAATCGACGTCGAGCTGTTTTTTGAGTTGAATTTAAGGTCTAATTTTTGTATCTGGCTTCTAAGTTGACCCCTGATTTTTGAGGGTTTCAAGACTCAACTTAAACGCCAAAATATACGGTAGTTGACAGTGAAAAGAACAAGTTGTCACTCAGAAATCTGATGGTAGCCAATATCAGGTTGAAATGAATATAAATTGAAAACCAAAAGTTGTTCTGGTGGAATTAGCTCTACCAGCAGAGCAAGGAAGGAAAAAAAACTATTGATAGAATGACTCAATATGCAAATTAGAGGTGTCAATAAAACAGATGGAGCCACTTGAATGACACATGCACAAGAAACCATAGCAACAGCCATGCAACACAAAGCAAAAGAATACTTACTATGTGTAGCAAATTATAGAATTGGTGTACATTTGGTTTATTTAAATTTAGACACAGCACAGTAGCAGGCATTTTCGGACCTTGAGCCCGTGCTGCTCAATTACACCCAAATGACCTACAACCTGGTACATTTTTGATGGGTAGAGGAATCTGGAGCATGCAGACATGGGGAGAATGTACAAACTTCTTACAGACAGTGGCAAATCAAAACCCAATAGCGGCAATAGTTTGCGCTAACCATGCCACCCTTTGTTTAGATTACTTAGATTAGGTTACTAAAAATTTTTAAGGTAGTACCATAGGGATGTTCTACTCCCCATCCAACATGGAGTCAGTTGATTAAAAGAGTAAGCACTTACGATGAGTTGAGAAGAAGCTATCCAGGAGCTGCTGGTGTGTTGAAGTTTAATACATTCAGAAACTTGGCAACATGCAGTGAGAACCTGACCACAAAATTTACGAAACCATTAGCAAGTACCAGTCTATTCATTTGTGAGGCGTGTTACAAGTTTTGACACGTTTCTTATGAAATGAACTTTTGCCTTTTAATTCACACGAGTTCAAATTGTAGTCAAGATTACATCTTGATATAGTTTAAATTTATATGCAAGTGTCACAGAAATTAAACAAAAGGTCTTTATTGAGATGTGAGTTGGGATATTAGCCAAGTAGTCAAAAAAGATGAGGTAGTTCAATGTGGGGCATTCAATGGAAAGTGATATTAAATATCACTTGCTCCAGTAGTGAACAATGCAGACACAATGGAACCAAATGGCTTGCTCCTTTGCTGCACACCTTTACATCGTACAGAATTATAGAACCCCATGACCATGCTGGCAAAAAATCCACTTTGTGTTAACCCCACTTCTTCAGAATGAGAATCAGAATCAGTACACGAAGGTAAGGCAGTGTCTTTGGTTCATTGATTATTCAGGAATCTGATGGCAGCGGGGAAGAAGCTGTCCTTGTGCCACTGAGTGCTCATCTTTAGGCTCCTGTACCTTTCCCCCAATGGTACCACAGTGAAGAGGGCATGGCCTGGGTGGTGGGGGTCCTTGAAGATGGAGGCTCCTTATTTTAAGACACCACTTCATGTAGCTGTCCTTGATGGAGTGAACAGTTAACAGCTTTTGAGTTAACAGTTTTCAGACCAGGTACCATTAGAGAACACAGAACTTACTTCTCCTAATGAGAGGGATAAAATCCTTTAGCTTTCTCAACTTAATCATTGGAAGGTTGTTATTATGCAGTGAGAAATAGCAGGTTGACCCTGACTGGGGAGATATCCCAACCTGTAATACCCATGTCCCACATTAGTACTGTCAGACTTAAGGCAGTTGATGGTGTGACAGATTATAGATATGATATTGGGTGATAAATTGGGGCAGGTTTTGTTGTAGTGTAGGTCACATACAATCACTTTAAAACAGATCTTATTTAAAATATTGGAGCTCTGCTCATGTGAGACAGGTCGGCTCCAAGAGCCTTTGCAAAAGCTTTGCAGAGTGCCCAAGAAACTTCACTAATGGATTGTTGTCTACAAAAAGGCAACAGATGAAATAACTTGTCGGAGCCGCAAGCTGTCTGGAGTAGAACTAAGAGAGTCATGTGGTTTTGGTCAAACAGGTATTTTTCTCTGAGAGAGAGAGAGAGAGAGAGAGAGAGAGAGAGAGAGAGAGAGAGAGAGAGAGAGAGAGAGAGAGAGAGAGAGAATTCAGTTCTGCAGTTCTAGAGTCAGCAGCAACAGCTGGGACTGGAACAGGACAAGCTGGAAAGCTTGTGGAAAAACCCCATTTGGAAGATGGGTTGTGAGTGCTTAGTTCAGCCTGGTCAAAGCCCTTGTGGTTCATACAAGAGGAGAGGATTGGCTGTCTAATGTTTCACTTGAAATAATGGAAACAAAAAAAAACTCTGTGGTGACCTGAAAGAAAAAGGTTATCATCTGGAAAACCCTGATAGAGCAAGTTTCTTTGGCAAGACATTGAAGTGGCTGATCTAAAGGAATCGGTTATGGGTGTCCAATGAGCAACAAATCTCTCTCTGAAAACTGACAAGAAACTTCCTGAGTGGTAACCATTTACCTTTCAAGCACCAAAGCCTGGTGAACTTCATAAATGTTAAATTCTGTGCACAGTATAAGAATTGCCTGCAACCAGTAAATTTGGAGGAATGAGAAGTGAGATTGGACTGTGAATCAAAGATCTTTTCTGAATTTACATACACATTACATACACATGCGCTTAGAATTAGAAGGGGGATTATGTTCCTTTAAGTTAAATTAGTAGTAATAAGTTAAAGTTTGATCCTGTTTTCATGTTTAAAGATCACTAAAAGCAACATTTGTTTAAGTATCCACTTGTCTTCATGAATATCTATTGCTGCTGGGTTTTGGGGTCCTCTGGGTTCGTAACAATGCACATTGATCTATGCCACAGTAAGACCATTTAACCTTGTGGAAAACCTTGTTAGAAACCGGATTCAGAATTCGGCTTGCACAGAGAAGGCAGAGGGCAATAGTACAGAAGACGTCCAACAATCCGGACCATCCAAGAATCTGGACTTCTTGAAAACTCTCAATTAAAAAAAAACCTTTATTTTTTCTTTAAAACTGCTCATTTTTGATAAACTCATTTGCTAATTAATAAGTTATCAAAATTTGCCTCTTTATTCTTCCTTTATCCTAACCTGGGTCTGTTAGGATTATCTGATAATACTTTAAAATACAAATTTATTGTCAGAAAATCCTAACCGACCCAATCCAAGAGCAGTTCATATTTTCAGACTTCTACTGGAGAAGCAGTGTATTCTTATTGGAGGTTAGTAACCAGTGGTGTTCCACAAGGATCTGTTTCAGGGCTCTGCTCTATGTGATTTTTGTAAAGGACTTGGACAAAGAAGTGGAGGGATCTGTCAGTAAATTTGCTGATGACACAAGGTTGGAGGTGTTGTTGATGGTGTAGATGAAGGTTGCCTAGGGCTGCAACAGGATATAGGCAGGGTGCAAAGTTGGGAGGCAGTGGCAGATGGAGTTCAATCCAGCAAAGGGTGAAGCACACTTTGAAAGATCAACTTGAAGGCAGAGTAGATGGTTAATGGTGGGTTTCTTAATGGTATGGAGTAATAGAGGGATCTTGGGGTTCAAGTCCATGGAGGTCTCAAGGTTGCCACATAATTTGATAGAGTGGTTAATTTCTTAATAAGGGGATGGTGTTCAAATTGTAGCTTCATAAAACTCCAGTTAGACCACACTTGGAATATTTGTTCAGTTCTGGTCACCTCATCATAGAAGCATGTGGAAGCTTTAGAGAGCATGCAGATAATATTTACCAGGATTCTGCCTGGATTGGAGAATATGTCTTATGGGGAAATGTTGAGCTAAAGCTTCTCTTTCTGGAGTGACAGAGAATAAGAGGTGACTTAATAGAGGTCTGGAGGGGGTAAAAAAGTCCACGTCAGCTGCAGGCTCGTTTGTGGCTGACCAGTCCGATGCGGGACAGGCAGACACGATTGCAGCGGTTGCAAGGGAAAATTGGTTGGTTGGGGTTGGGTGTTGGGTTTTTCCTCCTTTGCCTTTTTTTACCCCCTCCATAAATCTTCGTCCGCGAAGCCAAGCCAAAGAAAAGAAAGAATAGAGGTCTACAAGACTATGAGGCATTGATAGGGTGGATGGCCAGCATTTTTTACTCATTGCCAGAGGAGATCTGTTTAAGGCAAGTGGAGAAAAGTTTGGGGGAGACATCATAGGAAGGTTTTTGGTACAAAGAGTAGTGGGTATCTGGGATAGATTGCAGGCTGCTATAATAGGGACTTTTAAAGGACTCTCAGAGAGGAATATGGATAAAATGAAAATAAAGGATTCTGGCCTATGAATGAAGGAAGGGTTAGATTGATTTGGTTTATATAGGTCAGCACAACATCATGGACCAAAATGCCCACACTATGCTATGATGCTCTATGTTCACTGTTCATGGTTCTATAAAATAGTGAAGCCAGTACATCTGTACTGCATCCCACATCAAGATATAAATGAGAATGATTTTAATTATTAATTCTTTCATTATTGGAAAATGCTCAACTCTAAAGGAAAGGCTTCCTATTATTTGAATTGTATTCAGAAAAATAGCAACTTCAAGGATTAGGATTAACAAGATAACAGTTCTTGGAGTGCACAAAACACTTTAACTCCTGTTTGGACCTGACAATGCTAATAATGTGGACTCAATTTTGATATTTGGGTAGGTTAAGTGTCAGGTTTTATAACTGGTTAAGAAAAATTCTAATTGGACCTCCTGAACCTCACTCTCATAGCTATACTAATTCAATTCTTCTTCTCCTTCTCTTCCTCCTGATCATGTGTGCTCTTTCCATGTTTACAAAATGACATCCAAGTTCTCCTATTCTAGCAGTTTTCTTGCTGCTCCTTCTCCGTTTGACTTCCTACAAGCTAAGACATCCCAAGGTAAGAATGACATTTTTCAAGGAAGCTTTGAAAACATCATGAAGTGACTTTCCTTTCTTCCTGTCATCTTGTGATGAAGGTTGGAGTGGCATGATTGTATCAAAAGGCTGTTGTTCCATATGAAGATGCGTGGCGTTGAAACCTTCTCGATGTTTAGTCTAAAGGTTATCACCTCATAGACTTCAGTGAAGGAGTCAATGATGTGGTTAAGTGAGTGCTTAACTGGTGATTGAGGTTGGGCTGTGACCAGAGAAAAAAATGATGATAGCAGGAACACAAAGAAGATACATATGAGGAAGTGAATTAGTTTTTCAGAATGTGATTTATCTCCCACAAGATGGCTGCTCTGCCCAAGATTCGAAGACGCTGAAGAAGGTGGTGAATGCAAATCAGAACATCATGCGAACCTCCCTCCTCTCTATTAACTCCACTTATACCTCTTGCAGCCTGCATACCAAAGGATGAACTCCACCCCAGACCCACTTTGCTCTTTTCTCTCCCATCAGGGCACCAAGTAGTTTAAATACAATTATTTTTTTATATAGAACATACTATACGGTTACAGGCCCTTTCACCCATGAGCCCATACCACCCAATTGCACCCAAATGACCTGCAATCCTGTTATGTTTTAAATGGTTGGAGGAAACCTGAGCACATGGAAGAAACCCATACAGACACGGAGAAAACATACTAACTCCTTACAGACAGTGCCAGATTTGAATCAGGTCCCTGCGCTGTAACAGACTTGTGCTAACCTAAAGACAGCTTCTTCCCTGTGACCAGCTACCTCCTGAATTAACTCACAACAGTGTTCTCATGCTGCTCTTGCTCTGTGGTTACTGCAAAAACATAAAGCTGGAGAAATTCAGCAGGTCAAACGTAACCATAATTTTGGGCTTTAGCCCTTCAACAAGATATGGAAAAATGTTGCCAGCATCCAAGTAGGGGGAGGGGTGTTCGCAAAGGCAGGAGGTGATAGGTGGAAAGGAGAGGGAGGGGCAGCAGCGATCAGGGAAGGAGGGATGGGTGGGTGAATGGAGGGGGTAGGGAGGGAGGAGAACTGGAGGGGGGAAGGGAAGGGAGAGGGGAAAGAGGAGAGAAGGTTAGCAAAACCAGAAAAGTCGATGTTAATGCCATCTGGCTGGAGCGTGCCCAGATGGAAAATTAGGTTTCATTCCTCCAATTTGCAGGTTGTTTTTTTTTGGAATATTTTATTTAAGTTTTAAGAAAATGGAAAATATAGGACTTAATTAATATAATAACAATAACACATTGAATATAAAATCATAGAAAAATATTCATAAGGATTTGCAAGTGGTCTTCATGGGACAGTATATAAGGCCATGGACAGAGATATGTATGGGTTGGCAACTGGGAGGTCTCTGTCATTGGTGCAGATGGAGGGAAGTTTCCCAGTGAAGCAATTTTCCAGTCTGTGCCCAGTCTCTCCGATTTAGAGAAGGCCACAAGGGAATCACCAGATGCAATAAATTAGTCCTGTGGATACAAAAGTGAAGTGTTACTTTACTTGAAAGGCCTATTTTGGGCCCTGGACCATGGTGAGGGAGGAGGTGTGGGTGCAAGTGTGGCATCTCCTACGGCCTTTGGGTAGGCGCTGGGGGAAAGGGGGGGTGGGCGTGATTAGTGGGGAGGGATGAGTGCACAATGGAGTATTGGAAGGAGCGGTCCCTACAGAAGACAGAGAGGGGAAAAGAGGGGAAGATGTGTCTGGTAGTGGGATCCTCTGGTAAGCACCGTAATTTCTGGAGGAATATGGTTACTGATCCTTTGCACTATAAAGCTATCTTCTTAACTGTGCTCTTGTTCTTCCATTTTGTACAGCTATATGCATGTTCCAGTGAACTTGCAAGACTGCTCACGGATGAACCCTAAACAGCAATGAAGTTAATTCTCCAGAATTGTCTGTAAGACATAAAGTAACAATGTTCATCATTTATCCCATAGAGATTGAGCAATGCCCACAGAGAGATTCTTCCTCTTTTTTATTCTGAGGTTGTTGGAATTTGGGTCACTTTGATCTTGGCTGCCCAGCTGTTCTGATGTTTCTTAGGGTGACCGAGTCATCAATCACATTCAAGAAATGTTTCAGTTCACCAGGAAGCAGAAGAAAACATTGTTTCAATTTTTAACAAAACGGTAAAGAATAAATGGAACGAGGTTTATAATTAAGGTAGAATCTGAGATATTAAAATTATTCTTTTTAATTTTAAAATATTTCAAATTTTATGAGAGATGTATTATACAAAAACATTAAGTTAATTTTTGGGGTCAGATGGTTTCCTGTGTGTAATTATAGGTTAGAATTTCATTAAAAGCTCCATCTCTTGCATTTAACAATGCGTGAGGTTTGTAGATTATTTTGCTTCAAGACTCGTTCATGAATAGATTCAATTAACATAATTTTAAATTATTTGGACACACTATAATCTGTTGAAGGGTACTGCATTATTGTCAGGATCTCAATTATTTTCAAGTTAAACTGAACATGCACAGAAATACTAATTTTACTTAGTCTTACAGAGTAATGTAAGTACATGGCACTAGTTTAAAAAGATGGAGCAACATCAGTTTCAATGGTGTAGAAGTTGTCCTGTTGATTATATCATTTGGGCAATTGGCAGAGCATTTCACCAGCTTGGAAATCAACCATTCAAAATCTTATCATATGTTCCATCCCACCCATCTCCAGAACATCACGTGGAGTTCTATTCACTGAGCCAGCCACAGTGGTGTTGTTGGTGGAGACACTAGGCCTTTTCAACCCTCCATGTAAAATGGAGTTAACTGGGCAATTTGCTGGGTTAGCACCCCAGTTACATGGCAGTTAGAAAGGGTCCATCCTGGTCAACTCCACTGGAATCCAACTGGGCCCCGATCTACCTCAGAGGTAGTCAGGGAATCTTGATAAACTTACCTAGGTCACTTCCATAGATGATTTGAAAACGAAAATAGCCAACCTGCTTATTCCAGTGATGTCAGCACTTGCATGCATGCTTCATCGGGCAGCCAGCATCCGAAAATCTGGCAGTACTTCCGGTGAATACATGCTTCATGGCGGGGCGGGATCCAGCTTAAGTTGCTGGGTTGGTGATTTAATGAGTAGATCCCCCTGCAATTTAAAAGGTGCTTCCAGCACCTTTGCCCCAGTAACCACACCTGAGTCCCAGGAGGACGACCTAGGTGCTGCAGTTTAAAAGAGGCTACTGTCACACATCTCCAGCAACCTTGCTCATTGTGACCTCTGGCACTGTCTGTCACCCTCCATGTTACTCCTCTGACTGTGTTGGTCTCCTCTCACATCCCAATGTTAATTTAATGTTAATTATCTGCTGTAACCTGCTCCAAATTTATAGGTGAATAGGAGAACCTGGGAGTTGATGGGAATGTGGGGAGAATAAAATGGGGTTGGGTGGGATTAGTATACAAATGGGCACTTAGTGGTTGGCATGGATTCATTGGGCTAGGACCTGTTTCCGGTCTGCATCTCGATGACGATGAGATTTGGAGCTGAGTGACCTTATACAGTGTGTAAATACAAGGCAACATATTGTTGGGAAAGGGAGACAATTTTGCACTGGAACACCTTTGTTCCTTTTTATCTTGATAACCCTGATTGTTTTCATTCACTTCTGCCTTTATCACTGTTAGCTTTATTTAAGTAGGTATATTATGTCAGCAGGTGAAATGATTGCACCACATCTCCTGACGAGAAGTTTTAAAGATGAATGCTGATATTTAATCAGTGAAACATGACTAATATGCACCTGATAGCAGACTATGGAATGGCAATTTCATTCTCATACTGTCAGGATCAATGTCACAAAGGCCATTTGATCAGTAGAGTTACAGAATGGAACGATGATTGACAAAAAAAAATCATCAGGAAGTCTCAGAAATTGCTATTAAGAATATGCAATTCAATCACTATTCTTGTTTCCAAAACAGTTATTTTATAGAGACTGCCCCCATGTTACGAATGCTTGATTTAAGAACATCCTTAAGTAAGGTGAAGAATCTTCCAAAACAAAATACAAAATATTAATTCCTATAATCTCAGCAATTCTGCCTTAAAAATCCACAACTCACCCAGGACTCAACTATTGATTTAAATCTGTCTGCTATGTAATTATCAATGAATGTTATAACTACATCAAGGTAAGTTATAAATACAGATGAGGTTGTCAACCAGGAAAATTAATTCTATTTCATTTTCCACAGTACCATTGGAGGCTGCAGGATATTTCCATCATATCTGAATAAGTGCAGCTCCAACATGTGGTGGAACACTGTATTAGTTATTGTACTGGTTGACCCACCCCTGATACTGTAACTCCTCCCCCCTCCAGGATTCCTAATATTGCCCAATCTCCTCCCTCAGTACTGCCTTGGAATCGGGCCAACAGCATGTAAGATATGACAGTAAGTTTATAGCGATTAAAGCCTATAAATCTCAACCTCTGGTCTGTCGGGTCTAATTGATAGCGCAACAATTTAATCACTATACTTACATGCTATTTGAGCAGAGAATCTGATCACTGACCCCAAGGATCCAGAGGCCTCTGCAAAATTCGATCAGTGGCTGAACTGCCTGAATGTCTTTATGAGGTTTCACAACATTCGGGAAGAAGTTGATGAGAGACTTACTGTGTTTTACAGATGATTAGAGACTGTGAGATTTACTCAGCCACTATAGGGCTCCTGAAAAAGCAGTACCTGACCCCAAAGAACATGATCTACACCAGATACCTCCTGGGCAGCCGTTGACAAGCACCTAGTGAGTCCGTAGATGAATACATTCGAGACTTACAGGGCTGAGGAGAGCTTGTGGCTGGACCAACAATATGGCAGCTGTCTACAAGGAGGAGCTGATCAGGGACACCTATGTAGCCGATCTGAGATCTGTTCATATCAGACAAAGGCTCTTGGAGAAAGGTGATCGGAACCCTACAGGATGTGGTCGATCTCGCCAAATCACTAGAAACGGCCCAACAGATTGCTGAGGCTTACTCCATTGGCAGCACGGCTACCATATGGGGAAGTTGGGCACTGCCATATTGGGACATAGGGTCCCAACCAGCAGCTGCTATCGCCAAGCACCTGAAGTGCTATTACTGTAGCCAGACAAAGCACCCATGGAAGAACTGCCCTGAGAGAAGCACAACTTGTTCCAGTTGCAGAAGAAAAGGACACCATGCAAGGGCACTTCTGGTCATGGAGAACAGCATGGCAGGACCCAAGCATGACGGCCAGGGTCGACATCACTTCTACTTTCACTTCCGGCGTCGACCGTGTGCGATCCAAGGGGGCAGCATCTTCAGTGCAGACATCTTTGAGGTCACCGATGCACACATAGAGAAGCAGAAAGTCAGACAATGAACTGACATTGACATCAAGCCAAAAGGGCTACCTGTTTCCCAATGGCTCCACACCACCAGGCCCATCCTCTGTATAGTGATGAATGCAACCCTGCATGAAATATTCTTCTTCTTCCCCAGGAGGTCGGTATCTGGTACAATGCTGGCAGTTGGCTGATGACCCCAGCGCCTGTGCTATTCCAGAGACACATCTGAACTCACAAAGCAGACCCCCTGGTTGAGAAGATCCACCTTATCCATGTGAAGCCCCAATATGACTACATGCAGTACCCGGATGGGCAGAGAGACACTGTCTCCATCTGGGACCTGGCATATGAAGGAGCCCCACAACTGAAACGCTTACTGGACTGACCACAGTCGATCAACCAGCAACCCCCCCCTTCCCCATGACTACCAGAGACACGGTCAAGGATCTGACCCCTGCTCTCAGCACCAAATGCACTGCCCCTAACCCAAACCCACTCACTCCCCCGAACCAGCCGCAACTGATTCTGTTCAGCCATCTGAATCACAGCCCGTCACACAGAGCACTGCCCAGGAGCCTACAGCAACACCACAGCCAGCACTGTGATGGTCAGTTCAACAGATAAAACCACCCAACAGGCTGAACCTGTAAATGGACTGTGAATGGACTCTGACACGTCACTCTGCAGGACTTTGTTTCAAAAGAAGGGGTGAATGTGGTGGAACAGTGTATTACAGTCATTGTACAGGTTGGCCCACTCAGATACTCTAAATCCTCCCCCTCCAGGATTCCTAATAAAGGTGGTATCACCCAATCCCCTCCCTCAGTACTGCCTTGGAATTGGGCCAACTGCATGTAAGCTATGACTGTAAGTTTATAGCAATTAAAGCCTATTAAGCTTGACCTCTGGTCTGTCAGGTCTATTTGATAGTACTACACAACACTTGAGAAGTTTGATGCACTCCAGGCTGAAGCAGACCAGTTCATCCTAAACATTCTTTCCCTGAACCAACAGTGTACAGTGGTGTTAATGGGTACCATCTATTATACATTTACTTGGCATGTATTTGCCAAATGTAAAGGTAACATATTGAGAAATTACACCCATAGGAACATAGGAACATAGGAAGTAGGAACAGGAGTAGGCCAAAAATGGGCCATCGAGCCTGCTCCGCCATTCAATACGATCATGGCTGATCTAATTTATGACCTAACTCCATCTACCTGCCTTCTCCCCATATCCCCTAATTCCTCTATCTTGTAAAAATTTATCTAACCAAATTTTAAATATGTTTAATGAGGCAGCCTTAACCACTTCCCTGGTTAGAGAATTCCAAACATTCACTACTCTCTGGGAAAAACTATTTTTCCTCATCTCTGTCCTAAATCTACTCCCCCGAATCTTGAGACTGTGTCCTCTTGTTTTAGTTTCCCCAGCCAACTCAAAAAACCTCCCTACATCTATCCTATCCATACCCTTCATAATCCTATATGTTTCTATAAGATCTCCTCTCATTCTGAACTCGAGCGAATATAATCCTAGACGATTTAATCCTTCATCATAAGTCAACCCCTTCATCCCAGGGATCAACCTAGTAAACCTCCTCTGGACCATCTCCAAAGCCAGTATATCCTTCCTCAAATATGGAGACCAGAACTGGACACAGTACTCCAGGTGCGGTCTCACCAGTACCTTATACAGTTGCAACATTACCTCCCTACTCCTGAATTCAATTCCTCTAGCGATGAAGGCCAACATTCCATTTGCCTTCTTAATCACCTGCTGCACCTGCAACCTAACTTTTTGCGATTCATGCACAAGCACTCCCAAGTCCCTCTGCACAACAGCATGCTGTAGTTTTTCACCCTTTAAATAATATTCATCTCTTTTATTTTTCTTGCCAAAGTGGATAACCTCACACTTACTAACATTATACTCCATCTGCCAGACCTTTGCCCACTCATCCAGCGTAACTATATCCCTCTGCAGACTCTCCACATCCTCATTACAATTTGCTCTTCCACTCAATTTGGTGTCATCCGCAAACTTGGCTACACCACATTTTGTCCCCTCCTCCAAGTCATCAATGTAAATGATGAACAATTATGGGCCTAACACCGACCCCTGCGGCACCCCACTTACCACTCTTTGCCAACCTGAAAAACTCCCATTTATCCTGACTCTCTGCTTCCTGTCAGAAAACCAATTTTCAATTCAGGCCAATATACTTCCCCGGATTCCACTTTCCTGTAACTTACTGATAAGACTCTTGGGCAGTACCTTATCAAACGCTTTCTGGAAATCCAAATATACAACATCAACCTGTTCCCCTCTATCCACTGCACTCATTATATCCTCAAAGAATCCTAACAAGTTTGTCAAACAAGATCTTCCCTTTCTAAAACCATGCTGCGTCTGCCTGATTGAACTCTATGTTCCAAAAGTTTCACTATTTCATCTTTAACGACAGCTTCAAGCATTTTTCCAACCACAGACGTCAAGCTAATTGGCCGATAATTTCCAGTCTTCTGCCTACATCCCTTCTTAAAAAGTGGCGTGACATTTGCTGTCTTCCAGTCTGCCAGGACCTGCCCAGAATCCAAGGACTTTTGGTATTTGACCACCAATACATCAACTATAACTTCTGCCATTTCCTTCAGAACCCTTGGATACATATCATCAGGATCAGGTGATTTGCCTGGCTTTAGTCCCATTAGTTTCTCCATCACTACTTCCTTTGTAACAGCTATTTTATCAAGGCCTTCCCCAACATTCGCATCCTTAACTCCGCACTTGGGCACGCTGGACATGTCTTCCACCGTGAAGACTGACACAAAATATTTGTTTAATGCCTCGGCCATTTCCTCATTTTTTGCTACCAGTTTTCCTTTCTCATCCTCCAAGGGTCCTATGTTAACTCTGGCCACCCTCTTCCGTTTTATATATTTATAACATTTTTTGCTTTCTGTTTTTATATTTTGTGCCAATTTACTTTCATAATCCTTTTTCTCATTTCTTATTTCCCGCTTTGTAACCCCTTGTTGTCTCTTAAAGGTTTCCCAATCTTCCAGTTTCCCACTGCTCTTTGCAACTTTGTACACCTGCGCCTTCAATTTTATACTCTCCTTTATTTCCTTTATTAACCATAGTTGATTTTTCCCTCTCTTGCTGCCCTTTTTCCTGACCGGAATATATGTTTGTTGAGCATTACAAAATATTTCTTTGAAAATCTTCCACTCTTCCTCAACTGTTTCATCAATTAGCCTGTGCTCCCAGTCCACTCTGCCCAATTTCTCCCTCATCCTATGGTAGTCACCCCTGTTTAACCATAATATATTAGTTTTAGATCTAACTATTTCCCCTTCCATCTGAATGAGAAATCCAATCATACTATGATCGCTATTTCCCAGATGGTCTCTGACTATTACATCATTTACTCTACCTATCTCATTGCACAACACTAGATCCAGGAGAGCATTTTCTATTGTGGGTTCCTTAACATGCTGCTCAAGAAAGCTATCGTGGATGCATTCTATGAAGTCCTCTTCCAGATCCCACGACCAACTTGATTTTCCCAATCTGTGTGGAAGTTAAAGTCCCCCATGACTATTGCCGTATCATTATTACATGCCTCATTTATCTCTCTATTTATTTCCTGTGCCACTAAACTATTGTTATATGGTGGGCGATAGATAACACCCACCAATAATTTTTTCCCTTTGTTATTCATTATCTCTACCCAAATTGACTCAACATTATGCTCTTTAGATCTTATATCATCCCTCACTACCTCCTGGAGCTCATCTTTGATTTAGAGTGCAACTCTACCTCCCTTACCATCCTGTCTATCTCTTTGCACCACCTGATTCCCTTGAAAGTTTAATTTCCATTTGGGGTCACCTTGTAGCCATGTTTCCGTGATGGCGACCAAATCATAGGCATGGGTACCGATTTGTGCCTCAAGTTCACTAACCTTATTTCTAATACTGCGGGCATTTAGATAAAGTGTCCTTATACTCTTTGTCCTTTTAATATCTAGTGACTTCTGTAACCTTTTCTTTTGATTTTTCTGCCCACTATTTTTCTTTGTAATTTTCTTAAGACTATCATTGACCCGAAAACTCACTGCACCATCTGATTTTTTACTTTCTCCTCCCAACATTACTTTTCCTATTTTACTTTTCCTGGGTATTACTTTATCTTCCCTACCCTTTTCCCTATCACACTGGTTCCCATACCCCTGCCAAATTAGTTTAGACTTGCCACCAAGTTGCACATGGTCCTGACCTGGAAATATCATTGTTGCTGGGTCTAAATCCCGGAGCTTTCTCCTCAGAGGCACTGTGGGGAGTAGTTTCACCCACAGAATGTAGCATCTATGGAAGTAGCAAGCCAAAGCTGTCCCCCATTTCTATGTTAGTAAAAGTAACATGGTTTTTCTCCTTCCCAGGTCTGGCAAAGGGCCTTTGGAGAAACATTAAACTTGCTTCTCCATCTATAGATGCTGCCTGATTGACCAAGTGTTTTCAATAATTTCTGTTTTTTTTTAATTCTGCTTTTCCAGTAACACTAATTCACCTCAACATTCCCATATCTGCCCTTGGCTTCATCCATTGTCAGGATGAGTTCAAATGTAAGCTTGAGGAACTACACGTCATATTTCTCCTTTACAGCCTTAAATCTAACGGCATTAAAATGACATAATTGTTGGTAACTCTCAGTTCTATCTGTTTCCATCTCTTCTTTACCTACTCCTGTTTTTACTTTCCTCTCCAACCTCCCCCCCCCCCACCCACTTCCAATGGTCACTGCCTCTACTTGTCTCCACACCTCTCCCATCTTCTGTCCAAGACTATTTCACCTATTGGCTCCTCTGTTCTCCACTTCTGACTTTAGACTCAGTAAAGGGTTCCATCCTAACATGTTGAATGACCATTTCCACCCATGGATGCTGCCTGCCCTGCTGAGTCATTTCAGCTCCTTATTGAATGTTTCAGGATTAGATCATTTCCCTTGTTTATGCACACTGATTTAAACTCACAGCTTTTCAGATTTGAGATACATCTCAGATTTACTCTGACAATCACATATAACCCTAAGGTTCTTTTTTCCTGCAGTCGAGGCAGTGCAAAAATTAACTGGACATAGCGTATACATGTAAACAAATAAAGAAATGTAAACAGATTTTAAAATCATTAAAGTCGACAAGTAAGCCCTTAAATGAGTCCCTGATTGAGTTTGCTGGAGACAAGTCTGATGGTGGAGGGGTAGCAGCTGATCCTGAACTGTGTGGTGTAAGTCTTGTGGCACCTACACCTCTTTCCTGATGGCTGACTGACTGTTTGACAGTTTTTGTGTGATTGTTCGGGAAAGTCTGTCACAGTAACATAGTAAACATCATGTGTTCTAATGCTAATATAGAAAATGGTAGTAATTTTCCTGGTTATCTTGAAACATGGAATTAACTGAAACACACAAAGGTCTTTGTCGGTGAGAGTGCATGTGGATCATTTGAAACTGATTCGTATTTATAATACAGAAGTTTCTTTTACAGCATTCCTCCACTGAATGTATGGCTGTCTAGCTTTCAGTGATGCTGTCATCGTTGGCATATGGCCAACGAGGAAGTACAAAGGTTATCGTTTAGAGTTTCAGAGACAATTTACATGTAATGCAGTGTAGATACGAATTAGTGAGTTTCAAGAGGTCGTCAACTACAAAACATTTAAACCAACTGAATGAATGAAGGTCACCAGGTTCCATGATTTGGACAATCTACCTACCAAACGTTCACACTGGTGGCAACTCATTTATCTGGTGCAGAATTACAGGCATATCTGATTTTCAACGATCTGCCTCCATTTTAGAAAGGTGAGCATCATTGTCAATACTTTTCTCTCTTTGTTTCAGAGTATTAAAAATTCCACTGACATCAATTAGAGTATTTTGCTCTGGAAATCTGGTGTGTTTCTGAATAAAATGAAATATCAGGCTAACGATACTCTGTAAACAGTAAGTTCATTCCTTGGCTGTTAATGAGTGGGGATTTTTCATCTGGAGGTCCAATATTCTGTTGTAAGATGCATGCTACGTTATTTACCTTATTACTGTCGGTGTTTGAATTTGAGTGAGTGGTCAGTGAACTTCAGCCTCGGGCCTAGTCTCATGTGGTTTGAATTAGTGTTCAATATAAGGGCAGTTTGGACTAAGCTGTGCATTTTGCCAGGGTACACAAATGCTCTGAGTGAAGAACACTGGACAGTTTATCTCAGGCAGGCTGTGAGGGTCTGAACTGGTTAACCTTCAAATCAGGTTGGAACTTGCCTCTTACTGCACATCTTTTACGTCCTGTGGTGTAAACAGAAAATGCTCAACAGGTCAGATAGCATCTGCAGAAAAATAAACAGATAACATTTTTCCTCAAACACTCTTCAACAGAACTGGAAAAGAGAGAGAAAAAATAGTCAGTTTTAAGTTGAGGGAGCTAGGGAGAGGACAAGTGAATAGGTCTGACAAGGTGAGATTTGAGTTACCATAGTGATAATCTGCTGGTGAGGTTTTTTGGTGCCCCCCTTCCTCACACTCTGTGCCACTTTCCCCCATGGGTGCTGCTCAAATTTTTGAGGAGTTCCTCCAACAATTTTTTTGTTCTTTTTTTCTCTCTTTTCCTGGTTCCGACAACATGTTTACAATCTGAAACATTAATTCTGTTTTTCCTTCCACAATAGCTGCCTGACCTGTTGGGTGTCTCCAGAATTGTCAATTTTTGTCTCAAATTTCAATTATCTGCAATATTCTGATTTTTTTTTGTCTGCTTGTCTTCCAGTTGTAGTTGAGTCAGAGACATGGGTCAGGCCAGGCTGATTCTTGCCACTAAGCAGCACTCACACCGATTTATCAGATGATTGTGGAAAATCAAAGATGGCAATAGGATATTGATCACCACTGAAATAAAAAGAGTTCTTCCTTACGTGTTCTAAACTTATCTTTCATCGGTTTCAATATTGGCTGGTGTGGTGACTGAATCAATTCAGTAGATTTCCTTTATTTTACTATTAAATATTTTATGGATTAGAATTTCCTGGTATAAACAGGAGAGGAATTTGATAAAAAAAATATGTGGAGGTGGCAGGAAATTTAGAGCCACACTGCATCTGTCAGTTTTCCCTCTAGTCAAAGTGAAAAGGCCAGTGGGTCTTCCACCCACTTCCACAAACTGTCTCATCTTATTGTTACATCTTGGTTGCCAATCCAGGAATTTCTGCCTGGATAACCTATTGCAACAAGGGTTACACATGGCCCAGGAAATGTGATAATTGGGTTGGGGTGCTGTGCAGTGAACAAAATAAAAAAAAACCCACACAGAGTGGGACAGCTTCCGGCCATCTAGTGAACCTGTCCACCATCGTGAGCAGGTATGTTGCACCTCTGGAAACTGGCAGCGGACAGACGAGGTCCATGTAGACGTTGTCAAATCGTCTGTGTGCCAGTGGGAAGGACAGTGCAGGCAAGTTCTGGCCCAGTGGCCAACCTGTTTATGCAAGCCATGCCACATGAAGATGTCTCCAATCAGTTGAGTTGTTGCCCAGATGGATGGGTGGGGAAACCCATATAGTGCATTGAAGACACAACACCTCCAAGTGGCAGGAATGATGGGCCAAGGTTGGCTAGTGGACACTTCATAGAGAAGTGTGGCTTCAGAAGGCCTGAAATGCATGTCATCCTGCTGTAGCCCTGAGACTGCAATGCGTTAGGCTGGTATCTCACGATCCTGCTGCTGGGTTGCTACGAGCACCATATAGTCAATTTCATGGGACAGGGAGTGCACAGACAGGATGGACATATAGGACAGAGATTGTTCTTGCCAGAAATGTGCTTGATAGCCATTGTGTACTCTGAAATATAAGAGAGGTGATGCTGCTGCCTTGCAAACCATGGATCCGACACCTTGGCGAAGGCAAAAGTGAGGGCCTAGTGATCTGTGAAGACCATGAAATCCCGTTCTTGGAGGAAATAGAGGAATGCACTATAATTTTGCTCTGGGTGACACAGGTGTCTGCTAAAGAAAGCGAGCGATCTCCAATGTTGATCAATCAGTTGCTCCAGGATGCCACTGTCAGCCATGTTGGATGCATCGACTGTGATGGCGGTGGGCTAATCAAAGTGTGAATGCATTAGAAGAGTGGTGTTGGCCAGAGTGTCTTTGGCTTGATCGAAAGCTGCTGAAGACTCTGTGTCCCAGCAGAGTTCTTTGGTCTGACGGACAGCAGCTTGAAAAGAGGTTGCATGATCCTGCCACCTGCTGGCAGAAATTGATGGTAAAAGTTGACCATCCCAATGAACTCCTGAAAACTTTTGACTGCAGTTGGCTTGGAGAACTTATGAATTGTCTCAAACTTTTACTGAAGAGGGACCGCCTCATGTCGGTCGATACAGTGCCCAAGGAATTCGATGGCTGTCAGGTCGAAGTGAAATTTCGCTGGGTTAATGGCTAGGAGATAGTCACTCAGTCACTGGCAGAGCAGCTGCAGGTGTGTTAGATCCTCCTGTTGTGAATGACGGGTGATGAAGATGCTGTCTAGGTAGATAAAAATGAAATCCAGGCCGTGACCTACTGTGATAGTACAGATCTATCACCAATGTACATAGTGTATATAGTTACTGTATCTAGACTGTGCTTACAGCGATTGGCTGAGAGCTAAGCCACACCTATTGTCTGGGACTTAAAGGGTTGTGTCCCTAGCCAGGTCGGATCATTCCGGACTGGTCGGCCACCTGTGAAGAGCTCCGGTCTTTTGCTAATAAAAGCCTTGGTTTGGATCAACAAGTCTTTGGTTCTTTCGACGAGCTCTACAATTTTATTAGCAAAAGAATTTTTTTTTGAAAGGGATGGAGCGTTTAACTCAGCCAGAAAAACTTGATATCGACCCACAGTCAGCTACAGCCTTCAAAGCCTTTAACTTCTGGCTGCTGAACTTTGAAAACTTCCTGAGATTCATTCAGGTAGAGGAGGATAACCAGCGTCTAACAGCATTGCTGTCTATGGTGTCCTTGAGAGTCTACGAGAACATCCAGGATGAGACCACTTACACCGCAGCCATAAAGGTACTGAAAGGACTGTATGATCAACCGGTGAACAGAGTTCATGCCCGGCTCGTGCTTGCGTCGAGGAAGCAACAGCCCGGTGAGTCCAGCAGGGCATATTTACAAATATTAAAGGCATTGGGCAAGGACTGTAACTGTGTGGACAAAACTGCTGCCGAGATCACAAATGATCTCGTCCGGGATGCCTATATGGCCGGGCTCTGATCGAATGAAGTGAGGCTGCGCTTGCTCAAACAAGGGGTAGAAAAACTAGAGGACGTGGCCCGGATTGCAATCACAATGGAAGATGCAGCCTTAAAGTCCACCGAGCTCTCTAGGGACTGGACCCCTTGTTCTGATGTGAGTAGAGTGCCCTTCTACCCTACCACCCCCCGAGATACTGTCGGCCTGACGGCTGCTGCTACACTGCCCCCTGCGAACCCAAAATGTTATTTCTGCGGGAGGGACAAGCACAGCAGGTCCCAGTGCCCAGCAAGAAAAGCCAGGTGCCAGAAGTGCCTTAAAAACGGCCACTTTGCTGCAGTCTGTAGGTCTAAAATGGCCGCCAGCAAACACAGTGCCTCGTGTGAAGCCCAATCGCCGCTATCCCATTCAAACTCTTCTTCCCCAGAGCTCTCGTCCAACGAGACAGGGGAGTTTTATGACGTCACGTCAGGGCTCCCCTGCACGGCAACGCCTGACGTCTCGGAGACGCCGAACCTGGAAGGGGCAACCCACCCTCGCAACCATGGTGTTGGCCCGCCTCTCGCCCCCGTGCGGAACACTCGACTCTACCGCCGCTGCTGCTGCCGCCACAGCCACCCCCGGGGCCGACGCTACCGCCGCTGCTACCGCCTCCACAGCCACCCCTGCGGCCAACCAGGTGCTCACCCTAGCGTCCATCGCTGATGACCGCCAGGGCCCGACCGCCGCGACCAACGACCTACCCACCGCCAATCGCGAGCAACTACAAACCCCACTACTTACCATTCACCCGCCAACGCCGCCACAACAGCACTTTCGGGAGGTCCTCCAACCTGCTCCTCGAGCGTTGACTACGTCATCCCGTTGCGTGACGTCATAAAACTCCCCTGTCAACTGCTTCAATAACATTAAACCACCAATGCTCTCATCCCCTCACCAGAGCAATGGAACTGATTAAAGTGCATGGACACTACACCAATTGCTTATTTGACTCTGGGTCAACTGACAGTTTTATCCAGCCAGATTTGGCACCCCGTTGGGGACTTGACATTATCCCCACTAACCAGAGGATCTCATTAGTGACGAGGTCACACACGACTGGGATAAAGGGGTATTGCATCGCCACGCTGGAAGTACAGGGCGTGACGGTCACCCACTTCAAATTATTCGTCCTTCCCCAATTGTGCGCCCCAGTGTTGCTGGGATTAGACTTCCAGTGTAAGTTCCAAACGGTGTCCATACACTTTGGGGGACCCCACGCCCCCCTCTCGGTCTGCCATCGCCCCACTCCCGAAGCACCCGAGCAACCCGCCGCCGTGCCCCGGGGCCAATCCTGCGGCCTTTCCACACTCCGGATTGCCCCGCCAGCACTCTTCGCAAACCTCACCACTGGCTGGAAGCCTGTGGCCACCAAAAGTCGGCAATATAGTTACGAAAACAGGCAATTCATTAGGAATGAGGTGCGTAGATTGCTGGATGAGGGCATCATCGAACCCAGTTCAAGCCCCTGGAGAGCACAGGTGATGGTTGTCAAGAATGGGGAAAAACTACGGATGGTGGTCGACTATAGCCAGACCATTAACCGCTTCACGCTCCTGGATGCGTACCCCCTGCCACGCATGACGGATGTGGTGAACCAGATCGCCCAATACCACATTTTCTCCACTATTGACCTACGTTCGGCCTACCACCAGCTCACGATCCACTGCGAGGACCGACCATTCACGGTCTTTGAAGCGAATGGGCGGCTATATCAATTTCTCAGGGTACCATTCGGGGTCACGAATGGTGTCGCGGTCTTCCAGCGGGAAATGGACAGGATGGTGGACCAGAACGGGCTAACCGCTACCTTCCCGTATCTGGACAATATCACCATCTGCGGCCATGACGTGCAGGACCACGACGCCAACCGAGTCAAATTTCTTCAAACTGCCCGTCGGCTAAACCTGACTTACAATTTGGACAAGTGTGTCTTCCGGACCACACGACTCGCTATTCTAGGTTGTGTGGTGGAGAACGGGATAGTCATGCCAGATCCTGACCGCATGCGTCCCCTAATGGACTTACCCCCCCCACATACCCAGAAAGCTCTCAAACGTTGCCTGGGCCTTTTCTCGTATTACGCCCAATGGGTTCCACACTACGCCGACAAGGCGTGTCCTCTTATCAAGACCACCTGTTTTCCCCTCTCGACCGAAGCCACAGCGGCTTTCGATCGAATCAAATCCGACATCGGCGCTGCGACGCTGCACGCGATCGATGAGTCTGTCCCGTTTAAAGTCGAGAGCGATGCATCCGACTTCGCCCTGGCAGCCACCTTGAACCAGGCCAGTCGGCCTGTAGCCTTCTTCTCCAGAACCCTCCAGGGTCTGGAGAGTAGACACTCCTCGATCGAGAAGGAGGCCCAGGCCATAGTTGAAGCGGTGCGTCGTTGGAGACATTACCTCGCTGGGAGGTGCTTTACACTGTTAACTGATCAACGCGCGGTCTCCTTCATGTTCAGCAACGCCCAGCGTGGTAAGATAAAAATCAACAAAATCGCCAGATGGAGAATCGAACTCTCCACCTTTAACTATGACATTCTGTACCGGCCTGGTAAGCTCAACGACCCGCCTGACGCGCTCTCCAGGGGGACGTGCGCCAGCATACTGATGGACAGACTACGGAAACTCCATGAGGCGTCCTGTCATCCAGGGGTCACTAGGTTTGCTCACTTTGTCAAGGCGCGCAACTTACCCTACACAGTCGAGGAGATCCGCTCCATGACCCGAGCCTGTTCGGTGTGCGCTGAATGCAAGCCCCACTTCTTCCGTCCGGATAACTCCCACGTTATCAAAGCCACCCGCCCCTTCGAGCGTCTTAGCGTAGACTTTAAGGAGCCCCTACTGTTGACCAACCGTAATACCTACATCCTTACAGCCATCGACGAGTACTCCCGCTTCCCATTCGCTGTGGCCTGCCCAGACACCACTGCCACCTCAGTGATACAGGCCCTTCACAGTATTTTCACCATCTTCGGGTACCCCAATTCCATCCACAGTGATAGGGGGTCCTCATTCATGAGTGCAGAGCTGCGACAGTACCTTCTGGAATGTGGTATTGCTTCAAGCAGGACCACGAACTATAACCCACGCGGTAACGGCCAGGTCGAGAGGGAGGATGGCACCATATGGAGAGCGGTTACACTGGCTCTCCGGTCTAAATGTCTCCCCACCTCTCACTGGCAGGAGGTTCTCACTAGTGCCTTACACTCCATCCGCTCCCTCCTAGGTACTGCAACAAATGCAACCCCCCATGAAAGGATGTTCCTTTTCCCGAGGAAATCCGAATTAGGAACCACTGTACCGGCATGGCTCACCGTCCCTGGCCCCGTCCTTTTGCGACGCCACGACCGGCACTCAAAGAACGACCCCTTGGTCGACCGAGTGACTCTACTCCATGCGAACCCACATTACGCCTACGTTGAGTTCCCAGACGGGCGGGAGGACACTGTTTCGGTGCGGGACCTAGCTCAGGACGCGGTAGACCCAGCAAACCCCCCAACTCCTTATTCTCCAGGCCCCGTGCCGCAACAGAAGGACCAACAGCACCCCAATGACCCGAGCCACCCTGCTGACAACACGACTGGGGAATTGAGCGACGGAGCAGTCACACCCGACGAGCCCGCTGGCGACACCACTCCAGCGACCCCAATCCCGGCACCACGGTGGTCACGCCGGATGGTCAGACCCCCTGACCGCTACAGTCCTTGACCTCCCCCTTCCTTTCATTCTCTCCCTCATTTTTGTTTCTTTTTTCCCAGGGTCAATTCTCCAAGAAGGGGTGAATGTGATAGTACAGATCTATCACCAATGTACATAGTGTATATAGTTACTGTATCTAGACTGTGCTTACAGCGATTGGCTGAGAGCTAAGCCACACCTATTGTCTGGGCCTTAAAGGGTTGTGTCCCTAGCCAGGTCGGTTCATTCCGGACTGGTCGGCCACCTGTGAAGAGCTCTGGTCTTTTGCTAATAAAAGCCTTGGTTTGGATCAACAAGTCTTTGTTTCTTTCGACGAGCTCTACACCTACCGAATCCATGAGTCTCTGGAAAGTCTGCACCTGTGTTTTTGAGGCTGAATGGCAGGCAGATGAGGCCGAATGAGTGATGAGTGCTGTCTTAGGGATGACAGTAGGGTGCACATGGATCTGGTGATATCCCTGGACCAGGTCGATTTTTGAGAAAATCATCGCTCTGTGTAGATTGGCCATGAAGTCCTGGATGTGAGGAATTGGGTGCTTGTCAGCTTTTATGGAGTCATTGAGCTGGTGCTAATCCCCAAATGGTCTCAATCCCCTAGAAGACTTCGGTACCATGTGCAGAGGAGAGGCCCATGGGCTGTCCAAGTGCCAAATGATTTCCATCTCCTCCATCTTCCTGAATTCTTCCTTGGCGAGCTGCAGCTTGTCGGGAGGAAGCCTGCATGCCTGGACATGTAGCGGTGGTCCCTGCATGGGGATGTGGTGCTGGATGCCATGTTTTGGGACCATGATGGAGAATTGTGGTGTTATAATGGCCAGGAATCCTGCCAGGAGTCTGGCAAACCCGTTGCCTAGTAAGGTTACCGAGTTGAAGTGGGGAGCCAGGAACTTGGCTTCTCGAAGCTTTGGAAGGTCCTGGAATTGACTAGATGGCACCCTTTCAGTTATCCAGGTGGGATCAAAGGAAATCTGTGCCCAGTAGGGGCTGAGATCCGTCAGCCAAAGTGAAGGTCCATGTAAAACGGCAGGACCTGAACACGAGCAGGATGGTCTGCATCCCATACGTGCGTATGCTGCTATTGTTGGCATGGTGAGGGACCGTTCTGATTTCTTGGCGCAGGTGTACCGGTTCGAGGGGTCATGGTGCTGACCTCTGCCCATGTGTCCACAAGGAAACACAGCTCTGAGTGCCAGTCTCATAGATAAAGGAGGCTGACTCAGTGGCTGATTGTCGTAGCCATCAATGACAGTCGGCCCCAGCGTTTCCCAGATGGGAGCAAAGTGGATGGCAATGGTGGGCTACAGAACCCCATTTCTGATGGAAGAAACACCACCACTCCGAGTTTGAGTCTCCACATGCCACAGCTGTTGTTGGCCTCCTCGGTGGAGTGGAAGAGAGACGAGCCACTGGGCGTGATGCTACAACTAGGTTAGCAGATGACCTGTCATATTGCAGGATATATGCAAGGGGTGCTAACCGGCGTGGGTCGCTGAAGTAATCGTCCGTAAGGAGTAGGCAGATGTCTTCCGGCATCTGTTTGGGAAATATCTGTTTGAGAAGTAAGCAGAGGCTGTGGCCATCCATTAACACCAGCATATCGTTCAGAAGGGCAGATGGCATGCTGTCCTCCAGGCCATCTAAGTGGAGCAGCAGTGCCGCTTGTTTGCAGTGGGAAAGGCTGAAGGGGCGGATAAGGAATAACTTAATTGCCTCATACCTGTTGGTGGCTGGCAGCAGATGTAAGTAGCCAGATGCAAGTGTCCTGGTTGAGTGAACTGTCCACGTAGAAATATCTTGTGGAGTCTGTGGTGATCTGCTTGACCTGACTGGGCCTCAGCCTGTTTGAACCAGACTTGCAGCTGTGAGGTCCAAAATGTTGGCAGCTTCAGTGAGACTGTGTTCTGGGTGCTTGTGTCATTCATCTTGGGGTCTAAAATGGTGTTTTGGGCAATTGGGGTCACCACTGTGGTCTGTGTGCTGTGTAGTGAACGAAAGAAAAAAAAACATACAGAAGCTGTGAGTGAATTGAACCTATCAACTGACTTTATCTCTCCACGAACTTATCAGCACTTTTCAGCCCCTCCCTCCAGGACCATTGTGATGTCACCCCACTGCGAACCTGCACTTCCATGACCCAATTTGCTTGCGGATCAGTGCAATAAATCAATTGCAAACCCTTGGTAATCCATTCGTCGACCTTTTCTTCACTCTGGGGAAGAAGGGCTAACTTTCATGCCATACCTTGCATGAGGTGCCATTGCTTTATTCTGCCAAGTTAACAACTTATTAGTCAACGGCAGTCTGCGCAGTCTACCGCACCAATTAATACAAAACTCGGCCATTTTTTTTCACTGTGCTTTGTCAGCAATGTACTTCATTGAATTATACTTGCTCTGCTCCATTGTGAATTGCAATGCTAGAAGTTATTCAAGTTGTGGGGGACTGATGAAATATTCCATTTCAAAAGCAAAAGCTCAAAAGGTTTATCAAATTACCAAGCACACCCAAGAGATGAAGATACCAAATTATGGATGATGTAATTTTGTTTAAAACCTTTCTCTTCTTCTTTTGTCTTATTCTGTAGTTATGAACACTAAATGTTTCCATGTTATTTATTCATGAAATTATCACTTGAAGTACTTATAATAGAATTTATGAAATTTCTTCTTCTAATGCATGGCTTTATTAAAATGGCAGTGAACATTGTTTCATTGAACATTACAGCACAGAACAAGCCCATCGGCCCACAATATTGCACTGGCCTATGTAACCCTACTCCACAACAAATCCTTCCCCAATTCACACTGAGGACCCTCAGTTTTTCTTTCACCCATGTGCCTATTTAAGAGTCTTTTCTATGCTCCTACTGTGCCAACCTCACCTACCCACAGCAATGCATTCCAGGCACCCACCAATCTCTGTGTAAAAAACGTAGCCCTGACATCTCCCCTAAACTTTGCTCCACTCACCTTAAACAGATGTCCTCTAAATTTGCCTTTGTTGCCCTGGGAAAAAGGAGCGGGCTGTCCACCCTATCTGTGCTTCACACACTTTCTTCAGCGATGTTGATGTTTAAATATAGGTTTCTGGTTTTATATGCCAGGTTATTATATATATATTTCTTTCACGTAAGGAAAAGCAGCATTACAAACATATATAGGAGCAGTGCACTCAGTGTAGCAGATAGTGTAAAGAAGGATAACTGTCAAAGTGCCAGGTAACAGGGTTCAAATCTGGCGCTTTCTGTAAGGAGCTTATACATTCCCGCCCGTGTCTGCATGGGTTTCCTCTGGGTGGCCCAGTTCCCTCCCACTGTTCAAAAAAAAACATACCGGGGTTGTAGGTTAATTGGGTGTAATTGGGAGGCACGGGCTCGTGGGCCGAAACCACCCATAACCACATTTGCATGTCTAAAAATTTTTAAATATATACATTTAAATCTAAATTAAAAATAAAATAATCCTTTACATATTTTTGTATAATTCTTATGTTTCAAGAGGCAAACAGGACCAACTCAGGTAGACAGTTTAGTTGGCATGGATGAGTTGAGCTGAAGGACCGATTCCCTGCTGGACAACCCTATGACTGATATGTGACTAAAATGTTAATATGTAGTATCACAATATGTGGAGATTTTGTGGAGTCTATTACAGGCCTGAATTATGGCAGCAAGTCACCTCTAAATGGAGATCAACAGGATAACAAACACAGCGACTGACAGTGGAACACAAGCAAGCTCCAACTCTGGAGCAGGAGACTCAATATATTGGAAGAAAATTGGGGCTGTGGGAATGGGTGGTTGTGGGTCATGGTGAGGGTTGAGAGGAAATGTTTGAGAAGAGAAGTGCAAACCTAAGTGATGTTAGTCAGGAGGTAATTGGGGCTGTGGGAGTGGGTGGTTGTGGGTCATGATGAAGATTGAGAGGAAATGTTTGAGAAGAGAAGCGCAAACCTAAGTGATGTTAGTCAGGAGGTAAAAGACATTTGGGCTGAAATATCTCCTGCTCACATGTTAAAACAGGGATTGTGCTATAATCTGCTTCTGATGCAGGGTTTCAACCTGAAACCTTGTGTTGGGCGCTATTAGTAGCCCCAATAATGACGCAGACAGAAGACTGAAGACAGAAGACTCAATAGGCTTTATTGAGCAAGAGACTGCTGGCCCGGATCTTGGCTAGAAAAATGAGTAGGAAGGAGAGGGAGGAGCTAAGGCAGGGAGACACCCAGAGGGCAGTCCAGCCAGTGCATACAGCCATATCACCACTCCTTGACTGTCCTTTTGCCTCCAATTAAGCTGATTGGGCCACTCAGTTCCTTCAACAGTTTGTTATTTTTTTGCTCCAGATTTCAGAATCTGTAGTCTCTTCTACTTCTATGATACATATACACTTAAATTTTTAAATTTTTAAATTGTCAGTTGCAACCAGGGTCAAATGTTTGACCCTCTATAAGATAAAGAGGCTCTCATTTTTGCATGGACCCCAGCAGTGTTCAGACCCACAATTTGCTTTTGTCAACATCTACAAAACATGATAAAGGTCATGTAACATGCAGAAGTGAAGTGAGGCAGGGGCACATGTTGGATGTGTAAGCAAAGTTGCAAGATACCAGAAATAAATGAAACAATTATCATGCTTTGCCTTGTTTTTAAATAAATATTTTAAGCTGAATGGCAGATAGTCTAGAACTGGGATGGGCAAACTTTTCTTAAACACACATACCACCTTAAGTATCCCCTATGACATAAATGGTCTGGGATTAGTAAGGGGTTGCTTAAGGTGGTGTGTGAGTGGAAAGAAAAAGGTTGAAAACCACTATTTTAATCGTACCCAATTGACTCATTATGTGCACGGATTCATAACTCCAAAGGAAATGGGCCAATGGCAATTTTTCTCAAGCAAATTACTTTAGTAACAATTGGGTCCAGAGGAGTGATTCTCAATCTTCCTTTTCCACTCACATCCCACCTTAAGCAATCCCTTACTAATCACAGATCACCGATGGCATAAGGATTACTTAAGGTGGAATGTGAGTTTTAAAAAGAACGTTGCCCACTCCTGGTCTAGAACATTCTAACACAATGTGAACAGTTTGAATTAAGTTGTTTGTTGTTACGCCTTCTGAGATCCATTAAAAGCTTTGTTTTGTTTGTGCTCTTGGTGTGTCAACTCATACAGCAGGTACTGAAAAAATAAATAGAATGTAAGGAGCAGAATTAGAAGAGGTCAGGCAGTGCAGTGTATAGAAAAATACAAAAACATTGCCTATGGTGTAGAGAAAAATATAATTAAAAATAGTGCAAGCAAGGGCATCATCTTTGGACAATGAGAAATCGACAAGATCGATTTGGGCAGCAATCTGGAGGTCCATGTTTGCAAGCTCGTGTACCTTTTGCTCAGCAGAAAAGAGAACATAACCAGGATGGGATGGTGAGTTACGTTAAAGGCCTCTGACCACACTGTCATTAGAAGGTATATATACTGTCATTAGAAGGTATATAGGAGATAGGTTCATCTGCAAGAACATTTAGAGGAGGCTGTTGTGGATTTCTCGCAAGTACCTGATATCAGCCAGTTATAGAATAACACGTTGCGAAACCTGGGAGGCAGCAAACAAATGTTCTTCCAACAAAAATGGGCAAGGTGCATTCTGACCAATCTCTCCATATTTGTTAGTGCATTCATTGAAGGTGAAACTTTTAGCTTGATACTTGAAACTGACCTCCAGTCCCTACATTTAGATTGTCCACAGCAGTTTGAAAGGCATATTGCATTTTATTCCTTCTCAGAGTATGGATGTTATTGGCGGGATCAGAATTTATTGCTGATCTCAAATTGAATTTCAAATGGAACTGGTGTGTGTGTGTGTGTGTGTGTGTGTGTGTGTGTGTGTGTGTGTGTGTGTGTGTGTGTGTGTGTGTGTGTGTGTGTGTGTGTGTGTGTGTGTGTGTGTGTGTGTGTGTGTGTGTGTGTGTTTGTATATCAATGTCTGGAATCCATTCGGTTGAAGGAATCTCACGATGCTGTTATGCAGGTAACATGATTCTGGTCACTTATCCAAGAAGGAGGTTTCTGACCTGAAACTTCGCCCATTCATTTCTTCTCCCACTGATGTTTTTCAGTTTACTGAGTTCCTCCAGCAGGTTGTTTCTAGTTCCAGATTCCAGCATCTGCAGTCTCTCATTTTGTTACTAGAAGCTATAATTTCTGTCCATGATTTGGTGGCGAACTTGGAGATGAAACCTATACCCCTCTGGCCATTGCCTTTATTCATCTAGGATAGTGGGATTTGGGAGGCTGTTTCAAAGAAGCCTTGTTAAATTACTGCAGTGTATCCTAAGCCATAATACACATTGAAGCCATGGTGCACCATGACTGCTCATGGGGTGAATGGGCTGCCCATCCTATGGGCTGCATTATGCTGGTGGTGTCAAGCTTCTTGAGTGTCATAGTGAAGGACAAATGAAGGACAAATATAATATAACTCACGATACAATGTTTGCATACCACCAACTGAAAACCTATTTGAAGGACAAATTGGGAAACAGTCTGAGATTACCAGAAGGAAGCAGCTTTGAATATGTGATTACAGACACAATGATAATTTAAAAATTTATAACAAACATGTACATCAAACTGCAAGAAAAGGAGAACGATGAAACAAGCTGTAAACCTAAATAAAAATGGGAACAATATCGAAACATAAAGATAAAGAATGAAACATGGGAAAAGCTATGCTCCAGAACTATAAGAAATACAATAAACACGAGGTTATGCATGATACAATATAATTGGTTACACAGGCTATACACCACACCCCAAAAGTTAAATAAATGGGACCCAACAGTATCAGACAGAAATTTTCGCTGTAAGAAGGAAACGGGAACAACAGTACATGCAATTTGGGCATGTGAGAAAGTGGAAAAGTTTTGGGAAGATCTAAATCAGGTATTAAATAAAATCACAAAAAGCAACATACAAAAAAATCCATAGATCTTTCTTCTAAGTTATATAAGAAATAAAGAACTTGGTCTCGATTTGGATGGAGCACAAAAAAGATTTATTATGATAGCCCTAGCTGTAGCAAAAAAATGTATTATGTCAACCTGGAACTTAGAAGACAACCTGAGAATACAGCAATGGTACATAGAAATAAATAAATGTATTCCATTGGAAAAAATAAAATATAATTTAAGAAATAACATTACAATATTCGAACAAATATGGGAACCATACATGAAACACAATAGAGAAATCCTATCATGGACCTCCACCACCTAAAATGACAGAAAGAGAAGACAACAAAATGAACTGACCCAGTATGTAAAAATAGAAGACGCAAATTTCTTGTTTATTTTTATTAAGTGACGGCATTGTTTAACGGGTTTAATGTATCATATAGATTGAACTTTGAATAAATGGGGAGGGGGGTGAGGGAGGGAGGGAGGGAAGGGAGGGGGAAAAAGGGGAGAAAATGACACTGTATATATGTTCAAGAGAAAAATGTCTGTATGTAATTTGGTCAGTATGGTTCATAATGTGAAAAATAAAAAAAAATTAAAAAAAGCTTCTTGAGTGTCATAGTTGAAATCATCGAGGCAAGCAAGAGTACTAATTTAGGAGTTCTTTTACGAGAAATATTATTGATGGTCTGACCTGAACGTTCACATATGTTACATCAGAAAAAATACAAAATGTTATTCATTATAACATTAAAAATATTTAAGGAATTTTCTAATTTTATTTTTTGCTTGTTACCAAACAAGGCTACATATTCACTGCATCTGCAATGTACTGCACTGAGGTGAAGCCGGTGGAATCCAAAAGTCATGAAAAAGGAGAAAGAAAACCATTAAATGGATCTGCCATCATACAAATCAAGCAAGAGACAGAATACATAAAAAAGGTGAAATAATAATCCTGATGCCTATCTACTTTACACCAAACTTCATTTTGTGGTTGCTGTGATGGTTCATTTCTGAACACCGCTGGTAGTGGGTGCCAAAAATAAAACAGGGGGCTTAAAACATTAAGCAAAGTTGAACAACATGCATAATTAGGACAAGGGTGTTAATGAGGGGCTGCAGTAAATATCTGGACTCCTTGGGGATTGGGTCGCACATTAGGGCTAGGGTTAGGGTTAGGATTTTCAGATTCTCGAGCAGTATTTTTAAAATTCAAATTTAAGGAGGAATAAAGAAAAGATGAACAGGTCAATTTTGATAGCAAATACAGCATGTTTCATTTATCTAAATGAGGTATTTTAAAGAAAAATAAAGTCAATGTTAGAGAAAGCAATAAACAATTTTTATCACTATAAAATAAGTGTAATGATTGAAATTATGTTAAAAAATGAAACATAGAAACATAGAAGATAGGAGCAGGAGTAGGTCATTCGACCCTTCGAGCCTGCTCCGCCATTCAACAAGATCATGGCTGATTAGTACCCCGTCCCCGCCTTCTCTCCGTAACCTTTAATACCCTTATACTGAAGAAATATATCTAATTCCATCTTAAATATATTGAATGAACCTGCCTCTACTGCCTTCTGTGGCAATGAATTCCACAGATTCACCACCCTCTGGATAAAGAAATTCCTCCTCATCTCGGTCCTAAATGGCTTGCCTATTATCCTCAAACCATGGCCCCGGGATCTGGATTTTCCTATTATTGGAAACATCCCATCTGCATCCATTCTGTCCAGTCCTGCCAGAATTTTATATGTCTCTATGAGATCCCCTCTCAATCTTCTAAACTCCAGCGAGTACAATCCCAATATGCGCAATCTTTCCTCATAAGTCATTCCTGCCATTCCAGGTATCAGCCTGGTGAATCGCCTCTACACTCCCTCCATTGCAAGAACATCCTTCCTTAGATAAGGTGACCAAAACTGCACACAACACTCTAGGTGTGGTCTCACCAAGGCCCTGTACAGCTGCAGTAAGGTATCCTTGTTCCTATACTCAAACTCTCTTGATATGAAGGCCAACATACCATTTGCCTTTTTAACCGCCTGCTGTACCTGCATGCTCGCCTTCAGAGACTGATGCACAAGTACCCCTAGGTCTCTCTGCACTTCCCCATCTCTTAATCTATTGCCATTCAAATAGTAATCTGCCCTCCGGTTTGTATTACCAAAGTGGATAAGCTCACATTTATCCACATTGAAGTGCATTTGCCATGTATCTTCCCAGTCCCTCAATTTATCCAAATCACACTGGAGCTTCCTGACCTCCTCTTCCGTGCACACAACCCCTCCTAGCTTAGTGTCATCTGCAAATTTGGAGATATTACATCCAATCCCCTCATCCAGATCATTAATGTAAATTGTGAACAGCTGGGGTCCCAGTACAGATCCCTGTGGCACCCCACTGGTCACCGCCTACCACTCAGAAAATGAGCCATTTATCCCAACTCTCTGTCTTCTACCTGCCAGCCAGTTCTCAATCCACATCAATACTTTTCCCCCAATCCCATGAGCCTTGATTTTGGAAGCCAGTCGTTTATGCGGGACCTTATCGAAGGCCTTTTGGAAGTCCAGGTACACCACATCCACTGGCTCTCCCCCATCTATTTTACCTGTCACCATCTCAAAGAATTCCAATAGGTTTGTCAAGCACGATTTACCTTTTGTAAATCCATGTTGACTTCGTCCGTTCCCTTCTCTGCTAGTCATATGCTCTGCTATTACATCCTTAATAATGGATTCCATCATTTTGCCCACTACTGATGTAAGGCTTACCAGCCTATAATTCCCTGTTTTTTCTCTACCCCCCTTTTTAAATAGTGGGGTAACATTAGCTACCCTCCAATCCATGGGTACTGATCCTGAGTCTATCGAGTTCTGGAAAATAATTCTTAAAGCATCTGCTATCTGAATGACCACTTTCTTGAGTACCCTAGGATGTAGATTATCAGGCCCTTGGGATTTATGTGCCTTCAATCCCATCAATTTCCCCAAGACCATGTCCTTAGAGATACTGATTTCTTTCAGTTCCTCGCTTGCATTAGTCTCTATGTTTCCCAACATCCTTTGGAGGTTATTTGTATCCTCTCTTGTAAAAACAGAACTAAAGTAAGAATTTAATTGGTCTGCCATTTCCTTATTCCCCATTATATATTCCCCTGATTCCGACTGCAAAGGACCTACTCTTGATTTCACCAATCTTTTCCTCTTGACATATTTATAAAAGCTTTTGCAGTCGGTTTTTATATTTGCTGCAAGCTTACTTTCGTAATTTATTTTTGCTCTCTTGATTAATCCCTTTGTCCTCCTTTGCTGCATCTTGAACTGCTCCCAGTCTTCGGTTGCGGTACTTTTTTTGGCCAATTGATATGCTCTCTCTTTGGACCTAATGCTGTCTCTAATTTCCCTTGTTATCCACGGTTGAGTCACCTTTTTTGGTTTATTTTTATGCCAAACCGGTATAAAAGATTTTTGCAATTTCTCCATTAGATCTGTGAATGCTTTCCATTGTCTATCCACAGTCAACTCTCCCATAACCACCACCCAATCAACTTTGTAAAAGTACAGTATACAAATGAATTTCTTTGTGATAAGATTACCTGTATTAAATGTGGTCTCTTGTTGCTGCTGTGCATCTGTGACGCTTATGCATGCACACACGCGTGCACTTAAAAGCCCACTAAATTAAAAAAGTTTGAGAGTCTGGATTCTCAGGTGGTCCAGATTTCTGGCATCCGGATTTCTGGACTTCTACTGTTTTTGCAATAAAAATCTGTGCTGACCAACATACCAAAGTATTCATGGATATCTTCAACATCTCACTCCAGCAGGCTGTGATTCCCACCCGTTTCAAACAGATGTCAATCGTACTGGTGCCCGAGAAGAGTGTGGTAACTGTCCTAAATGACTATCGGCCAGTGGCACTCACATGAACAGTGATGGTGTTTTGAAAGACTGGTGTTGAAGCAGATCAGGTCCTCCACTCTCAATGGAAAGAGCCTGTCCACGTTGACTCTGTCTGTCCCCCTCATAATTTTAAATACCTCTATTAAATCACCCCTCAATCTTCTACGCTCCAGGGAATAAAGTTCCAGCCTGCTCAACCTTTCCCTGTAACTCAAACCCTGAAACCCAGGCAACATTCTTGTAAATCTCCTCTGCACTGTCTATTCTGTTTATATCCTTCCTCTAATTTGGCAACCAAAACTGCACACAATATTCTAAATTTGGCCTCACCAATGCTTCAACACAACATTCCAATTCCAGTATTCAATACACTGATTTATGAAGGCCAACGTGCCAGATGCTTTCTTCACCACCCTATCTACATGTGACTCAGCTTTCAGGACATTGTGCACCAGAATTCTTAAATCCCTTTGTTCTATTGCACTCATCAATTGTCTATCATTTAACGTGTATGCGTTTACTGATTTGTCCTACCAAAATGTAGCACCTCATATTTATCAGTATTAAACACCATCTGCCATTTTTCAGCCCACTCTTCTAAATGTCCTATATCCCACTGCAAGCTTTGATAACCTTCTTCACTGTTCACAACACCACCAATTTTTGTATTATCTGCATACTTACTAATCCAATTTACCACCATATCATCTAGATCATTAATATATACGGCCAACAACAATGGACCATGGACCCAGTACCGATCCCTGAGGCACTCCACTAGTCACCAGCCTCCAATTTGACAAACTTCCACCACTGCTCTCTGGCATCTTCCATCCAACCATTATTGAATCCATTTCACTACTTCAACATTGATACCTATTGCTTGAACCTTACTATTTCGTCAAAACCCTTATTGTTAAAGTCCATATAGACACTGTGGTTGAAGTAGAAACACAAAATTCTGGAGAAACTCAGCAGGTCAAACCATGTCCTTTATGTAGCAAAGGCAGAGATACATAGTCGACAGTTTGAGCTTGAGCCCTTCATCAAAGTATGAGAAAATGTCAGTGAGCATCAGAACAAAAGAGTGGGAGAGGAGGGGAGGGGTGGAAGGGCAGGAGATGATAGGTGGAGAAGGAAGGGAAAGCAGCACTGTGGGGAAGGGGGAAGGCAGGGCTTAGGTGAAAGAACTGGAAATGGAGGAAGAGGGAAAAAAAGGCAAACAGGTTTCATGGAAAACAGTAACATCAATGTTCATGCCATTTGGCTAGAGGGTGCCCAGATGGAAAATCAGGTGTTTATCCTTTCTGTGGGTGGTCTGGGTGGAACAGTGTTTAAGGCAATTGACAAATGTGAGCACACGAGTGTGACCCGGAATGAAATGATTGGCCACTGGGAGGAAAATGTGGTTGTGAATGGAGCGGAGGTGCTGAGCAAAGCGATCTCCCAATCTGTGACCAGTCTGCCACAAACAGAGTACCACATGCAGTAAATAAGTTCTCTGGATATACAAGTGTTGCTTCACATGAAAGGACTTTGTGGGGCCCTGGACCGTGGTGAGGAAGGAGGTATGAGCATGTGTTGCACCTCCTGTGTGCACAGGGGAAGGTGCCAGAGATAGGATGGATGGGGAGGAATGAGAGCACAAGGGAATTGCAGAAGGAGCAGTCCCCATGGAAGACCAAGAGAGGAGGAGCAGGAAAGATGTATCTGGTGGTGGGGTCCTGTGGTAAATGCTGTAAATTCTGGCAGATGATGTGTTGGTTGCAGAGGCTGGTGGAGTGGTAGGTGAGGATGAGGGGTGGATTCTATGTTTGGTTGCGTCTGGGGGCAGAGGGGGCCAGGACAGATGAGCAGAAGGTGGAGGAGATGCAGGTGAGTGCTGAGTTGATAGTGGTGGAGGGGAAGTCATGTTTGTGGAAGAAGGAAGAAGGCAGAAATTTCAGAAGCTCTGGACTGGAAGACTTCATCTTGGGAACAGATGTGCGGGTATGGAGAAATTGAGAGAAGGGGATGGAATCCTTGCAGGGGGCAGGGTGTGAGAAAGTGTAGTCATGGTAGTTTTGGGAGTTGGAGAGCTTATAGTGAAAAGTTTGTTTCCCGAGATAGAGGTAGAGAGATCCATATAAGCAACATCCACAGTCTTCCTCTCATCAACCTTCCTAGTAACCTCCTTGAAAAATTCTATGGCTTTAAAAGAAGAGGACTCTGGTAATTTAAAAGGAGTATGGGAAAATGGGTAAGTTTAAGGTAAACACAGGAAATTAGGCCTGGTTAAAGGAGTGCCAGGAATCAAAGGTGTGGAGGCAGCTGCGGAAACATTGGGAATTCAGAGGATTATTGGAGCTTTGCTGTCCTTCCATATGATGGAGCAAAAGCATTCAATATTCAGCTAGAAAAGGTGGGGAGCTGGTGCTTATCTAAAACAAAGTTACAATGTAAAACAAAAGCTTTATTTAGGAATAGTTTCAGAGTGTGCATTGTTGAAAGTTTAATTTTGCTCAAATTATTATCTACATAGATGCGAATCACACTGCAGAATGTGCGACGGCAGATGCTTTCGATTGAAGATGGAGTGACTCACAGTCCTTCAACTCAAGAGATAAAGGTATGTTTGTTGATCTTGCTACTGCTCTCTGAAAATGGGAAAGTGCTGTCAAGTGTAATCCATTATATTTCACAATCGACCGGACCATCTACTCCCCTGAGATGCTGGTTGCTTGTGTACCAGATGAAATTGTTCATTTCAGATTAGTCCTTCGCTGGGAAGCTATTTCCCTGTATCATAGAAACATAGAAAATAAGTGTAGGAGTAGGCCATTGGGCCTTCAAGCCTACACCGCTATTCATTATGACCATGGCTGATCAGTACCCTTCTCCCCATACCCCCTAATCCCCTTGGCCATAGGGCCAAATCTAACCTACATTTAAATATTGACAGAGAACCGGCCTCAACTACTTCTTGTGGCAAAGAATTCCACATATTTACCACTCTCTGAGAGAAGAAATTTTTCCTCATCTCAGTCCTAAAATAAATCCCCCTTATCCTTAAACTATGGGCCTTGCTGCAGGATTTTCCCAGCATTGGAAACAATCTTCCTGGAGTTAGTCTGTCTAAACCCTTAAGAATTTTATAAGATCCCCCCTCAATCTTCTAAATTCCAGAGAATACAAGCCTAGTCTATCCATCCTTTTTTCATATGCGAGTCCCTCCATCCCTGGTATCAGCCTAGTGAACCTTCTCTGCACCCCCTCCAAGGCAAGGATATCCTTCCTCAGATAAGGCGACCAAAACTGCATGCAGTACTCCAGGTGTGGTCTCACCAAGGCCCTGTATAGCTGCAGCAGCAGGATCTCACTACTCCTGAACTCAAATCCTCTCGCTATGAACGCCAACATATCATTCGTCCTCTTCACCGCCTGCTACACCTACACGCCCACTTTCAAAGACTGATGCACAGCAACACCCAAGTCTCTCTGCATCTCCCCTTTTCCTAAACAGATACCATTTAAATAATAATCCTCTTTCCTGTTCTTACCTCCAAAGTGGATAACCTTGCATTTATCCACATTATACTGGATCTGCTAAGTCTTGGCCCACTCACCTAACTTGTCCAAATCACCCTGCACTCTCCTACCATCCTCCACACAGCTAACCCTGCCACCAAACTTCGTATCATCTGCAAATGTTGAGATACTGCTATCTATTCCCACATCTAAGTAAACCACCATGGCCCCTGCGGAACCCCATAGTCATTGGCTGCCATTCTGAAAAGAACCCATTTATTCCTACACTTTGCTTCCTGTCCCTCAACCAATTCTCTATCCACTTTAATACCATACCTCCTATACCATGTTCTTTAAGTTTATACACTAGTCTTCTGTGCGGAACCTTATCAAACGCCTTACTAAAGTCCAAATATACCACATCCTCTGGTTCTCCCCTATCCACTCTACTGGTTACATCCTCAAAAAACTCTATCAGATTTGTCAGACATGATTTTCCCTTCACAAAACCATGCTGACTCTATCCAATGATACCACTACTCTCCAAATGTACAGCAATTGCATTTTTAATAACCAATTCTAGCACCTTCCCTACTACCGACGTCAGGCTAACTGATTTCTCTCTCCCTCCCTTCTTAAAGAGTGGGGTTACGTTGGCTACCCTCCAATCCTCAGGAACATCAAAGCAAAGCATGGGTCACCATGTTTTGAAGAAAGATTTGACCTCTACTTTGAGAATTCCCCTTTCTCCATCTGAAGCTACTTGACCTGTTGAGTTTTCCAGGGGTATGTGAATGGAAAGAAAAAGATTGAGAACCACTGATTTAATTATTTTACATTTTAAATGTAAAATTTGGGTGAGTTGAAGCACTGAAGAAATTGTACGATGCTCGACACCCGACTCTGAACCCTCCCCTAGGCCTACTGCACATTGGAGCCCCCGATGCCCTGACTCTGAATCCTCCCCTCGGCCTACTGCACACCGAAGATCCCTCTTCCCCTCTCCTTCCTCCCATCCCTATCTTTTTAGTCAGGTGTCGGTCAGAATTTCGATATGAAGGTCTCGGTTCAAAATGTCGACAGCCTTTTGCTTTCTGCATTACCTGCTGAATTTCTTCAGCGCTTTTGTGTACCTCATAAGAGCCCAGCTAGGGATCCCCTGAAGGACCCTGCATCAGCATGAGATGCATGTCTAATTCTGGGTTCTACTTCAGTAGAAAGGCGGTGGTGTTCTTTGGCCTCCTCATCTTGGTTTTAATGCTAGTTTTAATGGTTTTAGTCATTCTTTATAGTGGGCTGAAAAAGCCCATTACTTCTCAACAACCTGGGAGCCTCCCATTACACATTGGGAGCTGCTTGCACTTTGCTGGTGAGGTCCGTGGAACAACTCTCATTTGCCAATCAGTCTCATTCCTAGCAATAACCAGTTGGAGTTATGGCCGTGCCTGATTCCCGGGCAAAAGCAACTCGGTGAGTTTTTGGGCCAGGTTAACTTGACGGTGAGATGAGAAGATGGGTATTGTCCTGCTTTACAGCCAGTAGCTCTGTTAGTGCATGCTGGCTGTCAGCGCTGGTGGCACTGAGCCTCTCTCTTCTCCGGCCATCTGTGGCATGGCTCGAAGTTTAAAACCTGTTGATTGAACTGAATGACACACTGGTGGCAGGGCAGGATCTCATCATCCAGGCCAACTATGGCAAACTACAGGAGGAGAAACTCATGGGGCTTTTTGTCGGCTACTACCAGGAATGGAGCATAATTCTGCCATACTTTTAATGTTTGGAGTTTTATTCTACTTCATGTCAGATTTCCCTCCTAGGTCTTTGCTGGAGTGTTAGATAGTGAGTAATCCAAAACTTGCAATGCAGTGGCAAGAATCCCAAGTCTTTATTGATAACTCTTTCACCACCCACACACACCCCCCCCCACAACTGGGGTGAATGTTGCAGACATGTCCCAGCACCGCTGCAGTTCCAATAAAGTAGGGTTGAATGCAGAAACGTAGCAGAGGGAGGTGGGGAGTCCATGCTTGTGTCGGACTGGGGCGGGGAAGGGGGGGGGTGGTGGAAAGGTCAATTTTTGAAAAATATGCTCTTGTAGATAGAAAATGGTGTTTTCCTCTGATCCTATAAAATAAGTAACAGATGATTATATTAACACATATATTAAAAGTTTATGTGAACGGTGTTCTTGAGTGAATACGCCTGTAGAAAAGCATAGTCTGACTCACTGGATGATACCACCTGTTTAAAGTTACACCTGAAGTGATGTAAGAATGTCCACAGTGCCCCACCTAATGGTTTATACTTTATCGTTATCGATCAGAGGTTAACATAAATTCTAAGGGATTTTTTTCCAGCCTGTTAAATGTTGTTCATTTATCATTAAATAGCCTTAGTGGGAGTTGAGCAGCTGAAGAAGGTCTGCACTGCTGGCATTTGCCCACATTCGTGATGTCACTTCTGGGAAACACAAGTTTTGCTCTTGCTGCAGGGCCCTCCAGTGTATTCCTGTCTCTGTCAGTGGACCAGTACAGTAGAGGCTGACTATACTTTCCCACCAATACATTGGGGCAAATCTACTCTCAACGGTGCATTCTCTAACCTGGGGCTGGATTTACAAGTCCATCGATTTAAAAGGGAATATTTGGGCTCCTGGAAATGAAGGAAGAATTACATAAGCTGAATACTTCAATAATTTGTTTTGATTTAGTTATTTGATATGATTTCTGTTTTTCGGGCAGGTTTATAGGTGTATAGGTCTGCACGGTTTTGTGGGTCAAAGGGCCTATACTGTGTTCTAATGTTCTATGTTGTATATTTAATCATTTTTTTAATATATTTGCTTTAATATGTTTATGAACCAGATTCCACCCTCTTTCCTCTCCATTCAGAGCTATCCCCTCCCGCAACACTTCCCAGCTTTTTTTCTCCTCTGCCCTCCTGCCCATATCCACCTGCGACCTCTTGCCTGTGACCCTGTGCTCATCTCTCTGCCCCTCCCCCCAACATTTTATTCAGGCGCCTGCCTGTGTTTTGCACATACCTTGACGAAGGACTCAGGCCTGAAACGCTGACTATGTATATTTGCCTTAAAGAATGCTGCGTGACCTGCTGAGATTCTCCAGCACTTTCGTGTATTAAATTTGGATGTTTTAGTTGCTTTATTTTTTGTTGTATAAAATATTTCACAAATGGTTAATGTTTTTCTGATATGTTTCATAGTCAGAGACAATTCAATGTGATGAAGTGGGAAAGATGAGTGGTGAGAGTAGGCAGTAGCCCCACTTAGTAAAGGCTAGATCTCATGCTAACATCTGAAAACTTAAAGCCCTCACATGAATTTCTACCCTATTCTTGTTCGGCAGAGATATTCATCTAAGTAAAATAAGTAGGTCAATAATCTCTAATAAATAGAGAGAATGCCAATGTTGGTGAAATGTGATGTCCTCCTTTATATCAGCATCCCTCAGTCTATGTCTAAACATAAGAGCATCTCTCAGATCAAATGATTGCGAATTATCTTGCTGCATATTTCATGAGATAATTTAATGTCAAAGACAGGAATGTCATTAAAGATGTTAACCTGGAGTATGAAGTATTCAGCATGGAAAAACAAAATTATGCGAGTTGTCATCAATTAAAAGCATAGTGAACAAAGTAGATGAGCTTAGAGCATGGACAGATACTTGGGGTCATGATATTGTGGCAATTAGTGAGACCTGGCTACAGTCCTGGTTGCCAGGACTGGCAACTTAATATTCCAGGATACATTTGCTTTAGATGGGGTAAAAAAGGGGGAGGAGTTGCTCTGCTTGTTAAGGAGGACATTACTGCCATGAGGTGGCAGGATGGTCTGGAGGGATTATCCAGTGAGGCAGTTTGGGTGGAATTGAGGGGTGAAGGAGGCATGAGGGTACTAATAGGGGTGTATTACAGACCACCAAATGGGCCAAGAAAATTAGAGGAACAAATTTGCAGGGAGATAACGTATATGTGTGAGAATCATAAGGTAGTGATCATGGGAGATTTTAACTTCCCTCACATTGATTGGGATACCCATACAGTTAGAGGGCTGGATGGGCTAGAGTTCGTTAAATGTGTTCAAGATTGTTTTCTAAATCAATTAGTAGAAGAACCGACTCAAGACTCAGGATCTCCTGTTAGGGAACGAGCTAGGTCAGGTATCGAACATTAATGTTGGAGAACAAATTGGGTCTAGTGATCATAACTCTGTTAGCTTTAGGGTAGTTTTAGGGAAGAGCAAGGAGGGGCCTAAAGTTGAGGTTCTGGATTGGAGAAGAGCAAATTTCAAATGAATAAGAAGGGATTTGGGGAGTATTGAGTGAGACAGGATATTTTCAGGTAAGGATGTAAATGAAAAATGGAGGATATTCAAAAAAGAAATTTTGAGGGTCAAGAGTAGATATGTCCCAGTGAGGATCAAAGGAAAGGCTGGAAGTCATAGGGAGGCTTGGTTTTCGAGGAATATTGGAAATTTGGTTAGGAGAAAAAAGGAGGTGTACAAGAGGTATAAAAAGCAGAGAGCTGAGAATTTGAAGGAGGACTACAAGTAGTGTAGAAGGAATCTTAAGAAAGAAATTAGAAAGGCCAAAAAAAGGCACGAAGAGGCTTTGGCAGACAGAGTAAAAATAAATCCAAAGGGTTTCTATAGGTACATTAAAAGTAAAAGATTAGTGAGAGATAAAATTGGACCCCTTGTAGGTAGCGAGGGCAGGCTGAGTGAGAAGTCAGAGGAAATGGGGGAAATTTTGAATGATTTCTTTGCCTTGGTATTCACTAGGGAAAAAAATATTGAACCAGTTGAAGTAAAGAAAAATAGTGGGGAAGTCATGAAGCAAATAAGGATAACCGAGGAGGTAGTGATGGCTGTATTGAAAAAGATAAAGGTGGATAAATCTCCGGGACCGGTAAAATATTCCCAAGGACACTCAGGGAGGCTTGTGGACAGATAGTGGGCCCATTAACAGAGATATTTAGGATGCCACTGGCCACGGGGGTAGTGCCAAAGGATTGGAGGGTTGCGCATGTGGTTCTGCTGTTTAAGAAGGGGTCCAAATGTAAACTTGGGAATTATAGGCCCGTGAGTCTGACATCTGTGGTGAGCAAGTTGATGGAAAGTGTTTTGTTGGATGGTATTTACAAATATTTGGAAGTACAGGGATTGATAGGGAGTAATCTGCATGGTTTTGTCAGGGGTAGATCATGCTTGACAAACCTGATTGAGTTTTTCGAGGGGGTTACAAAAAAGGTTGATGAAGGGAAAGCTGTGGATGTTGTCTATTTAGACTTTAGTGAAGCTTTTGACAAAGTTTCCCACAGGAGGTTAGGAAAAAAGGTGGAGGCATTAGGTATAAATAAGGAGGTAGTGAAATGGATTCAGCAATGGTTGAATGGAAGGTGTCACAGAGTAGTGGTAGAAAATTGTTTGTCTCTGGAGCGTAGAAGATTGAGGGGGGACTTGATAGAGGTGTTTAAGATTTTAAAAGGGACAGACAGAGTAAATGTGGATAGGCTTTTTCAATTAAGAGTGGGGGAGATTCAAACTAAAGGGCTAGAGTTTAAGATTGAAGGGGGAAAATTATAAGGGGAACATGAGGGGAAATTTCTTTATGCAAAGGGTGTGGAATGAGCTTCCGGCAGACGTGGTTGAGGCGGGATCATTGGTTACATTTAAGGAGAGCCTGGATAGTTACATGGAGAGGAGAGGACTGGAGGGGTATGGACCGGGTGCTAGTCAGTGGGACTAGGAGGGTGGGGTTTGTTACGGCATGGACTAGTAGGGCCGAACTGGCCTGTTCTGTGCTGTAAGTGGTTATATGGTTATATGGTTAAAATGATGGCAGAACCTCCAAAAAGGATATTGGGGTGGAAAGACAAAATTCAATTGAAGAAGCACAGTTGAAGAAATAGAAGGAGGCGGAATTATTTGGCTTGCGTATTTCAGATCTTCACGTGCAACACTCAAACATACTGGAGGGATTCCACAGGTCCTGCAGCATCCACAGGAAGTAAAGGATAACCAATACTTCGGGCCTGGGCCTGGGCCTGCAGACTGTCTTGTTTAACTCAGAACTTTGGGTCTTGCCAATTATACAAATAAATGCGAGACCAGAATTAGTAGAACACATGCCAGAGGAGACAACAGACCTGGGAATGCATAACACCGTGGAGGAGTATAAAAGTAGGATTTTAAAATCAAGATGTTGATTACTGCATGTCAATGGGAATTCGTGTAAATGAGGAGATGAGCCAGAGAGATTTGGACGATTTCATGTGTTAAATAGATAGGATAAGCGTATACAGAGCCGTTGTCATACCCACACTCCTGTTCGGCTCCGAATCATGGGTCCTCTACCGACATCACCTACGGCTCCTAGAACGCTTCCACCAGCGTTGTCTCCGCTCCATCCTCAACATCCATTGGAGCGCTTTCATCCCTAACGTCGAAGTACTCGAGATGGCAGAGGTCGACAGCATCGAGTCCACGCTGCTGAAGATCCAGCTGCGCTGGGTGGGTCACGTCTCCAGAATGGAGGACCATCGCCTTCCCAAGATCGTGTTATATGGCGAGCTCTCCACTGGCCACCGTGACAGAGGTGCACCAAAGAAAAGGTACAAGGACTGCCTAAAGAAATCTCTTTGTGCCTGCCACATTGACCACCGCCAGTGGGCTGATATCGCCTCAAACCGTGCATCTTGGCGCCTCACAGTTTGGCGGGCAGCAACCTCCTTTGAAGAAGACCGCAGAGCCCACCTCACTGACAAAAGGCAAAGGAGGAAAAACCCAACACCCAACCCCAACCAACCAATTTTCCCCTGCAGCCGCTGCAACCGTGTCTTCCTGTCCCGCATCGGACTTGTCAGCCACAAATGAGCCTGCAGCTGACGTGGACTTTTACCCCCTCCATAAATCTTCGTCCGCGAAGCCAAGCCAAAGAATGTGGTTGTAACTGTGTTTAGAGTGTGGGGTTAGATTAGTAAGGTTTTATTTTTCTTTTGTTCTTATTTTTGTTTTTTCTACAACTTGAAGAGATTGGTCAGTTTAGATAATCACAATGTATCTCATGTAGTGTGAATAAAAGCTCTTAAGACTGGAGAGTCTTATATCTCCTCTGACAGCTCAGTCCAGTTACCAAACATCTCTTTGTGTGGAAAATTTACCCCTTTAAAACTCATCACACTCACCTTAACCCATGCCTTTACATTTCTCAAAGGACTTGATTAATCCTATTGCTTATACCTGATATATGTCTCCTTTTGCCTGACTAAACCCTCAATATCCCTCTGCAGAGAAGTTCCCTATCTTGACAGCATTGTTCTTCCCTCACACAGGAACATGGTGGCACTGAACTCTTCCTATCTCACTTTTAACAGGCTCCCAGATATCCTTGGAAACTTCCTCTCTAAACCATCCTTGTGAGTTTTAAACCAATCAGCTTAGGACCAGTCACATTTTGTTGTTGAGGGATAGGACCAATGTCAGGCACAACTTCAGCTTGCCACTGTTCTGACAGCATGGTGACATTTGCCCCAAATATAAACTGGGTTAACTCCTCAAAGTATGAAGGAAATGTCAATCTACCTTTCTTTAAATACCATTCAAGATTTTTTTGCATAATAGTTTCAGTCTCGCATGAATTGCCAAAAAAGAAATGTTATTCATCATTGTTACTGGTTATATTGATCAATGCAGTTGCACACTGTGTGTTGTTTTACAGATACCAGTGACAGAGTCGTCCAATATTAATGAATCTGACCCATGTGTGGCTGAACTGTGTTCCAAATATCACCAGATCCTCGAACAGATTAAAGCAAAGGATGCTGAGTTACATGCTATCCTGCTAGAGAACAAAGAGCTGGCCACAAAGGTATGGAGTATTAATTATTGTGACAGAAATTATGGTGCAATAGGAAACCAAAGCTCAGAAACTGTAGCTTTAGAGCACACAATGTAAGTTGTCATGAGTTCAATACTGAAGGAATGTAATATTGTTTGAGATGTTTTCTTTTAGCATTTCTGAGACGTCTTCTTTGGGCAGGTTGTTAATGTATCTGGCATTAGAAAGACTGCAGTCCTCACACGAGCTTTGTTCATGTTCCTCCCTCAACTAACATCACAAAGAAAAAACAAAGTTAATAACAGAAACAAGTATCCTCCTCCTTCCTGAAATGTAACTTCCCCTCTATCATTGTGAATGGAGGTTTCAAATGATTTCCTCAATTTCTCAAATGTCAGCAAGGACAGAACATAGATTATTCCCCTGTACTCACCCTCACCCCATCAACCTTCCCATGGAATATATTATCCTTTGCATTTTACACCAACTCCAATATGATCCCATTTCTACTTTCCAATTCCAGTCTCCTCCCCTTTCTGCTCACTTCACGACTCTTGACCCACCAATTTCACTCCCATCTTTTGCACCTTCCCATGCATCTGGAGGAGATGTAACTTCGGTCCATTCACCTCTTACCAGTCCACCTTCAGCTTCCTCCATTGCCATTGTGAGACCCATATAAACAAAAAGGTTATCTTCTCTCCAGGCTATTTGCAACCTGGAATGAACATTGAATTTCTCAACATTAGGAAAATTGTTCTTTCTCCTTAGAGTGCTTATGTTTCTCTCTCACCCTGTTTAGGACATAGAATGTAAAACAATGCAGCGCTGAAATAGGCTCTTGGGCCCATTATGTCTGCCAAACACCATGATGCCAATCTAAACTAATACTATCTGCCTACATTTGAACCATACTCCTCCATTCCTTGCCAATTCACGTGTTTGTCTAAATGCCACCTAAATGTTGATGTATATTTGCGTCTACCTCTCTCCATAGCAGTGTGTTCCAGGCACTGACTTTCTCTGTGTAAAAGAAAAGATTTACCTCACAATTCTTCCTTAACCTTACCACCTTTCACCTGAAACCTATGCCCTCTAATATTTGATATTTGCTGTATGGAAAAATACCCTATACATAGATTTAATAATTTTAGATGCATTCATCAGGTAGCCCTGAGCCTTTAACACACCAGGGTGTGACAGAGTATATAGATATATTTTTGGGAGATAAATTGGGGAAGGTTGTTAGAGTAGGTTACATACACACACTTTAAAACAGATCTTATTTGAAATACTGAAGTTCTGCTGATGCTAGACATATCAGATCCACAGCTTTTGCAAGAGCTTTGGAGAGTGCCCAGTAGACTTCACTGATGGCTTGTTGTTTGCAAAAACCAACAGATAGAAGATCTTGTTGGCGCCACAGATTGTTTGGAGTTGTTCTAAGAGGGTCATGTGGTTTTGCAAGGAAAGAGAGTCAAACAGGCTTTCTCTCTAAGAGGGAGAAAAAGAGAGAGAGACACACACAAGATCACTTTTACAATATTACAGTCAGCAGAAGTAGCTGAGACTGGAACAGGACAAGCTGGAAAGCTTGTGCAAAGCCCCATTTGGAAGATGAGTTTGTAAGTGCTTTGTTCGCCCTGGTCAAAGCCCTTGTGTTTCATGCAAGAGGAGAGGACTAGCTGTCTAATGTTTCAGTTGGAATAAGAGAAACAAAAAGGCACTCTGTGGTGACCTGAAAGAAAGAGGTTATCATCTGGAGAACCCGGAAGGGGCAAGTTTCATCAGCAAGATACTGGAGTGGCTGATTAAAAAGGAATCAGTGGTGGATGTCCTGGGACCACAAATCTCTCTCTGAAAACAGTCAAGAACCTTCCTAAGCGGTAACCATTTACCTTTCAAGTACCAAAGCCTGGTGAATTTTATAAATGTTAAATTCTGTGCACAGTATAAGAATTACCTGCAACCAGTAAACTTGGAGGAATGACAAGTAAGATTGAACTGTGAACCAAATAACTTTTCTGAACTTACCCACACATTACACCCATGTGCGCTTAGATTTAGAAAGGGGTTATGTTAGGTTAGTTAAGTTAAAGTGTAATTTTATGTTCATGTTTAAAGATAATTAAAAGCAACTTTTGTTTAAGTAACCATTTGTCTTAGTGAATATATACTGCTGCTGGGTTTTGGGGTCCTCTGGGCTTGTAACAAGGGAAAACAATCTGTTTGTCCAGCTTCTCCTTGTAGCTAATGCATTCCAATCCAGGTGACATCGTAGTGAACCTTTTCTGCACTCTCTACATAGTGGTGGGCAAAACTGCACTTACTGTTCCAAATGTGGCCTAATCAAAATTTTATACAGCTGCAACAAAACTTCTGCCTTTCATACTCAATAGCTAAAACAATGAAGGCAAGTGTACCATACACCTCCATTGCTATTATAGCATCTTGGATTGCCATATTCAGGTATCTGTGGACTTGGACACCAAGATCCCTCTATAAAGATCCCTCTCTACATCAATGGTCCTAAGAGTCCTGCCATTTGCCGTATACTTTCCTCTTACATTTGTCCTCTCAAAATGAACCATCTCACACTTGTCTAAATTAAATTCTATCTGCTCAAATTTCAAAATGATCGATAACATTTGACAGCTTTCTTCACTTTTTACAATTCCACCAACTTTTGTATCATATGCAGACTGTCAATCAGACCATTACATTTTACATAAAATCAATATTATAAACATACATGTATATATATATATATATATATATATATTTCTTTAAAATGTCTGGCTAATTCTACTTATCTCTTGATCTCTCTTGATGTTTCCATTCACTCTTTTCTCTGACACCTTTCTTCTCCTGCTAATTCTATTTGGGATGCTGACTGGCCTCACTGCTCCTCCCCTAGGTCTGAGGCAAGGTCCCTGACCTGAAATATTAACTCATTTCCTATTTCAAAAGATGTTGCTTGACTGCCTGTATTCCTCTAGTATTTCATTTTGCTTGTTTTCAATTCATTTCATTTGATTAATCGGTAAAGTTAACATGTTGTTGCTTCAAAATAGTTGCAGGCTGATCATAACCTAAATATCACATGTTTGACAATATGTCTTTGTGCATGAAATGTTTTTTTTTTGTGTGTGAAGTCATAGCATTCTGAATGAATGCAAGGCTTTCTTGTCATATCTTTCAGCTGACTATAATTAATGCTCTTGTCCCATAATTGTATATTTTAAAAATAAAATTACTAGCCTCTCGCTAAAATAATTGCTTTAACTGCAGCTTTATTTGAATTTGCACCTGATGTTGGTAGAAACCTACATTCTACAGGATTGTTATGATGTTAAATAGTTTTGACTCACAGTCAGGTCAACTGAAACAGTCTCTGGCAAATCATCAATTTTTAAAAACAGATATTCTGCACAGGTGAAGTTTCAGTGGAGATAAATAACAGATATTCTGTGCAGGTGGCGTTTCAATGAAGGTAACTAACAGATATTCTGTGCAGGTGGCGTTTCAGTGGAGTTTCCATCATTTAACATTTGGAGCTGAGATATAAATTTGAATCCGAGCAATTTTTATTCAAATGATTAAATAAGTCTGAAATGAAAAGGCTAGTATCAATAATAATGTCCATGAAACCATGAAATTGTCATGGAAACCCATCTCATTTATGAATGTCCTGCAGGGAAGGAAACCTGCCATCCTCACTCATTTTCGTCTGAGTGTGATTTCACATCTGTTATATTGGTTGCCTCTTAATTGATTATTCAGTTTGGGAATAAGTAGAGATGGGCAACAAATGCTAGCAATGTCAGGAACATCTGAATCCATGCACTAATACACACACAAAACAAAATACTGATTAAACTGAATCTGGTTCAGTAATGACCTTCAGACTCAGAAACTGTAAATAAATTTCATCCTTGCTTCCCAGCGGAAAGCAGTCCAGGCACACAGGTCGGTGAAGGCTTGAAATCTGACTGATGACAGAAGTAAAGCACAGAGGTCTGCAGACACTGTGGTTGAAGTAAAAACACACAATGCTGGAGAAACTCAGCAGGCCAAACACTGTCCTTTACGTAGCAAAGGTAAAGATCAATGTAGAGCTCGTTGAAAGAACCAAAGACTTGTTGATCCAAACCAAGGCTTTTATTAGCAAAAGACCGGAGCTCTTCACAGGTGGCCGACCAGTCCGGAATGATCCGACCTGGCTAGGGACACAACCCTTTAAGGCCCAGGTGTGGCTTAGCTCTCAGCCAATCGCTGTAAGCACAGTCTAGATACAGTAACTATATACACTATGTACATTGGTGATAGATCTGTACTATCACAATCAATAATCAACATTTCAGGCTTGAGCCCTTCAAGATTCTCTTCTCCTTTGGGGTCCCTTTCTGTTCAGTTACATCCAGCGTGAAATCCTGAAGTTGGTCATAAACAATTTCATGCCTCAAATCTAGCAGATTTCTTCTGACTCATTGTGAGTCCACCTAGCATTCAGCCCAGAACTTTAAATCCATATTTAACATTGTTTCAGGAAGTTTTTGATTCACTGTGGTCCACTGCATATAGGGGAACTGCCTTCATTACTGAACTCCTACAAACATTCTTTCCCTTAGATTTAGTTGCAGGAGTCAGGGAGCAGTAAGGTTGGTGGATTGATATCCTGAGCACATGGAAATTTAGTGAGTATCTCCGTATTTCTGTTTACTCACGTGAATAGGGTGGTGAAGAAGGCTTTTAGTATGCTGGCCTTTATCAATCATTGCATGGAATATAGGAGTTGGGAGGTGATGTTGAGATTGTATAAGACGTTGGTGCGGCCTAATTTGGAGTTCTGTGTGCAGTTCTGGTCGCCTAATCATAGGAAGGATATAAACAGAGTGGAGAGAGTGCAGAGAAGGTTTACCAGAATGTTACCTGGGTTTAAGGATCTAGAGTATAGGGAGAGATTGGACAGATTAGGTCTTTATTCTTTGGAGCGTAGAAGGTTGAGAGGGGATTTGATAGAAGTATTTAAGATTATGAAAGGGATAGACAGAGTGGATGTGGATAGACTATTTCCGTTAAGAGGAGGAAAGATTAAAACAAGAGGACATGAGTTAAGAATTAAGGGGCAGAGGTTTAGAGGTAACATGAGGGGGAACTTCTTTACTCAGAGAGTGGTAGCCGTGTGGAATGATCTTCCGGGAGAAATAGTGGCGGCGGAGTCAATTGTATTATTTAAGAAAAGGTTGGACAGGTATATGGATGAGAAGAAGATGGAGGGTTATGGGCATTGTGCAGGGAGGTGGGACTAGAAAGGGGTGTTTGGTTCGGTGCGGACTAGAAGGGCCTAATGGCCTGTTTCTGTGCTGTAATTGTTATGTTATGTTAAAGGAGTATACCTTGCTTTAAACCTTCACTGTGAAGATATAGTTATCGAAGACAGCTTCTGGGGACAAAAGATTATCACCTTTTGCCAGAGGTCAGGAGTATCATCATCTGACAAAATTCATCATGCACACACACACTATTGAGCTTTATGACGTGAAGCTTCAGATGAGTATAACCTCAGGCCAACAGTCTTGCACGTTTATAACTGCATTTCCAACGTCTCTCTCAAAGGGCTCCCTCCCCCACCTTCCAATACTTCCGTGAAAATTCTGCTGGAGGAAGTGAGGATAGAGAAAAAAAGCAGATTTACATTAGGAGACTTGCCAGGATGATGACAAAAGCGTTGTTTGTTACAAGTGTGAGCCAGCATAGGTTTGATTCAGTGTTAGCTTGTATTTCCCAAGACAGTAACCTCTACCACCACGAAGATTGATTGAGGCAGTTGGATTGGGGTTCCTTCTGAATTGCACACTCTCCTGGCTTGAACATTCATCACCATTCCTTCATTGTTGCTTGGTATAAATCAACTCCCTCCCCCACAGCACTGTGGGGTTGCAAGGACTGCAGTGATTCATGAAGCTGACTCACAGATCAAGGACGATACCAATACCCATGACTTGAAAAAATGAATTAAAAAAAAAGATCATTTAGAGCCCACAATATGGAAGGTATGGGAACTGCAGAATGCCACAGATATGCCCACTGGATTCAAGAATATAATTGGATAGAAGTAGATTAAACCATAAACTATGACCAAAGAAATTACAACTGATCTCTAAATAGTTGAAGCTGGCAAGACACGCTCAATTATTTTTTTTTAAAAAGTCCACTTCTGGGCATTTACACCATGTCCTAGCTGAGACATGTGTGGATGGGTTCATACCGTTTTATAGCATAGGACTGAGTGGTGTAACATGCTCAGGTTTTAAAACATATCTTGTCTTTAGTTGGAGGCCACACAAGAAGCAGGGGCTGCAGCACTTCGGAATGCCTCCCAGAAACTGTACAAGCATTATCAAAAACAGATGGATCAACTGAAACAGCAGCATGAACAAGAGAAGAAGAAACTGCAGGTAATGTTTGAAGATTATAAATTAGGAGGAAAAGAAAACATGTAAAAGTTTGCAGAAATCACCCCTCATGTGCAAACAAGTGTTGGCAGGTGTTTGTTCTTTATCTGAGCATCTGGATAAAATATACTATGGAAAATCATTCATCTTGCCATCATGAAAATTAAAATGCCACAGTAGTTGAATATCTGAAATAAAAATAAAAACTACCAGCAGGTTGTGCAGCGTTTGTGGAAAGAGAAGCTGAGTTGCCAAATGTTATGTAAGGAACAATTTCAACGGATCTGAGGAGCAATGTGTTTGGACACAGATTAGTTGTAACAAAAGTGTTTATTTGCCAGCGAGGGAAATTCGTCACTGGGAATCACATACACTCACGCATGGTATATGGAGCAGCCACATAGGATGCAACTAAACAGGTAATAACTAAAAGCCACACTAAATATATATATAGTGTAGAGGAAAGACGTGACAACAGTTTGTCCCTCAACCTGGTGCAGGTACAGCACTAAGATTAATCAAGAAGAATGAGCATGGTAAAATGAAGGTTCATTAATGTGCACTACAAAAGCCAGCCACCTGTTACTGGCCTACAACTTGATATCGATTCTCTGGCTCATGAGCTGGTGTGGAACTTGGGTTTGTTCTTCAAAGAAAAGAGATCCAGCTGCCCCTCTGCTGGTCAGTGTGGGGGGGGGGGGGTGGCCCAGATATGCCCAAAGTAGAGCAGGTGATTAACAGAACCAGTGGCGACATGAGTGGTTTTTTGTAAAAGGGCATTTACAAGTTAAGCGCTCAGTGTGATTGATCTTGATTGACAGATGTGGTGTCTTCCGATCAGGTTCCCGTCAGGGAGGTCACATGACCCTTCACACTACAGCATCTTAGAGGTGACAAAAGAACTTTAACCCAAAATGTCATCTCTGTTTCTCATTCCACACATGGTGCCTGATTGGCTGAGTGTTTTCAGCATCATCTATTTTTAATAGGTTGTCTACTTGTCAAACCCTCTGTGTGTTGTTGGGTGGACTATAGGGAAGGGAGAAAGTCCATAAAGATGTCCAGATGCCATAATGATTCAAAGTTTTCTGATGAAGGATTTTTGTCCCAAAATGTTGACTAAATATTGCTTTCCACGGATGCTATCTGACTTGCTGAGCTCCTCCAGCACCTTTCACCTTTCCAGCATCTGATTACGGTTGATTCAGGATTGAAAATTCGCGATTGCTTTATTATCATGTAATAAAATAGGTGTCATGCTACACAGAATTTGCTTTGGTCTGCTGTAACACAGACAGATTCGCTATCAGCAGAAATTGTTGGCTGGCTCTTACAGTCAGAGAAAGAGAAGCAAAAGGTAGTCTGCCCAAAGTCATCGAGTGTCTGTGGATTGGCCTTCAGTGCTCACACAGCCTCCACAGCCACACAGTCACCCGTTAAAACCCGAGCTCCAAACTCAAACCTCTGACACAATCAGGGCCCTTGGTGCCCATTTCAGATACTTGGTATCCTTTCAGTTACCAGCAGCCCACAGCCTGTGTGGGTTTCTCACTTTGTGACAGAATATAGATATGTTTTTGGGAGATAAATTGGGAAAGGTTTGTTTGTGTAGGCCACATACAAACACTTTAAAACAGATCTTATTTAAAATACTGGAGCTCTGCTCATGCGAGGCATGTTGGGGCCAACAGTATTTGCAAAAGCTTTGGAGAGTGCCCAAGAGACTTCACTAATGGATTGTTGTTTACAAAAGGCAACAGATGAAATAACTTGTCGAGCTGCATTCTGTCTGGAGAGGAACTTGCTGTTCTCAGAGATTTTGCAAGCAGAGAGAGAGAGAGAGAGAGAGAGAGACAGAGGGGGAGAGAGAGAGAGAGAGAGAGAGAGAGAGAGAGGGGAAGAGAGAGAGAGAGAGAGAGAGAGAGAGAGAGGGAGACAGAGAGACAGAGATCAGTTATACAGTTTTACATTCAGCAGCAACAACTGGGACTGGAACAGGACAAGCTGGCAAGCTTTTGGAAAACCCCATTTTGGAAGACACGTTGTGAGTTCTTAGTTCAGCCTGGTCAAAGCCATTGTGGTTCATGCAAGAGGAGAGGACTGGCTGTCTAATGTTTCACTTGGAATAAGAGCAACAAAAAAGCACTCTGTGGTTACCTGAAAGAAAGAGGTTATCATCTGGAGAACCCTGAAGGGGCAAGTTTCTTCAGCAAGACACTGGAGTGACTGATTATAAAGGAATCAGTGGTGGATGTCCTGGAACAACAAATCTCTCTCTGAAAACAGACAAGAACCTTCCTAAACGGTAACCATTTACCTTTAAAGCACAAAAGCCTGGCGAACTTTATAAATGTTAAATTCTTTGCACAGTAAACTTGGAGGAATGACAAGTGAGATTGAACTGTGAACCAAATAACTTTTCTGAACTTACACACACACACACACGCGCTTAGAATTAGAAGGGGGTTAAGTTAGGTTGGTTAAGTCAATAGTGATAAGTTAATGTTTGATTCTCTTTTCATGTTTATAGATAATTAAAAGCAACCTTTATTTAAGTAACCATTTGTCTTGGTGAATACCTATTACTGCTGGGCTTTGGGGTCCTCTGGGCTCATAACAGCCTTGAATTGCCAACAGCCCACTGCCTGTGTTTTTTAGCTGCAAAAACCCTCAAAGCCATGGTTACCTTTCATGGATCATATCCTCTGATTCTCCTTCTTAAACAGGGGGTGGTCTCACCATTTTCTGGTGCCCTGTGCAGGTCCTCTGCTTCCCTGGAGTCTGTAACCACTTGTGGCTGTTGCCGATCATAGGTGCCATCATCTTGGGCCCAGAGCCCGCAGTCTGGGGTCTGGGGCCAAGATTTTAAAATAATTCACCGTCAACTCCTTTAGCAAGCCATTGGTACTTGGTCTGGGTGATAGAGCCTACGGGGAGCGCTGCGTTTCCTCTCCCTGCTCGACCTGACTCCTGCAGCAGTGCTGTTATTGCCACATCTGCCATTTTCTTATTTGAAGATGCTGCTTTTTCGGACTTGGTATTTTTAATGAAAGAGTTAGCTTTTTAACTTAATGGAGGAATAATTTAGGTGCAATAGAATAACAAAATATAATTAACTTTCCTTGTTATGCTTCCCTTTTAGGCTTTTGCTGAAGAGCATGAGAAAAATTTGGAAAGAAGTATAGAAAATTTCAATAACCTGGAGTCGAAACTTCAGCAGAAGCAGGACAGAGCAACAGAGCTGGAACAGCAAATAGAAAGGATGGAAAAGGTAGAATAGATGAATACCTTTGGACAAGAACCTATTACATGACTGCCCTCAGGTTTGAGATTGAACTTATACTGAGAAAATGCCTAATTATTCAAACTGCCAAATTTTAAATTCAACCCAACATTTTGGAGTTGTTTTTGTAATTATTCTCACCAGGCAGAAGTAACAATGGTTTGTTTGTGGAAGTGATGCCTCTATGAAGCTTAATGATTAGGTTTTATCTACGGTATATCCCCTGCTATCCAGAATTCAAGCAACCAGCAGATTCAAGCAGCGAGCAAAAATATTTGTTGAAAATAAATAGGTAAAATTATGGAAGTTTAAAATTGGAATGTCTCGCTGTTAGTTTGCCAATTACGTGGATTATGTGGATATTTTGAGTGCATCAGCTAGAAATAGTGTGGAATATTTCAGATCAAAGACATTTCTTCAGAAGTAGTCAAATGAGGATGAATTAGTTTCATGTTTCAGAGAGGGTGGGGCAGCCAAAGATAGGAGAAAGGAAATAAATAATTATAGGTGGATACAATTGCTCATTAATGAATGTTGTTTGGCTTGATGTTCCATCAGAAAATTAACTCTCGGATAGGAAAAGGAAGAGAGGGATGTGGGGAGCAGGAAGAAGAGAGACAGATGGATGATGAAAGGAGAGAGAACCTCTGATTTCTGTTAACCTCCTCTGTTTCCTTTCCTCCATCTCCTCACTCCCCTTAATTTCTCTTATCAAGAATTACCTGTCTTTGGCCTTTGCTCTCTCCACCATTATTTCTGTTTCCTTCTCTTCTACCCTTCCACCTCTATCCACCTCTTACCTAATAGACTGCGCTCTTCCCCCTACCCTCCACCTTTTTTATTCAGACATCTGCCTGATTTTTAGCTTTCTCAAGCAAAGGCTCAGGGCTGAAATGTCGACTGCCTTTCACTTCCTATGGATGCTGCATTGCCTGCTGATTTTCCCCAGCACTTTAGTGTCCTGCAGGTGATAATGTGGTATGGTCAATTCATAGATGTTTTGAATGCCTTTAAAAGGAAACATACACACTGTATGTCCTGTGTGTGGCAGAATGGAAGGCTGCATGTCAGGTTTGGGCCAAAGGCAGGAGTCCATACTATGGTAGCTGTAGAAGATGCCAGCTTTGGAATACCCATTCACAATGGCTTAGTGATTTAATTGTTTCGGGGTTGGGCACATATCATGGGAGAACAGGCTACTCATGAAATTGACTCTTGATAAGGGCGAGAATCCCTGTTTGCCTCATTCTCATTGGTAAGATGTGTAGAAAAACACTTTCTGTTAAGGCAAAGTCAGTTGGTATAAAATAGCCAGGCTGGTTATTGTTGTTTTGCCAGTAAATGGAGGATGGGCCCAGTTACCTTCCACGCTAAAATGCCAAAGATGTGTACCTACATTTATGGGCATTTATTGGGGTGAGTCACCTGAATTGAAGGGCTTGGAGCTTCAATGAATTGCAACACCATGTACAGTAATGATGAAATCCTGGATTTACTCAATGTCTCCTCCTGATGGGATTTATTAGTCTGTGATGCTGCTTCCACACCAAAAGTATCTAGTACTCAGTCTTGTTACACCGGAGTATAGCAACTGTATCTTCACAATGGAATGAGAAATCAGTGGCTACTGTTACAATATTGTACAGATGCACAATCCTTTATCCAGAACCCTTGGTGGACAGCGTTTTCAAAATTTCGGATTTTTCCAGATTTCGGAAAACCAGATATAGGCCTACCCAAATTGTGCTGCCATATCCCTTCTCGTCATGCTGCTGTCTCCCCCACCCCCATCCCTCACCCGCCTGACTCGCGCTGCCGGTCTCTTGCCCGCCCGACTCGCGCTGCTGGTCTCTCGCTTGCCTGACCTGCGCTGCCGGTCTCTCGTCCGCCCGACTAGCGCTGCCGATCTCTCCCCCTCACCCGCCCAACTCACTCTGCCGTCTCTCTCCCCACTTGCCGGATTTTGGAGATTTCTGGATTTTAGATGTCTAGATAAAAGATTGTGTACCTGTACAGGCAGTGAAGTATGAACACCAGTATAGATAATGGTCAGCACAGTTAACATAGTGGTTAGTAAATGCTATTACTATGCCAATGTTCCAGAATTGAATCTAGCAGTCTTTGTAAGGTGTTTGTATGTTCTCCCTATATGTGTGTGGGTTTCCTTCCAGGAAACTGTACAGGAGATGTAGTTTAATTGGTGCATTTGGGGCACGGGCTCATGGGCCAGAAGGGTCTGTTACCGTGCTGTGTATCTAAGTCTAAATAAAATAATGGAGAGTCCATCAGAAGAGGACCTGACTGAGGCCAACAGGTGTGAGAGAGAAATGTAAAATTTTCCAGAGAGCCAAGGCATGCAATAGACACGTTCTTCGATGATTTCTAGATGATCCAATAGTAGAGAGCTGAGGACTGTAGTGGAATTGGAAAAATGATCCTCTTCCATGAAGTTATGGTGAGAATACTAATGAGGTGATGTAAGAATGCTGTACTAGAACCATAGAACCACAGAGCACTGCAGCACAGAAACAGGCCTTTTGGTCCATCTAGTCGATGCCAAACTATTATCTCACATTGACTTAGAGATTTGTAGTTTTGACTGTCTGAAAGATGTCAACGAGAACTTTGATAAAGTGCTGGAGGGGCTCAGCAGGTCAGGCAACATCCATGAGAAGAAATAGTCAATTTGGAATCCTTCATCAAGAATACCAAGAATTAGGCAGCAAGCCAAATAAGAGGGTTGAGATGTGAGAGGAGGGTTAGAAGGGGAACAAGTAATGGTTGAGTAAGGATAAGAATGGGAGGGACCACGCAGATCTGGGAAAAATATGCAGTTGATTGAATAATAAATTGCTTTTTAATTTTAATCTTTGTAAGTGGATAATTGATAAATTTGATTCATGTGTAAAATAGTTTAGTACTTTTTTGAGAAATCAATGTGTTGTAAGGACTGAGTGTACTTGTGGTTTTACTTTTGAGTAGGAACATTATGTCAATTATTGCATTTCATATGGTTATTGTCAACCACTAATGAAACATGTTCAGACAGAAGCTGACAATAATATGTCTTGCATAATTAGGGATGCAGGATAACTGGTCCGACTACATTTTAGAAAGTGACTTGGGGCAAATTCAAAGTTGCTAGGTTTCAGATGTGACTTTGGGCTGAAATATTTGTTGACACATGCAGAAGTGAGCTTGAGAGAATGCAGCCCTGCATTGGAACCTGTTTAATCCGTGATTAAACTCTTGACTAAATGAATATCGATTGAGGATTACTGACAAAGGGAAATGATGATTATTAGAAGAGCTTCTGAGCTTTTCATACCCAAAATAATTTGTAATTAATAAATGGATTTCCAAGTATAGTGATTTCCATTGTTTCGTATGTCATGTCAAACCTAGTGTACCCCCTACATATGATTGGGAGATATCAGCTCCCAAGAAATGGTTAGTAATTATGTTTTATCATTTATTCAAGGATTAAATTCACCTTAAGTGTATGGATGTTATTTTACTTTTAAAATGTGATTTTGTTTCTTTGTAATGTCCCAACTCCCATGGATTGTGAATGGCAAAGATGTTTCCAAGCAACCAAATGTAGTGTTGTTGGCTTACTGTTTGTCAAAGCCATTTTTTGAGTGCAGCTGACACTCCCCATTGAACCAGTCCTGGTTTAAACAAAAAAAAACTGTGTGAGAGGTCACGTTTTAATAGTCAATTCCAAACCAGGCAGCCAGAGATTTTGTGGCATTAGTCAACAATGGGCTGTGTTCAAGCTTAGCTGTAAAATGCAGTTAATAGCCACATCACATAAGGGCCAGGCAATATTCATTACCAACACAAATGGCATGATTGTGCAGATCTCGTGTTCTGGCTTGGATTCTGACCTGGGCTGGTCACTGTGTGAAGTTTTCACCTTTTCTCTGTGGACGATGCTCTGGTTTCCTCCCACATACCAAAGATATGCTGGTGGGTTAATTAGCTGCCATAATTTACATCTTAATGACAAAGAGGTCACAGATGGGCAAGTGAGGGATATAAGTTTAGTTATCAGGAGAGTGTGAACAAACTTTTTTTTCTGGGGTGTTGGAGGCTGAGGGGAGTCTAGATGGAAGTTTATAACATTCTGAGAGGCATAGAAAGACATCTAGGAGACACAGCTTTGTGAGAGGGTGAAAACTGGAAGAAATTGTGTAAGAACAGATATTTGACACTGAGAAGAGTTGGTGCCTGGATTGTGCTGGTGTGTTGTGGTAGAAGCAGATACAATAGTGATGTTTAAGCGGCATTTAGAACATGCAAAGAATGGAGGGATATAGATCTTGTGTAGAGGTTAATTTAATTTGGCATGATGGATAGCACAGTCATTGTAATGGGAAGGGACTTTTCTCGTATGATACTGTTCTAAGTTTGAGGACTGCAAGGAACAACGGAGAGGGGAAATAGGACTTCTGAGATTACTCTGCGAGGAGTCAAAATAGAACCAAAGAAACAAAGGACTCCTTATATGTTATAATAGGTATGGAAGTGGGTGGAAATCTGATCATCTTTCCTTTATATTCTGAAGCATTGCCTAATATAAAGTCCAGCACCATCATCCCGAGAGTCACCAAACATCCAAAATGTAATTAGAGAACTTGTGCATGTGGCTGCAAGGTAAAGGCTCAAATATTGCAGTGAATGACTCACTTCCTGACACTTTTTCATTTACAAAGTGGAAGTCAGTGGTTTGAGTGAACATACTACCCAGTCTGAATGAGGGCAGCTCAAAACCATTCCAGAAACTAAAGCCAATTAAGTAAAAATATTTATTTTCCTTTGGTCAAAAAAGCACCACAGTTTTCATGTGTACGTTTAAAAGTTGAATTGCACCATCTCACCAAGTCCTTTTCAACAATACTTTTAACCTTGCAGCCTCTGCTACCCAGAAAAAATAAAAGGACCTGGTATATCCTTTAAATCCCCTTCCAAATCAGACAAACATTCCGATTTAGGCCTATTTCGTGTTTCTTACATTGGCATGGAAGCACAATCTAAAACTGCCCATCAAAAAGCAAAGTAAAAACACAAAATGCTGGAGAAACTTAGAAAGTCAAGCAGCGTCCTTTATATAGCAAAGATAAAAAAATACATAACTGACGTTTCAGGCTTGAGCCCTTCATCAAGGTATGGAAAAATGTTGGCAAGATTCTGAACAAAAGAGTGGGGGGGGGGGGAGCATGGTTACAAAGGTAAGAGGTGATAGGTGGAAAAGGGAGGAAAGGGACAGCAACGATCAAGGGGAAGAGGGATGGTTAGGTGAATAGAGAGGGAAAGAGGAGGAGGGAGTTAGGAGAGAGCAAGTTAACAGAAACCAGAAAAGTCAATGTTAATGTCATCTGGCTGGAGAATGCCCAGTTGGAAAATCAGGTGCTGTTCCTCCAATATGCGGGTGGTCTTGGTGGGGTAGTACATAAGTCACGGACAGACATGTGAGTATGGGAGTGCGACACAGAATGGAAATGATTGGCTACTGGGAGGTCTCTATCACTGGTGCAGATGGAGTGAATGTGCCCAGTGAAGTGATCTCCAATCTGCACCCAGTCTCTCCGATGTAGAGAAGACCACAAAGGGAGAACCAGATGCAGTAAATCAATCCTGCAGATACATGTGAAATGTTGCTTCACTTGAAAGGCCTGTTTGGGGCCCTGGATTGTGGTGGGGAGGAGGTGTGGCAGCTCCTGTGGCCACAGGGGAAAGTGCCGGGGGTGGGGGGAGAGGGGATTAATGGGGAGGGATGAATGTACGAGCGGGTCACAGAGGGAGTGGTCCTTTGGAAGGTAGAGAGGGGAGGAGATGGGAAAATATGTCTAATAATGGGATCCTATTGTAAGTGCCAGAAATTTCAGAGGATAATGTGTTGGATGCAGAGGCTGGTGGGGTGGTAGGTGAAGGTAAGGGGGATTCTATATTTGTTGCTTCAGGGGCAGAGGGGGCCAGGGCAGATGAGCAGGAAATGGAGGAGATGCAGGTGAAGGCTGAGTTGGTAGTGGTGGAGGGGTATCCTCATTTGTGGAAGAAGGCAGACTTTTCGGAAGGTCTGGACAGGAAGATCTCATCTTGGGAACAGATGCGATGGAGATGAAGAAATTGAGAGAAGGGGATAGAATCCTTGCAGGGAACAGTGTGTGAGGAAGTTGTAGGAGTTAGTGGGTTTGGATTACACTTCAAAATGGCCAGTGCAGTTTCAATTAATTAAATGGCTTCCATGTGCTGTGCTACTCTATGACTGGCAGCACAATTTGGTGACATGGGCATAATAATGGGGATTCAGGTTTAGACATCACCTCATGTGTTGTCTGTGGTGAGTTCTCATGTTCTCCCTTTGCCCATATGTTTCTTCCAGGTACTCCTACATTCCAAAATCTTGCTGAAAGTCTAATTGGTGAATATCCTTTGTGTAAATGAGTGGCAGTGGATTCAGAAATAAGCAGATCGCTATGCGATAGAGAATAGATTGAATAGAAATAAATGAGGAAATTCTCAGAGAGTTGAGATAGACTCTATAAACGAAATAGCTTTCTCTTTTGTCATAATATGAAGAAATTATGTTTTCATAAAACCTGTAAATGTATGCTGCACTGTTAGCCAGAATCAGACACACACAAGGTAAAGACTGAACAACAGGCTTTAATCCACAAAAACCTCCACAGAGCCAGACTGGCTGTGGCTGCAGCAACTCTGAGGGAGGCCGTTGCAGGCTTATATTCCGGAGGGTGATTGACACCCGACCGGATGGGGCTTGATCCCTTCAGGCCGACTGATTGGCAGCCGGCCAGGTGTTGTCCTGTCCCCTTACTCTCCTGCAGGTACAGAGGTTGCCCCCTGCAGTAGGCCGGTGGTGTACCACCACAAAATGAGTTACCTGTTTTGGAGGGACAAGTATCTTCAGGGAAAACCAAATCTTGTCACTTTCCTACTTTTACATCAATACATGTTTTCCTCCATGCAAACAGCTTTTTCACTCAGGCATAATAGGAGAGCGAGTGATCTTTCTCAAGCTTCGTAATTGTGATGGTTAAGTCAATATATGTGACTTTTACCTTCCTTGGTATCTTTTTGGCCATTCTGAGATTACTCCTTTAATATCTAAGATGAATTACAAGTGAGAAGAAGCAAGATGTAAACCACCCTCGGGGTTTAATTTCTTCCACTGATCCACTAGTCAATCCAATCATATAAATTTCCTTTCACTTCTGTTTTTATTTCAAGATTTAGCATTTGTCAAGAAATAGCTTGTGAAGAAGGTTTACAAAGTGGTATTGGGCAATGAAGTGAAAGCAATTTAAATCATCAGCTGGTCTGAAGTGAAGACGATGTGGATTTTTTTTGCTTCTATATTTATAAATAAAATAAATGTCAACTCTTATTAGTTTTTAAATACTATACCATATATTTATAAAGGCTCCTGGAGGGTTTAATTCAAATATCTTTCACAGGAGAAGAAAGACTTGATGGAAAGGAAGCAGGCAGTGGAAAAAGAGATGGAATGCAAGAAGTACACTTCTTTTGATGTACCGGACAGCACAAAAGGGTAGGAAGTTTACTTTCCAGACACATCAGCTTACATACATTTTCATGTTCATAGCTCACTTGCAAAATGGCTCTTTTTATAAACTGGTCCAGTTTTATATTCCATTGTAAATGGTGAAATGCTCACACAATCAGCTTCAGAAAAACTGTGCTACCTGTATAACCTCCCTAATAGTCAATGGGAATTGAAGGATCAGATGTGTAAAGATAATTCAGATAGCTTTAGGAATAATATGGTAGTGTTGTTGGGAGATTTTAACAGTCCTAATATTGATTAGGTCACACATAGTGCAAAGGGCTTGCATGGGGCAGAATTTATTAAGTGTATCCTAGAAAGCCCACTTAACCTATATATTGAATTTAATGTGGTGTTGTTGGATTTTGGAAGGACCAACCAAGAAAAGGGATGGAGTAAGAGACAGGGTTTCAAGTTCTGTAATGATGGGTTGCATCTTAATCCCAGAGAGACCAGTCTCCTGGCAGGGGCATTTGCTAGGGCTGTTGGGGGTGGGGGGTGGGGGGGAGGTTTAAACTAGTGTGGTTGGGGACAGGGTTTAAAGTTAGGCAAGACAGCAGGGAGAGGGTTTGTAGGCTAAGGAAAGAGACAAGTTTAAATAATTTGAGGGAGGAACAGCAGGAAGTAGTAAAAAGAAGTTGTAGTGAAAATTGTGAGAATGATAGTGAGGAGGATATGCAGAAGGTAAGATGTAGGAGATCCCTGAGATGTATTTATTTTAATGCGAAGAGTGTAGTAAGGAAGCTGGATGAGCTAAAGGTGTGGATTGACATGTGGCATTATGATGTTGTGGCCATTAGCGAGACATGGTTGAAGGAAGGTTGTGACTGGCAGTTGAGTGTTCCAGGATTTCGCTGGTTTAGATGTGACAGAGTTGGTGGATTAAAAGGGGGAGGTGTGACATTACTTGTCAGGGAGGATATTACAGCTGTGCTGAGGCAAGATAGACTGGAGGGATCGTCGGGGAGGTAGTGTGGGTAGAGTTGAAAAATAAGAAGGGTGAGGTTACTATTATGGGGGTATATTATAGGCCTCCAAATGGGGAAAGGGAACTAGAAGAGCAAATGTGCAAGGAAATAGGTGAGATGTGCAGTAGAAATAGGGTGGTGTTGGTTGGGGATTTCAATTTTCCAAACATAGATTGGGAAACACAGTCAGTAAAAGGGCAGGATGGCTTAGTATTTATGCATTGTGTTCAGGATTGCTTTTTGCAGCAATATGTTGAGACACCAACTAGAGGGGGAGCAGTGTTATATCTGTTGTTTGGGAATGCAATGAGGCAGGTCACGGAGGTAAGCATTGGAGAGAACTTCAGATCCAGTGATCATGGGTCCATTAGCTTTACCTTAATGATGAAAAGGGATAGGTCGAGTCCAAGGTTGAAAGGTCTTCGAGTGGGGGAAGGCCAGATTTGGAGAAATGAGAAGGGATTTGCAGAAAGTTGTGTGGGCTGATCATTTTGCCGGAAAGGATGTAGAGGAACTTTGGGGGGCATTTAGGGGTGCGATTTTGAGAGTACAGGATCTTTATGTTCCAGTCAGGCTGAAAGGGAGGACTAAAGATTCGAGGGAGCCGTGGTTTTCTGGTGAAATTAAGAAGTTGGTTCGGGACAAGAGGGGGGCCTATAAAAAAACAAGGGATTAAGGAGATGTATGGTCATTAGTTAGATTGCAAGAAGAACCTTAAGAGGGAAATTAGAAAGGCAAAAAGAAAGTATGAGGGGTCTATAGCTAATGTGAATCCTCAGGGTTTTTACAGATACGTGAACAGTAAAAGGAGGGTTAAGGATAGAATAGGTCCACTGGATGATGGGACCAGTGAACTATGTCAGGAACCATATGAGAATGGAGAAATATTGAACATTTTTTTCTCATCCTTATTCATGAGGGAAAAGGACATTGGGCTATATGAGATAAGAGAGGCAAAGGGCTTAGTTATGGAGAGGATAGGGATTAGTAAAATGAGGGTTTTGGAGCTCCTAGGGTCAATAAAGGTGGATAAGTCTTCTGGTCATGATGGGATTTTTCCCAGGACTAACGGAGGTCAGGGAACAAATAGCAGGGGCACTGACAGTGATTTTTCAAAGATCACTGGAGGAGGGGGTGGTACCACAGGATTGGAGGGTTGGAAATGTAGTTCCATTATTCAAAAAAGGAAGTAGGTGTAGGCCAAGTAATTATTGGCCAATAAGTTTGACTTTGGTGGTGGGGAAGGCTATGGAGGTTATTCTTCGAGATAGTATACACGCATATCAGGATAGGCAGGGATTGATTAGGGGCACCCAGCATGGGTTTGTAAAAGGAAAGTCATGTTTGATGAACCTTGTTGAGTTTTTTGAGGAAGTGACAAAAAAGGTGGATGAAGGTAGAGTGGTTGATGTGATCTATTTGTATTTTAGTAAGGCTTTTAATAAGGTTCCACATGGAAGGTTAATAAGGAAGCTTCAGTCACTAGGAATTAGTAGAGAGATTGTGACATGGGTTCAGAAGTGGTTGGGAGATAGATAGCAGAGAGTCATGGTAGACAACTGTATGTCAGGTTGGAAGCCTGTAACAAGCGGGGTGCCTCAGGCATCGGTGCTGGGTTCTTTGTTGTTTATCATTTATATTAATGATTTAGAGGCGGGTGTGGTTAACTAGGTAAGCAAATATGCGGATGGTACTAAAATAGGGGGAGTGGTGGATAGGGAGGAAGATTTTCTTGGATTACGGAAGGATTTGGTGTGTTTGGAAGAGTGAGCTGAATGATGGCAGATAGAATTCAATGTAGACAAGTGTGAGGTGTGGCATTTCGGTAAAAATAACCAGAATAGGACATATACAGTTAAGGGGAGGGCATTGAGGCACGCAGAGGAGCAGAGGGACCTGGGGGTTACGGTAAAGAGTTCACTGAAGGTGGATTCCCATGTAGACAGGGTGCTTAAGAAGGCATATGGGATGCTGGCCTTCATAAATCATAATATAGAGTGTAGGAGCTGGAAAGTGATGCTGCAGCTGTTTAAGGCATTGGTGAGGCCAGGTTTGGAATACTGTGCTCAGTTCTGGTCTCCAAATTATAGAAAGGATATAAATAAGGTGGAGAGGGTGCAGAGAAGGTTTACAAGGATGTTGCCTGGCTTACAGCATCTTGATTACAAGGAGAGATTAAGGAGACTGGGACTTTATTCATTGGAACATAGACGACTGAGAGGGGACTTGATAGAGGTATTTAAAATTATGAACGGAATAGACATAAACAGACTCTTTCCCCTGAGGGCAGGGGAGGTTGGAACAAGAGAGCATGAGTTAAGGGTAAGGCGGTAAAACTTTAGGAGAAATATTAGAGGTGGCTTTTTCACTCAGCGAGTGGTGGCAGAATGGAATGATCTTCCAAATGAGATAGTTGCAGCAGGGTCTCTTCTGTCATTTAAGAGAAGGTTAGATGTGTACATGGAGGTGAGGGAGTTGGAGGTTTATTGGTGGAGTGCGGGAGGTTTGAGCTAGTGGAGTTGCTCTAGTGAACTGTGCGGATTTTAAAGGCCGATATGTCCTGTTTCCGTTCCGTAAATGGTTATATGGTTATAAATGATATACATGGTAAATGGTAGGGCACTGAGGAGTGCAGTAGATCAAAGGGATCTGGAAATGCAGATACATAAATCCTAAAAGGGGCGTCACGGGTAGATAGAGTTGTAAAAAGAGCTTTTGGCATATTGGCCTTCATAAGTCAAAGAATTTAGTGTAGGAGTTTGGATGTCATATTAACATTGTACAAGACATCGGTGAGGCCAAATTTGGGGGTATTGTGCGCAATTTTGGTCACCTAATTACAGAAGGATATCAAAAAGAATGAAAGAGTGCAGAGATGATTTACTAAGATGTTTGACAGGACTTCAGGAACTGAGTTACAGGGAAAGATTAAACAGGTTAGAACTTTATTCCCTGGAGCGTAGAAGAATTAGGGGTGATTTGATAGAGGTATTGTGGTAAACCACTGTTTGCATATAATTGTCTGGTCAGGCACACCCATTTTCCGGCTGTACCTCTGGCCCCTCCCACAAGCTCCTGGATAAAGGTGAGTGTTCCGCAGCCCCATCCTCAGTGCAGGTCACTTGACCAGTATGGATGTACCTTTGTTCTTCAGTGAATATATTAATAACCATTGTTTAAGTAATTGATGATACATCAGTTTTATTCACTGAAAGTTTTATACAATGATGCAGATCCTGAAGCCAGAAAAGCTGGAGATCAACCCTCAATCACCTCATCCATCCACCAACTTTGAATTCTGGCTACGCTGCTTTGAAGCATTCCTGCAAACATTTTCTACCATTGTGCAGTCAGAGATCAATAAACTGTACTCCCGGGTCTGCACCCTGGTGTACTCCATAATCAGAGATGCCACATTGTACCAGGAAGTCACTGAGATACTCAAAGGACAATACATGTGAAGATTGATGTTGTCTATGCCAGACACCTTCTAGTGACCTGCAAATAGCAACTCAGTGACCCCAATGCTGAGTACTTTCAGACCCTATGATCCCTCAGCCCCCCTCTCCCCACCGCTCTGCAAATGACCCGAACCTGGCAGCAGTGGTCTGTGATCATCTCCCGCTGCCTTCACCCTGTTCCATTGGTGACCCAACCACAGCTACGTTGCTCTGGGAGCACCCAATATGCTACTTCTGTGGCCTGGGCAAGCAACATAGGAAAGGGTACCCAGCAAAAGATTCGACTTGCTCCAGTTGTGGGAGGAAGGGACACTACGCCAAAGTCTGTAAGTTGAAACAGCATCCTAGCAGCGCCGTGTGTGGATTTTAGGGGCCCCTGACCTGGTCACCGCCATCAGCGGGGACCAGCAGTGCCATGTGCAAACTGTGGGGGCTGCCATCTTTGGTGCCATATTTGGGATTCAACAGTGCTGCATGTGGGGCCTGGGGGGGATGCCATCTTGGACACCACCATCTTCCACAGCAGCAACAAGCAATGATCCAACACTGGCCTCCATCACACTCGACCAGGACAACCCACACAAGCTCACGAGGTCGATGATGGACATTATGATAAACGAGCACTTGACAAGTTGCTTATTCAACAGTAGGAGCTCAGAGATCTTAATACACCCAAACATAGTGCGGCATCTTTCCCTCACAGTATTGCCGATGAAGCAGAAGGTCTCCTTGGCTTCCAAGTCACAAACGGCCAATGTCTGGGGCTACTGCATGGCGACTCTAACCATGCGGGGTACTAACTATAAAGACTTAGGTTTAAGCAATCCAAATCAAGTAAATCCCTCAGTGAGTATGAGAGGTGTAGGGATACAACTCTAAAGGAAATCAAGAGGGCAAAAATGAATACGGGATGGATCTATAAAATAGGATAAATGAAAATTGCAAGCTATTCTCCAGGTATATTAAGAGTGAAGGGGTTGTTAGGCACAGTATTGGTTCCATTAAAGATCAATCTGGCTATTTTTACATGGAGCCATGAGAGGTAGGTGAGACTTTAAATAAATGTTTCTGATCAGTTCTTACTGTGGGGAAGATATGGAGGCTAAGAAATTGAAGCTGACAATTTGCAATGTCCTGAACCTTTCACAAAGTGCCAGGGAAGAGGTCTTAGTAGCCTTGGTGGGCATTACTGTGGATATATCCCAAGGTCCTGATCAAAAGCATCTACGGATATTTTGGGAAGTTATGGAAGAAATTATAGAGGCCCTTGAAGAGATGTTTACATGGTTTTTGCCCTTTGAGGGGGGTTAATGTTGTGCCATTATTTAAAAAGAGCAGCAAGGACAAGCCAGGCAACAAACGTCAGTGAGCCTGATGTCAGTGGTAGGAAAGTTGCTGGAGGGCATTCTGAGGGACAGGATCTACCAACATTTGGATGTACCGAGACTAATTAGGATGATCAGCAGGGCTTTCTGTGTGGGAGTCTGTGTCTCATGAACAGGGTGCAATGGTAACAAGGAGTTCTCACGAAACCTGGCCTTGATGGCTGCCATTTTGTATTTGGTGCTGTATAATTTACAGCGACCTGTAGGAGTAAGAAGTAGAATGACCTGTCTTGAAAGAATCAGGTCTGCAAAGACTTGAGAATGGGAGTTGGGGGGGGTGGGAGGTAGCGAGAACGGGGTGAGAGGGGTGCTGGCGTCGCCATGACGTACTGGTGTGCTTCCAAAGTGGTCTTGAAGTGGCCCAGGGAGATGCTGGAATGGTGTGGTAACGTGCCGGAACAGCACTCTGAAAGAGTGCACACCCTGCTCATGAATCATACTTTGATGAAGGGGTCAAGCCTGAAACTTTGCTTATGTATCTTTGCCTTTGCTACATAAAGGGCACTGTTTGACCTGCTGAGCTTTTTCAACATTCTGTGTGTGTTTTTACCCCTGCTCATGAATCGTTCTGTTTTTTTTTTGAAGAGGTGACAAAGAGGGTTGATGAGAGTAAGGCAGTGGATGTTATATATATTGACTGGCTAGACTTTTGACATGATCCCACATGGCAGGTTAGTTTGGAAAGTTAGATCGCATGGGATCAAAGGTGAACTGGTTCACTCATGGCTTGATGGTAGGAGAAACATGGTAGTGGCGGAGGTTTGTTTTTTTCTAATTGGAGGCTTGTGTTGCGGGGATCAGTGCTGGGTCTACGTTTATATCCATCAGCTGCATCGGTGGCTTCCTTCTGACAATGGTCATACTAAATAACTTTGCTTGATGGAATTACTTATTTTAGGTTAATTTGAAAACGAATTAATACAACCACTTGAAACTTTTAATTTAGTAGAGTATTAATTATGTTTCCAATAAAAATCTTTTTTTTTGGACAAATACAATGTACAGACAATTATATACTGCAACTATAAATTAAGGCAAGTTAAGGAATAACAATAAAAAAAATCTTAAAATAACTAAATCCACAGAGTTCAAGCGTTTGTTTAGCACCAATAACTAATTCCTCAGCATGTGATCGGACAGAGCAATGGCATCATCAGATCAAGCCTGAAGCCTTGACTGCCTTCTACTTCCTATGAATGCTGCATGACCTGGTGAATTGCAATGACTCTATTGCACCTTTAACACAAGTGGCTGAGGTTGAACTTCTATCCCCCCTGTTCAGAGAACAAAAATAATTCATTACTCACTAATCAATCACCACCTTCCCATTCTGGGCAGTACACAAAAGTGCTGGAGAAATTCACCAGGTCATGCAGCATTCATAGGAAGTAGAAGGCAGTCAAGGCTTCAGGCTTGATCTGATGATGCCATTGCTCTGTTCGATCACATGCTGAGGAATTAGTTACTGGTGCTAAACAAACGCTTGCACTCTGTGGATTTAGTTATTTTAAGATTTTTTTTATTGTTATTTCTTAACTTGCCTTAATTTATAGTTGCAGTATATAATTGTCTGTACATTGTATTTGTCCAAAAAACATATTTTTCCTGGAAACATAATTAATACTGTACTTAATTTATAATTACAAGTAATCAAATTAATTAGTTTTCAGAGCAATTAAGAATAACCTATTATAGTTATAAGTCATTTACTGATCATTGAAGAACGGCTCAGATCCGAAATGTCGGTCATATATTTTTCTTTTCTATGGACGCTGTGAGACCAGCTGAGGTCCTTCAGCACTTTCATGTGTTTTCACTATTTTTACTTGCCATCTTATGCTGGCAATATCTTAAATCTTTCCACAATGAGCCATGTTTATTGAGTCCCTCTTCCTTCACCAGCACTGCTACCATTGATTCTTCTATGCTCAGTCGATCCACATCCCCACCATGTTCCACATACTATATTGCTCCAATCAACTATTCTCCACATGAAGTCTGCTGTCGATTACTACCTTCAAAAATAGACTTAGGAAAACAATCCTCCTCAAAATCCAAACTTTTGACTGAGTTTATTGATACCTCCTCCTTTCACTTTGCACCGAGTCATATCTGTTTATGTATCCATCTCACCATATAACAATTTACAGTATGGAAACAGGCTGTATCAGCCCTTCTAGTCTGCACCATTTTACGTGAAACTCCACTAGTTCCACCTACTCACACCCATGCCCACAACCTTTCAATCCCCTCACATCCATGTACTCATCGAGCCTCCTCTTAAATGACATCATTGACCCTGCCGTAACTACTTCTTCTGGTAGATCATTCCACTCAGCCACCACTCTCTGAGTGAAGAAGCATCCTCTTATATTACTCCTAAAGTTTTACCCCCTAATCCTTAACTTATGACCCCTTGTTCCAATCTCCCCTGCCCTCAAGGGAAAGAACCTATTCACACCTACTCTATCTATTCCCTCTTATAATTTTAAATACCTCTATCAAATCCCCTCTCACCCTTCTATACTCCAATGAATAAAGTCCCAGTCTACTCAAACTTTCTCCGTATTCAAGATACTGCAATCCAGGCAACATTTTTATAAACCTTCTTTGCACACTCTCAACTTTATTTATATCCTTCCTATAATTTGGAGATCAGAACTGCCCATAATACTCTGAATTTGGCTTCACCAATGCCTTAAACAGTCTCAACATCACCCCCACCCCCCCACCACCCCAGCTCCTATATTCTATGCTATGATTTATAAAGGCCAGTATACCAAAGCCTTCACCACTACATGGGAATCCCCCTTCAAGGAATGCTGAACCATTATTCCAAGTTCCCTCTGTACCTCTACATTCCTCAATCACTGCCCCCTCTCTAGCGGGCACCTCAACATATTGATGCAAAAAGCAATCCAGCTCACATTTTACAGCCCATTCACTGACTGTGTCTCCCAATCTATGTAAGGAAAATATCTATTTTGGTTATTCCTCCAAAAATGAAGCACTTCACACTTATCTACATTAAACTCCATCTGCCACCTTTCAGCCCACCTTTCCAAACAGTCCAAATCCTTCTGTAGTCCATGAAAACCGTCCTCATTCTCCACAACTCCCTCTATTTTTGTATTATCTACATGTTTACTCACCCAATTTACCACCCCATCATCCAAATCATTAATATTAATGACAAACAACAAAGGACCCAACACCGATCCCTGAGGCACAATGCTCATCACTGGCGTCCATCCTGACAGACAGTTGTCGACCATGACTCTCTGGTGCCTATCATCCACCCACCGCTGAACTCATCTGACTATCTCTATATCAATCCCTAGAGACTGAATCTTCCTCACTAACCTTTCATATGGAACCTTATCGAAAGCCTTACTAAAATCCAAATAGACCATATCATCTGCTCTACCTTCATCAACCTTTCTAGTCACCTCTTCAAAAAATTCAACAAGATTCATTAAACATGACTTTTCCCTCACAAACCCATGTTGGATGTCCCTGATCAATCCTTGCCTTTCCAGATATTTATACATAATATCCCTAAGAATTTCTTCCATTAATTTCCCCACCACCAATGTCAAACTTACTGGCTGATAATTGCTTTGCCTACACCTTGCTCCCTTTTTAAACAACCCACCCTCCTCCAGTGACCATTTAAATTCACCTTCAGAGGCTCTGCTATTTCCTCCCTGACCTCCTTTAAGGTCCTGGGAAAAATCCCACCAGGACCAGGAGACTTATTTACCTTTATATACCCCAGTAGTTCTAAAATACCCTCTTCACTAATCCTCATATTTTCCATAACTAACCCTTTTGCCTCACTTATCCTACATAATTCAATATCTCTTTCCCTTGTAAACACTGACGAGAAGAATTTACTCAATACCTCCCTCATCTCATATGGTTCCCCACACATACCTCCTCTCTGATTTTCCAGTGGACCTATTCTATCCTTAACTTTCCTTTTGCTGTTCACATATTTGTAAAAATCTTTTGGATTTGCTTTCACTCTATTTGCTATAGCCCCCACGTACCTTTTTTTGCCTTTCTAATTTCCCTTTTAAGGTTCTTTTTACAATCTATGTATCATCCCATCCATCCTTTGCTTCTTGTATTTAACATAGGCCTCCCTCTTATCCCAAACCAACTTCCTAATCTCTTTAGAAAACCACGGCTCCTTTGAACATTTGGACTTGCCTTTTGTCCTGACAGGAACATAAAGATTCTGCACTCTCAAAATCTCACGTTTAAATGCTCTCCAATTCTCCTCTATGTCCTTTCCAGAAAAAAAGATCAGCCTAAATTACTCCCTCTAAATCCCTTCTCATTTCTTCAAATCTGGCTTTCCCCCACTTAAAGATCTTCATCTTCAGACCAGACTTATACTTTTCCATAATTAAGCTGAAACTAATGGTACCATGATCACTGGATTTGAAGTGCTCCCCAGCGCACACCTCCATCACCTGGCCTATTCCATTCCCCAAAAGTAGATCTAACACTGCCCCCTCTCTAGTGGGCACCTCAACATATTGATGCAAAAAGCAATCCAGCTCACATTTAACAGCCCATTCACTGACTGTGTCTCCCAATCTATGTAAGGAAAATATCTGTGAAGCACCTTAGATATTTCATTAAATGGAAGTTACAAGTTACTGATATTGCATTCCTCAAATAAGCTCCAGAAAATCCAGTCTGGGGAGGAATAAGTTAATGTCAGTCCACACTTTTTCCCATCCTGGTTGTCCACGGCCTTGTCTCTCTTGTTTGTTCCTATAGTTGCGCAGCATTCCCTTCAGCTTGTTTGTTCTTATATTTCCCTTCAACTTGTGTGATGTATTAACATTTTAAATTTCTTCAAAAAGTCAGTAATCCACTGCTTGACCCTTGCTGCCTAGATGAAGTCAGTAATCCACTGCTAGACCCTTGCTGCCTGGATGATGGGTAGAAGGTATGGAGAAAAAGTTGAAAAAAATGAGTTTGTTTTCTTAGAGCATTGCTAGCTAAATGGAGACCTGGCAGAAGTTTTTTTTTAAATTATGGGAGACGTAGGTAGAGAAGACATTCATAATCTTTTTACGTGGGTAAAAATGTAACCTAATAGAAGATCTTTGTTTAAAGTCACAAGCTGCCAGGAACAGTGATGGATGCAGATGGAATAGCAGCGTTTAAGAGTCTTCTAGATGGAAGAGTGAATATACAGGGAATATGAGGGTACGTGTAATTGCAAGCAGCAGTTTTAGTTTAATTAGGTTATCACGTTCAGCGCAGATATGTAGGTAGAAAGGCCTGTTTCTGTGATGCGCTGCTCAAGTCCGAAACATCGGTTATGTATTTTCTACCTTTGCTATATAAAGGACACTGCTTGACCTCTTGAGTTTCTCCAGCATTCTGTTTTTTACTTCAACCATGGTGTCTACAGATTTTCGTGTTTTACTTATATCTGGTATGTTAATGTTTTTTGGTAATGATGGCCAGAATCAATGAATGACATTGTTTTTATAATGGTTGACGTTGTTGATATGGAATTAATTTGTTAACAGGTTTCAGAAGCTTCAGCTTGAATCTTCCACGCTGCAGGAAAAAATCTTTCACCTCGACATTGTTGTCACACAGCAACATCGAAATCTGCACAGCGTTATAAATACAGTGAGTTGCAGGACGTGAAGTTAATTTGGAGGATAAGTTTTTTTCCTTTATACAAAATATTAATTTCTTCAGTCAAAATTGAAAGAAACCACTACTGATATCTTGTTCTGCAGGCTCTGTTAATTACTATATCTCACACTGAGGTAGTGAGCCAATCTATGTTTTGCTTGATCCTCAGTGATTGCTGACCTCAATTTGGTTGTCATTGGAGATGAGTTGGATAGACTTCTATAGAGTAAGGGAATTAAGGGACATGTGGAAAAGGCAGGTAGGTGGAGATGAGCCTGTCATTAGATCAGCCATGATCTCATTAAATGATCGAGCAGACTCAACGAGCCAGATGACCTACACTTGCTCCTATTTCTTATGTTCTTATGAATTCCTTGGCTTCCTGCCAAAAATAAGCAAACACATTCATAAATTTGGATGGCTAAGGTATCAAAGGATGCTGGGATATGCGCATAGATCCTGGAATGTCTGTGTCAGGGAGGCTTGGAAAAGGGAACCACCTGCAAGTTATGCTGAAGCAGACTTCAGAATTGGTTGAATGTTGTCTTCCTCTAAAGAGTCCTAAAGATGGTTTAAGCCAGTAATTGACCAGGAAAGATCCAAACATCGCATCCAGATTTGCAGGTTGCCGTTCACCCCACTGGGAAAATCCAAACATGGCATTCAGAGTTGCAGGTTGTCATTCACCCCACTGATCATATCTGGATCCCTCTTTACATTTTCTGTCATGGAAATTGCACGGCAGAATTTCCTGTTTTCAGATTCAGATTTCAGATTTATTCTCAAAGCACATACATGACATACAACCGTGAGATTCCTTTTACCTGCAGGCGCAGCAGAATTACCAAAATATAAACTGTACACAGGGAAAACATGTAAACAAAAGAACTTTAAGCAGATAACAAATGTAAACAAACTGACTATGCAATACAGAGAGAACAAAAGTAAATCAATAAAGTGCACAAGTAAGAGTCTTAAATGAGTCTCTGCTTAAGTTTGTCATTGAAGAGCCTGATGGTGGCAGGGTAGCAGCTGTTCCTGAACCTGGTGGTTTGTGTAATATTTTATTTTTCAAGGAAGTTGGTTCAGAGAGCACTTTAAAAATGTAATGCTATGCAGTCTACATAAGACGACATCCAAACTCCTATTATCCAATGACTGACATATGCAAAATATCAAGTTTAGCTGCTTTATGAATGGTAATAATATCCTATTGAGTACTGGACGCTTATCAAATGTTGAAAGTCTCTAATAACAGGATGTTATTTGTGGACCAATTGACTCATAGATGGTTGGGAAAAGCAGTAAATTGGTCAGAAGCCACAACCTGACCCAACACTCACTTCACAGAAAATTGCCTAAATTGTTAACATGACAATTTTCTCCACAATACTTGGTCTTTCGAGTATTTTCCTTAATGTAGACAGTAGACAGGACCTTGCCTAGTTGCTTGACAGACTGGATGAGTTGAATGGATGCCTCTTGATTCTAACATTAAAACAGATATTCCAATTAACCAGGAATTCTTAAACCTATGTTAACCAATTGTGACCATCAGATATACTCCAGAATTTGATTTATCAGAATGAGAATCAGAATTTATTGTTATGAACATGCCACAAAATTTGTTGTTTTGCGGCAGTATCACAATGCAAACATTTATATAAACCATCTTACAAAATCACTGACTGTTCTTTAAGAACATGACTATAATATGAACTTTAAGGCCATCCTCAGCTGTTAGTTAAATCAGTGTCTACTTCAACTGCCTGTCTCATAATACTTTTGGTTTAATTTCTCTTCACAGATTGAAAACCTAAAAATGAAGTTGGAAAAACAGGATCAAATCATATTGAAACTGAATGAACAAGTAGGCATACTTGAAGCACAGGTATGTATTTACCTTTTAAAAGGTACTGTATAATTCAATAGAACTAAAACATTAATTGAAGCTCATTGTCATTTTGACCAGGAAGACAGAGAGTGAACAGAAAGGCTGTAACTTTTATCATCTCTCCATTTTTGTAATTACAACAAAAAAAAGTTAACATGCTCAGCTAATGTCTCTGACACAGAGAAGGATAATTCCTCAGAAGAGAACCAGATTGCTCCTGTCTATGCAAAATGTGCCTGATTTGCCCAATACAACAGAAAAGGTCACTCAGCCCTTTTAGATCCATGCTGGTTCCTGACAGAGGAAGCCCATTTTCTGCTCTTCTTATTTCACTGTAATCCTGTAACCTCTTCACCCATTAGTGCCCCTTTTAGCCATTTGTCTAAAGTTTAGGATGTGGAAGGAAACTGGATCAACCTGGATGTGGGGGAACAACATGTAGGCCCTATACAGATGGTAGCCAAGATCAGAACTATACCCAAGACCCCGTGAGACAGCAGCACTTACTGTTGCAGTACCGAGCTGCACAGAGGCCTGTATTTCCAGCCAATTTTTGATTTTACTTCCAATTTCTATCATCCACAATGTTGACTTCTTGGATTATTTCTTTCCCACTCTTTTTCAGACTCAACTTAAAAGAACATTTAAAATCAAAGAATGCAATCCCTCTATTTTTAGCGGTTGATCATCTAACGATGAAGACATGAGAGTTAACTTTCTCTTTGAAGTGGCTTTTTATTCCCTTTTAGATTTTGTTTGCTTTGAATTTAGTAAGGAATATGTGATGAGGAGACGAGGAATCAACACTGATTTTGATGCTATTTAGAAAACAACATTTGACTGAAGTGAAGATTGTTTTTGAAAGTTTTTCGTAAATTAAGAACAGATTTTGTGACGAAGGTCATCCAGGACTTGAAATGCCTTTCTACTTGTGCACAAGGAATCATCATAATATTTTGTGCTACAGGGAATGAACGACTGACAGCATTACGATTCTATGAAACATGGTTGTTTTACCCTAATTCTTCCGAAAGGTGAAATCAGACCAATGTTGTGACATTCAGAGAGCCTATGCTTAATGTAATATAATTCACCCCATGACACGAAAGGAAGGCTGCAGTTGGCACATGGTCTGTCAATAGGATATGCGCATTGACTTTCTGGAAAGCACCCTGCATGGAGTAATTCCATACCATATATTTATTGTTATCTATGATTCAGACAGACATTGATGACATTTCCAGTTGATTTGATATTGTGAATATACTCTTCTTCGAATTAAGAACCTTGTTTATCAGTTTTGAGCCCATTTACAGCACCATGAGTTGGTTGGTAATCAAATTAAATTTTGAATGGGAAAACCTCATTTTACTTGGTTGGTTTGCAAGTTTCCAATGCAGGAATCAATTTCGGTTTCTCATTATAAGCAATTTTGTAAGGTGTCATTGGCAAAAATAATTTTCCTTCGTCATCCCAAAAGCTTCAACATAGATTATGTTGAAGTTGGCTCTTTACCAAGCTCTGAATTATGAATGTCTGAGACGACCTCCTTTCTGGTTTAATTTGCTGCAAACAGATTTTATTGTTATTAAAAAATTAAAAGCTGCAGATGCACCACAGCTCAGGCAATGTTGGAAGATGCAGACAGCTAATGTTTCCGGTCAGTGAAAGGGTCTGATGTATGGTCCTCAAAATCTACCTCTCTCTCCACAGATGCTATCTAACACGTCAAAATATTTTTTTGATTTTGTTCTTTGTCTTTTTTAAACCTCAGTCTCCTACTGGTGACTGTATATTGAACAGTGGCTTTGTGATAATCTTTCTGGAAACACATTTTCTTCTCAGTATATTGAAAAATAGAACTGGTTCCTTCATAAAAATGTGAGTCAACACTTCTAACTGTACTTTTATTAAACAGAATAATCTGCTGAAATACAAAGTCAATGTTGGTTCTGAAAAACAAAAGGAAAATAACTCACCTGCATCCACTGCCAGGTAAGGATTTCCTGAGCATTATTATGTTGTATTTAAATCAGTTCTGCCAGTTTGTTTACATTTTATAATAAAACTTTAGACATACAGGATGGTAACAGGCCACTTCAGCCCATGAGCCCATGCCGCCTTATTACACCTCATTGACTTACACCCTAGTACGTTTTGAAGGATGGGAAGGACGATCTACCAGGGAGAAGTCATGGTGGTCAAGTCTCTGGCCCTTTGGCTCAGAAGAAAAAGGGGAGAAGAGGAGAGCAATAATGATTTGGGATTTGATAGTTAGGGGAAAAGATAGGAAGTTCTGTGAACAAGATTGAGACTTCTGGTTGGGAACTTACTGCTGAGGTGCCAGGGTCAGGAATGTCCCAGAGTGAATCCACAGCATTCTCAAGAGGGAGAGTGATGTTGTGGTCCATGTTGGTACCAAGGATATGAAACAAAGAACAATACAGCCCAGTACAGGCCTTCAGCCCTCAATGTTATGCTGACCCATATTTTCCTTCCTTAAAAAAATACTAAACCCTCCCTACCCCATAATCCTCTATTTTATGTGTCTGATCATGTGTCTGTCTAAGAGTTTCTTAAATGTCCCTAATGTTTCAACCTCCACTATCATCTCCTGCAAAGCATTCCAGGCACCCACAACACTCTGTTAAAAAATAAATTACCCCTGATCTCTCCCCTAAACTTCCCACCCTTAACTTTGTACATATGTCCTCTGGTGTTTGCTGATCCTGCCCTGAGAAACAGGTACTGGCTGTCCACCTTATCTTATAATCTTATAGACTTCTATCAACTTTCTTCTCAACCTACTATGCTCCAAAGAGAGAAGTCCCAGCTCTGCTAACTATGCCACATAAGACTTGTTTCCCAATCCAGGCAACATCCTGGTAAATCTCCTCTGCACCCTCTCCATAGCTTCCACATCCTTCCTATAATGAAGTGACCAGAACTGAAAACAAAAATTTGTAGAGTTGTATCATGATCTCTCTACTAATGAATTCAAGCCCCCATTAATGAATCCCAGCATCTGATAGGCTTTTTTAACTATCCTATTAACCTGTGCAGTGACCTTGAGGGATGTATGGATTTGCATCCCAAGGTCCCTCTGTTCACCCACACTCTTAAATAACCGACCATTAACCCTGTACTCAGCCTTCTGGTTTGTCCTTCCAAAATGCATCTCACACTTATCCAGATTGAAATCATCTGCCACTTTTCTGCCCAACTCTTCATCCTGTCTATATCCTCTTGTAACCTTCGACAGCCTTCATCTCGATCCATATCTCCTCCAACCTTCGTGTCATCCGCAAACTTACTGAACCATCCTTCTGCCTCTTCATCAAAAAATTTAAGTATTACAAAGAGCAGGGTCCAGAGCAGGGTCCCTGTGGCACTCCACTAGTCACTGACCTCCAGGCAGAATACTTTCCTTTCTCTACTACTCTCTGCTTTCTTCCTTCAAGCCAATTATTTATCCATGCAGTCAATTTTCAACTGATCCCATGAGTCATGACTTTCTGGATGAGTCTCTCATAGGGGACCTTGTCAAATGGCTTGCTAAAATTAATGTAGACCTCATCTACTGCCCTATCTTCATCAATTTATTTTTGTTACCTCTTCAAAAAACTCAATTAGACTTGTGAGGCATGACCTTCCCTTCACCAAGCCACACTTTCTATCCTTGAGTAGTCTGTACTTCTCCAAATGCACATATATCCTATCCTTAAGCATCCTCTCCATTAGTTTAGACACCACTAACGTAATATTTACTTGTCTATAATTTCCAGGATTCTCCCTACAACCTTTTCTAAATAAGAGGATTACATTTGCCACTCTCCAATCCTCTAGCCCCTACACTGGACAGGAAGAGGGATGAGGTCTTGAAAAGGGAATACAGGGAGTTAGGAAGGAAGCTAAAAAGCAGGGCTTCAAGGATTGTAATCTCTGGATTATGCCTGTGCCACATACAAGTGAGGGCAGAAATAGGAATTTATGGCAGATGACTGCATGGCTGAAGAAATGGAAAAAGGGGCAGATGTTCATTGGGATTTCTTCTGGATAAGGATTCTACAAAAAAAAATGGGTTGCACCTGAATGGGAAGGGAACTAATATCCTGGCAGGCAGGTTTGCTCGAGCTGTTAGGGAGAGTTTAAACTAATTTGGCAGTGGGATGAAAATCAAAATGAGAGGGCAGTGAATAGGGCAGAAGGTATACAAATTGACCCACTGTTTAGTGAGATTGTGAAGAATGATAGATAGTCAAAAGGGAAAAATTGCAAGCATAAGTTTAAGGATTTAACTTGGAAATAAAATTGAAAATGATGAATACATCACCGAAGGTCTTGTATTTAAATGGACGCAATATAAGAAATAAGGTTGATGATCAAGTAACGCAACTGGAAGTTGGCAGATATGAAATTAAGGCCAAAAAGAAGTCATGGCTGAAGGAAGACCACAGGTGGGAACTAAATATGTGTGGATATACATTATATCCAAAGGTCAGGAAGGTAGAGAGAGGGGTTGGGATGGTTCTGCTGGTTAAACAATTAATTAAATCTTTGGAGAGATGACACATTGCATCAGAAGGTAGAAAAGACAGAGAATCCATGTTGGTAGAATTAAGAAACTGTAAGGGTAAAACTACCCGGATGGGAGTTATAAACTGGCCTCCAAACAGTAGCCAGGATGTGGCAGGAAATCTACAGATGGAGAAAGAGAAGGCAGGCAAAAAGGGCAATGTTACTTTAGTCATGGGGGATTTCAATTTTATTGGGAAAACTAGGTTTGTGCTGGATCCCAAGAGAAGGAATTTATTGAAAGCTTTCAGGATGGCTTTTTAGAACAGCTTGTGGGTGAGCTAACCAGGGAAATGGCAATTCTGTATTGGGTAAAGTGTAATGAATCGGAATTGGTAAGAGAGCTGAAGGTAAGGGGGTCCTGAAGAGGCATTGACCATGCGTTAAGAGTTAAGGGGCAAAAGTTTAGAAGTAACATGAGAGGGAACTTCTTGACTCAGAGAGTGGTGGCAGTGTGGAATGAGCTTCTGGGAGAAGTAGTGGCGGCAGGGTCAATTTTGTCATTTAAGGAAAAATTGGATAGCTATATGGATGGGAGAGGAATGGAGGGTTATGGGCAGGGTGCAGGTAGGGACCAGAGGAGAGTACTTAGTTCTGTGCAAACTAGAAGGGCCAAAATGGCCTGTTTCTGTGCTGTTATTGTTATATGGTTATAATATGAGAGAATACAGTTTCAGAGCAAGAAACTTAAACCAGAGGTGTCTGTATACCAGTGGAATGAAGGGGACTACAGAGGTATGAGAGATGAGCTGGCTACTGCTGATCGGAAAGGTGCACTAGCAAGGAGGATGGCAGAGCAGCAAAGGCTGGAGTTTCTGTGAGCAATAAGGAAGGTGCATGACTGTTATATTGCAAAAAAGAAATGTTTGAATGAAAAAAATGACATAACTGTGGTGACAAGAAAAGTCAAAACCAAAGTTAAGAAGTTAAGAAAGTTATTAGGAAAGAAAAGATGGACTTTGAAAGGAAACTAGCGAATAATATCAAAAAGGATCTTAAGAGCTGTTTTAAGTATATTAAGAGTCAAACAAAGTGAGAGTAGATAGAGGACTGATCATAAATAATGCTGGATAAATTATAATGGGAGTCAAGGACATGGCAGAGGAACGAAGTTAGTATGTTGCATAAATCTTCACTGTAGAAGAGATTAGCAGTATACTAGGCTTTCAAGGCTGTCAAGGAAGAGAGATGAGTGCCATCACGATCACCAGTGAGAACGGGCTTGGGAAGCTGAATGGTCTAAGGGTGGATAAATCTCCCTGACCAGATGGAATACACCCGTGGGTTCCGAAAGAAGTTGCCATAGATATTGTGGAGGCATTGGTAATGATCTTCCAAGAATCAATAGATTCCGGCATGGTTCCAGAGGAATGAAAAATTACAAAGATTACTCCACTATTTAAAAAGGGAGGAAAGCAGTAGAAAGGAAATTATGTACCTGTTAGCCTTACATTGGTCGTTGGCAAGGTGTACCTTGAGATGCATGATGAGGTAGGCCAAAGTCCGCATGGTTTCCTTCAAGAAAATCTTGCCTGATAAGCCTACTGCAATCTTTTGAGGAAACCACAAGCAGGTTAGAAAAAGGAGATGCAGTGGATGTTTTAAATTTGGTATTTTAAAAGCCCTTTGACAAGGTGCCACACATAAGGCTACTTAACAAGATGAGAGTCTATGGAATTACAGGAAAGATACTAGCTTGAGTAGCACATTGGTTTATCAGCAGGAAACAGAGAGTGGGAAGAAAGGGATCCTATTCAGGTTGGTTACTGGTTACCAGTGGTGTTCTGCAGGGTTTGGTGTCAGGGACAATTGTTTTTACATTGTTTGTTAATTATTTGGATTATAGAATAAATGGGATTGTGGCCAAGTTTGTAGATGATACAAAGATTGCTAGAGAGGCAGATAGTGAGGAGAAAATCTAGAGGCTGCAGAGAGACTTAGACAAAATCAATAGGTGCAGGAGAAGGGCATTTGGCCCTTCAAGCCAACACCACCATTCACCATGATCATGGCTGATGATCCACAATAAGTAGCCCATTCCTGCCTTCTTTCCATTTCCTTTGACTCCCCTATCTTTAAGAGCTCTATCAAACTCTTTCTTGAAAGTATCCAGAGAATTGGCCTCCACTGCCTTCTGAGGTAGAGAATTCCATAGATCCACAACTCTCTGGGTGAAATAAAGCGAAAGTGAATCCTAAGGGTTTTTACAGTATGTGAACAGTAAAAGAAGGGTTAAGGATAGAGTAGGTCCACTGGATGATGCAACCAGAGAACTATGTAAGGAACAATATGAGATGGGAGAGATTTTAACCAATTTTTTCTCGTCTATATTCTCGAGGGAAAGGGACATTGGGCTATATGGGATGTGAGGCAAAGGGCTTAGTTATGGAGAGGATAGGGATTAGTAAAGTGAGGGTTTTGGAGCTCTTAGGGTCAATAAAGGTGGATATGTCTCCTGGTCCTGATGAGATTTTTCCCAGGACTTTAGCGGAAGTCAGGGAGCAAATAGCGGGGGCACTGATAATGATTTTTCCAAGATCACTGGAGGAAGGTGTGGTACTGTGGGATTGGAGCATTGTGAATGTAGTTCCATTGTTTAAAAAAGACATTAGGTGTAGGCTAAGTAATCAGCCAGTAAGTGTGACTTCGGTGGTGGGGAATATTATGGAGTGAATGAAGGTAGGGTAGTTGACGTGATCTATTTGGATTTTAGTAAGGCTTTTTATAAGGTTCTGCATGGAAGGCTCAGAAGTGGCTTGGTGGTGAGGAATGTTATGGAGTGAATGAAGGTAGGGTAGTTGACGTGATCTATCTGGATTTTAGAAAGGCTTTTTATAAGGTTCTGCATGGAAGGCTCAGAAGTGGCTTGGTGGTGGGGAATGTTATGGAGTGAATGAAGGTAGGGTAGTTGACGTGATCTATCTGGATTTTAGTAAGGCTTTTTATAAGGTTCTACATGGAAGGCTCAGAAGTGGCTTGGTGGTGGGGAATGTTATGGAGTGAATGAAGGTAGGGTAGTTGACGTGATCTATTTGGATTTTAGTAAGGCTTTTTATAAGGTTCTGCATGGAAGGCTCAGAAGTGGCTTGGTGGTGGGGAATGTTATGGAGTGAATGAAGGTAGGGTAGTTGACGTAATCTATTTGGATTTTAGTAAGGCTTTTTATAAGGTTCTGCATGGAAGGCTCAGAAGTGGCTTGGAGATAGACAGCAGAGAATCATGGTGGACAAGTGTATGTCAGGTTGGAAGCCTGTAACAAGTGGGGTGCCTCAGGGATCGGTGCTGGGTCCTTTATTGTTTATCATTTACATCAATGATTTAGAGGAGGATGTGGTTAACTGGGTAAGCAAATATGCGGATGGTACATCATGCGGATGATACAATAGGGGGAGCAGTGGATTGTGAGGAAGTTTTTCTTGGATTACCAAAGGATTTGGTGTGTTTGGAAGAGTGGGCTGAAAGGTGACAGTTGGAATTCAATGTAGACAAGTGTGAGGAGCTGCATTTCAGTAAAAATAACAAGAATAGGACATATACATTTAAGGGGAGAGCATTGAGGCACACAGATGAGCAGAGGGACCTGGGGGTTATGGTACAGAGTTCATTGAAGGTGGTTAAGAAGGCATATGGTATGCTGGCCTTCATAAATCATAGTATAGAGTATAGGAGCTGGGAAGTGATGCTGCGGCTGTTTAAGGCATTGGTGAGGCCAGGTTTGGAATACTGTGCTCAGTTCTGGTCTCCAAATTATAGAAAGGATATAAATAAGGTGGACAGGGTGCAGAGAAGATTTACAAGGATGTTGCCTGGCTTACAGCATCTGGATTACAGGAAGAGATTAAGGAGACTGGGATTTTATTCATTGGAGCATAGACGACTGAGTGGGGACTTGATAGAGGTATTTAAAATTATGAAAGGAATAGATAGACTAGACATAAACAGACTCTTTCCCCTGAGGGCAGGGGAGGATGGAACAAGAGGGCATGAGTTAAGGGTAAGGGGGAAAAACTTTAGGAGAAATATTACAGGATGCTTTTTCACTCTGAGAGTGGTGGCAAAATAGAATGATCTTCCAAAAGAGATAGTTGCGGCAGGATCCCTTCTGTCATTTAAGAGAAGGTTGATGTGTACATGGAGGTGAGGGAGTTGGAGTGTTATGGGCGGAGAGCGTGAGGGTTGAGCTAGTGGAGTTGTTCAAGTGAACCGGTACGGACTTGAAGGGCCGACATGGCCTGTCTCCATGCTGTAAATGGTTATATGGTTATTATTATAATGTTTTTCCTCAACTCCGTTCTAAATAGTCTATCTCTTATTATTAAATTTTGGCCTCTGGTTCTGGACTCCCCCAACATCAGGAACATCTTTACTGCTTCTAGCGTGTCCAAACCCTTCATAATATTATATTGTTCATCAGATCCCCTCGCATCCTTCTAAATTCCAGTTTATTCAAGCCCAGTTGCTCCAATCTTTCAACATATGACAGTCCTGCCATCCCGGGAATTAAGCCCGTTAAAATATGCTGTATTCCCTCAATAACAAGAATGTTCTTCCTCAAACTTGAAGTCCAAAAGTGCACACAATACTCCAGGTGTGGTCTCACCAGAGCCCTGTAATACTGCAGAAGGACATCTCCTCCTATACTCAACTCCCCTTGTTATGAGGGCCAACAGGCCATTAGCTTTCTTCACTGCCTGCTGTTCCTGAATGTTTACTTTCAGTGACTGATGAACAAGGACACAGATCTTGTTGTACTTCCCCTTTTCCTAACTTGACACCATTCAGAATGTAATCTGCCTTCCTAGTCTTTCCACCAAAGTGGATAACCTCACATTTATCCTCACATAAATCAGAAGAATGGGCAAAAAACTGGCAAATGATATACAATGTTAGGATAATGCACTTTGGTAGAAGGAATAAAAGGGCAGATTATTATTGGAATGCAGAGAAAGTTCAAAATTGGAGGTGGAAAGGGACTTGGGAGTCTTTGTGCAGGATATCTTAAAGGTTAACCTCCAGGTTGAGTCAGTGCTGAAGAAGGCAAACACTATGTTGGCATTCATATCTGCAGAAATATGGTATAAGAGCAGGGATGTGACTTTGAGGCTTTATAAGACACTGGTGTAGCCTCACTTAGAGAACATGGGACAGTTTTGGGCTCTTTATTTAAGGAAGGATGATTTGGAGAGGGTTCAGAGAAGATTCACAAGAATGATTCCTGCATATGAGGAACATTTTATGTATCTTGGATTGTAATCCTTGGAGTTCAGAAGAATGAATGGGGGCATCATAGAAGCATTTTAAATGTTGAAAGGCCTGGGCAAGGTAGATGTGACAAAGTTGTTTCCCATGGTAGGGGAGTCAAGGACAAGAGGGAACAACTTTAGGATTGAAGGGTATCTATTTAAAACAGTGATGCAAAGGAATTATTTTAGCCAGAGAGAGGTGAACCTCTGGAATTTGCCACCATGGGTGGCTGTGGAGGCCAGGTCTGGGTGTATTTAAGGCAGAGATTGACAGGTATCTGAATAGTCAGGGTATCAAAGATTATGTGAAGGAGGCACAGAAGTGGAGCTGAGCAGGAGAATGGATCAGCTCATGATGGAATGCCACAGTGGACTCAATGGGCTAAATGGCCAACTTCTGCTCCTATATCTTATGATCCTATGGTTTAAATACATTGGATGGATACATGGATAGGATGGGTTTAGAATGGTATGGGCCAAGCTCAGGCAGGTCAGGCGGATGAGGGTGGAGCATTTTCATCAGCTTGAGCAAAGTTGGCTAAAGATCTGTTCCATGCTGTCTGACTCTCTGAGTCCATGTCAATGGATTCCATGAGACTTTAAGGGAGGCAACTTTACCAAAGATTTTGAATTGATTTGATCAAAATAAATGAAAGGAATGAAAACAAAATTCATGTGATTGGAAGCAATACCAGATTTTTGCATCAAGAAGCACACAGTCTTTCACGTAAATTACTTTTTACATAAATGCCATTCTTCTCTTGCTCTTTTTTTTGTAGTTCCCGACCTCACCTCAAAGCTACTTTTGAATCAAGGAGAAGCAACACCCCTTACCAAATGTTGATGAAGTGGAAAAAGACAAAAGCCTAATCATGGATTAGCTGTTGCTTTATTGCAGTGCATTTACCACAGAGGCATCCGTGCCTCTGCACACATCTGCCCGCCAGCTTCTCAGGGGCCAGCTAATTTAGAAATTGCCAGAGGATGGTGGAAAGTCACGTTTGTCGGACATGGGACATGCACACCAAAATTAAAGAGCTTGGTGGTTTTTGAAATACAATATCTGTCAAGAAATGAAATGACATCGGAGAAAAATATTGAGCAAAGCATTGAGATAATCAAATGAAAATGACTCAGAACCACAGGACAACAATTTTCTCATAATTTTTATACAAGTGGAGCTCTGGAAATGGCTTCACTGCAGTGAGCATTTAAAATGTCTGAACATTACGCCACACATTGCTGTACAGAAACTCTTCATGAAACTGTTCTGCAGGAAGGGTACATGGATTAAATCTGTGTTCTTCTTAATTATGAACAAAAATAATGAGCTGCATCAGGTGTGTACAGACTAAAGTGCTGACCTTAAATAAATCTATTTAACTGGCCTCACTGTTGTGCTTTAGGATCAAGGAATATGGGGAGAAAGCCGAAAGAGGGTGCTCATCGGATGTTGAACAGGTTTGAAGGGTCCCAGTGCCTATGTTTCTAAATTTTATTCTTCATTCAAAATATTATCTTGAGTGTTAAAAAGCAGGCAGGTGGGACTAGTGTGGATGGGACATTCTAAGATGATGTGGGCAGTTTGAGCTAAAGGTTTGTTTCCATGGTATGTAACTCTGTGTTCAGCTGGTAAGTTGTTGACGTAGCAGGAGTGCACAAGTTCAAGGAGCAGAAGCAGGCCATTAGGCCCATCGAGTCTGCTCCATGACTCTACACTAAGCTGAATTATGCTCACTCCCAGTTCCAGTTTCTAGCCTTTTCCCTATATCCCTTGATACCCTTACTAATGAGGTACTTATCCATTTCCTATTTAAATACTCCCAGTGATCTGGGCTCCACTGTTTTGTGCGGCAGTGAGTTCCACAGATCCACGACCCTCTGATGAAAGAAGTTCTACCTCCTCCCCGTTTTAATTGGATAACTTCTAATTTTAAGATTATGACCCTTTGTCCTCGATTCACCCATCAAGGGAAATACCTTATCACTCTATCAAAACCTTTCAATATTTGAAATGCCTCTATGAGATCTCCCCTCCCCATTCTCCTATACTCCAACAAATACAACCAAAGATCTGACAAACTCTCCCCATACGCCAGCCCCTGCATTTCAGAAATCATCCTAGTAAATCTCCTCTGCACCCTCTCCAGCAACATCACATCTTTTCTAATATAGGTGCCCCAAAGCTGTACATAGTACTTTAGGGGTCTCACCATTGCCCCATAGAGTCTCATTAATACCTTTTGAAATGAATGATAGCATAGCATTCGCCTTCTTCACAACCAATCCCACCTGGATATTAACTTTTAAATTACTCTGCACAAGGACTCCCAGGTCTCTTTGCACTTCTGAGGACTGAATTTTCTCCCCATCCAAATAGTACTCAGCTATCCTTCAGCTGGATGGATCTAACAGTGCAGACATCACTTCCTCAACTGAAATCACTTGACTAAGATCATTTCTCTCAGTGCTAGATGTGGGATTAAGTCGCTGAGCTCAAACAAAGAGAGATGAAGGACCGGAGCTGTTTCAGGGAAGCGGCCCCAAAAATGCACATGCAAACAGAGAGGAGTACACGAGCTCAGTGATTGGCTATATCAACAAGTACATTGAGAATGTCACCAAGATCAAATGTTTCACAACCAGAGCTCACCAAACACTATGGTTGGATGCAGAGGTTCAGGCCCTTCTTAGAGCTCGTGATGCTGCCTTCAGAACTGGGGGCAGGATGGCACTGAGATTAGCTGAACTCTCCCATGCAATCTGGAAGGCAAAGTAGAAGTACACACAGAAGATCTACAGACAGCTGTGCAACATCAGCAATACAAGGCGCATGTGGCAAGGGATCAACACCATAACATAAAGTTAACAAGTCAACCTTGCGAGATAAGGACAATGCCGCCAACCTTCTAGACAGACTGAACATCTTCTATGCATGGTTTGATGAGAAGAACAGGATGATGCCAAAGAAAATTCTGGTCCCACTGATGAACAGACCCCTGCATAGCAGCAGTCAAGGTGAGGATAACCCTATCCAAACCCTACTGCCCTGTGGCACTGACCTCACCATTATGAAATGGTGATGGAACACATCAAAGAACACCTCCCAGAGACACTGGACCCATTTCAATTCACCTGCAGAAGGAACTATTCCACAGATGATGCTGTGGTCTTGTCATCTCACTCCATCCTGACCCACCTCAAGAACGATGCTTCATACGCCAGTCTACTATTCATTGACGAGGTCGGCATTAAATCCGATCATTCCCCAGAGGTTGATGTAGAAGCTGTCCTCACTGAGACTCAATGCCCCTCTCTGGAATTTGGACTTTCTAATGGAAAGACCACAGTCTGTCTGGGTCAGTAACAGAACGTCAAGCACCATCTCGCTGAGTACTGCCGCACCTCAAGGCCATGTGCTTCACCCACTGCATCGCCAGGTCCAGCTCCAATAGTGTTATCAAGTTTGGAGCTGACACAGCAGTCGTCAGCCTCATCAGCAACAACGATGAGTTGCACTACAGAGAAGAGGTGGAAAATCTCATGAAATCATGTGAGGTAACAAGCTGAGTCTCAACGTGGACAAAACAAAGGAGATGATCTTGGACTTTAGGAGGATCAGGAATGACAGCCCTCCACTACTCATTAACAATTCTAAAGCAGAGAGAGTAGAGAACACTGAGTTTCTTGGAGTTTCTTGTAACTTAACTAGTCAACTTCTATACAAGCTCTATTGAGAGCATCCTGGCCAGCTGCCAGCTGCCAGCTCCCTGCAGGTACGGTTGAGGGTTATAAAACCACCAGACTGTCTGTGACTGCTTGTGCCTGTCTATATTCCTGCCTGCCTACTGCAGGGGGCAACCCACTATACCTGCAGGGAGGAAACCTGGGAGGCTGGCTCCTCCTACTCTCTGGCATTCACCAGCCCCATATAAAGGCTCACGCCAGCCTTTGTGTAGGTAGTACAGCACATGGAGCCAGAAGGGATACTGAACCTTGTGTGCAAATTTTAAGCGAATTAAAGCCTGTAGTACACCCTTCATAGTTTGAGCTTGTTTGTTCGCACTGTAGCGCATCACAGGTTGCTGCATAGAAATGGATGGGAGGTCAATCCACAGGACCATTAAAGTGCCAGAGAGGATCACTGGAGTCTCCCTCCCTCTCCCCCCCCCCCAACCATTGACACAATCTACCGGAAAAGGGCATGCAAAATCATTGAGAGCTCCTTCCACCCTGCACACAGCATCTTTCAGCTGTGTGATGCAGGAATATTAGAGCCAGCACCACCAGGCTGAGGAACAACTTCTTCCCATGGGCAGTGAGAATGGTGAACGACCAAAGGACCTGCTCACACTACCATCCAAGGCTCTCAGATTCATGAAGCAATATTTATTTATTTATGTGTGTGGAGGAAATACTTGTCCTGCATATGTACTGTGCGTTATGTCTGGTTGTGTGCCTGCAAGTTTTGCACTGAGGTTCAGAGAATGTGTTTTGTGAGGTTGTACTTGTACAATCAGATGACAATAAACATGCCTTGACTTGACTTGAAGTTCTTCATAAGCTAGGCATCATCTACGATGAAAGAAAGAAGTTAACATTTCAGGTTGGTTTCCAATCAGAACACCAAAAAGTTGGAGAGAATTCAAAGGAGGTTCACATGGATGATTCTGGGAATGAAACTTTTATCATATTGACCTCTACCTTTTGGAATTTGGAAGAAAGAAGGGGCATCTCACTGAAACATGGCAAATACTGAAAGGCATTGACAGAGTACCAATAGAAAGGTTATTTCCCATGTTGGGAGAGTTTAGGGCAAGAGGGCAAAACATCAGAATTGAAGGGCATCCACTTAGATCAGAGATGCAGAGGAATTTCTTCAGCCAGAAGGTAGTAAATCTGTGGAATTTGTGGCCACAGGTGGTTGTGGAGGCCACACCATTGGTTGTACTTAAGACAGAGATTGATAGATTCTTGATTAGTCAGGGCATCAAAGGTTATGAGCAGTGAGGCTGTGTGGAAAAATGGATCAGCTCATGATTGAGGCAGACCTGATGAGATGAAGAGTATATTTCTGCTCCTATGTCTTATGGTTCTATGGTATTTTGGACATCTGTTAGCCCCATGCTTTGTATCTCCCCTTCCCCTTTCTCCTTTCCTCTAGCTCTCTCTTTCTCTTTCCCTCAGTCCCCTTTCCTCCAGCTCCTCATTCACAGAGCCACCCCCTCCCTTGATCAAATTCTCACCTTTCCTCTCCTGTCCTCCTATCCACATCCCACATGTCCCATGATCACCTTTAGTCTCTTGGTCTGTGCTCCTCCCCCCTGCTGTGTTTTTTTTCCCTTCTCCCCCAGCCTTTTTATTTAGGTGCCTGTCTGCTTTTTGCTCTCAGCTTGAAGGGCTCAAGCCTGAAATATTGGTTATATATCTTTACCTCCTATGGATGCTGCGAGACCTGATGAATTCTTCCAGCATTTGTTTGTTTTTACTTCAAATGTTTTTGAAATGTTTGCAGCAATTTCCTGACAAAATTCTGCCTCCTGGGTAGTTAGATAAGCACATCCTCTTGGTGATTCACCATGGTGCGAGCACCATTTTCCCACTGCATATCGTGGAAAAGGTGCTATTAAAATGCACAGCGCCCATTCATTACTTCCCAGCAGAATGTGGATCATTAGGTTGCCATCCATCCAGGTGATTCCACAAAAATATATCAGGCTGAAAGTAATAAATCAAGCAAACCAAACAACCATTCTCAACCTATTTTGGCTATGACCCCCTTTGGACTCTGCTCAAACTTTTTGGGTCCCCTTCCCTGTGAAACAGTGAAATTTAGTTCATTCCTTCTGTACTTCCCAACGACTACATAAAAACATTAAAAAAATTATGATTTAAGTCTGTGCCCCTCTTAAATGTGTTGTGATTCTTAGGATGTTGAGAATGGTTGATTTACATTGTCTTGCTGAGACATAATTTTTCCGTTTTATAAATCCATCAGCTGCTGTAATATATGAAAAGCCTAATTGCCAGCATAAATCAATGAGCTTTGGTTCTCTGTTCACAGCTGCCTCCGTCTGTGGCTGAATCTGTCATACCAGCAAGATTCAGCAGTGAGACCTCCATGTAGAGACCAATAAGCTGTTATTTTCCTCTCCATTCCAGCCTCCACCCTCCCACCCTCCCCCCCCCCCCCACCACTCCCAGCCTGTCTGCCTCTCACTCAGAACCAGCAGGATGAATATTGACCCCAGTGGGCAGCGAGTGAATGAGCTAGCAGATGCAAACGCAGCTCACAGCTGCTGGTCATCAATATACAAGTCATGTTTGAAGTAAAAACACAATGCTGGAGAAACTCAACAGGTCAAGCAGCATCCTTTATCTTCTTTGGCTTGGCTTCGCGGACGAAGATTTATGGAGGGGGTAAATGTCCACGTCAGCTGCAGGCTTGTTTGTGGCTGACAAGTCCGATGCGGGACAGGCAGACACGGTTGCAGCGGCTGCAGGGGAAAATTGGTTGGTTGGGGTTGGGTGTTGGGTTTTTCCTCCTTTGCCTTTTGTCAGTGAGGTGGGCTCTGCGGTCTTCTTCAAAGGAGGTTGCTGCCCGCCAAACTGTGAGGCGCCAAGATGCACGGTTTGAGGCGATATCAGCCCACTGGCGGTGCTCAATGTGGCAGGCACCAAGAGATTTCTTTAGGCAGTCCTTGTACCTTTTCTTTGGTGCACCTCTGTCACGGTGGCCAGTGGAGAGCTCGCCATATAACACGATCTTGGGAAGGCGATGGTCCTCCATTCTGGAGACGTGACCCACCCAGCGCAGCTGGATCTTCAGCAGCGTGGACTCGATGCTGTCGACCTCTGCCATCTCGAGTACTTCGACGTTAGGGATGAAAGCGCTCCAATGGATGTTGAGGATGGAGCGGAGACAACGCTGGTGGAAGCGTTCTAGGAGCCGTAGGTGATGCCGGTAGAGGACCCATGATTCGGAGCCGAACAGGAGTGTGGGTATGACAACGGCTCTGTATACGCTTATCTTTGTGAGGTTTTTCAGTTGGTTGTTTTTCCAGACTCTTTTGTGTAGTCTTCCAAAGGCGCTATTTGCCTTGGCAAGTCTGTTGTCTATCTCATTGTCGATCCTTGCATCTGATGAAATGGTGCAGCCAAGATAGGTAAACTGGTTGACCGTTTTGAGTTTTGTGTGCCCGATGGGGATGTGGGGGGGCTGGTAGTCATGGTGGGGAGCTGGCTGATGGAGGACCTCAGTTTTCTTCAGGCTGACTTCCAGGCCAAACACTTTGGCAGTTTCCGCAAAGCAGGACGTCAAGCGCTGAAGAGCTGGCTCTGAATGGGCAACTAAAGCGGCATCGTCTGCAAAGAGTAGTTCACGGACAAGTTTCTCTTGTGTCTTGGTGTGAGCTTGCAGGCGCCTCAGATTGAAGAGACTGCCATCCGTGCGGTACTGGATGTAAACAGCGTCTTCATTGTTGGGGTCTTTCATGGCTTGGTTCAGCATCATGCTGAAGAAGATTGAAAAGAGGGTTGGTGCCAGAACACAGCCTTGCTTCACGCCATTGTTAATGGAGAAGGGTTCAGAGAGCTCATTGCTGTATCTGACCCGACCTTGTTGGTTTTCGTGCAGTTGGATAATCATGTTGAGGAACTTTGGGGGATATCCGATGCGCTCTAGTATTTGCCAAAGCCCTTTCCTGCTCACGGTGTCGAAGGCTTTGGTGAGGTCAACAAAGGTGATGTAGAGTCCTTTGTTTTGTTCTCTGCACTTTTCTTGGAGCTGTCTGAGGGCAAAGACCATGTCAGTAGTTCCTCTGTTTGCGCGAAAGCCGCACTGTGATTCTGGGAGAATATTCTCGGCGACACTAGGTATTATTCTATTTAGTAGAATCCTAGTGAAGATTTTGCCTGCAATGGAGAGCAGCGTGATTCCCCTGTAGTTTGAGCAGTCTGATTTCTCGCCTTTGTTTTTGTACAGGGTGATGATGGTGGCATCACGAAGGTCCTGAGGCAGTTTTCCTTGGTCCCAACAAAGCTTGAAAAACTCATGCAGTTTGGCATGCAAAGATAAAGATACATAACCAATGTTTTAGGTTTGAGCCCTTCATCAAGGTATGGACAAAATATCGGCAGGCATCCGAACAAAATGGTGGGGGAAAGGGGCAAGGGGAACAACACGTTTCCATGGGCAGGATGGGTAATAGGTGGACAATGGAGGGAGGGCACACCAGCAAACAAGGGGTTCTGTGAATGGAGAAGAGGGTGGAGAGCTGGAGGAAAGAAGACTGATGGATGGAAAAGAAAGAGGAAGTACAGGTAGGCTAGCAGAAACCAGAGAATGTTAGACATCCAGTTGGAGAGTGGCGAGATTGAAAATTAGATGTTACTCCTACAATTTATGGGTGGCTTTGGTTTGATGTACATGAAGCCACGGACAGACATTACAGTGCGGGAGTGGCGTGCAGAACTGAAATGCTTGGCCACATGGCGATCCCTGTTACCGATGTGGACAGAGCGAAAGGGTTCAATGATGTGATCTCCCAGTCTGAATCCAGTCTCTCCAATGTAGAAAAAGCCACAACAGGAGCACCGGATGCAGTAGATGACTCCCGTGAATACACAAATGAAGTGTCGCATCACTTGGAAGGACCTGTCTGAATACTGGTTCGAAGGGAGCCATTCTGAGAAATATTCCTTTAAGCAATGTGAAATAAAGAATATTCTTCTCAATGAGATAGAGGTGTAGAAGTACAGTGAAACAGGCCCTCTCCAGGGAACCTGAAGGGATAGATGGGGATAGATTTGCTAGCTGCTGCAGGCATCTTCTGCTGGGTATGAATTGGGCATTGAAGTGTGCCTTCTTTTAAGCACACACTACCCAAGCTGCAACAATCAAGGGCTGGGTTGAACCGAGCAGAGCTGGGAGTGCATTGCTGTTCACCAAGTTGGTGAAACTGGCTTGGAGTTGCTTTCCTGTTACCTTCTTGCTCTTCTGCTACCACTATTTCTGTCATCTGTAAGTGTTCAGTTCCGTTTTTGAAACAGTTTCAGATGATGAACAGTTCTCAGGAACTGAGCCTTTCATAACCTAGGGGCATCCCAAAAATGTCTGTACAAATGTAGATTGGAAACCTGTTAATAAGGAATACCCAATTGTGAGTTTCATTAGTGGAAGCATGGAGGATATGAGCAGGGAAGTCCTGCTGAACATGGTCAAACATGGGACTGGTCATCACATTACAGGAAGTATATGAAGACATTAGAAATTGATTTTTTATAAACAGTTTAAAGGGTTCTGAGATGAGGGATGGCTGTTAGAAATAGAAGCCAGAGAAGTTGTGATTTTTTCTTTAAAGAAAAGACTGAGAGAAGATTTAATAGAAGTGCAGAAAATGATGAGACATCATGCCAAAATGGATACTTGGACATTGTTCCTTTGGTGGAGGGGTTGAGGAATAGAGGTCAGAAGCATAAAAAGAAAAGGATCAAAAGTGACACAAGGTAAAGCTCATTAATATATTGCGTAGTTGACATCTGGAACACACTGTTTGCAGATGAGATCATAAGACATAGGAGCGGAATTAGGCCCATTGAGTTCGTACTGTCGTTCCATTAAAGCTGATTTACTATTGAGGTACAGGAAGTCCCATTGTGATCTTTAAGAGAGGAATAGATAAACATGTGATGAGGAAAAAATAAATCTACAGATAGAAAGTCAACAGGTGGGACTTGTGAGTTGCTGTGGTTGAGAGCAGGTCTGACTATGATGTGCCAATTGGCTCACATTGATGCTGTAACCATTCTGTAATTCTATGATAAGTGAACGTCACAGCACATAATAGCCTGAATACACCTGGGATTGTATGATCTCGGAAGCTAACCGGGCACAGGACTGGCCAATACTTGGAGGGGAGGCCACCTAGGAACACCATGTTTCTGTGAGGGGCAATTGACAAGATGGTAACCCTCTGTCTGCCTTACGGTAGAAAAAAGGTAAAGAATTTCACATATGTTACATTCTAAATGTTGTATTATGTGACAATAAGGAAACCTTTACCCTTTACCTTTACAACCCAATTTTGTATTTTGTTGTGATCCCTGATACAGAATTAAGGGAAAACCTTTCTGATGCATCAAAAATGGGTGAAATAAAATTTCTCGGCAATATTTGAATTTTAGAGTAGAATCTGAAAATCCCAGTGTCAATACTAGATTTTTTTCAAGCGTCACAATTTAACCTCAGTGACGGAATTCATTGTTTTTGTAATGAAAGGAATGTGAGAACCAATTAATACATGAATGAATAATCTTCAAGTCTAATTTTTCTCCCAATATAGTCAGTATGGTTTATAGAATTTTCAAGTTTCTGACCATTTTTTATTGCACAATAAAACAAAGCTTCTCAACCACCATCACATCCATATGTTTATTTCAAAAGTAAAGCTGGGTTTTTAAATCTAATTAATGACTGTTAAGTTGTGTGTATTTAAGTAATAAAACTTAAGACTATTTAAGTTTCAGACTATTCACTAAAACTGGTTGCGGTAACAGTCTGGCTTGCCCTACTCACAATTTTTTAGCATTGGAATTTCCAATGACGAAGGCTCAAATGCGTCCCCATCATTGGTGATTGGACACCAGCATTCTGTTACAGATATTTTAAAAAATTACAGTATGGGTGGCACGGTTGGCATAGCAATGCCTTTACAGCACTAGTAATTGGGATAGGATAGGGGTTTGAATCCTGTGCTGTCCGTAAGGAGTTTGCATGGTTCTCCCCGTGTTTGTGTGGGTTTTCTCTGGGGGTTCCAGTTCCCTCCCACCATTCAAAATGTACCAGGAGTGTAGGTTAATGGGGTGTAAATTGGGTGGCAAGGGCACATGACCCAAAGTAGCCTGCTACTGTGCTACATATGTATGTAGGTATGTATGTAGTACAAAGGGAAGCAATTCAAACCATTGAATCCATTGCAGAGTTTGCCCATATCAATGAAAATGATCTAGCCTCTAAAGAATAATTGAACAAAACACATTTCAAAATAATTTAACATAAATGGAACTGAGAACTAATCTCTATGACCTTGTGTTATACACTAAAGATACTGGTAAATTCAATCTTTTTTGTCTCTCTGAGCATGTAGCAATTGTATACCTTAGGTGGGAGCATTAGTACTACAGAATGTTGTAGCCTAGTCAACCATCCAAGCTCCTTGGAAAACAGATTTTCCTTGGATCAATTCGATCCACCAATTCAATCTTAGAAGTTAAATTAAAAGCATGTCCCATGTAACTATTCCAAGGTTAAAAAAGAGTCTTTCCCAGGTATCTAGTATTTTTTCTTAATGCTGATATTGGTCTGTGGAAAGATGTCAATCAACATGACTCAAGTTAAAAGATAATTCAAGTTAGAATAAAATAAACACTGGCAGATTATTAGGACCAAAACTTTGACATTATATTCTAACACTGTAACAAATAGTTCCAAGGATTAGGATAAGATTCATTTTATTTATTTTCATCCATCTGAATATTGAACGATGAGGTAAAGAAAATATGGTAAAACAAAACTTGAGTTGGCAGAGAATTTGCACCCAACAGAACAAGGCAGATGGCTGTGCGGAAGAATACAATCCCTGGATCAGGATGCTCCAATTATCAGGATTTTCCAATATGCAGTACTTATAGTTATTCAACTGACTTGCAAAACTCCCATATATACATGAGCTTCTACAATCAATATCCTTTATAAGGAAAGTGATACCTTATTACCTTAAAAGTCTGTGTTATACTCTTATTTTTGTATCACTTTTCCTGTTGAATTGAAGACCAGGAACTCCAAACAATATATTTGATGCACTCACTCAGTGTGAAACATGAAAAGCCGCCACAACTCCAAAATGTCAAAGCTCAAAGAGATGAAAGAATATAACATGACAGCAGAATTTGAAATTAAGAGGTTTCATATCCAAAGATAAAGAGCAAAATTGCTTCTTTCCAAATTGAGCATTTGGTGCCTGCTCTACTTATATGATTTGTTCACTTATCCTGGCCATTTGTCAGGTTCATGGGAGCTTTCAGAATAATATAAGGTAGTGAGACCATTTGTAAACATGTGACATCTCCAGTTGTCCTTTCTTGGCTGATGCCCAAACTGATTGATGGGTCCAACAGCTGAGAATAATTGATTAAATTCCAATGGAAGGGCAACTACTTGAAAGGATAACTCAGTTTTTCTCCCTCTACAAATGCTGCATGACCTGCTGACAATCTCCATGGTTTCATTTTTTTTCAGATTTCAGATTTTACTTCCAATTTTCAGCATCATTTTTCAATTACATGATCATCATTTGCCTTAGCAACAAAACAGAAAGACCGGATCATGTTCTCAGATGTAGGATTGTAGAATCAATACTGTCGAGTCAAGCTTAGATCTGTAAATGATTTGCTGAAAAGGGGTTTGTAACATAGGCTTGAGACAGTTTCTACCCTGAAATGCTGGAGGAACTCAGTAGGTCCATCGGAGGTAAAGATGCATTATTGATGTTTTGGAACTGACCCCTTCCTCAAGGTATGAATAAAGAAGAGCCAGGTGTCTCAAGCACTGCCAGACTATGATCTCCCACAAATTGGAGGAACAACACCTCATTCACTCTGGTACCCTCTAACCAGATGGCATTTACATCGACATCCAGTTTCCATTAGCCCCCCTCTCCCATTTTCCCCTATGTCTCCAGCGCACGCTCTCTCTCTCTCTCTCTCTCTCCCTCTCTCTCTCTCCCTCTCTCTCTCTTCCCTTTTTCCTCTGCCTCCTTTCACAGAGCCAAAAGCAAACCCCCTCCCCAATCATTTCTCATCTTTCCTATCTCTTGTCCCCTTATCATATCCAATTAAAACCTTTTGTCTGTGGGTCTGTACTCCTCCCCCTACCATTTTTCCCTTTTCACCAGTCTTTTAATAGAAGACCTCTCCTTTCTTTACTCATACCTTGAGGAGGAAGAGCTCAGGCCTGAAACATCAGTAATATATCATTACCTCCTATAGAGGTTGTGAGACAAGGTAAGTCCCTCCAGAATTCTGTGTTTTTACTCCAATCACAGCATCTGCAGACTTCATTTAAGACACTTTCAATCTTGTGGCAATATAGAAGCTTTCACAAAAGTAATGTTAGCATCATTAATATTTGTTATGAGACAAAAGGAAAAGAGTAATTTGCATAGGTGGCTGAGTAAATCCTAGAATCTAACTGAGAAAGATGGTTTGAGTTAGGGCGTAAGCAAAGCAGCCTATTTATAAGGTAAATGAAAATTATTGTTATAATTGGGATTGAAATTATTGGGATTATACCATATTGCTCATTTAATCTATTGCAAAGAATGGTGTCAGATAATGTGAATGTATCTAAAGAGTTTGATATTCCAGTTTTGATCTCCTCAATTGTGATGGAGCAATTTAATGTAGTAAAGTGTTTTACCTAACACTCTAGGCACAGGGTCAGAAATTCCAAATTGTTCCATCTCATATGGGTGTCAATTAATTAAAATAAAATAAAAATGACAGAAACCTGAAACACTCTGCAGGTCAGACAGCATTGAAAGGGAAATAAAGGGAACAAAGTCCTTTGCAACAGAAACATTGGCTTTCCTCTCTGTAAATTAATACTGGAAACTTTTAATACAGTTATAATAAATGTAGTCTGTTCACTGAGATGGAAAGATATAGAATGTAGGGCAGGCTCCAATAAAATTTACCATCTCCTCAACTGAGGAAGGATGGAGGGAGGTCAAAGCATTTTGTTAGTAAAGAGTTAAGGGAACAAAAACAATGATTACGGTTCAAAAGAAAATTGTACAGATAAAATATATGGGAAATTTCTCTGTAAAAAGAGAGCTCAAATCTTCACTTAAGATGTGTTTCCTCAAACACATATTGAAGTGCAATTTATTTTTGAGGAATTGGCTGTTGCTCTTTGCAACTTGATAGCCGACCTTTGTTCTATAAGAGAAATGGAGTTTCCTTTACATAGTTGCGAGATCAGTATTTGGCAGGAAGCAATTTAGTGGCATTTATATGGTTGGGGTGTGGAATCTTATGTACTTTCATGGATGAAAATTTTCATCTAAAATACTTGGAGTATTTTCTACAATATCTAATCTTCTCTCCAACAATATTCCCCAGTTCTAGTGAAGATGGCCAGCATAAATGTTAAAAAAAAAGAATTAAGAAAATAAACTTTCTGGAGAACCATTTACACATGCAAACTTCCATAGGTATTTTCTAGCAGGCACACTTTTTCTCATTTGAGTTGGGAGTTTCAAGTTTTTGACCAGAACTTCCAGTGACCGATTCAGGTATTTGATTCTTGTCAACACACTCGTCCATACGCTGCATTATTAAGTCCAACAATGCATTTATAGAGTCATCAATTCCGGTTCCAGTGGCTGCACTAGTTTCAAAGTAGGGAATTCTGTGGAATGAAGAGAAGATTAGCTAATCTTCCATTTTATTTGCAAGGAAATTATGTATGGCAAGGAAAACAAAAATGAGGAGTTTGCTTATTCATTTGATTGTTGGAACATATCCTTACACTCAACAACTTTCCCTTTGATTCCACTTAATCACTCCAGATTAAAAATGTAGCTATGGGAACTCACATCAGTCCTAACTAGACCTGTATTTTTGTGGATATATGGACAGATCGAGTTGCAGGTTTAACTTTTTTTAAAATTTAGACATATAGCACGGTAACAGGCCATTCTAGTCTGTTAGGCCGTTATAGGAAGTGCCACCCAAATTCCCCAATTAACTTAAACTCCCGTATGTTTTGAAAGGTGGGAGGAGATCGGAGCACCTGAAGGAAACCCACATAGACATGCGGAGAAAATACAGATACCTTACAGATAGTGCCAGATTCGAACCCCGGTCACTGGCGCTGCAACCTCAGCATTGTGCCAACCTCAGCACTAACTGTGCCACCTTGTACCTGTCCAAATATCTTTTAAATGTGATGTGTCCCTGCCTCTACCATTTCCTCTGGTAGCTTGTTCCATATACCTAACAGCCTCTGTATGAAACAGTGTCCTTCAGGTCCTTTGAAAACCTTTCTCCTCTCACCTTACATCTTTGCCCTCCAGTTTTAAATTTCCCCTGTCCTAGGGAAAAGGCCTTCATAGATAGATGTCCTTACATAGACATACTGTAGATAAATTTACCTTATCCAAGCCCCTCATGATTTCATATACCCCAATAACATTCCCCCAACATCTTTCACAACCCCACAGACTCATTCAGTTGTCTTGACTATACATTCTGTTACCCTGTTTCCAGTAACAATACTCTTTCTCAATTTCTTAATTTCCATTGTATTTGTTCCATTGGTGAAGCCTTCTGCTCTGATGCCTTGGAAATGTCTTTTATCATCCTGAAATGTAACTTCCCTCTGCCAGAATCAATGAATCTCTTAGTTAAGTGCTCTATTTACCTCATCCAGGCACTTACTCCTTTTCCTAGATCAAAAATAAAATACCTCTGGTACTTGTATTCTACCCCACCAGTTCTCACATTCAGAACATTGGTCTTCACCATTTCCAGTGTGAACCCAGCTAATGATTCCTGTATCATTCCCATTCTTCTCAAGCATAAAACCATCATGCAACAGACATGGCAGCATAAACCACTATCTGAGGTTATATTCCAGTTGCTTCCTGTCTGCAACAAATAAGAAGGCACCAGTGATAAAATAATGATTTCTAATGAGTCTGGAAGTCAGTGAGTATTCTATCAAACTTCCACAGGTGCACTGTAGAAAGTATACTGGCAGATTCAGTAATTCTAATGCCCTGGAATGCAGAAGGCTGCATAAGGTACTAAACATAGTCAGGTCCATTCAGGCTCTGATCTCCCATCCATTGAAAGCATCTATGTGTAGTGCTGCCTCAAGAAGACACCCAACATCATAAAGGACCCCATCCTTTTGGTCACAACCTCTTCTCATTGTTACCTTGGGTAAGAAGGTATAGAAATTTGAAGCCCAACACCTTTCAGTTCAAGAACAGTTTATTTGCAACAGCTATCAGGATCTTGAATCTCCCCTTGTTACACTAATCAGGGACTGCTCCAATACCACCAAAAGACTGTCTGCAGAATTGCAAAGTCACTTTTTTCTTGCACAAGGATAACTGTGAATTTTGATTATCATTTATCTTTTGTATTTCATGTCTTTTATAATTCAAATTATGCATACTATTGCAGACTTTTATTTTAAGTATTTGTTCAACTACAGTAAGCAAGAATTTCAGTGCATATGTACAATACATATGATAATAAACACATTTTCAGTATTGTTATGAGTGTACAATTTACTTGTGAAGCAGTAACAAGTTTCTAATTCACGCCACCACCAAAAGTTAAAAATCACACCCATTTTAATTGACAAGTTTTCAAAAATGCTTCTGACAGGTCATATACAGAACACAGTTATTTACAATTGTTTGTTCCCAAACATACTTGATCAGAACAAACAATTTGCCACTGTCTGTGCTCCGAGAGAGCAAATAAAGAAATGACCATTTCAGCAAGCATAAGACTCACCCATATTTTTCTGCAAGCTCTTTTGCTTGCTTCTCGTCTACCTCCCTCTGATGAGATAAGTCTGCTTTGTTCCCAATTAAAACCACATCAGGATTCTCACAGTATGCATTTGCTTGAAGCTGACCTGAATGAAAAAAACAAGTAAAGAATAATTAGTAACCCAAGCAAACTGTAGGTGGCAGCGAGGAGTCTGAGATATTTCAAAGCAGGAAATTCAGAGCTAAATGCCGCTTGGCAAGCCAAAACAGCAAGAAACTTAAAACACATCTTTGAAGAAGTATGACATAGTCATAGACTTCACAGCCCAGAAACAGGCCCCTTTGGCCCATCTTGTCCATAATGCCCATTTGCCTGGTTTCGTCCTTATCCCTCTAAATCTTTCCTACACATGTACATATGTAAAAGTGTAGAAAGAGTTTAGAAGGATATACATGTACCTAAGTCCCACCTTACCCATCTTCATCTTATAATACAAGCCCCTCAGTTATAGCAACATCACTTTGAATATTTTCTGCACACCCTCCAGTTTAACAATATCCTTCCAATAGTTGGGTGCCCAAAAATTGTTCACAATACTTCAAGTATTGTATCAACAGTTGCATTCTGGCCTCCCTTCTCCTGTTCTCAATGCCCTGACCAATGACGCCAAGCATGCCAGACACTTTCTTCACCCTCCTGCCCATCAACGTCACCTCTTTCATGGAACTCAATACCTATAATCCCAAGAGTCTTTTTCTCTACAAAGCATTCTGGCCTCCCTTCTCCTGTTCTCAATGCCCTGACCAATGACGCCAAGCATGCCAGACACTTTCTTCACCCTCCTGCCCATCCACGTCACCTCTTTCATGGAACTCAATACCTATAATCCCAAGAGTCTTTTTCTCTACAAAGCATCACAGGGAACTACCATTGACAGTGCAAGTATTACCCTAGTTTAACCTACAAAAGTGCAACAGTTCAAACCTGTCCAAGTTAAATTACATCTGCCATTGCTTGGACCATTTTTCTGTTTTAATCTTAGATAACCCTTTTCACTGTCCATTAAACCAGCAATTCACCAATTTTATCCACCAATGCACTAACTATGCTTTCCCCATTGATATCAAAGTCATTAATATAGATGACAAACAACAGTGGACCCAGCTCCGTTCCCAATGGCACACCACTGGTCACAAGCCTCCAATATGAGTATCAACCCTCCATTTGTGATCCTACCATCAAGCCAAATCTGTATCCAATTGTCCATATGGAGTACCTGCTCTGTCCTCATCACTTCTCTTGGTCACAAAGAATGGAAGCATTGTGGACAGTGAGGAAGGCTTTCGAAGCTTGTTGGGAGAAGGGACTGAGAAATAGCAGATGGAATATAATGCAGGCAAGTGTGAGATGTTGCATTTTGGAAGGACAAATTAAGAAAGGACATACACAGTAAATGATAGGTCACTGAGAAGTGGAGTAGAACAGAGGGATCAGGGAATACCGAAACACAATTTCTGAAAGTTGTGCGAAAGGTAGATAGGGTTATAAAGAGAGCTTTTGGCATATTGGCCTTCATGAATCAAAGTATTGATTGAGATGTTATGGTAAAGTTGTATAAGACTTTGATGAGGCCAAATTTGGAGTACTGTGTGCAGTTTTGGTCACCTAACTACAGGGTAGATATCAATAAGATTGAAAAAGTGCAGAGAAGATTTACTAGGATGTGAAAGGGAAAGATTAAATAGGTTAGGACTTTACTCCCTGAAGCATAGAAGAATGAGAGGTATTTAAAATTATGAGGGGGATAGACAGAATAATTGTAGATAGGCTTTTTTCCACTGAGGGTAGGTGAAATACAAACCTGAGGACATGGGTTAAGGGTGAAAAGGGAAAAGTTTAAGGGAAATATGAGAGGGAACTTTTTCACACAGAGGGTGTTGGGAGTGTGGAATGAGCTGCTTGCTAAAGTGGTGAATACGGGCTCAAATTTAACATTTAAGAAGAATTTGGACAGGTACATGGATGGGAGGGGTATGGAGGGCTATGGACTGGGTGCAGGTCAGTGGCACTAGGCAGAATAATAGTTCAACACAGACTAGAAGGGCCAAAGGGCCTGTTTCTTTGTTGTAAAGTTCTATGTTTCTATGTTTCTAAAGCCATGTCTGATTGTCCTTAATTCGTCTTTGATTTTCCAAGTGCATGTAGATCCTATCTCGTAGGATCTGTCCAGTAGCATACTCACAAATGATGCTAAACTCCCTGGTCTGTAGTTCCCTGGCTTACTTTTCCAAACTTATGTTTTAAAATAAAGCACAATACGAGCTCTCTCCTGTTCTCAATGATGATGCAAATATTTCTTTCAGGGCTCCTGCAGTTCTTTCCCTAGCTTCCCATAATGTCCCAGGAGGCATTTGATCAGGTCCCAGGGATTTATCCACCTTAATATGTTTAAAACCTCCAGCACCTCCACTTCTGTAGTATGGGTTCTCTTCCGGGTATCACGATTTAGCTTTTCAAATTCCTTCGCCTCTATATCTTCCTCCATGGTACACACAGATGAAAAACTTGTTAAGAGCCAAAGTCATCTCTTGTGGTTCCATACGTAGATGGTCATTAAGGGACCCTATTCGTTTCCCTACTTACTCTTTTACCTTTCATATACTTGTAGAATCTTTTGGGATTCTCCTTAACCTTTTTTTTTTTACAGAGCCACCTCCTGATTTCCCTCTTAAGTGAACTTTTACGTTTTCTATTCTGCTCAAAGGATTCACTTGATGTCAAGTGTCTATAACTGAACATATGCTTTGTTGATTTTTTTTTTTTGCCAGGTCCTCAATATTTCTGGTCATCCAAGAGTTTGTTTGATCAGCTGCCTCTCTGCCACTTTTGACATGACCTCCTCTGCCACTGGTGGGTTATGGTCACCAGAGTGTACTTTCAATGGAGCAGATTACCTGCAACTTTTTGCCAAGGTTTCTTTCTTCCACCTGGTGTGACAAAGACACTGAAGATGTATGGGGACACTCTAAATATGTATTAGCATTTCAGAATTTTCACTGCTTGGTAAAAAATGCTGGAAATTGTTGTTTAACAGCATGGGTGAGTGGATAACGCCTTACCATATAAAATATATATAATTATGAGAACACAGGAGCAAGAGTAGGCCACTTGGCTCACAAATCTGCCTCACCATTGGACATGGGGGTAATCGATTTGCCCTGGACCTCACTGCCCCATAACTTTCAAATTCCACACCCCTGATCTTTTTTTCTTAAAAAAAAAAGCTGCTGTGCTTAAAAAAGTTGATTTCTCACATTTCCTCAAACTTGGGCTGATCTCAGTTAAGTCTTGACCACCGACAAGAATGGAGACATTTTTGAAAGGCTATAAAAATTCATCTGACTCATCAACCAGGCAAGTGCCTGGTTTGAGAAAGTTTTCCATTGTTAACTCAATGTTCTTGAGGAGACTGTAAGTTCGCAATAACCACTGCCTTGACAGGGTTACCCACATTCCAACAACTAACTAAAAACTGTTTCAGTTATTTCAACAGGAAAGTCTGTAGACACTGTAATATAGTAGAACAATAGACAAAAGTGCAGGAGAAACTCAACAGGTCACACAGCATCTATGGGAAGTGGAGGATAACAAACCCCTTTGACCTAAGCAAAAGGCAGACAGGTGCCTGAATAAAAACATGGTGGAGAGGATAGGAGGGAGGAAGGGGGGGTGGGGTGAAGGAGCACAGGCCAACAGCTCATCAGTGGATATGGGTGTAAGAGCGCAAGAGAAAAAGCTGAGGTTATGGGGGAGGGGGTGGTCCCTGAATGAATAGGGAAGAGGGATGGGAGCTGTAAGTTATAATTATTCTCTGCTCTGCAGGTTTTCAGCGCATTGATGGTATTCTGAAGAAAGACAACATTTTCTTTGATCTGGATTTGTGAACTTAGAATGTGCGTGTTCTAGGCCTTCACTTATAATTCTCATTAAAGGTCACTAATTCATTCATATTTCCAAGGCTTTTTTAAACATGTATCAGGCCAAGATCATGGTTGTTGCCAGATATCTTATGATAAAATATTTAGTACTTTTGGCCTCCAAGGCTGTTATATCCTATCATATCTCCAAATCCCAACGCATCCAAATCTCAAATTGCATAAAGTACTAAAATGAACCTATGATTGTGTGGTTCAAAATGGTAATGGTATTTTTCTCAACCTTTCTCTGATCTCAGCACAGGAGTCTAAAACGATTTTCAATTCTCTATCACCAGTATGATTTAAAATCTCATTTGAACTGTGCAAGAGCATCACTGGCAAAGTTGGCAATTTATAACTGTCCCATTGTCCTGGAGAAGGCAGTGGTGAGCAGGAACTTTAATAGGATAAATGGTTTACACTGGAGGTAAAACATGAAAGTCTGCAAACAATGTCATTAAAGTAAAAACACAATAGAGAAACTGAGCAGGTCGAACAGTGTAGCAAAGTTAAAAATACATAACCAATGTTTTGGGCTTGAGTCTTTCTTAAAGGTATAGACAAAATGTCAGCAGGCGCCCAAACTAAATGGAGGGGGAGAGGAGCCCGGTCCCACAGGCAGGAGGAAATTGGTGGATAAGGGAGGGAGGTCACAGCATCAGGCAGGTGAAGAGGAGAAGGCTCTGTGAATGGAGAGGGAAGGAGGTGGAGAGCTGGAGGAAAGAAGACAGAGGGAATGGGAGGGAAGGGAAAACTAATTTCCTAGCCCAGTTCAAATTCACTTCAATTTCATGAGTGTCAATTTCAACTTGGTGTCTCTTATGTGTGGCATAATCAAACCTTCCTGGAGGTCCTTAAGTAAAATATACAAAGTTATTCCCTCGTCTATGTTTCTGGTCATCTCTTCAAAAAAATAAACAAACATGCTCCTCAGGCAAGGCACTCTACAAAGCGATGCTGGCTCTATTTAATCATTTCAAACGTGTTCAGTTCCTCTATCCATGCTGTCAATCTAGTATTATCCTAATAATAGATGTGAGACCAACTACTTTATGATTTGTGGATTTTCCTCTTCTTTGAAATAGTGAAGTGACATTAAATCATTGTTCCAAACTTGGGAAGATTATGTTCACATCTGCCTAATTGTACTATGGATGAATATCATTTGGTCTTGCAGTTTTATTATATTTTATATAGGTGACATTGTTCTTTTTTATTATTGTTACTGACACCTGATCATTATTGGACAGCAAAGATACATTTTATCGATTACACTTCACCACTGAACAGTATCGTCCCCTTGAAACTGATCATCAGTCTCCAAGACCTGGGACTCAATATTCTACTGTATGACTGGATCCTTGATTACCTCACCTACCAACTACAATCAGTGATGATTGGTAAGAACATCTCTTCCACAATCTCCATCAGTACTGGAGCACCACAGGGCTACACTCTTAGCAGCCTGCTCTACTCATTTTACACTGATGTCTGTGTGGCTCAGTATGAAAACAACACCGTCTACAAATTCGCTGATGATACTATAGATTGTTTAAAAATGGTGATGAGTCAGCTTATGGGAGGAAAATTGAAAACTTGGCTGAATGTTGCACCAACAATGACCTCACACTTAATGTTACCGAAACCAACAAGCTGATTGTTTACTTCAGGAAGGGAACACCAGATGTATACAATACTGTGATCATTGGGGGATCAAAGGTGGACAGGGTGAGCAAACTTAAGTTCTTGGGAGTCACTTTCTCAGAGAATCTTTCCTGGATCCAACACACTGATGGCATTGAGACGTAAGCACATCAGAGTCTCTACTTCCTCAGGAGTTTGCAGAGGTTTGGTATGAGATCGGAAGCCCTGGTAAATTCATACAGATGTGTGGTGGAAAGTGTGCTCACGAGCTGCATCACATTACCCTTGAGCATAAAGCCCTGCAAAAGGCAGTGGACTTATCGCAGGATATCATAGACAAACTCTTTCCCACCAAAAAGAACATCTACAGCGAAAGCAGGTGTCGGAGAACGACAGCAATCATTAAGGATCTACAACACCCAACAAATGCTCTGTTCTCACTGCTACCACCAGGAAAGAGGTATAGGTACCACAAGACTCACACCATCATGTCCAGAAGCAGCTGTTACCCCTGTACTATCAGACTCCTCAACAACAAACCCAATCAGGAATTCATTTAAGGGCTTTTACTTTTGCATTTTATTGTTTGTGTTTCTTTTCTCCTCTCTGTATTACACGATCAGTTCCTTACATTCATTTATTTGTTTACATGCATAGATTGTGTACAGTTATTTTTTTGCCTGGCCTGCAGGAAAAAGAATCTCAGGGTTGTATGCGATGTCATGTATGTACTCTGACAATAAATCTGAAATCTGAATTTTTTTCTGTTCATTTTATTAAGTGTTTGTCCCTCATACAATATTAGTTTTCTTGTTCAGTATCTAACTGTACACCAGAATGTGTATATGGATTAACTGAAGGTGTTCAAATAAATGAAGTTATGATGTTTTCAAGGCAAGTTGAGAGAAATTCCAACTCACAATTACCCAATTGTTTCTAAGCATTTTTGCATTTCTCCATGTAGACAGAGAGGTTAGCTCGATCAATGACCACACACAGACATGAAGCACATGGCATGTGTCCTGAAACCTCCAGCATACAACGACATGCTTTTGGCCCAGATCCAAGGCTGGAATTGAGGGAGGAGACTAGGACTGTCAGCCTTTATTGGAAAAACTATGGAGAGGAGTTACCAGATCTGAGGCAGGCCAGCCTGAGCAGTCCATTGAGGTATTCCACCACACAGCCTTCAAAAAATAACTTTAATTGCAGCTGTTTACACAGTAACTTACTTATCCAGTTTCTCACATTCAGGAAACTCTGCTGATTGGTTAAGTCAAAGACCAGTAAAAATCCCATGGCATCCCTGAAGAAAGCAGTGGTGAGACTTCGAAACCTGCCAAAAGAAAACAAATGCATTGCATTGAACCATTTCCAAAATCCATACTTCAGTCAGGCAATCAATCATCATGGTTTGCCAAGATGAAATGTCTCATTGAAGAATTTCTATCTTTGCAAATGAGTCACTTAAATTTATAGAATATAATGTTTTGAGCATTACTTCCACTTTGCAGTGATAATTCGGCTTCATGGAATTCAAATGTGGGTCTCAAGGAGAATTATAGAGTGGGATAGAAACCAGAATACCACTCATAAAATAAGAAATTGTGAAAATTATAGAAAAGCCTTTGTAATGCCACTTTATATGACTAAGCAAGGAAGGAATGGCCTATTAAATATACGTTTAGGTTTCAGTCTAAGTAATTTAATTATTTAGAACTGATGGTACTCAGAACAAAACTTTGCATGATAGGCTTTGCATTAGTGAATGCAGCTCATTGTCTGAACAATGAGTGAAAGAATGAAGGGCGGCACAGTTGGCTCAACACCTTTACAGCACCAGTGGTCGGGACCTGACCGGGGTTTGAATCCCACACTGTCTGTAAGAAATTTGTATGTTAACCCTGAGTCAGAGTGGGTTTTCCCCGGGGTCTCCAGTTTCCTCTCACCATTCAAAATGTACTGGAGGTGTAGGTTAACGGAGTGTAAGTTGGCCGGCACAGACTTGTGGGTCGAAATGGCCTGTTACCATGTTGTATGTCTAAATTTATAATGTTTTTAAATTTAGGAGGAATCAAGCTGCTTGCTCATTATCTCGCTTACAACCTGCTGAAATCCATTTACAGAAAAGCAACATTTTCCAAATGTTGTAATTCAGAAATAAAAACAAACAAAATACAAGGAATGAATAACAATGTCACCTATATAAAATATAATAAAACTGCAAGACCAAATGATATTCATCCGATCTCATACCAAACCTCTGCAAACTCCTGAGGAAGTAGAGACTCTGATGTGCTTACTTCTCAATGCCAGGTGCCATCGGCAGAACGAGGAAAAGATTTAATGTTCGAAATGGAAAAAGATTGGGGAGCAAAGCAGAGAGGAATGAAAGAAGAGAGAACAAAGAGTTTCAATGTCACCTTAGTAGTTATCAATGAATAGATCCTGAGAGGGTAAGAAGCCAAACAGAGAAGTCCAGGTGGATTTGGATTTCTGAAGAGAGGCAAATTATAGATTGGGTGACACCTTTGCAGAATGGTTCCATGCTGCCCTCAAGAGAGACACTGAGCTCCCAGTTGTCTGTCACTTTAATTTTCCAACCCAGCCTTGCTTGGCCTCTCTGAATTTAGACCCAGACATTGTTGCAACGACTCCCATCCTAAAGTCATGGAACAGCATCTCATCTTCCAATTGGCACAAGACTTAACACTGGATTCAGCATTGTCATGCAACCAAGCCTTTCAGTTTGTGTCAGAACTGACCAAATATCACAAAAGGTCATCAGCCTGTAACATTTTCTCTTTTCAGAGAAATTATTGACTTGCTAAGTTTTTCTTGAGTCTCTTTTATTTCAGTTTCAAGGTTCTGTATTGTTTTATGTCTCTCAGTTCGAGCATCTCCTACTTTCTCATTTATCTCCTTCTATTTATGTCTCCTCCAGACATGTTATTTGTGATTAAGAAACCATTATTATTGCCTCTTGGCAAGCACCACAATTGCTTCTGCCATTTACTCTGCATTGGTTTCAACCCTATCATCGTCAACCTCTTCTGTGTAACTTTAACACCTCAACCTCGCTCCCTCCCTTCATATATTGTCTGATCTGTTGAGCACTTCCACCATTGTCTGTTTTATTCCAGATTTCCAATATTCACAGCTTTGTTTTTCTTAATTGATATTCTGGAACTCAGTCATTGATATTGAAGTTGTTAGTCAATGAGGTGTTGGACATTTTCTGTGGCAGCCAAACAGCCCGCAGTGTTTGTTTGGACATCCCATCTGTAAACTTCATTTTTACATCGGTGGACAGCGAAGTGTCCACCCACACAAGTAGAAGCAGCCCAGACTGAGTGCCCAGAGTTGCATCGCAAATGTTAGATCAGTTTTGGGGAAACTTGTCATAGACAGCACCCGAGGTGAGGACTGAACCCAGGCCTCCGGCACTGTGAGGGAATGACTCTGCTAGGTGCACCACTGCATCACCCATTCATCCATCCCCAGTTGCTCCAGTGCCAAGGATACAGTTAAAGATGGGCACAAAAAGGCCAAAGGACCTCATTCTGTGCTAGGGTGGCCATTCCAAAGGAAGACATGATCATAGATTACCGTATATTACTATATATATGCACACAATGCGTTTGCATTTGTTGTTTTTCCAATACCGTTTAATTTTTAAAAGATTATTTTACCATATATATATGGTAATATATAGTAACCTATGACTATGTCCTCCTTTGGAGTAGCCACCCTAATTGCTGTGCCTTTAACTTCAATAATTCTCTGCTTCTGTCTCTCAAGCCTTCTCTACCAGTAAATTATACTGCAGGGCACTGGCCTGCTGCACAGGATAATAGACTGCCGAGATTTTGCACGGAGCCAACAGAGTCTAAGGTTGGAAATATATTTCAGACAAAAACCCTTTCATTTAAAACCTTCTCTGCGATTCTCTCTTAGGTCTCTGATATGCAGCCACCTAATTGTAGCCCAAACCCTCCTTTTATCACATCCCAAACTCTATCCTATACTATTAGAGGGCAGATGATAATATTGATCTTAACAATTCATGTTAACTTTTACTTTCATGTGAATGCTATTTTTGCCACTTAAGAGATAAACTCACTGTTTGGTTTTATTATAGGGAAGAAATAAAATACACTACGAGTTTAATTAGGTGCAGTAACAAAGTAATGGGGGTTAATCAGTTTTCTTTTGAACTGGTTGCATTTTCCTTCAGTGACCTTCAAGTAGGGGAGGGCTGAAAGGGAAGGATTTGTTTGGTTTTTCAAGGTTGTTATTAACAATTTATTTTTTCTTCTTTTGTTTTGCAGCAATGATTCACAGATGCGGCCTCTGGACTAAAGGTGAAACATGTCCATTCATTTTGTTCTATATGTAAATAATGGCACCTATTAAAATTATATTATGGAATTTGAATGGGCTTAATGGGCCCATTAAAAAAAGGTTACTTGCTTATATTAATCATTTAAAGGCAAACATTACATTCTTTCAAGAAACACACATTAAAAAGGCAGATGTAGATAGACAAATGTTTAAATGGGCAGGGCAATGTTACCATTCATCTTCCAAAGCTAAAATCAGGGTGTCTCCTTTTAAATTCAACAAAATGTCCCATTTCTACTCCATAATAACATCATAGATAAAATGGGGTCCTATATCATCCTCACTAGGGCAATACATAAATTGATTGTTTTAGTTAATATTTACGCTCCGAATGAATGAACCAGGATTTTTTTTCAAAGATTTGTTGCCTTTTTACAGGATTTATCTAAATATTCACTAATTTTAGGTGAGGATTTTAAATGTTGTCTGAACATTTGAGTAGTGAATGTTTGGAATTCTCTAACCAGGGAAGTGGTTGAGGCTGCTTCATTAAACATATTTAAAATTCGGTTAGATACATTTTTACATGATAGAGGAATTAGGGGATATGGGGAGAAGGCATGTAGGTGGAGTAGGGTCATAAATTAGATCAGCCATGATCTTAATGAATGGTGGAGCAGGCTCGATGGGCCATTTTTGGCCTACTCCTGTTCCTACTTCCTATGTTCCTATGTTCCTATGACCATACTTCAAATAGAAAGGTTAATCTCTCCAAATCAGCTTTGGCAATACAGTCTTTCTTATCCAATAAGGGAGTATCTGATATATGGAGATTTTAAAATCCCTCTAGTAGAGATTTTTCTTGTGTGCACCGTGCTTACACCAGGATAGAATATTTTAAATTGATCATCAATTGATTAACATGATTAAATCATGCGAATATCAAGGCAAAGTTATATCAGACCATGCTCCAGTAATTTCAAATTTGGAGCTTCCAAGTATTCCAAGTGCTAAAAAACAGTGGTGATTTAATACCATATTACTTAAGAGCAAAGAGGTTTAGACTTTTTCGAAAATCAGATTCAATTTTTTCTTGATAGTAATTCAATCCCAGAGATTTCCAACTCAATAATCTGGGATGCAGTGAAAGCCTACTTACATGGTAAAATTATTTCATATACAGCTAGAATAAACAAGAAGACCAGAAAGAAAGAATAGATTTTATCAATTAGATTAAACAGATTGACCTAAAATTTGCCCAAAGTAGAGACCCAGAGTTATTTAAGGTGAACTGAATGCAAAACTAAATTTGATCTGCTTTCCACTAGTCCAATTGAACAACAGATATTGAGAATGAGTCAATTTTATATTCATGGAGAAAAATCTGGAAAATTACTAGCCAATCAATTGAAAGCTATTTCAATTTAAAAAAAATCAAATTAATAGGATTTCTCTCCCTAATGGTTCAATAGCCGCTAACCATTCTAAAATAAATAATGTTTTTAGAGATTTCTATTTTAAATTTTATTCTTCTGAATTTAACAATGAATATTATCTGATTAATTATTTTTTTTTACATAATTTGGATATACTGATGATATTCCAGGAAAACCACCAAAGTTTGGAAGCTCCAATTTCACAAGAAGAACTGCAAAAAGCAGTATCAGGCAAATCTCTGGGTCCAGAAGGATTTCCAGTGAAGTTTTACAAATTACTCTCTAAACAACATATTCTGCAACTAAACCTAGTACTGAATTATTCATTTTGAGAAGAGAAATTACCTCCTTCTTTTAGCGAGGATGCCATTTCTGTGATTTTTAAAAGAGGAAAGATCCTAATAATTGTGTGTCCTACAGACCGATTTCTTTACTCAATGTTAACCATATAACCATATAACTGTTCATGGCACAGAAACAGGCCATGTCGGCCCTTCGAGTCCACACCGGTTCACTCGAATAACTCCACTAGCTCAACCCTCCCACTCTCTGTCCATAACCCTCCAACTCCCTCACCTCCATATACACATCAACCTTCTCTTAAATGACAGAAGGGACCCTGCCGCAACTATCTCTTTTGGAAGATCATTCCATTCTGCCACCACTTACTGAATGAAAAAGCATCCTCTAATATTTCTCCTAAAGTTTTGCCCCCTTACCCTTAAATCATGCCCTCTTGTTCCAACCTCCCCTGACCTTAGGGGAAAGACTCTATTTATAAAAAATTTTAGCATATAGATTCAAGATTATTTTATCAGGAATAATAAATTTAGACCAAATGGGTTTTATAAAAAATACATAATATTCATAGATATTCACTTTGAGACATAGTTAGTCCTAATTTATGTCTGACCAATTTAATATTATCCAACAAAAATAACATCAGGTCCTGCGGGAGTTTAACCCCTAAAATTTTGTCCAAAAAAATTCCTACCTCTAACCAATAAGGTTTTACTCAAGGACACTTCCAAGTAGAATGCAAAAGCAAACCAACTTCATGACCACATCTAAAACATAAATCTGATAATATTGGATGTAATTGTTAATTTTTTTTGTGGAGTTAAGTATAATTGATGCAAAAAATTATATTGAGCAAGTCTATACCTAACATTAATAATTTTTGTCATATTTTCTTTACATAATTGCATTCTGTCATTTTCATCTATTTGTTTATTTAAATCAACCTCCCATCTGAACTTAGGAGCTTCTTTTTGTACATCTCCAAAATGAACATATTCAAGTCACCCTTACATATCAATAATTCTAATTCATTCTGTCTTGGTAGTATCAAATTAGGACCTAGCCTATCTACCAAGAAAGCCCTAATCTGATAATAACAGAAAAAGGTATTATTTGGAACATTCATTTTTCCTTCATTCATTGAAAAGTAATAAATTTACCAGCTTCAAAACAGTCTTCTATTTTTCCTAATCCCCATTCAACTCCAAATCTTCAAAAAATGATTATCCATAGAACAAGGAAGGTATATTTTGGTATAAATGCATTTTTCAAGAAATCAGACCTTTTCCTCCTATTTCTTAATCTATTTTATTCCATAATTAATCAAATGTTTCAAAATAGGCATATCTCTACTTCCTATTAACAATTTTGAATTCCTTTTGTAAATAAAATCCTACATGTTGTTTGCTCCTATTTTACTCAATTCTATTGAAATTTTACAACTAGCTTTAGCTGTTTCTTGGAAGTGTATAGCCATTACTTAGAAATCAGATACAGATTTAGGGATGGAGAGATGGCATGCTGAGTTGTGCACTAGTATTCCACTTGAGAAAGTAACTTATAATTTATGTAATATGTATCTTTTTTTAAAAATATGGAGCCCATACTTACAACACATTGGTTTGATAATTTGAAAGCCCATCCTGTTGGTAGCCCCCAGTTCCATTATTAGTAGTATTCATACTTTAGATTTTTTTTGACAGTCTCCCAACTCTTTCTTTTTTCCTTTATTTTCTTTGATATACTCTGAGGAGGAGGATGAGTGGGTGGGGGGAGGTGGAAGGCAGGGAGGTTTATATAGATAGATAGATATAGATAGAAATATATATAGATACACACACACACACACACACACACACACCTGTGTAGTTTTTTTCTCTCTTGTAGCTTTATTGAATATGTATACATAGTTGTGTTTTTAAAATTCTTAAATAAAATGTTCAACATAATATTCATAGATTAATGAATATTATATATTCTCCTACTCATCCTAATGAATATATTCCTTCCTTAGATGCTGAAGAAGCATTTGATAGAGTAGAATGTGAATACCTAATTGCCACTATAGTAAATTTAATTTTGCACCAGATTTTATTCAATGGATAAAACTTTTATATGCATCTCCAATAGCATAAATCTTTACTAATTTGCAACAATCAAAGCTTTTTAAAAAAAATTACAACAAGGCATGAGACAGGGTTGCCCTCCCCCCCAAGCCCTCTGGTTCTTGATTTAATAGTTGAGCTGCTAGCTGTTGTTATAGGAGCAAATGAAGGTTTAGAAGCTTGTTTAAAGCACCTATTAAGCATAGATTATCTCTATATGTAGATGATCTTTAACTTTTTGTGTCCACTCCAGAGGTATCCTTACCAAAGATATTGACATTACTTATATGCCTTAGTAAATCCACAGGATGTAAATTTAATCTGCATAAAAGTAAACTATTACCACTAATACTCTATATTCTAATTATCCTTTTAAAAGAGAGAAAGATTAATTTTAATATCTAGGTATTATGATAACTAAGATTTTTGTTTTAAATCTTTTTAAAGAAAACTTTGTAGTTCAATCAAACTAAAACAATATTTTCTGGATGGTCATTACTTTCCCTAACTATGATAGGCCATATTAATTCAATTAAAATGAATATTTTACTAAAATTTTTATACTTCTTTCAATCATTACCAATTTTTTATTTTTATGTCTTTCTTTGACACATTTGAATCATCTATTATGTCATATATATGGCAAGAAAAGAAACCAAGAATAAATAAAAGTTATCGTCAGAATACAAGAAATGATGGAGGACTGTTTTTACCTATTTTTAGATTTTATTATTGGGCAATGAACATAAAGAATATGTTATTGTTTTTACAGTTTGGTAATAGAGATGACTACCCCAAATGAATAGAAACAGAATCGAAATCCCTTAAGAATACTTCCTTATGGGCAGTATTGGGCTCACCTTTACCTCTCTCTATTCCAGAACTTACAAAGAATTTAATAATGAGACATATATTGAAGATTTAGAGTCAATTTATAAATTCTTTTGGAACTATGGAATTTATATTTACTAGTCCTATTCTATTCAATTACTTATTTCAACTTGCCATTTTAGATACAAACTATGAAGAATGGGATAGTTTAGGAATTAAAAAACTTTTAACGATCTTTTTATCCAACAAAATTTTGCAATGATGACATGTCAAACAGATATTTTTTTAGATATCAAATTAGACATTTTATTCATTGCAAACTTTCAGTATTTCCATATCTTCCAGTTCCAAATTTCATAGACAAACTTTTTGAAGTACAGTTTGTACATGAAGGAATAATATCCACGTTATAAAATATTGAATTCAAAAACAGTCTCTTTAATTGAGATCAAAACTGAATCGGAGAATGATCTCAATATGTCTATTTCAGATGAAGATTGGGTTTCAATTTTGGCTCTTATCCATGACTCACCTCTTGTGCTAGGGCACAGTTTGATTCAATTTAAAGTAATGCATAAAGTACCTTTTTCTAAAGTTATGCTCAGTCAAATTACCCAGATAGCAACTCACTGTGTGACAAATGTAAAAGATTTGAAGCCTCTTTCATACACATGTTTTGGTTTTGTCCCAATCTAGAAGAATATTGGGCAGCTATTTTCAGAAAATTTTCAGCCATTTTTGGGATCGATCTAGAATCATGTCTATCTGGCTTCTCCAGTGATGGAAACATATATTTGACATTTAACCAAAAACAGGTCTTAGCATTTTTTACATTACTGGCTAGAAGGGGAATATTGCTTAAATTGAAAGAGGATTTTCTACCCACCCACAGACAATGGTTACTGGATATTATGTCCTTTCTACTTTTGGAAAAAAAAAATCAGACATAATGTTAGGAAGATTAAGATCGCTTTCATTAAGTCTGGGGTCCATTTATAGCTTACTTGGAATAATACAAAAATGCAGTAAATGAGCATGTTTTGTTGGATCTCCGGAGCTGCTGCTTGATTTCACGTCTGTTTGAATATCAATTTCAACCTTGGTTGGTGGAAGGGTTTAAATAATTGTAATCAACCTTTTTTTCTCTTTTTGTCTTTTTTCTTTTCTTTTTTACTATTCACTATATGCTTAGATTGGAATATGAGCCCATGTATTATTATTTCTGTATGATACAAATTCAAATATATTATATTTAATTTATATGGACTTATAATGTATGATAAAACTCAGTAAAAATAATTTTAAAAGTAAAGGAGATAAATTCACTGAGTTCAGACAATGTGAGTGGAAACCAAAAGCAAAATTCCATCAAAAATTCTCCATTTTGTTTGAAAAAAATGTGCTCTTAATATCATTATTTTCCAACATTTTATTCATTCGCAGGAAATAAATGTTGGAAAATAGGAATAATTCGCAAGGTTAGCAATTTTTGCATATCCATGATTGCCCCCTGAGTTGCATGACTCAAGGCAAGCAGTCAAATATAAATGAGATTTATGGACCTGGCCAATTAAGATCAGCAGATTTCTTTCTCTAGAAGCATTTATAAATTGGGCCATCCATTGGCTTCATGCTCACCAAAGGCAGGTTACACTTCTAATTGCATTTAATTCCTTAGATTTAACTTCCCCCAGCTGTCCTGGTGTGATTTCATCTCATGACAATAGACAATAGGAGCTGGAGTAGGACCTTCGGCCCATCGAGCCAGCACCACCATTTTACAGATCATGACTGATCACTACCATCAGTACCCCTTTCCAGCCTTATCCCCATAACCCTTAACTCCTTTGCCCACTAGAGTCTTATCTAACTCTCTTTTGAACATAATCAGCGAATCTGCCTCTACCACCCTCTGTGGCAGAGCATTCCACAGATTCACACTTCTCTGGGTAAAAAAATGTTTTCTCATCTCCGTCCTAAAGGGCCTACCCTGTATTCTTAAAGTATGCCCTCTAGTCCTCGTCTCCCCCATCATTGGGAACAAGTAATCCGACTTCACCCTGTCTATCCCCCTGATAATTTTGTATACCTCAATCATGTCCCCCCTCATCCTTCTAAACTCCATCGGATACAAGTCTCATGTCACTGGATTCACAATCCAGGGGACACAAAGAGAAAGCAGATGCTGGAATCTGGAGCAAAAAAAAAACTACCTGCTGGAGGAACTCAGAAGGTCATTCAGCAAGAGTGGGAGAAAAAGAATTTAGAGAATCATAGAAAAACAGTGCAGGAGTAGGCCAATTCAGCCCTTTGAGTCTGCACCACCATTTGATATGACCATGGTGCACTTTCCCTATTTTAGATTCATAGAAACATATTTCTGCTCCATATTCCTTGATTCCATTAGCCATAAGGGCTACATCCAACTCCTTTTGAATATTTCTAAAAAGTAGCATTAATAACTTCATGTGGTAGGGAGTTTCACTAGTTCACAACACCCTGAATGAAGAAGTTTCTCCTATACTCAGTCTTAAATGGCTGTGATTCCCCATGTTTCGGACTTCCCTAATATTGGGAGCATTGTCTTATCCTGTCAGAATTTTATATGTAGCAATGAGATCTCATCTCATTCTTCTAAATTTCAAGTCTTCAAATTGTCGATGTTTGGGTTTGGATTCCTTCAACAAGACAGTCTTGATGAAGAGTTCCCATCTGAAACAGATAAATCATTGGTTTTCACTCAACAACCCAGGCCTCTAGATTACATAACCAGCTATCATATGTCAATGGCCTGATAGCATCAGGAAAAATTATGGCATGAGAACATTAAATTGGTAATTGTATTGCATACAAAAGTAATTGTAAAAACAGTATTTGAATTATTACCTTTCCTGTCCAGCTGTATCCCATAACTGGAGATGGATTTTAACAGGGGTACCTGTTTTACCATTTGAACTTCCAGCATGGTGCACCTTAAATACAAATAAAGTTTTTTTAGTGGCTTCGACTTGGGATGGCAAAGATGGCTTACTGCAGAGGGCGTAATCCATTGAAATAAATAATTATCTACAGCAGCCTACAGATATTGCCTAAAATGCAGGGGAACACAGTTTTCTTTGGGGTCCTCTCCATTTCACCTGAAAGATTGTACAGTAAATAGGTATGCACCCTCCAGGCCCGTTGCAGGCTCTTGCATATACCCCTCATTTACCCTGGCTCTTCCCTGGAACTGACTGATCACCCACCCCATACCCACCCAACCCATTAGTTTGTCTGCTTTTCTCTATGCAAAAGTGAAGGTCCAGCCGAGTGCTAACAACATGCTAGATCTGCTGAGTTACTCCAGCAGATTGGTCTGATTGTTGTAATTTGATTCTGGCACATCTTTTGCAGTGTCCACCAACCCCCCTCCCACCCACCCCCCCCTCCCCCGTCCCCTCTTCTTCCCCACCAATCCACCTCTCCCCAGTGTCCGAATCATGCAAATCTTCTTTAAGAGACCTGAATAATCCTTCCTCCTCAAACAGGCATTTTGAACAGATTTATCTGTAGAAATGTCACAGCAACTTTGGACTTTGGTTATATGGAAAGAGGTAGAAGAGAAGGAAGCATTTTAAGACAAGCAGTATAAGAATCTCTTTAATGTCTCAATCCTTTCATATTAAATAGTGCTCTTAACTGTGATATTTGATAAGGATTGTACTTAGCTTTCACTGTGGTCATTTGAGACCTACCATTTTTCCTTTCTCCTAGACAGTTAATTGAGCAACAGTGAACAACTTCATAAGAATTACAACAAACAACTGAATGGGATAGGTTTGATCATAGATCAAGAGGCACATGAGGTATGGAAGGTCAAGACTGGTGGCTGTTGGTTAGTTCAGAGCTTCCTAACTTTCAGTAGACCTGGTTTCAGGATTCTGAGACACCTCATGCTGTCAGTACTGATCTCATTTTACCAGATCTTTTGCCCAAAGGATGCTTCACTTGTTTAAAAAACATTACAATTAGTCTATCTCCAATAGATAGGGAGTGGTAAACCACTGTAATTAGCTACTGCTGGCTGGACTGCTTCGTGAGACTGATCCTACCAATTACCCCTCTGCATGCTCCCCACTCTTCCTGCCATGATCAGTCAATGAGGTTGGTTCCTGCTTCAGTCTATAGTCAATAAAATCCTATCAGTTTCACAACCTCAGTGTTTTGTGGTTATAGATGGTTATTGACTATATTTTTTCATATTTGCATTAAGATTGAAGGGGGAAAAGTTTAGGGGGAATTTGGTGGAATGAGCTTCCAGTCAAGTGGTAGATGCAGGTTCGATTTTAATATTTAGGGAAATGTTGGATAGGTATATGAACAAGAGAGGTGTGGGACAATGGAACTAGGTGGGAGAAGGTGTTCGGCATGGATTATAAGGGCTCAGCTGGCTTGTTTCTGTTCTGTAATTGTTACATGGAAAATAGATCAATACCTGAAACCAGAGAGACTCAACATAGAGCCTCGATATCCTCACACACCAAACATGTTTGAACTCTGGCTACCTTGCTTTGAGGAATTCCTGATGGCAGACGTGAATGTCGTTAACATGGACAAGGACAGAATGAAGCTCCTCTTCTCACGAGTCGGACCTCTGGTCTTCCTAATGATCAATGACATATGCAGAGGCCATGGGCACACTGGAGGTCCAGTATTGCAGAAGGACAAACGAGATCTATGCACAGCACCTCCTGGCCACCAGGAAGCAATGACCCAGTGAGTCAAATGTCGAGAACTCTGGTCTTTCTGCAGGGCATTCAACTGCAAAGTGTAACAGACACCCAGAACACAGAGGACCTTATCTGGGACACCTATATGGCTGGCATCTAGTCTGGATACATAAGACAGCAACTCCTGGAGCTGAAAGCACTCAACCTGCAAGGGGAAGTTGAATTAACAGAGATCCTGGAGGTGACCCTCCAAAGCTCGGATGACTACTTGGCTGCCTCTTGTCCGTCACGGGTGCCTCTATCTTGGGACAGGGAACCGTCTCACACCGTAAGCGAATGGTCACAGGCATGATCGAACTCCTCTAGCAACCTGACCTTGGGCGCTGAGATGGGTGATCATCTAAATTGTTGCTTCTGTGGGCGGGGCAAGCACCCTAGGAAATGATGCCCTGCCAAGGAGGCGGTATGTGCTAGATGCGGAAAAAGGGAACATTACGTGATATTGTGCCAGTCTAAGTTGCCCGCAAAACCTCGCCGTGCTGCATGCAGACAGCCACCACCCCAGGCAGCATGATTGGTGCCATTCCCTCTGTGGATCAGCAAATCCACGTGTGAGTCATGAGGCCACCATTTTGAACTGCACATCCGGTGCCATCTCCTCGGGCCTTCAGCACCATGGGGGAACAGGAAAGGTGGCCATCATGGGAACTTGGTCCCTCATTGGACTCGGATAGTGAGTCCATATTGGCCTCTATTACCCTGAACCAAGAGGGACCACACAAACTCACCAGGTCCATGATAGACGTCCAAGTAAACGGGCACGTAACAAAGTGTTTGTTTGTTAGCATGAGTATAGAAAGCTTTATTCACCCCAATACTGCTAAGTGTCTATCCCTTGAAGTTCGGCCAGTCAGCCATATCACTCACGTCCAAATCCTATAGGTAGACGTCCATGGGTCCTGTATGGTGATTTTGAACTTTGGAAGCACAGTTTACAAACACTTCAGCCTCCTTGTTATGCCACAGCTCTGAGGCCCCTTGCTACTGGGGCTGGACTTCCAGTGCAAACTTAAGAGCATTACATTCAAATTCAATGAGCCCCATCCTCCCATCACCATTTGCAACATACAGTTCATAGACGGCCCTCTGTGCATGGCATGTGGGTTCTCGACCCTCAAGGTAACCACCCCCCCACCACAGCCGTTCATGAACCTCACCCCCAACTGCTAGCCGGTGGCCACCAGGAGTAGGCAATACTACACCTAAGACAGAGTATTAATCAAATCAAAAATGCAGGGTTTGTTGGGCATCATCGATCAGCAATAGTCCCTGGAGAGCCCAGGTGAATGAGGTGAAGAATAGGATGGTCATACACTATAGCCAGACCATCAACCAGTACATGCAGCTCAATGCATATCCATTCACTTGCATATCCGATGTGGTTAACCAGATTACACAATATTGTGTATTCTCCACGATCGACCCCAAGTCGGCCTATCACCAGCTCCCAATCCACCTGGAGGACCACCAGTATACCGCATTCGAGGCAGATGGCCATCTCTACCACTTCCTCAGGGTCCTCTTTGGTGTCACCAATGGGATCTCCATTTTCCAGCGGGAGATGGATCGCATAGTGGGCCAGTATAAACTGCAGACTACTTTTCCATATTTTAACAATGTGACCATCTGCAGCCACAACCTGCAGAAACAACCTGTTCTGGACAATCTGTTCTGGACAACCTGACTAGCCATTCTTGGTTGCATGGTCAAAATGCTCAACAAGTCCCCAACTAGGTGGACAAGGCTCGTTCATTGGTCAAAGCCAACTCTTTCCCCCTTTTGGCAGAAGCCCCTGTGTAGCCTTCAGCCATATCAAGGACAAAATTGCCAAGGTGGCAATGCATACAATAGATGAGTCCTCACCTTTAAAAGTAGAGAGTGATGTGTCCGGCTTTGCCATGGCAGCCACATTGAACCAAGCGGGCAGACGCGTCACCTTCCTCTCACGCATGCTCCAACACCCTGAAATCCACCACTATTCAGTTGAAAAGGAAGCCCAGGCCATCATGGAGGCACTCCTTTGCTGGCATACGCTTCACCCTCCTCACAGACTAGTGGGTGGTCGCCTTCATGTTCAATAACAAGTAGACAGCCAAAAGTCAGGAATGATAAAATCCTCAGGATGAGAATTGAACTGTCCATCTATAACTACGATAACCTGTACAGGCCTGGCAAACTTAATGAGTCCCCGGATGCCCTCTCCATGGGACTTGTGCCAGTATCCTAATGTACAGACTGCAGACCCTCCACAACAGCCTCTGCCACCCTGGAATGACTAGAATCTTCCATTTCAATAAAGCACGGAACCTACCATAACTCCATTGAGGAAGTCAGAACAATGACCAAAAACTGTCAGATCTGCACCAAGTGCAAACCACACTTCTACCATCTGGACAAGGCACACCTGATCAAAGCTACTCGCCCATTCAAGCACCTTCCTCAAATTGGAGTGTATACTTCCTCACTGTCCTCGATGAGTATTCTCATTTCCCTTTCGCCATCCCCTGCCCGAACATGACCACGACTACAGTCGTCAAAGTTCTCCGCAATATCTCCACACTGCTTCATCCACAGTGACCAGGGACCACATTCATGAGCGACAAACTGCGGTAGTACCTGCTGGCCGGGGGCATTGTCGTGAGGAAGACCACCAACTAAAATCCCAGAGGGAATGGGAATGTGCATCGTAGAGGATTTTTAATAGAGTAAAGAGAGACAGTTTACAATGGATATCTGTGTATGTAGTTTTGAAACTTTTTTAGAGAATAAGAGCTGTTTTTGTTTTAAGTTCTACGTTAATAGCAATAAAAAAAATTAAAGTTCAATGCAGGGTTAAACCTGGGGAAAAGTTTTACTTTTTCTTATACTCTTGACATGAAGAGAATTTCCTGCAGTGTGCAATGCTTAGAAACATATTATGAGAAAATTCATCAAGGGGAATAGCAGAAGATAATTAATAGTTCATCCAGGTTTGGACATAAACCTCTAAACCATGTCACACTCTCTTTTGGGAGATTCTTTTTTCTTAAATGAAATAGGAAAACAAATGTTTGCATAAATATTTAAAAATAACTGCGCTAAAATATCCAGGCAATTTGTCTTTGAAGGCTTTCACGGAGAACAAGATTTGCATTACACATTTTTAAAATATTTTATTTAAAATTTAAACAATGATACATAAAATTAATAAACAATACAAATTGTAAAATATTAATAGGTATACGTGGCATATAACAAAAACCCCTCTAATCTCCCTTTATATACCCCTTACCTAAAACCACCTCCAAACTCCCCCCTAACTACCCCTTAAAAAGAAAAAAAGAAGAAAGGAGATGTAACCTATCATGACATAGATAAATATCATGGATTGAGACATTTCGCCACACCAAGGCAGAAGTATTCAAAATTTTAAACCGATATAATCCAAATAAGGGCTCCAAACATGCATAACTCATTTCATATTAATGGAAAGAAGTTCATCGTGGCTAGTAGGCAAATTGTAATGTGTGTTATACAATCCACATTCCATAAATGGATGAGCAAAGGGGCCTCAGCAGCTGGTGGGAAAGACAGAGTAGAAATATAATTTGTCTCGGCCTTGCTTATCCACCAGAAAGCTATGAGAGAGGAAGTGCAGAATGTTCTTAACAATCATTTCGATAGATATGTCCCTGGGATAAATGCTATATACACCAGGTTACTACAGGAAGTTAGAAAATAGATTGCTGGGAGGTTGACAATAATCTTTGTGTCCTCCCTGGCCACAGGAGAGGTACTGGAGGATGGAGAATAGCAAATAGTGTGTAGTCCCCTTGATCAAGAAAGGTAATAGGGAAATCCTTGTAATTATAGAGCAGTGAGTCTTATGTCAGTGGTTTGAAAACTATTGGAGTGGATTCTCAGGGAGAGTATTCATAAGCACTTAGAGGAGCATGGTCTTCTCAGGGATATACAACGTGACTCTGTGAGGTGCAGGATATGCTTCATGAGCCCAATTGATTTTTCGAGGAGGTGGGTGTGGTGATAATGGACATTATTAAGATGCTTTACAGGGTCCCCCATAGGAGGCTCATTCAGGAAGTCATGAGGCAGGGGATCCATTGAACCTTGACTGCATTGATTTGGAATTAGCTTGCCTACAGATGGCAAAGAGTGGTAGGAGATTAAATATATTCTGCCTCAAAGTCAGTGACTCGGTGTTCTGCAGAGATCTGTTCTTGGACCCTTGCTCTTTATAAGTTTTATAAATGACTTTGGACAAAGAAGTGGAGGGGTGAGTCAGTAAATTTGCATATGACACAAGGGTTGGAAGTATTGTAGATAGTGAGAAGGTTGTCATAGGTTACAATAGGATATAGACAGGATGCAGAATTGGGCGGAGAAGTGAAGTTCAATCAGGATAAGTGAATTGATGCACTTTGGAAGGCTGAATTTGAAAAGAGAAAATGTGGGTCATGGCAGAGTTTTTATGAGTGCAGAGGAGCAAAAGGATCTTGGGGTCCAAGTCCATAGAAACCTCAAGTTTGCCACACAAATTGGCAGAGTGGTTAAGAAAGCGTGTGGTGTGCTGGCCTTCATTCGTCCGGGGATTGAGTTCAAGAACTGTGAGGTAATGTTGTAGCCCGATAAAAGTCTGGTTAGACCACACTTAGAGTATTGTGTTCTCTTCTGATCATCTCATTGCAGGAATGATGCAGAAGCTTAAAAGAGGGCATAAGAAGATTTAGCAGACATTGGAGAGCATGTCTTATGAAGCATGGTGGACCGAACAAGTGTTTAAAAATTTTTTTGGACAATAGAGATTTATAAGATTATGAGAGGTATAGAGAGAGGGAATGCCTACACCTTTTCCCTGGGATAACAGCAAATAGCAGAGGGAACCTGTATGAGGTGATGGAAGGATAATTTAGGTGAGACATCAGGGGTAAGTTGTTTTACACAGATACCTGGAATGCATTGCTGGGGTTGATGGTACAATGGGAGTATTCAAAAGAGATGTGAGATAGGGAAGGATTAAATTGTTGTGGTGTAGGTTTGCATAGGTTAGCCCAATATTATGGCCCGAAGAGCCTGTAATGTTTTATGTTCTATAAAGAAGCAATCACAGCACTCAGCAATTTGTTTAATAACATAATATTTTTGCCTCTACAGTCCACTTAGGGAATGCAATGCATTGTTATTTGCAGAATGTCTAATTCCACTTTTATTGAGGGTAAGGTTGTAATTTACTTTTTTGATATATAATGTACCACAAGAATTTGAACCAACCCTTCCATTCCTGTTTATTTTTTTTTCCCGAGTTGGGACAATAACCTTGGATTTATTGCACTCGGTTGTTAAGAGGTGTGTAGATTTTGTGTAACCATGTAATAGAGGGAATATTGAATTGGCAGCATGCATTACAACTCTCCTTGTGTTCATGTCTGTTTACGTTTGTAATCATCTGTACGATTAGCCATTTTTGTACAGATGCCAATATCTTGCTGAATGTTTCCATCATTTTCTGCATTTATTTCAGATTTTCAGGATGTATATTTGTTTTATTTTCATTGGTGTCACTTGTAACCAAAGGGCTGAAAATGCTTTGCTAAAGGTTTCAGATGAAATATAACATACTGATCATCTCAGTAGCTTAAAAGCTAAAAATTCCATGGGGGTATTTGAGGCTAATTCTCAGCCTGCACATTTGTATGATACTTCTTTTACATGATAGAACCCGAATCAGAATCAGAATTTATTGTGATGAACAAGTCATGAAATTTATTGATTTGCTTATTGTTGTTTTGTGGGAGAATTATGTTGCAAACATTCATATTAGCCCTCTCACAAAAATAAATAAAAATGGTGCACAAAAAGTGAAAGTGAGGCAGTGACTTTGGTTCATTGATCATTCAGGAACGTGATGGCAGCGGGGAACAAGCTGACCTTGTGCCGCTGAGTGCTAGTCTTCTGGCTCCTGTACCTTTTTCCTGATGGTAGCAGAGTGAAGTGGGCCTGGGTGATGGGGGTCCTTGAGGATAGAGGCTGCTTTCTTAAGACACAGCCTCCTGTAGATGTTTTTGATGGAGTGAAGTCTGGTGCCCTTGATATTACAGACCGAGTTAACAATCTTCTGGAGTTTTTTTCTTCTCATTGGAAAATCCGTACCAGACGGTGATGCAACTAGCCAGAATGCTCTGCACAGTACACCTGCAGAAGTTTTCAAGAGTCTTCAGTGACATACCCAATCTCCTCAAATGCCTCAAAGTATAGCCGCTGGTGAGCATTCTTCATGATTGCATTAATGTGGAGACTCCAGGGCTGATGTTCAGAGATGTTGACTCCTAGGAATCTGATCTTCTTGAACTTCTCCACTACTGAGACCTTGATGAGGATGGTTTGTGTTCTCCTGACTTCCTCCTGAATCCACAATCATCTTCTTGGTTTTGCTAATGTTGGGTGCAAGGTTGTTGTTGTAGTGACACCAATCAACAAGCTGATCCATCTCCATTCTGCACACTTCCTCATTGTCGTTTGTGATTCTGCCGACAACCATGGTGTCTTTGATAAATCACGCATCCCTGAGATACGCCTGTGTTGAAAGTCACTGAGGAGGAGACGTTGTTCCCAATTCATACTGATTGTGGTCTTCCAATGAGGAAGTCAAGGATCCAATTGCAGAGCAGGATGCTGAGGCCCAGGATTTGGAGATTATTGACCAGCACTGAGGGAATTATTGAAGGCTGAGCTGTAATCAATGAAGAGCAGCCGTATGTATGAGTTGCTGTTTTCGAGATGATCCAGAGCGGTTTGGAAAACCAGTGACATTGCATCTGCTGTGGAGCGATTGTGACGATAGGTGAATTGCAGTGGGTCCAATCCTTTGCTTAGGTATGCATTAATTCTGGCCATGACCAACCTCTGAAAACATTTCATCACAGTAGAAATTAGTGCTACAAGGCGATATTTGTTGACATAGCTCACTCTGCTGTTCTTCTTGGGCACCAGGATAATTGATGAATTTTTGAAAACCATAAAACATTTTAACACAAGAACAGGCTCTTCACCCCACCTGGTCTGGGCTGAACTATTATTCTACTTAGTCCCTATGACCTGCACATGGATCATAGCCCTCCTTACTCGCCATATTTATGTACCTATCCAAATTTTTTTTTTAATGTCAACATTGAGGCTGCATTCACCACTTCAGCTGAAAGTTGTTTCTGCAGGAAGGTTTCCCCAAATGTTCCATTTAAACATTTCATTTTTCATCCTTAATCCATGTCCTCTAGTTCTTGTCTCACCTAACCTCAGTAGAAAAAGCCTGTTTTTGTATTTGTTCTATCTATACCTCTCATTATTTTGTATACCTCTATCAAATCACCCCTTCTACACTCCAGGGAATCATGTTTTAACTTGTTCCCTGTAACTTGGTTCCTCAAGTCCTGGCAATGTCCTTGTAGTCTTCTCTGTACTCTTTCAATCTTATTGGTATCTTTCCTGCAGTTGGGTAACCAAAACTGCATACAATACTTCAAATTTAGCCTCACCAATGTCTTAAGCAATTTCACCATACCATCACAACTCTGATACTTTGATTTATGAAGATCAACATGCTAAAAGTTCTCTTTATGATCCTATCTACCTGTGACACCACTTTCAGGGAATTATGCATCTGTATTCTCATATCACTCTGCTCTATTGCACTCCTTAGTGCTCTACCGTTTACTGCGCATGTCCTAAAATTCCATCTACCATTTTTCCAGCTGATCTAAATCCTGTAGAAAGCTTTGAATCCTTCTTCGCTGTTTACTACATGTCCAATTTTTATGCCATCAGCAAATTTGCTAATCCAATTTATAACATTATTATCCAGATCGTTGATGTAGATGACAAACAACAATGCACTCAATACTAATGCCGGAGGCATACCATTATTCACAGGCCTTCAGTCAGATCATCTACTACCTCTCTTTGCTTCTCCTACAATGCCAATGTTTAATCCAATTTAGTACCTTATCCTGAATACTGAGCAACTGAGCCTCTTGCCTAACTTCCCATGCGGGATCTTGTCAAAGGCCTCACTAAAGTTCATGTAGACAGCATCATTCCTTTTCCTTCATCAGCTTTCCTGGTAATCTCCTTGAACAACTTGACAAGATTGGTTAAACATGACCCATCATACACAAAGTCATGGTGACTGTCCTTAAACATTCCCTGTCTATCCAAATACTTGCATATCCAATCTCTTAGAATACCTTCCAACAACTTATCTGCAATTGATGTTATGCTCACTGGCCTATAATTTCCCAAATTATTCAGAGAATCTTTTTTTTTTTAAAAAATAACATCACAAAATTAGCCATCCTCCAATCCTCCAGAACCTCACTCATGGCTAAGGCCATTTGAAATACATTTGCTAAAGCCTCTGCAATTTTTACACCAGCCTCCCTCAGTGTTTGATAGAATATACTGCCAGGCCCTGGGGAATTTACCCGCCCTTATTTGCCTCAAGACTGCAAGCATCTCTTCTTCTTTAATCTGTATAGGTTCCATCACCTCATTGCTGGTTTGCTTCCCTTTTACAGACACCTGAGTAAATAGAAATGAGTTTTGACTCCATAGATAGCTCAAGAGGATCAATTTTGTCCCTTGATATTCTTTTGCTCTTAGCTGTCTTAGTTTTAGTTGATTATTTGCTGTAAAGAAACCAGGAATTTGACATGTCTGTTTGTACAACATATATTTTGTCATTCTATCTTAAACCTAATTGAAAGATTATTTCAAGAAAATGTATGATTTAGCTCTTGTTACCACAGATTTAATTACCTTCTTGGGCTAAGCATTCTACTCTTGGCATCCATCCTTTCCTATTTTTGACAATCCTCTCTTTAATTATGAATCCCTGCAGCGATGTCTTAAAAAAAAAAACAGCCTCTATTCTCAAAGACCCCCAACACCCAGGCCATGCCCTCTTCACTCTGCTACCATTGGGATAAAGGTACAGGAGCCTAAAGACGAGCACTCAATGGCACAGGGACAGCTTTTCTCCATGCCATCAGATTCCTGAATAATCAATGATACAAGGACACGATCTTACTTTTTGTGCAGTATTATTTTTTTTTTAAATTGTAATGTTGTGAGATGGTTATAATAAGAATGTTTGCTCTATGACGCTGCCACAAAAACACTGAATTTCATGACTTGTTCATGACAATAAATTCTGATTTTGATTATATATTTCATTTTTTTTTTTATTCGATGTTGGAGGGGAACACAACAGATCATTCCATCACTTGCGAGATTTTAATTTGATATCAACATGTGGCTGACAATATTTATAAATGTGTTTGTGATGCAACAACATTACTTAATAACTCTAACCCTTTTAAAGTACACTGTTTGTACACAGAAAGAGGAGAATACTTTATTTGTAATGTGCTGACAAAATTGTGTCAGGTATATTTGGTTCTGCACTTCACAAAGTGCTGTACATATGAATCATATTGTCAAAGATAGTATTCCTGTTCCATATTTGAAGTACTCTTTTCTTTGGTGACACCCTGTGGTTGCTTGGTCAGACCAGGAGAAACTATTCCCATTGGCAGGGAAAGGGGGGAGTGGAGACATCTTTAATCCTAGCATCAGGGAGGCAACACATCATGCTGGGTTCTTGCAGATGGTCGTAGAAATCCCTGTCTATCTCTCGGTCTAACGAGTCCTGTCATTATTATTCACCTCGATTTGTCTTGTGCTGCTTTACAATTGAGCCCATCATGGTGCAAATCCTCTAGCTTCATTGTAATTTAGCAAAGAGGAGCTCTCCTTTCTCCAGCACTCACATCAGTATACGGTCACAGGACACTCCTGCACTAACTGCCTGCCTCTCCTCAGAGTGGTGAAGGGAAAGGGGAGGGGGAGAATCACCAATCTATCTTACTGAACCTTTGGTGTAACCACCTCTCTGAAACTCCTATCTATGACAATTATTTATTCTCCCATTAATTCCCAATAAACTCCTTATTTCTCAATCAAACTGCTATCAAAAGAACACTACAAAATTTCAGTAGGTGCACTGAGGAAAATATACTGACGGGTTGCGTCACAGTCTGGTGAGGCAATTCAAGTGTCCAGGAATGCCTAAGACTGCAATAGATATCAAACGTAACCAGGTCCATCAAGGGCTCCTACCTCTCACCCATTGCAGACATCTATGTCAGGCGCTGCCTCAAGAAAGCAGCCAATATCATAATGGACCCCCACCATCCTTCTCACTGCTACCTTTGGGCAGAAGATAGAGAAGTCTGAAAATCATCACCTCTGGGTTCAAGAACATTTTCTTTCCAACAGATATCAGCCACTCGAATCTCCTCTCGGTACACTAATCATAGACTGATCTAACAGCGCAAAAAGACTTTCTGCACCATTGGACATTCACCTTTTTTTCTGCACGGATTACTGTGAATATTTGTTAACTATCTGATTTATTTATTGTCTTTTTTTAAAATTCAATTAATTTTATTATTATATTTTTCTTTTAGAAATATCTGTTCATCTGCAGCAAATAGAATTTTGGAGTAAATGGGGGACATTGTACAATGTATATGATAATAAACTAATCATTATTATTATTATTTTTATGAGTAAAATTACAATAAAACTATAAAGTATAGTTAGTTGCATTTCCTTCGTTCATCCAGAATTTGCCATGCATTATGACATTAGATTAGAGGTGAAACAGTGGGAAAAAAAGTAAACACTCACCAGTCTCTTTTCCCGAAAGTCAATTCCCACTGTGGTGACAAACTTGGGGTTGAATTTATTCTCTGTGTACCAATAGAGGAAGGTGGTCTTACCAACGCTTGTGTCTCCGAGAGCCAGAAGCTTAATCAGATAATCGTAGTCCCCATCAGTCATAGTGTTAGTTACTTTAATGCTGTGAAATTCAAATCAGAAATACTGCCCTTGAGATACACAATTTCAATGCAAAACCTTATTTTACTCTTCAGCTTCCATCCTTATTTTCATTAATATATAATTATGTTTCAATTCATTACAAAGATACAAGGTCACTGAATGATCCTCACCCTAGCAGCTAAATTATTTAATCAAAATATGCAATGTTACCGATGCAAGTCGCAAATTAATATTAAATCTAAAGGACACTGAGATTTGAGCAAGAGAACCTGAAATATAAGCAGGAGTGGGCCATCCAGCTCATTGGGCCTGCTCTGCCATTTAATTAAATCATGGCTGATCTCGCTGTGGATTCAACACCACTTATGCGCCTTTTTCCCATAACTTGATTCCCCTACAATGTAAACATCTGTCAAACAGTCCTCAGCATATTTAATGAGGTGGGCAGAGAATTCCAAAGATTTACTACACTCTGGGAAAAGCAGTTACTCCTCATCTTCATCCTATATCTACTCCCAGAAACTTAAGACTTATGTCCCCTCGTTCTACTCTAACCTAACAGTAGAAGCAACTCTCTGGCCTCCATCTCATCTATGCCTTTCATAATTTTATATGTTTTTAGAAGATCTCTCATTCTTCTAAATTCCAGCAAGTAGAGTCCCAGGTGACTCAATCTCTCCCCATAAGCTAACTTCCTTATTTCTGGAATCAATCTGGTGGACCTCCTCTGTGTCAACTCCAAGGCCAAGTACTCACCAGTACCCTGTACATTTGCAGCAGAACCTCTCTGCTCTTAATTTCAATCCCTGTAGCAGTGAAGGCCAACATTCCATTCACCTTCTTGATGACCTGTTATACCTGAAAATCAACATTCCGTGATTCATACACAAGCACCCCATCCCTTTGAACAACAGAGTATTACTATCTTTCACCATTTAAATAATAATCTGATCTTCCGTTTTGGAAGGAAAAATAGATGACCTCACATTTACCATAAATTGTAGGAAGTAAAACACCAAAGTCTGCAGACACCATGGTTGAAGTAAAAATACAACACTGGAAGAACCCTGGCCCTGGCCGCCACAGCTACCAACTTGAACCCTGGCCCCAGCTGTCTACTCACTGGAGCTCCCGACTCCACAACTGCCAACTTGAACCCTGGCCCTGGCTGCCTACCCACTGGAGCTCCTAATGCTGTGTTAGCCATCTTGAATCCTGGCCCGAGCTCCCTACTCACCAGAGCTCCAACTCCACAGTTGCCAACTTGAACCCTGGCCCTGGCTGCCTTCCCACCAGAGCTCCCAATGCTGCAGCTGCCACCTTGAATTCTGGGCCTAGCTGCCTACTTACCAGAGCTCCTGACACCACAGCCATCAACTTGAACCCTGGCCCTGGCCACCTACCCACTAGAGCTCCCAATGCTGCGGCTGCCACCTTGAATCCTGGCCCCAGCTGCCTATTTACCGGAGCTCCCAACTCCACAGCCTCCAACTTGAACCCTGGCCCTGGCTGCCTACCCACCAAATTTCTCAACACCGTGGCAGCCAACTCCAGTCCTGGCTGCCCACTTACCAGTGCTCCTGACAAGTTGGCTGCTGACTCCAGTCCTGGCTGCCTACCTGCAGGAGATCTCGACACTTCAGCCGCTGACCCTCACCTGGCCCCCGGCTGTCCTTGGGCTAGAGCTTCCCACACTGACTTCCACCATGACTCTAAATGTAGACACCTACTGTGGTCCTGACCTTACTACTAGATCCGACTCACTCATTCCCCAATTACCATTCCTTACCCTATCCCCTAAACCTCTCCCTACTCTAACCCCATCTCCACCTCTGAGCTCCCTTCCTATTCCCAACACCCTAACCCTCAGATCCCCCCTTCTCTCTAGTTCTTCCCCCTTCCCCTCCCCTATCTTTCCCCTCTGACCTCCCCAATTCTTTCCTTCCCCTTCTGACTTCCCCAACCTTCCCCTCCACCCTCTGACATCCCCAATTCTCCACCACCCCCTCTGACCTCCCCTACCATCCTTCTCTACCCTCTGAATTCCCTAACCCTCCACCTCTTCCCAACATCCTCCACCACACCGATTCCGACTGACCCCTGCTTGGTCTTTACCATCATCTCTGAACTTCCCCTCTCTGAGACAGAGTGCTCAGTCCTCAGTAATGGCCTTACATTTGTCCCCCTCCACCCATACCTGCGATGGTGAGCTTTTCTTCCGTCATCTCCATTTTCAGGACTACTTCCACAACTGCGACTCTCCACCCCCCTCCCCATCCCCTACTCCCCCCCCACCCCCTACTCCCCCCCCACCCCCTACTCCCCCCCCCACCCCCTACTCCCCCCCCACCACCCCCCTACCCCCTACTCCCCCCCCACCCAATATGCTTTAAGCCTTCTTGCTCCTCTTGGACACCTTGTCCTGGCCAGCTGCCTGCTCTGGATTCAATTGGCGCCAAGACATCAACTTCACCACTCCCCTCTCCTATTCTAATTCTACCTCCTTTGAACAGACTGTCCTCTACTCTCTGCAATAATTCAAACATCACCATCAAATCCGAGGACAAGGATGGTGCTGTTGTACTCTGGCATGCTGACCTCTACCTTGCTGAGGCCAGATGACAGCTTTCAGATACCTCCTCCTACATACCCCTTCCACAGGACCCCACCACAGATCATTAAGCCACCATCTCAAACCTCATCACCTCTGGTCACCTCAATCCTTGGCCTTCATCCTCATTGTCTCCCATCCTTACATTTCCCAGTTCTACCTTTTACTCAAGATACATTAGCTCAATCATCCTGCCAGACCCATTGTTTCTACTTGCTCTTGTCCCACCGAACTAGTTTAGTCTTACCTTAACTCTATCTTTTCTCCCGGTCCAATCTCCCCCCACCTACATCTGCGCTACTTCATGCCCTCCATCTCTTCAATTACTTCAGATTCCTCGAAGTGGACCACCTCATTTTTATGATGGATGTCCAATCCCTTTATACCTCCATAGACCTTACCAGTCACTGTTTACCACCACCCTCCTCCTCCTGGAAGAACTTGTCCTCACTCTAAACAACTTCTCCTTTCACTCATCTCACTTACTCCAAATCAAAGGAGTAACTATAGGTATGTGCATGGGCCCCAGCTACACCTGCCTGCTTGTAGGCTTTGTGGAGCAATCCATACTGCAAGCCTACACAGGCAAGACCCCTCAACTCTTTCTCCATTATATTGATGACTACATCGAGGCTGCCTCCTGCACCCACAATGAGTTTTTCAACTTTATTCACTTTGCGGCCAACTTCCACCGCAATCTCAAACTCATATGGCCCATCTACAACAACACATTCCCCTTTCTTGATTTCTTTGTCTCTATCTTGGGAGAAAAGATTTATACTGACATATATTACAAACTCACAAACTTCCACAACTACCTCGACTACACTTCCTCAAACCCTGTCCTCTGCAAGGATTCTATCCTCTTCTCGCAATTTTTCTGTCTCCATTGAATAAGATGAGGTCTTCAAGGCCAGATCTTCCGAAATATCTGCCTTCTTCCACAAACTTGGTTTTCCCTCCACCACCATTTCCTGCTTATCTGCCCTGACACGCTCTGCCCCCAGATGCAACAAACACAGGCTTCCCTTTGTCCTTAATTCTCACCCCACCACTCTCCTCATTCAACACATTATATCCTCTGAAATTTCCAGCGCTTACAACAGGGTCCAACTACCAGACATATCTTCCCCTTTCCTCCCCTCTCTGCCTTCCATATGGAATGCTCCCTGTGGTGATGCACCACTGTACACAGTTACTTGGTTACTGGCACTGTACATATGTTTGGTTCATATGTACGGCTGGCCCACCTCCTTCAGTGACTCCACCTCATGGAATCCCCTAATTAAGACAGTTAAGCCAAGTCTCTCCCTCAGTACGAGTCCTGGGATTGGGCCAGAACAGGAGCATGGTCCAAATCTTATGGTATTAAAAGTCTGTCATCCTGAAACTCCAATCTTGCATGAATTTTAATACCACAAAATTTTGCAATGGACAAGCTGCTAAAGCCGGACCATCTGGATGTAGATCCACAACTGCCCAATCACCTAGACCAATTTGAGCTCTGGCTTATCTGCTTCAATGACTTCTTGCATGCCAGCACTCAAGTCGTGAGTACCGACAATGACAAACTATGCTTGCTGCAATCGAGGGTTGGCCATTGGGCTTACCCCTTCATCAGAGGCTGTATGAGGTTCGATGAGGCCATGTGTAAACTCCAAATCAGATACAGCCCAAGACTCATGCAGTCTAGACCAGGCACCTCCTTGCTAAGTGCAAGCAATGGGCTGGTGAGCCCCTTGAAGAGTACATTCGGGCCCTGCGTGATTTTGAGAGGGCCTGCGATGGTAAAGACATAACTGCAGAAGTCTATACAGAGGAGCTCGTCCATGATGCCTGCTATGCAGGCATCCACTCAGACTATTTTTGTCACAGGCTATTGGAACTTGATGAACCAAGCTTGGAAAAAGCCATCAAGGTCACTGGATGTAAACCTCCATAACTCAGACTCTTTCGCATCTGATAACGCAGCTGCCTCGTGGGGATCATGGGCACCACCATTCTGGGATCCAGGGGTCCCACTCCGCCGCTCCCGAGCCCCCAAAGTGCTACTACTGCGACAGGCCGAAGCACCCCCAGAAAGACTGCCTAGCCAACGAAGCAGTGTGCTCAGGCTGCAGGAAGAAAGGGCATTCCGCTAAAGTGGGGTCAGCTATCTTGGCTGACGTCACTTTCGTCCCCGAACAATAGCACCGTATGAACACCAGGGAAGCCGCCATCTTCCTAGCCCTGGCTGTGGGCACCATCTTACCGGTCTGATATTGACAGCAACTAAGACCGGGTACTGGCTTCCATTTCAATCGAACAGCACAGCTCTCACCAACTCGCTTGCTCAATGATAGAGGTGAAGCAACACTGAAAGTTTTGTGCATTGGCATTGTGCAGGACTGTTCACTCGTGGCAAGTCCATCCAGTTGCAGGATATTCCTGTCATCCCAGTTACAGTAAGCAGGGACTCTGGGCCACTGCACGGCATCACTAACTGTACAGGGCACCAGTTATGATAGATTTAAACTGTTGGTCATGCCCCAGCTCGATGCTCTGGTAATCCTGGAGTTGGACTTCCAGTGTCACTTCAAAAGTGTCACTTTGGAATTCGATGGGTTCCATCCTCCTTTTACGGTCTCCACCACCAATTTTTAAACCGCATACTCTCCCAATGGGCACACCGTATCCTATTCACTGCGTCTGACCTGTAGGCTATCCACCCTTGGGTATTGCCCCACCCCTGTTTGCTAACCTCACCCCTAAATGCAAGCCAATCACTACCAAGTGCAAGCGACGGGGCATTTATCAAGTCAGAAGTGCAATGGCTACAGGCCGAGGGGATCAGAGAACTGAGCACAAGCCCCCGGAGGGCGCAGGTCGTGGAGGTCAAGAATGGGGAAAAACTCCGCATGGTTGTTGACTACAGTCAAACCATAAAACGGTTCACGCAGTTGGATGCGTACCCCCTTCCCCGCATCGTCGATATGGTAAAACAAATTGCCCAATACCGGTGTTCTCTACCATTGATTTAAAATCGGCATATCACCAACTCCCGATCCGCCTCAAGGACCATCAGTATTCCGCATTTGAGGTGGATAGTAACCTCTACCACTTCCTAAAGGTCCCTTTTGGGGTCACCAGTGGGGTCTCCGTTTTCCAACAGAAAATGGACCAGATAGTGGACCAGCATAGGCTCAAGGCCATGTTCCCATACTTGGATAATGTGACCATCTGCAGCCATGACATGAGGGACCAAGACACAAACCTGGAGAAATTTCTCCAGACAGCCAAGGCATTCGACCTCGCTAACAACAAAGCAAAATGTGTGCTCCGCACATCACGCCTGGCCATTCTCGGTTTTGTGTTGGAACAAGGTGTCATTGGGCCAGACCCTGACCCCCTGATGGAACTCCCTCTGCTTTTCAGTCTCAAGGTCCTGAAGAGGTACCTTGGATTTTTCTCTTATTATGCACAGTGGGTTCCCAATTAAGCCGACAAGATCCGACCCCTGGTGAAAGCCACATCCTTCTCACTCCATGCGGAAGCTCAGGAAGCCTTTATTACATCAAAGGGGACATCGCCAAGGCCATGATGCATGCTGGGATGAGTCCATCCCTTTCCAGGTGGAGAGCGATGCCTCTGATTTTGCTCTAGTGGGCACTCTCAACCAAGCGGGCAGACCGGTAGTGTTCTTTTCCCTCACCCTCCACGGCTCTGAGGCCCTGAGATATTTTTTGGTCTACTGCCTGTTCCAATATAATGTTATTTGGTGGCCTATAGACCCTCCCACCAGTGAAGTTTTCCCCTTACTACTCGTCATCTCTACCCTGATGAACAGGGGCGCAGTGCTAATTTTTTTAGGTGCTGGAGCTCACTATCATCTTGATCTCAGACTCAATTAAGTGGTGTTACCTCACCTCCCTAACTTTCCTGCCCATTTTTCTGAATCACCTGATACCCTTGGCTATTTAATTCCCAATCATTTCCACTCTACATCCCTGTTTCTGTCATGGCCACTAAATCATACCCTTTTACACTAATTTGTGCCACGTTCTTTAAAATTGTTTTGAACGCTACAGGCATTCAAGGAAAGTTCTCCAACACTCATTGACCTTTGGAATCTAGTGATCTTTGTGCTTTTTTCATTTGAATTTTTCTGTATTTCACTCTTTTTCTTTGGTCTTTGTATTGCTCCCTTCGGTCTTTCAGCATGGATTCCCATTTCCCTTCCGTATCAACTTAAACCCTCCCTGAGATCATTGATCCCAGTCTGAACCAAGTGTAGACCATCTGGTTCCACCTTCCCCAGAACTGGTTTCTATGCCCAAGAATCTAAAACTCTCCCTCCTGCATCACTGCTCTACCCATACATTCATCCAGACTATTTTGCTATTCATACACTGACAACTAATTGAGACATTCCTACCTTTCAGATCTTAATTTATCTCTCAACTCCCTAAATTCAGCTTGTAGGGCCTTATCCGACATTTAACCTTTATCATGGGTATCTACATGCATGATGACAACTGGCTGCTCTTCCTACCCTTTCAGCACTCTCCGACCAGGGGCTTGGACAGGCCTCACATAATGTTCCGCTCAGTTGACTGAAAAAAAAACCCAGTATGGTATAAACTGGATTTCATGATGAAACATCATCTGTTCTCCCCAAATGTATTGTCAAGTTCAAGTTTATTCTCCAATTCACAAAGCGAAGATAGAGATTTTTGACTAGTAGGCATATCATGAATAATATAAACATATAAATGTACAGAGTTACAGAGGTCAATTGGTGTGGTGCAAAGGAGACATTTAGTATTTTTAGCTTAAATCTGGAGTCTGATAATGGTGGGAAAGGAATCTGGTGATGTGTGATCTCATACTTCTTCCTGATGGGAGGGGAATGAGGAAAATGTGGCCAGGGTGGGATGACTCTTTTTAATATGCTGGCTGTTCTACCAAGACAGAGAGAATTATAGTTGGATTGAGGGGAGGGGACGCACGTGATGGCCTGAGGCACATTTACAATTCTCTGCAGTGGATTGTCAGCTTGTCGCGATGGAGAAGCTGTGTGGTCCTGAGATCCCGTGAGCGATGCCACCTAGGGGGTATGCTCCTGGTAGGGCCACCCATGTGTGAGGTCTCTGACAAAGAACAATCCAACCAAGTTCTCAACAGTGGAACAGGCAGACAAAGTTACTTCGAACTCAACAGTTGTAAAGGCGGACGAAGGCTGCAACAAATCCATCAGCTCCAATTGTCGTTTTTTCCATGCCAGTGGAATTAGTTGATTGATCAGTGAAGTATCATGTGCTCTTTGGAGTGCAACATTAAGTACACGTTAAACAAATATATGTGTAGGCATCTTCTATCTGTAGAAAATGAAATGAAGTCCATCATCCTCATCCTGAGGGATAGCCACAAGGACGGCAGTGTTGTGATGACCTGAGTGGACAGTTTCTGTACCAAGTAGTGATGCTTTCCGATAGGATGCACTCACTGATGTATCTGCAGAAGTTGTGAAGGGATGCTGACGACATTACATATTTCCTCAGACTTCTGAGGAAGTAGAAGCACTGGTGATTGAGGCCATTGAAATGGTTGGACCAGGACAGGTCACTGGTGATGCTCATTCCTCAGAACTTAAAACTGTCTACTATCTCCACCTCAGCACAATTGATGTGGACTGGAGAGGTGAGTCCCGTTCCACCTTCGGAAGTTTAATAGTTTTGCTAAGTTTGAGAAAGATGTTGTCCTGGCACTGAGACTCATGTCTTCTATACTCCCTCACTGTTAGAGATCCTGTCTGTGATGGTGGTGTCATTCACGAATTTATAGATGGAGTTGGAGGTGTGTTTGGCCATGCATTTATCAGTAGAAAGGGAGTTTAGGATCAGTGTACTCTTGGGTCTCCCGGTTTGGTCAACCATTAATGATCAACGTGTATAGTAAGACAAACAAAGAAGAAATGGCCTTCAACAACCTTTAGGACAAGGTATGTTGATGGAAGATTAGTTGAGACTATTCATGTAAGAGAACTGATATCCATTACAGCAGGACTTGGTGAGGCCAGATACCAAAAACAGAGCAAGGAGAAAGTGAATTGATATCCAATTCTATGAGGAAATCACAACACCCTTTCCAGCTCAAAGACACTTTGTCAGAACTTTCATTTCTGATTTCCAGCTTCTGGAGTTTCTTGATTTTCATTCACGAAACATTGTGATGGTAGAAAATCTATTCTGTTAAAAAATGTTGCTGTGTGAAGTTTAAGAAACATACCTCTGCCAGTTAAAAAAAAGTTTCAAAGGTGGGACTAAATTTGATATTACAAGTAGCTTTCCTTCAACAAGGATGTTGAGGCTCTCTTTCTGAGCAGCATACAGGGTGGAACTGCTATAGCAGAATTTGACCTTTCTCTATAGTTTATGTACCATCTTGTTCTTGTCTACTGAAATATGTTTAATGTGATACTTAACGCTAGAATAATTAATTCCTGTATAGTCAGTGTGAAGACTATTATATTGATCACTGTATTAAAATCCTTTTTTTTCCAGAAATAAGTGGTTATGGAAAGGCTGCAGGTGGTTATTTAAGCAGATAGATATTGAATAATGTGAAACGTATAATGTCAGGAAGGAGACAGCAACTCAATGGAAGGATTGCCAAATCCTCTGCCTGTACCTCAATCCCTGTAATAGTAAGTGAAAATTATCCTATCGTGTCCTCTCAATTATTTCACCCATAGAGTATAACAGAATTTCCAATTTGCTGCAACTTCCCCAACTATTCAGACAAAGTTGGGACAGTTGAGAAAATTGATCACAGAAGAAGGCCGTGCCTCATCTATTTTGAAAAAAATGAAGTCAATCCTCATGAAGAACATTAATTTTCCAATTACTTAAAAGCATGCATGCAGTTTAGAAGGTGTGTGATTGAGATGCAACTTCCCAGATCTTCCTGGATCAGCCCTATTTCTGTGTGGAGCACCGTAATATTCCATTTAGTGTGGCCATTCAGTCAGCCCTGGGAAAGTGATCAGATTGCCAATTCCCTCTTTTATTCCCCAGAGGGGATGGGTCTTCAGCACCATAAGTATGTTTGCACTACTTTCTCAGCACATTTTTGCACTACCAGCTATTTCCACTTAGAATACAGAATTTAGAACATAGATCAATACAGTTCATGGTCTTCAGTCCATAATGTTGTGCTATGTAAACCTACTCCACAGCAATCTAATTTTTCCCTAACTCACAGCAATAACATTTTTTTTCTTACATCCACGTACTTATCTGAGCCTTTTGAATGCCCCTATTGTTCCAGCCTCCACCTCCACCACCACCAGCAATGGTTTCCAGGCACCCACCACTCTGCGTAAAAATCTTGCATCCTAAACCTCCCTTATACTTTCCTCCACTCACCTTACACAGATGTCTATTGGCTTTTGCTATTACAGGCCTGGAAAATGGTGCTCTCTGTCCACCATTTAACCCCACCACTCTCCCACAGTACAGCACAGAAAAGGGCCCTTGAGACCACCATATCCATGGCCCCCTTTTGCCCTTCTACACCAATCCCATTTTCCTGCATAAGGACCCTCTCTTAAACATTTAATTTTAAACTGAGTGTTTATTGATTGGCTGAACTGAAGCGCCTCTTTGAAGGTGCTCATAATAATCCACAAATTTTGATTAGTTGGTATAGAAGAAGGAATATGCTAAAATCTAGTGGCCTTTCTCCTAGTTAAGTGTGTTTCACTCATCACTGCCAGATTTTTATTGGCCCAGATTGTATAAAGTTTTCATTATATTTAAAAATAAATGTAAACATGAGAACTTGTTTTTCTTTATGTAATGCAACTGACAAAGAACGTGGGATGCAGTGGGGCACAGGATTAACATTAATCAGGATTGTTTAATATTGTAAAGCTCAGCACGAATAATGAGCCATTCCATTATCAGATTTCTCTGCTCTGCCCTAAATATCTGAACATTTCAATATAATCTATTTGGTAATGAAGCATGTACAGAAAATTAAAAGCAGTGGCAATTCACACTATTTAATCTCTCACTCCGTCTCACACACTCTTACACACAACCACATAAATGCAGGTATGCGCATACGCGCACATGCCAGCACACACATGCACACATGCTCTCACACTCATCTCTGTTCGGCTAATAAGAAAATTGTAGCTGTATGAGCTACTCAAGACATGGCTTCAATCTTACCCATGAACTCAAATTGATACAAAAACATATTCCCTTTCTGTGGTCTTGGATCTAATTGTAGTTCTAATACTATGAAGCACAAACACCTGAAGAATGAAACCAATTTAGTTCTCATTGCTTCAAAAGAAAAACCCTTGCAAATGTATAAATTATCTCTGACAGCATACAAAGACATACTGGATCTTCAGCAGACCCTCGGGTCTCAGAGATTTAAAAAATGCCAAAAATTTACATGGGTCTAAAAAGTTGACACTGGAATGGATTCATCAGGTCATAAGTTATACTACTAAATTCCAATGCAAGGTCATGGAACTAAATTTTTATCTATTTGGCATGATAAGGATTTCTGGCATTTTTTTTTAATGAATTTCTCAATTTCCAGCTTTATTTGGTGCTATAACTACAAGGGGATAGTTCTCCTTTGAAGATTAATGTATTTTTGGAACAGAACATGGAAGTATCAACTGGAGCTAAATCTAGTTTGCCAACACTCCCTATTTACACTGTAAAAATGCTCCACCCTTCCAACATATACATTCCTTTCAATACCTAAAAATAGGACAGCAAGTCAAAAGGAATACTCTCTTTGTTCATTATCGCAAATACTCTGAGGAACAATACACATATTCCTTGTACTTAAGGTTCATTCATGATTGATGCGGAGAACCTAACACCAGATAATCTGCAAAACACCATCAATTATCATTAAAAGTTGTCAGATGTAATGTGGCAAATGACAATTCTCCACTGGAAAATCCTGGACAAGGAGGGCAGGTAGAAATGCACGAGAAGTGCAAGTGCTGGAACCTTCAGAAAGCAAAGAGGAGCCAGTGTAACTCGATTGGTCAGGAACCATCCACGGAGATAAATCTTTCACCAATGAGAGATCAATTGAAGCAATGTGAAGGAAATTGTCTTTGAATCCAGAGGTTTGTGGTTTTATGTATCTTTCACTTGATAGAAATGGTGGAGGAGGGGGTTGGAGTGGGTGGGGAGGAGGTGAAGAGAATATGACTGGGTGGATTGAGAGCTTTAATATATTAGCGATTTTCTCAAGACCTTCAGAGGGCAAGACAGATTGTTCTCGGAACGGCTGCATTGGAGACCGTCGCCCACCTCTTCGCCGTGTGTAAATTTGCATAGAGTATGTGGAGAGGGATGCAGGCGATTTTGTCACAGTTTATCTCTAGTGGCAGTGTGATCTATGGACTGTTCACAGGAACACATTCTGAGTCCGACATCCAGAACTGCTAGAAGGCCATCACCTCAGTGAAGAACACCTTTGGTTGGCCCGAAACCTGTTGGTTATTCAGAGATGTTGGTCCAGGAATCCTGCCGATTAGTCCTGAGGGAGGCGCTGAGGCTTAGAACAGCCAATGTGAGGGCAATGTGGAAAAGTAGCACAGTTTAGAGGCACCGAGGGGCTGACACTGAGGGGATTCCCCACAACCAATGAGGGGTCGACAGGAGAAACAAGGTGCCACAACGGTTCCACAGGGGTGCTAACAAAGTATTAAGAGAAGAATGTAAAATGTGAAATGTACATTGATGAGATGATTGATGCTATGTAAAAAGCTCTGAACAGTTTTTCCTGTATCTTAACTATTGTAAATTATTTGCCCAATATGATTGAAACTATGAATGTTAAAATCTTGAACAGTTTTTCTTTTCTTGTATATAATTTATTGCAAATAATGTATATTTTTTGAAAAAATGCTCATCAGTTGGTTACTGCTGTGATAGTCCAGGTCACTAGTTCTTCTTCTTCCCCATATGCTCCATTCTATTTTCTTCAATAGCACTCAACACTCTCCAACCACTTCAGGTTGAATGGTGACTCAGTGTTACATTATAATATTGTGAGGGGCTTAGAAAAGGTGGTCAGCCAGCACCGTTTTCCTGGGGTGGCAATAGCAACTACCAGTGGACATTAGTTTAAGGTGAGTGGAGGAAGGTTGAGGGGATACATCAGTGGTACAGGTATAACCTGCTTTATGAAAGTAGAGCGCTCCTAGGAAACCTTTCATAAGCCGAAATGGCGTAAAGCAAAGACCCATTCACTACTATTGTAGGGTATTTTTGTGAAAGTGAAAACCTATTCAAATTTCTCTCGGATACAGAATGAGTGGATGCCTGAAATAGATTGTTGGGGGTGATGCTGGAGGCTGCTACAATACGGACATTCAAAAGTCTCTTCGATAGGCTCATCTTGTAAACCAGGGGTTGCAAGTTCGTTCCTTGCTGGGGCCTCATTTATGTGAGGGGTGCTTGACAAAGTGGTGACTCTCTGTCATCCTTATGGTAGAAAAAAGTTAAAGAATTTCATGTGTGTTACTTTCTAAATGTAGTATTATATGAGAGTAATTGAACCTTTACCTTTACACGGATGCAAGAAAAATAAAGAGTTATGAGAATGAGGTCAGGAGAAATTAGATTATTGTGGAGTAGGTTTACACAGATCAGCAGAACATTAAGGGCTGAAAGGCTTGTACTGTGCTATAATGTTCTATGTTCCATGTTCTAAGTAATCAGAGGTGGAACCACCCCCCCACCCCCTCCTCAGATGTCTCTTGCCAGATGCATTTTACTTACCATGGAGGGTAAGTTGCCCAAATATAAACAGAGTAAGACGCATCATGTACTCTCAGTAGGAAGGTTGGGAAATATTACTAGAACCTGTAGATAACTCCCATCTGGTAGAAGATACGGGAGTATGAAAATACACCATCCCCATATACAACTCCTTTTCTGCTGTTATCAAACTCTTGATAACTAGAAAGTTCTATTAAGTATAAAATGCAAATGACAACAAACCCAAGGAAATTCTTGTTTTTATTTCCACCACGTTAAGTCCATAGTTGTGTTACTGCTCTGGTTATAGGACTACCTGGTTAGATGGTTCTTCCTAAATGGAAACTCTGCTTTGGCGTAATTAAGTAAGCCATTTACAAGTTAAGGCCTGTCAGACACCAAGGCCTGTCAGACACCAAGGCCTGTCAGACACCAAGGCCTGTCAGACACCAAGGCCTGTCAGACACCAAGGCCTGTCAGACACCAAGGCCTGTCAGACACCAAGGCCTGTCAGACACCAAGGCCTGTCAGACACCAAGGCCTGTCAGACACCAAGGCCTGTCAGACACCAAGGCCTGTCAGACACCAAGGCCTGTCAGACACCAAGGCCAGTCAGACACCAAGGCCTGTCAGACACCAAGGCCTGTCAGACACCAAGGCCTGTCTGACACCAAGCCCTGTCTGACACCAAGCCCTGTCTGACACCAAGCCCTGTCTGACACCATTGGTTTTGATTCAGATTCTGTTCAGCCTTTCAGATCCACCTAATCCTGGAAGATAATCACTTTAGGTAAGAAACGGTTACAAAGGCACCAACAGATTACTCAGAGGTCAATAAATATTGCAGAGGAGTGCAGGCATTCCTGAATTAATCCTTCGACAGAACTATCACACAGCAGCTCAAGTGCAACTTTATACTGGTAAAAACATGTTTTTACACAAAACAGATACCCTAAGTGAGCAGTAGTACAAAGCAAATCGGCTATCCCACCTGAATTATCAACATCCATGAGGATATTTAAGGTAAAGATTTACTTACTGCGTCCAGGGACACCCTTGCTCTTTTTCCTGTCACTCTGCAAGTGAAAATATTTTTTTTTCAAAAAGGCTCCACCTTAGAATACTATTTGACTGCAGACCAAAGGCGTGGCTTGCAGCAGCAATTTGAGAAATGTAACTAGAGCTAATCATTTTTTAGATGTGAACTTACCTGAGTGGAGAAAACCAAGTCTCAGTTGAATATCTCTGCAAATATTTCAGTCATGTGGCCCATCCTTCTCTTAACACAACCCCAAAAATAAATAGACAAACCAGGTGCTTAGAATAAGTGGTTACAACTTTTCCCATTAGGAATTTACATCAACAAAATTAACACTGTTGATACAAATCGACAGTCTTCAAGAAACATTGCTTGGGAGAGGGAGTTGTTTATTATTTTATTACTTTCTCTTTCTTCTTCAAAGTTATTTATGTGACCACATGGACTGATAGTAGGTGGTTGAGTGGCAGGGCATTGCTGCCAATGGCCTAAGTTTTTCAGGATTGCAGAATTGTAAGCATCAAACTGCATTTGTGTAATCCTGGCAAACTGGAAATGTGATTTAGGTGGGAATTATCTTCCAGGTCCTCCATCAGCCAGCTCCCCACCATGACTACCAGCCCTCCCACATCTCCATCGGGCACACAAAACTCAAATCGGTCAACCAGTTTACCTATCTCGGCTGCACCATTTCATCAGATGCAAGGAACGACAACGAGATAGACAACAGACTCGCCAAGGCAAATAGCGCCTTTGGAAGACTACACAAAAGAGTCTGGAAAAACAACCAACTGAAAAACCTCACAAAGATAAGCGTATACAGAGCCGTTGTCATACCCATACTCCTGTTCGGCTCCGAATCATGGGTCCTCTACCGGCATCACCTACGGCTCCTAGAACGCTTCCACCAGCGTTGTCTCCGCTCCATCCTCAAGATTCATTGGACCGCTTTCATCCCTAACGTCGAAGTACTCGAGATGGCAGAGGTCGACAGCATCGAGTCCACGTTGCTGAAGATCCAGCTGCGCTGGGTGGGTCACGTCTCCAGAATGGAGGACCATCGCCTTCCCAAGATCGTGTTATATGGCGAGCTCTCCACTGGCCACCGTGACAGAGGTGCACCAAAGAAAAGGTACAAGGACTGCCTAAAGAAATCTCTTGGTGCCTGCCACATTGACCACCGCCAGTGGGCTGATATCACCTCAAACCGTGCATCTTGGCGCCTCACAGTTTGGTGGGCAGCAACCTCCTTTGAAGAAGACCGCAGAGCCCACCTCACTGACAAAAGGCAAAGGAGGAAAAACCCAACACCCAACCCCAACCAACCAATTTTCCCCTGCAACCGCTGCAACCGTGTCTGCCTGTCCCGCATCGGACTTGTCAGCCACCAACGAGCCTGCAGCTGACGTGGACATTTACCCCCTCCATAAATCTTCGTCCGCGAAGCCAAGCCAAAGAAGAAGAATCTTCCAGGTGGGGAATCTGTTTGATGCTTTGGATTTATAATGACCTAAGTCAACATATCTTGAACTGAACAGAAGTTATACAAAGTATTTTACAGATTCTTAAAATTCAGCACTTGTATTTGTTAACGAATCTCAATGGAAGGCTATTTAAATGAATAATATTGAATAAATCTCCCCTCTATTGACTCTATCTTTACTTTCCACTGCCTTGGGAAATCAGCCATTATGTTAAATGACACATCAGATCCCACTACACCCTCTTCTCACCATTCCCATCTGGTACAAGATAGGTGAGTATGAAAATACACCATCCCCATATACAATTCCTTTTCTGCTGTTATCAAACTCTTGAATAGATCTTTTGATAGTAAAAGGTGATGTCTTATTCCATTTAACTATGTTTTACTATATTCTTCTCTTTAACACCATCCACTGCACATTTGTTTCATTCCTGCTCTACCTGTATTATCTTCTTCCCCTGATGCTTTCCCCAGCTCTCTCTCTCTCTTTCTCCCCTTTTCCCTCTTTCTCCTTTCACAAAACCAAAATCAATTCTCACCATTCCTCATATCCATTTAACACCTTTTAACTGTTGTATAGACCCCTCCTCCTGCCATTCTTCAGTCTTTATTCGGCTGCCTTCCTGCTTTTCGCTTATGAAGAAGGGCTCAGGCATCTTTACCTCCTATGGACACTGCAAGACTGGCTCAGTTCCTCCAGCTTTTCTGTGTGTCTGAACAATATATGCTGTTGGTTGATTTAGCTGGAGAGCAAACAAAACAGAAATGTTTTCTCTATATTTTGATACAGGTGATAATAAACCAATGTGTATAGTTCCAGGGGCTGAACTAGCATATCGAGTTCATGGGAGTAGTTCATTCATCCCACCTTTTACCTCTATCAATCAGCCAGGCAGGAAAGATCTACAAAGGCAATCATCTCCCAGGTTTCTTTGTTCCTCTACATACACCATTCTACTTTCTTTCATTTACTTTATATTCACTCACCTTGTTGAATCTCCCCAAATGGATTACCTCCCAATTCTCTGTATTAAAGGTTGCTGCACTTCTGTGCAACTGTCCAGGCCATCGTCACCTTTCTGCAGTCTAGAGCTCTCCTCTTCAATCACATGTCCAATTTTTATGTCACTTGCAAACTTTATCATGCTCCCTACTTTAACGTGAATGTTGGTGCCGTCACATACTTACCTGCATCAGGAGCGGTGTTGGTCACTGCTGATAAAGTATCTCAGCAACGTGTTGGGGTAGAAGTGTGCATGTGCAGATCTAATCAGAAGGCTGTGTACATTGTGATGGATTTTGGACGCAGGAGGAGGAGATTGAGGGCATTGAGATCACCCAAGAGACGATGAAATTTAGCTGGATGGCGTTTCGTGGGATGAAGAATCCATTGTTGTAATTGAGAAGAATAAAGAGAGTCAACTCCATTTTGCACAAGTAAGTGTATTCTTTCAATTGTGTGAATACCAGGTAAATTACAGTCCGTGAACTACTCTTTGCAGATGATGCCGCTTTAGTTGCCCATTCAGAGCCAGCTCTTCAGCGCTTGACGTCCTGCTTTGCGGAAACTGCCAAAATGTTTGGCCTGGAAGTCAGCCTGAAGAAAACTGAGGTCCTCCATCAGCCAGCTCCCCACCATGACTACCAGCCCCCCCACATCTCCATCGGGCACACAAAACTCAAAACGGTCAACCAGTTTACCTATCTCGGCTGCACCATTTCATCAGATGCAAGGATCGACAATGAGATAGACAACAGACTCGCCAAGGCAAATAGCGCCTTTGGAAGACTACACAAAAGAGTCTGGAAAAACAACCAACTGAAAAACCTCACAAAGATAAGCGTATACAGAGCCGTTGTCATACCCACACTCCTGTTCGGCTCCGAATCATGGGTCCTCTACCGGCACCACCTACGGCTCCTAGAACGCTTCCACCAGCGTTGTCTCCGCTCCATCCTCAACATCCATTGGAGCGCTCACACCCCTAACGTCGAGATACTCGAGATGGCAGAGGTCGACAGCATCGAGTCCACGCTGCTGAAGATCCAGCTGCGCTGGATGGGTCACGTCTCCAGAATGGAGGACCATCGCCTTCCCAAGATCGTATTATATGGCGAGCTCTCCACTGGCCACCGTGACAGAGGTGCACCAAAGAAAAGGTACAAGGACTGCCTAAAGAAATCTCTTGGTGCCTGCCACATTGACCACCGCCAGTGGGCTGATAACGCCTCAAACCGTGCATCTTGGCGCCTCACAGTTTGGCGGGCAGCAGCCTCCTTTGAAGAAGACCGCAGAGCCCACCTCACTGACAAAAGGCAAAGGAGGAAAAACCCAACACCCAACCCCAACCAACCAATTTTCCCTTGCAACCGCTGCAATCGTGTCTGCCTGTCCCGCATCGGACTGGTCAGCCACAAACGAGCCTGCAGCTGACGTGGACTTTTTACCCCCTCCATAAATCTTCGTCCGCGAAGCCAAGCCAAAGAGAAGACAGTAGTTACAGGACGAAAAGCAGCAGATGGAGTATTGCATGTCCAGTGATGACAGCCTTCCAATCGGAGAACAAGGGTCAACCATTTCCCTTTCCTTCCTGCCACTGAGTTAGGCTGGGAAATAGCTTCTTCTCACAGCTGTGAGACTGATGAACCTTTCGCTGAATAAATCATCCCAAAAGATTTATATATTATATATAGGTATTCAAATGATATCTTTATGCACATTTGCAATTTTTATGTGCTGTGTATTGTGTGTGTTTTTGCGTACTGTGATATAGTCAAATGATATTGAACTTGAACTTGAAATTAATTTTGCCACTCTCCTTTGGATCATTTGAGTTTTTAACCTTTTGGTCACTATGGCTCCATGTTGGTGTTGTTAAAATTCTGGCAAAAATTCATTTGTCCTACATTAAATACACTCCCATCATTATCCTTATTACCTCCTCAAAATGTTCAAGCATTTTCCATGACTACATCCATCCCGTAACAAATACAATCTCACTGAGACTGATGATTGCTTTTCCAAATGAAGATTTAGACTGTCTTATGAATGGATTTTAACATCACCCAAGTTAAGCTAACTAACCTACATCAATATCAACTTCTCCAATTTCCTGACAGCCCCTCCTCCATTATCTCACTTTTTCCTCACAGCTCTGATTCCCTTCATCTAGCTCCTCAGCCCCTTCCCTTCCTTTCTCCTTTCTCAGCAATCTGGCCCCTCCCCATATCACCTCACAGATGCTCTCTCTTCTTCCTCCTCCCATCTCTCTATCAGCTCTATGCCTCCACTTTTTCTTTCCTCCTAACTCCCTCCACCACCCCCCCCCACCCCCGCACCTTCTTATTTGAGCCAATAGAAGCAGAGCTGCTGGCCTATTTCGACTCCTCATGTGTGTGTCTTCCTTCCACACTCAATTTAGCGCATATGATAGAGGGATATATTTCATCTGGTTTGATGATTCACCATGTTTAAAGATCTAAGTCTCTTAATTCTATCTTCTTCATTTATTGCATCACTTTTCACTCTTGTCAGTACATCAGTGCAGTGGGTGGAGGTGCTGCCCCATTGCTCCGCGCACCCAGGTTCAATCCTGATCTCCGGTGCTGACTGTGAGGAGTTTTATGTTCTATCTGTAACCATGTGTATTTTCCACATGCTTTCCTCTCACAACCCAAAGATGGTAGTAAGAGGAGCCAGATGATAAGACTGAGAGAAAAATAAAATGAGATTAGTGTGGGATGCATGTAAATGTATCCATGATGCTTGGAGTGGTCTCAGTTGATCAAAGGCTTTGAATCCATGGACTTTGAACCATGGTATTAGATCTGGGATTCATGAGGAAGTTGAGGGCAAGGAGGCCCCTAGACGCCGAAGGTTTTCTCATTGTGTTGAAGGTTTGGATCTAGGTTCAAGTTGCCAATAATTTGAACGGAACGGGAGTTTTGTGCAGCTGCAGAGGCGAATGCATGGACACTCAGTGACTCTGGGGGACTCTCTTTGTCTCTCTTTCTATGACTGTAAGGGGTGCAGGGCAATACAAATGATAAAGGCAAATCTTCGTCTGCCTTAAGGCAATCTGAAGGCAATCTCACGGAATATATTTCTGTATTATCACATAACATTATATAGTATCTGTCCTTATCCAACCATTGCCACTATCATCTTCTTGTAAAGACAGTTGAGAAATATTCGAGAACATTGCCCACATTCTTCTCTGTCACACACATGACCTCAGTACATCAAACTTTTTTCATTTGGACATCCTTTGTGTACTGATAAAATATTCTTGGCTTTAACTTGATTTTATTTGATCACAGTTTTTAAAACATTATTCTCTCTGCTTTCCCATGTTTCCTTTTAAATTCACTCTGATATATACCCTGTACTTTCTACTTTGCCCTTCACCCTATTTTATCTTTTCCCTTTTCCATCTAAATCTAACTGAACCATGATTACTGCTATAAAATTGCTCTCACTGATGCTCTTTCCATCTGCCCAGCCTCATTCACTAAAATTAAATCTAGAATTATTCCTTCTCTTATTGGACTTGCAAAATGCCACCATTTAATGCTCACGCGAATGCCATTTACAAATGCTATGCCCTCCTCACAGCTCGGAATGCTCCTTTAATTGACATTTTCGTCATTTTTTTTTGTTTATCTCTTTATCTTATTGCATAACCATTACTATGGTACGCCTGTGTTAGGGTGCCCAACTCAGAGCATGATTTGTCCTCAAGGAAGTTAAATCATTGGATTATCCAATGTCATCATTTTTTTTTAATTATGCACCTTTCTATTGCTTCCTTTTAAAAGGGAATAGTTAGCTAAGTGGCTGGTAGAACCCAACGGGGCAAACAGTGGGTTGGATTTAAAATGCAGTTCTGATTTCATTAGCCCTCTCTCCCTTCTTCTGTAATCTTTCTGCTCCTTCCTTCCCTTCTTTTTGTCACCCTTCCCAACTACCCCTTCCCAGCTTGATACCCATCCTCATTGCCTCTCCTCTCTGGTTCTTTCCCCCACCCCTGTCTCCTTACTGGATTCTTCTGCACCCTTCCCTCCCTCTGTTTCCACCCGGGCTCTCACCATTCTCACCTCAACTTATCAGATTCTATCCCTGGCTGCCTTTGTCTTCTGATCCCCCACTTCACCCTGTATCACTCATCATTCTCCACCTGACTCCTTTGTCTTTCTTGCCTCTCTTTCCCTTTGCCTGGCATTTGCCACTCTTTTTTTTTGAATAATTTATTTATAAATTTTCAAACTCGAACAGTGTCAACCATTCATAATAATAAAAACACACTATATTTTCCAATTATATACAAGCTTCACCATTGAGTCCAATTCCTCCCCCTTATCCCCCCACCACCTTATCCCAACTAATATATACAGAAATAAAATTAAATAGAGAGTTACCCTAAAAAGAAAGACTGCATGTGCTTGTCCACTATTCCTATACCATTTTACAGTGCCCCTTTACCTTCCAGAGATATTAGGGACATAAGGACCATAAAGTAAAACAAAAAATGTACTCATAAAAAAAATTCTTACAAAAAAGTAAAAACAAACTCAACGAAAGGACAGAAATTGTAGGATTCATTGGGACCCAACCACCGGCCTCCAGGCTTTTAAATTTTAATGGCTCAACTTAATTAAGATGGATAGATTTTCCTTCCACACCCCCTCCCCCCCCCCAAGGAGAAGGTAGAGAGGAATGGACAGAGCGACAAAGCACAAGGAACCGCACTACATCTTTGCTCCTATATAATGCAGGTAAGGTATCATATTTCCCCCTGAAGTGGTAGGTTACTTTCTGCAGAGAAACACAGCTCTGCATTTCCACATTCCAGCATGCAATGCCTAGATGAGAGTCTAACTTCCAAGCACCTGCTGTGCACTTCCTGGCCACTGCCAAAGCAATCAACAGAAATTGGATTTGAAATTTTGACAGCTTCATAATAAGTCTTATGTCCATGATATTTCCCAACAGGAGCAGCTCTGGGTCCTGTGGAAATTCTTTACCTATGATTTTTTTCTAGGTCTTGGCCTAGCTCTACCCAAAAGTGACTCAATTTAGAGCATGACTAGGTTGAGTTCCCGTATCTATACCGCACCTAAAACATCAATCTGAAATTTCTGGGTTAGCTTTGTTCTATTTGTGCAGCATGCAGTACAACTGGTGTAGAAAATTATACTGCACCAGCCTGTATCAAATATTAATAGTTGCGGTCATGCTTTCATGACACAGGTCTGACCAGCACCGTTCATCAATCGTTACACCTACGTCTGAGCCTAGATTTAGCTTTGGGCTTTTGCTTGGAGTAAGAAATAAATTGCCGTCATAAACCTAAGTGTATTCACCTTTTGAATCAGGGCCCCCATGCCTCTACATGGACCTAATTTGTCCCTTAAAAAAGATCTTAACTGAAGAGAGCAAAAGAATGTCCTGTTTGACAAATCATATTTATTTTTAAGTTGTTTAAATGATATAAGCTGCCCCTGCTCATAACTGTCCTCAATACACCTGATTCCTTTCTGGCACCAGGTGTCTAGGATCTTGTTAGCTATTGTCCATGGTATTAAGCCATTCTGAGGCAGGGATATTTTCGATGACAGCCCCACTTTAACCCAATGCATTGATTAATCTTCTTCCATACATAATGAGTATGTTGTATGCTGCTGAGTAAAGAGACGTCCACAGAGCGTGAGGGTGAACCAAAGAATGACTTTATCGGTTTGAATTCACCATGTCTCCACGCTAGTCTGCCCATTTCCAGTGATGTAGCTGCCGGCTTGCAGAAGTGACAGCATTGTGTCGCAATGTCACTCTCCGGTTGGCGGGCCACTATGCAGAAGTGGAGGACTCTTTAGCCCACACGTAGCGGTAGGTGCAGGCTCCTTCTCGGCAGTGAAGGGGAGCCCATGCCATCTTGGACCAGTCACATGTTGCGGCGATTTAACCCATTTACTTATGCAGTTGCTTGGCCCACTGCAATGTTTTAATAAGGGCCATTGGCCATTCTTCTGCCTCTGGCCATCATATTCCACCTCTACCTGGTTGTCCAATCTGCTGTAGGGGCCCTGCCTCACTACTTTTGCCCTGAACACTTTACACTACTCCTGGACTAACTTTCCTCTGCCCTGATGAAGAGTCTTGGTTTGAAATGTCAGCTATACTTTTTCTCCCACTGATACTGCTTGACCTCCTGAGTTCCTCCAGCCAATTGTGTTTGGCTTCAGATTCCAGCATCCGCAATCTCCAGTGTGTCTGTCAATAGAATATTAATCAGTCCATTGAGTAACTAAACATGCCTCCATCCTCTCTGTGGGCTGCTGGACACATGGGAGTCAGGTATCGGACCTGGGATTCAAGAGGATGCTGAGGGCAAGAAGGGCTCCAAAGGGCCTTGGGTGCTGGCGACTTCCTGACCATGTCAGAGGTTTGGAGCTTGGGTTGCCGATTAATCAAACAGGAGCTTGTGTGGTTGCAGAGGCTGCGGGAATGCTGGAGGCAAATCCACGGACACTCAGTGATTTTTAAAGGGACTCACTTTTGCTTCTCATTCTTTCTTTAGGGCCATCAGGTGACACGAATGGCGACTTTTTGTCTGCCTTACAGGAGGGAGAAGGTGAAATATTACATGTTCCGTATTATTATATGACAATAAAGTAATTTTGAATCTCAAACCTTGAATTTTTCAGTGTTAATCAGAATATTACTGAATGAATTAGATTGCTTTCATTTGCTGCGGCTGGCTTTCAGTTTTACGATAAAATCTGAGAAGTTCAGAATGGTTGTCGCAGCAAGCTGCTTCAACACTAATGAAATCATTTGCATTTTTGAGTAACTACGGGGCCAGACTTTAAAGGCATGAGTAAACAATGAAAGGAAGTGCAACTACAAGTATCTAATTATGTCTTGTTAAGAACAGAAATGAAATTAGCATCTTGGTTTGCATGGATTAAGATGTGCAATGGATCAATGCATTGATTTCTTGTCTCCAAACGGCATCACCCCATTTAATTTGAACATGAACAATATATTGATCCAAAAATGTTTTCATTTCAAATTGATAAATAAATGTAATTTGACATCGATAATGGGAGCACAAGGTGAATGGCAGTATTCCGAGAAAAAGAGAGGAGCAGTGGGAGCAGAAGTCTACAGTTCACTAGAGGCAAAAGGATAGATAAATGAGATGGCTCTGAAGAAATGTGGTTTACTTAATTATTGTTGATAGAATACTCTTGTATTCAAGAGTAAGGTCATTATAGTGCCATTTTAAACACAAGTTAAGCCAGTGGAGTGCAACATACAGTGTACACAACAGGAAGAATGTGAAAGTATGAGAAAAGATGTACAGAAAGTTTAAAATAATGTTCCCAGGGCAGGGGAAGTTTAGTTAACTGATGAAATTGACAAAGATCAGGGATCATTTTTATGGTTATTTAATCAAGGTGGGTTAAATCGTGCAAGTGCTGGAGAAACTCAGCAGGTCCCACAGCATCCATGGAGAGCAAAGAAGGTTCCTTGAGAAAAGGGCTTAGGCCAAAATGTTGGTTTTATATCTTTGCCTCCTATGGGTGCTGAAGGACCTGCTGAGTTTTTCCTGCACTTTTGGTATTAACTAGAATCACAGTGTCTGCAGATGTTTTAGTTTCACTCCACGCTAAATCTCAACTTTCTAGAGATGATTGGTAGAATTTATTTTGTTCAGCAATTTGATAAGATTTCAGTTTTCAGTGGGAGGATACAGGAAATAGAGGAAAAGAACATTCACACAATGCTTGGTGGTGTTTGTATTTCACTTAATGAGAGGGTGATGAAGAGAAGACTGCTTAGCTCCTTTTAATAGTCTTGATGAACACATTAAGCAATGTAAAAATTCTAAATTTTAAAATATGACTCCAGCTTCCTGCTTTTAATGGGAGTGTGGGCAAGCACCCAAGTTTTCCAAGCGTAGAACCCCCACATAAGTATTTTAATGTATATGGGAGAGGGGGTGTGCCATACCAACCTGCTGATGGAACAAGGAGAACACTTGCTTCCCGCATATCACTCATCTAACCTGCTTCCCTCCACCCCGTTTCCCCCCTCATGCCGCTTCAATTCCTCTAATTAATTGTCAAAACTCCATTGCAGTTACAACCTACTTTAGAGATCCACCCACACCTCACCATTGTAAATTTCACCAATTATCACAAATATGTCCAAAGTAAGTCTTAAATACCCTTTACACACCTCCAATGGTGACGTACCTTTTGAGGAAGTGTACAGTCAAAATCTCTGGCAAATATACAGTATTTTTATTCAATTTAAAAATAATGATCCATTGATCCTGCTGGAGAGAAGTGTCATCCTATGTCATCAATTCTTTCTGTTAATTTACACAATTTAGTTTCATTGCTCTTCAACCTCCTCCCCCTCGTTGAATACACATTGAGTTCTCCCTGGCATTCACCACAAATTAGTCTTGTCATCACAGTGAATCAGTCCTAAACTTTTTGTAAGTTCATTATATCCTTTTAGCACTTAATATAATGCCAAGGCTGGGGACTGGATTGTACTTTTTTTAAATTGCTGCTCCTTTCCTTAATGTCATGACCCCATGCATTTAATTTGGCTTCCTTAACCAGTCAGCCTCCTCAATATGGCATATAGATAAGACAATTTTAGATTATTATTCTGTTATGTGATGATGTTACATCATTTTATCCACCATATGAAAGAATGAATTTCCCTCATAAGCTTTGCATCTTTCCTCAACTTTATGATGAGCCCCTGCATTTAATTAAGCTTCCTCAAGTTGTCAACTCTTTAGGAGTGGCTTATGGACCTTGTTAGATTTTCACACTTATTAGAGTAGTGGTTCTCAACCTTTTTCTTTGCCACTTTTAGTATTTCCTATGCCATCAGTGTTCTGTGATTAATAAGGGATTGCTTAAGGTGGATTGTGAGTGGGAAGGGAAGGGAAGGGTGAGAACCCTTTTTCTCAAGCAAATTATTTCAGTAACAATTGGGTCTAGAGCAAAGAAAAATTGTCCTTGGCTCATTTTCTTTGGAGTTACGAAACTGTGCACATAATGAGTCAATTATGAATGATTAAAACAGTGGTTTTCAACCTTTTTCTTTCCACCCACATAACGCCTTAAGCAATCCCTTACTAATCACAGAGCACCTATGGCATAGGGAATACTTAAAGTGATACATGAGTGGAAAGAAAAAGGTTGAGAACCACTGCTTTAAAGAATTCCCATTGCCCCAATTTATCGTACATTTATTTAACATATGTTTGCTACAATAAAGGATTTAATACAATTAATTTTTCTCTGAAAATAAGATTAATAAGGATGTTACTGGGACTGAAGAGGTTGGAGAAGCTATGAGTTTTTTTTTCCCCTGGAAATTAGGAGGTGGAGGGGTGATCTTATAGAGGTCTTCAAAATCACCTGGTGCAAAGATAAACTGAATGGTCAGGGTCTTTCCCCCAGGATAGGAAAGTTTAAAACTAGAGGGCAGAGTTCAAAATAAAAGTCAGAAGATTTCAAAAGAGGGTGGTGGATATAAGGAAGAGCTGCCCACGGATGTGGTAGAAGAGAGTACAATTACAACATTAAAAAATATATTTTTTATAGATAAAAATATATAGATAGGAAACGTTTCGAGGGAGTGATCTGGGCAAACACAAGCAAATGGGACCAGCTATGATGGGCAACTTGGTTGGCATGAACAAATGGGGCTGAAGGTCCTGTTCCCATGCTATCGAGCTGGAAGTTCTGCATAACCAGTGAAAGGAGTTCATCACCTCACAAACTACCTGATGACAAAGTTACAGACAGAGACAGAGAAATGGGATAGAACATAGAACATCACAGGCCCTTTGGCCCACAATGTGAGCCACCTATATATACCTAAAAAAAACCCCAAACCTTCCATACCACGGTTGGTGTAGCAGTTAGTGCAACACCTTTACAGACCCAGTGATTATGAATGGGGTTTGAATCCCACACTGTTTGTAAGGAGTTTGTATGTTCTTTCCATGTCTCTGTAGGTTTTCCCCCTGGGCTCTTCCCACCATTTGAAACATACCAGGGGAATAGGATAATTGGGTGTAAATTGGGCAGCACTGGCTCATGGGCTGAAATGGCCTGTTACTGTGCTGTGTGTCTAAATTTATTTTTTTTTTAAATTACCTCATACCCCTCTATTTTTCATTCATCCATGTGCCTGTCTAAGAGACTCTTAAATGCCCCTATTGTTCCAGCCCCCAACACTACCCCTCATAATGCATTCTAGGCATCCACAACTCTCTGTGTAAAAAAACTTACCCCTGATGTCTCCCCTAAACTTTCCTCCCTTCAGTTCGTGCAGATGTGCTCTGGTATTTGCTGCTCCCACTAGGGTGGCCATTTCCAAATCTCCAAAAAGGAGAACATTCAGGGTCATCAGAAAACTCTCTCAGCACCAGCGACCAGGGTTCAAATCTGGCGCTGTGAGGAGTTTGTACGCTTTCCCTGTGTCTGCGTGGGTTTCCTTTAGGTGCTTTGGTTTCCTCCCACCATTTGAAGATGTACCAGGATTGTAGATACCAGGGTGTAATTGGGCAGCACAAGGTAGTGGGCTGAAAGGGCCTGATACTGTGCTGTATGTCTAAATATTTTTAACAAAAAAAAAACTGTCTGTCTTTTAACTCCAATCATTCCTTTGATTCCATAACCCTCAGATACTTTCTTGCAGCCCGGGATGCAGATTGCCAAATTGGGTACAACTTTATATGACTGAAACCAATTATTTAAAAATAAAAAAAAGGAAATAAATTAAAATTCAAAATACTGAAAGCTGGCCAAAATAATGATTTACCAAAAATTATTATTTAATTCTGCATTAGGTTTATAATTCATAAAACCTATCTAATCCACACCATCTCATGAATAAATGCAAGATACAGAATGCATCAGAAAATGAGAGTGCAAAACCTGATTACCAACTGGGTGGTGTGTGTGACTCACTGTCAAAGGAATTGGGAGTTTTTATAATATTTGTTTTTATGCAAGAATTTTACAACAATGTGATTTGAATAAGAAATCAAGTTTATGATGCAATGTAATTTATAAAGTAATCAACCAGGCACAAAATTCATACTCTTGGCAAACTGAATAGGATTGGGTGTGGAGTTGTTTGATTATGTCTGTGCATCTGTCACCCAAATGTGCACAAGTATCCACGTTTAAATAATGTTAGTTCTGTGCCTTCACTTATTACAAGGAATTCTGCCAATTGCTTGGTGTTCACTTGATGGGAATTTGGAAGAATCCCCAGAAAAAAAAAAACAGGAATATTTGTTTTATTTGTTTTCAAGAATGTTTGACTATATTCCACTCTACAACAGAAAATAAGAACAAATGGCTGATTAAAAAAAAATCTGACTGTACAGTAATGATCCCTTTTAACTGTTGGCAACTCAAGGTGAGGTACCCAGGCAGGCGGCGGACTGCTGGAGACTGGCTCGAGACTGGTTGAAGGGGTACCGGGTATTGGAGCTAGAATGCGAGCAGGTGCCAAAGGTGCGGAAGGTTTCCTGATCTTGTCGGAGGTTCAGATCTGGAGCTCTGGCTGCTATTTTTTGGACTGGACCGTGCGGCTGCGGGGGCTGTGGGAGCAATGGAGGTGAATCCACGGACACTCAGTGACTCTGAAGGGACTCTTTTGCTTCTCTTTCTCTAACTGTAAGAGGCATTTCAGGCAGTTTCTGCTAATGGTAAATCTATCTGTCTTTTTAGCAGGCGAAAGCAAATTCCTTGTAATATTGCACTGTTTTATTAAATGACAATAAATTAATCTTAAATCTTGTATCTTGACAGCTTAAATAAATGTATTTACACAGCAACCTAAAAGGGGTGAAGCAATAAAGCAATAAAAAAAAGTCCAAGCATATTTGTTTCCTGGACTTTAATAATATCCAGGTAAACTGGTCATCCAAGGAATGCTCAACACAATGAAGGAGATGGGTAGGGCTAAAAACATTGTTGAGAGCTCCTGACTGTAGCCAAGTTGGGCAGAATAAATACATTTAAGTTGTCACAAATGTAATAAGAAGAATGCTTAAAACCACACTGGACAGAAACACAAGAGACTTAAAACATGAACATGTGCCCCACTCAAACCAGGCTTCATGCTGAGAGCTTTGTGACACCAAATTTATCATAACTGCAATGACTTGTGGGTCCCAGATCTTTGTAGCTGGGCTGAACCCACAAGCTTCTGACTCAGAGGTGAAATTACTATCAACTGAGACAGAAATAGAGCTGACATATCAGCCAGCTAGTGGTCATAGAAATCAATTTGCAATGGTTACTTTTCACTGCTGTTAAAATAAGGTAACAATCTTTATATTCAACGTAGCATTTAACAAATTTACATTCAAGTTCAATTTTTTTTATCATCCAAGTGTGACAGTGCAACCCAGTGTTCTCCAGTCCATGGTGCCAAACAGTGAAAACACACCTACAGACATAACATACACATAAACTATATACATACACTAAAATAAATATTATTAATAAATAGTAGTGTCACGGAGACTAAAGCTGGACCTTTTTTGTGTCATTACAGGGACTACAACAAACCTAGTTGCTGACAACTATAATGTCTGCCTAGTGTTCAGGTTAAAGTATTGGTTCTCAACCTTTTTTTCTCCACTCATATTCCACTTTAAGTTTCTTCTTTGGCTTGGCTTGGCGGACGAAGATTTATGGAGGGGTATGTCCACGTCTGCTGCAGGCTCGTTGGTGACTGACAAGTCCAATGCGGGACAGGCAGGCACGGTTGCAGCAATTGCAAGGGAAAATTGATTGGTTGGGGTTGGGTGTTGGGTTTTAACTCCTTTGTCTTTTGTCAGTGAGGTGGGCTCTGCTTTAAGTAATCACTGACTAACCACAGAGCATCTGTGGCATCCTATGTGAGTAGTAAAAAAGGTTGAGAACTACTGGGTTAAGTTTTAACTTGGGTTTTTCATGCTGTAACTGTTATGGAACTTAAGGTTGAAGTTCACTGACTTTATGGAGGTTGTTTTCTATTTCTGCTTTTTAGTAAACTGCTGCTTTTTAAAAAAAAACTCACTGTATAAATGGATCATAGATTTCCTCGCCTCCAGATTATAATCAGTAATGTTTGGTGAGAACATCTCCAAAATCTCCATCAGTACCAGATCAGCTCAGGGCTTGACTGCGTAATTGGAAAGCTGCGTTCTTAGCTCCCTGCTCTACTCACTTTACATCTACGTCTGTGTGGCTCAGTACGACAATAACACCATCTACAGATTTGCCAGTGATACCACGGTAGCTGGATGCATAAAGTAAGACGATGAGACAGCATACAGGAGGGAGACTGAACGCTTGGCTAAATGGTGCACCAACAACAATCTTGCACTCAATGTCACCAAAACCTAGGAGTTGATTGTTGACTTCAGGAAAAGAAAGGCAGAGGTGTACAATCCAGTGATCATTGGGGGAATCAGAGATGGAGAGGGTGAGCAAAATTAAACACTTGGGAGTCACTCTCTCGGAGGATCTTTCCTGGACCCCACACACCAATGGCATTGTGAAGAAAGCATTTCAGCACCTCTACTTCCTCTGAAGTTTGAGGAGGTTTGGTATGACATCAGAAACCCTGGTGTGGTGGAAAGTGTGCTGACCAGCTGCATCACATTTTGGTATGGGGATACAAATAGATGCCCTGAAAAGGTAATGGACACAGCCCAGGATATTACAGGCAAAACCCTCCCCACTATGAAGAACATCTACAGGAAACGCTGCCGTCGGTAAGCAACAGAAATCATCAAGGATCCACACCACCCAGCACACGCTTTGTTCTCGCTGCTGCCATCAGGGAAGAGGTATAGGTGCCACAAGACTTGCTCAATCTGGTTCAAGAACAGCTGCTACCCCTCCACCATCAGAGTCCTCAACAACAAACTCGTTGACTCATTTAAAGACTTTTACTTGTGCACTTTATTGATTTCTTTAATCTCTCTGTATTGCACAGCTTGCATTCGTTGTCTGTTTACAGTTCTCTATTTGTTTAAATGTGTATGTTGTGTACAGTTGTTTTTTGAACCACCAATAAGTGGTAATTCTGCCTGGCCCACAGAAAAAAAGAATCTCACAGTTGTATGTGATGTCATGTATGTACTCTAACAATAAATCTGAAATCTGAAATACTGATTATTTTCTAAACCAATGTAATTTTGTTTTCAGTTGTATTCTTTGAAAATGTCTTAAATACTTTCAAATTATTTGACAATCCACATTGTCAGGTTAATTCCTGGAATGCTGGTTTGAAATGTGCCATGATTCTTGTCAAGCTAGCCCAAATTGTCATAAAAAGTACAAGCTCCAGAAAGTCCAGGAAGTATAAACAATACTCTACTGAGTGCAGCCTACAGTAGCCAGTCATGTGTAAACACATTTCACAGTAAGACTGGTTTCACCAATTTTATTAGTACAACATGATGTCTTTGTGAGTATTGTTTACATTGGATGGCGAAAGAGATGGGTGAAGTAACCTCTTAAACTCATTGCCAGTGGAATCTTGGGAAATGAAAACGGATCCCATATTGACTTAATGTAAATATTGCAAGCAAACCTTACAATATCTTTGAATACAATGAGTAATTGCAAAGGCATATCTGCACAGACAACCTCACATTATGGTGGGGTGGTTTCCTCTGAGAAAACAGACCATATCCTGATTTTCCATGACATGAAGCCACATCAGCTGCACGTGAGTCAAAAAATGCAATTTGAAGTGACAATTTTCCTAACACAAATTTCATGAATTTTACTAAAACAATTTTCCTAACACAAATTTCATGAATTTTACTTCATATTTCAAATTTTTTGGATAATAATTTGTGAATTTTGTCAAGATGAATTTCCGTGACCCCAGTGGAGCTTGTATTGTACAATTGTGAATTTACATTTACAATTTTCTGGGGAAAGAAGTGGCATCAAAATGGATTTACATTGGAGACGAAAGTCTGCGAATGCTGTGATTGTAGTAAAACACACACACACACACAGATTCTGGAGGAAGACAGCCAGTCTCGCAGAATCCATAGGAGGGAAAGATACATTACTGAAGCTTTGGGCCTGGGCCCTTCTTCGCTGCATAGCCAAGAACAGGAAGGCATCAGAATGAAGACTGAAAAATGAAAGGGGGAGAAGTCCAGACCAACAAAAGGTGTTAATTGATTTGATTAAAGGAGAGGTGAGAATTGATTTTGGCTCTGTGTAAAGAGGCAGAGGGAAGAGAGAAATAGTCAGAGAGACAAAAGACCCTTTAATGCCAAGCCTCTGCCTGGAGGTCAGCTATAAGCGCAGAGGGAAAAATATAAACTTATCTTTCATGGAGCAGCCCTAAACATTCATGTTGAAAGGCGCCTCGTAGGGCCCTCTGGAGCCAATGGAGGTGGGGCGATTGGTGCCGTGGCACCGCATATCATAAATACGCGACAGAGTAATGGCTGTCTTCCCTACATATAATCCCCCACACAGCTGGGAAACACAGCCAGAGAGGCTATCGGGGCTGTCACAGCCCACACTAGCTGTTCCCTGACAGCTCCCACTGGCTGCCCCTGCCCAGATGGCCCCCGCCAGCCACCCTTGCCCTGAGGGGGACGTAGAGGGAGTGGGGAGATAGTTTGCGGGCTGACAGTGTCATCGCAACATTATCAGCCCGTCCCCTAGAAAGTTGCTTACAGCAGCATTGCATTCATGTGAGGTGGAGGAGCACAGCACTCTGTTGGTGATCCTTCCCCAAGAGGGATTGCAGTCGGCGCCTTGGAGCCAGCCAAGGTGCTTTCATGATGGTAAGTGTCCTGACATAAGAGTGGAGAATCTCAGCCTTTACACTCGGGCTTTTTCACTGCATGAAAGGGGCTAGAGAGAGAGAGAGAGAGAGAGAGAGAGAGAGAGAGAGAGAGAGAGAGAAAGAAAGAGGGAGACCGAGAAAAACAGAGAGAGAGAGACAGAGTGAGACAGCAAGACCGAGCTATGGGAAAGGCGACAGGAGAAGTAGAAGAGGAGGTAGGGTTTAATGGATGCCAGAGAGGTCGGTGATAATGCCAGAAGTAATAGTGACTGGCTCAACCTACTGGATTCATTCATTTAGTAACGATTTGATGTTACAGCACAGAGCAGACCATTTGGCTTGCATTCAGATGTTTTCGTCCTGAGTCACCTGGTTGCAATCCCAATCCTGATCATCCTGCACTTTAGTACTCACTTCTAAACTTGACTTAACATGTACCTTAAGGACAACAATTCAAAAGTTGCCTGTTGCACAGAATATGGATTGCAGAATTGTAAGAAATAAGGATGAATTTCAGGCACCCATGATGAGCTCATCACTTTTATCTACTGCTACTAATTTTCACGCCGACCTCAAATTCACTTGGTTCATCTCTTGCAACCCTCTCCCCTTTGTTGATCTCTCTGACTCCATCTCAGGAAACAAACTCTTCAGATATTTTCTATAAATCCACCAGCTCCCACAGTTTCCTCAACTGTACCTCTCCCCTGTAAAGATTCCATTCATTTCTCTCAAATCTTTTACCTCCCAGAATGAAATCTTCCATTCCAGAACATTCGAGATATCCTCCTTCTTTCAAAAACATATCTTCCCCTCTACTACCATCGACTCAGTTAAACCCTTACCCACATACCCTCTACTTCCCACACAACTCCCTTGGCTCCCTCTGAGCCTTGATGCAACAAGAACAGGATTCCCCTTGTCCTCCCCTACCATCTGACCAGCCTCTACATCTCTGCTACATACAAAGTGATCCCACCACCAGGCACATCTTCCCCTCTCCGTTTTCTGCAGAGACTTCACCCTCCAGGACTCACTCATCCACTAATTGCCCCTTTGGTACCTACCCCTCAGTCCATGAGAAATGCTTCCCTACCTTCCCACACCTCCTCAAAACCACCATTTGGGGGCCCCAAACAGTCCTTCCATGTGAAGCAACACCACGTGAATCTGCATCTACTACAGCTGGTGCCCCCGTTGTGGTCTCTTCTACATCTGGGAGACTGTTGCATTGAGCACCTTGACTCTGTCTGCTGCAGTAATGGGGACCTCCAAATAGTCAACCATTTTAATTCCAAACTCCATTCCTACAGCAACAAATCGGTCCATAGCCTCATACACTGACAAACCAGACTACCCCCACATTGGAGGAAAAAAACCTAATATTCTATCTGGACCCTCTCCAACCAGACAACATTAACAATGACATCTCCAGATACTGTTTGCTCTCTCCCAACACCCCCCCCCCTCACTATTCATCTCCTCTGTCCTCTTGCCTCCAGCTTTCCATCCCTTCCTTCCATTCAAAGAGGTATCCCCTTCCTCTACTCCTTCTCAACATCTTTTCACTTTTCCCCCCCTACCTACATCCACCTAGGTCCTCTTGCCTGTGGCCTGTGCTCCTGCCCCTGCACCTACCTCCCTCCTCTCCTCTCCTTTTCCACCCCCACCTTTTTATTCATGCACCTGCCTGCTTTTTGCTCATACCTTAATGAAGGGCTCAGGCCTGAATCATTTGCTTCCAATAGTCAATGCATGGCCTGCTCAATTTCTCCAACACTCTAGTGTTTTGCACAATAGCTATAATGTCTGCAGACTTTCTTGTTTAACTGGGTTGCAAGTAAGTTACTTTTTTTATAGTTGTTAACATAAATGCTTTATATATTTTTAAATTTTTTTGTCATGTCATTAATTTTTGGTTTATTCAATACTTTTTCTTTATAGTCTGTAATGTATTATCTTACATTTGTTGAATAGTTGTTAGTGTCAGACTCTTCAGAGAAAGGCATAACCACACGGCAAGGCAACTTGGGGGTTTTAGTTCAGAAAACCCTGTTGTGAATGTCAGAGCCTTTTCCTTGAAGAAGATATGACATGAAATATCTGCTCAAGATCTGAGCAAGTTTGGGCAGTTAATCAGAAATGAGCATGAGCGATAAGCTAGTCCAAGCAAATTCTGAGATAAAAGGTGTGGTGATGTGTGTGTGTATATATTATACATATATATATATATATATATATATATATATATACTGCTCCGTATGTCAGTGACTGAATCTCCCTACCCCCTTCCATTCATTCGAGCACATGGATTTGGGCCAGCTACCATCTAATATGTATTAAAGCCTCTCGTTCCTCACTCAGTCTTTGGAGTCGTTGATCGTGTGCATCAACAAGTTGTTCAATGATGATAGCTAAGAGAAAATATTGATCACAGTGAAATGTGGTGTTTCCCATTTTCTCCGAGGGCCTCAGTTTGTGGCTTCATTTGAAAAATAGCAATTCCTCAGAGCTGCAAGGGTATGTTAGGTCTTTGTTCTTCTCTGGGATTCAAGGCACTCATGGCTGGTCATGAGCCTTCTAATTCAGAGTGTGACGATTGATTCACAGCTCACTTTTAAATGTAGATAGAAAAAGAATTCTTATCCTTGTGGGTTTATGCTGCTGCATTCCTATTGCTTCCACACTTTTCCTCTGATCAAGAGCCCTGAAATGGGTCCTGTAAAGCAAAGTAATTCTCATACTAGCTCCTTCCCTGAGAGACTAATGCATTGGTCAGAGGTCACTCTACTTAATATTCCATACTGCTGTTGGAAATCCATTTGAGCTAAGCAGTGAGAAAGGACGTGGCGGGGAGCGGAACAATGTGCTTAGCTGTACACAAGGTCTGGCAGGTAAATGGATATTGACCCTTTGAATGGAATCATAACCTACAGGAAGATCTATGGGAAAACTCATGAGGGTGTGGCTTGGATCTAAGGAAAGATTCATTTAGTGCCTTGATGAAAGATTCTGAGTTATAAAGAGAGAATGGATAGATCTGTTTTGCCTGGGACGTAGGAGACCGAAGGGGGGTACGATTCGTGGAGAGGGATGAGTGCAAGAGGGAGTTGTGGAGGGGCTATAAAATTATGATGGGTATAAAAAAGGTAGATTGTCACAGCCTTTTTCCCAGAGTAGTGGTGTCTGGTGTCTGCAACCAGAAGGAGAACAATATATTTACTGTATGAAGGGAAAGACATAAAGGGGATCTGAGGAATGTTTTCACACAGAAGGTGGTGGGCAAATAAAACAAGCGGCCAGAGGAGGTAGTAGAGGAGGGTAAAATTGTAATGCTTAACAAAGATTTGAACATGAATAGGAAAGGTTTAGAGGATTATGGGCCAAATACAGGTAAATGGGATTAGTTTAGGTATGTGTCTCAGTTGGTACGGATGAGTTGGTTGATTGGCTTTTTTCCCTGCTGTTGTAGCGTGCCTCGAGGTTCTAGGTCAGAAATAAGGCACACACAAGGAGTGCAGTGCTCTCTTTTATATGATCATGCAGACCCTGGCTTCCATGTGACCGACGGGCGTCACCCGTGCCCCTTTGACCTGCTGATGGCGATTAGTTGGATCAGCACGTTTTGCTGCAGTGTCGTTGATGGGTGTGGTTTGTGCAGCCTTGGGCGCCGATTTGCCCTTTAGTGATCTGTCACCGGCGATTGGCTGGCAGAGCCCATTTTGCAGAAACCTATGGGAACAGGCTGCTGACGTCTCAAGCAGCCCACTCGATAGCTGCGTTCAAACAGCGATGGCTGTATTGCTCTATGAATCTAAAGTTGAGTGTGGCTAAATTATTTCATGTTATTATATATTTTTTAAATTGCATAACAAATAGGAGTAGGTTAGTTGCCTCCAATCAATAAAATCGTAGCTTTTCATGAACCTCAGTACTATTTGCTTACACTAGTCCCATAAACCCAATTGCTTTGATATCTAAAAAAACCGTCGATCTCTATCTTGACGATACTAAGTCACTGAGCCTCCATTGCCCTCTGATATCACAAGTAGTTCAAAAAAATTCAAAAGTTTTTGACTGCATTGAGATTGCATGGGTCCTGCTCAGCTTTATGCTTCTGCAGAAGTTCCGTGTGAGTGACAAGTTTCAGTGGAAATCTGCCCCTTACATACAAATGTTAATTCATCAAGTGTAAATCTTGCTCAAAACTCGTTAATAGATTCATTAGTATCTGCAAAACCTGCTTCCACTCCTGGACCTGACTCAAAATGCTCTGAAATTGCTTTATCCACCATCAGATTTCCTCAGCAAGATTTTAATATTAAATAAAATTTCTCAACAATGTGTAGGTTTCAGCCTTGGAATTGTTTTCTTGTATTGTTGACTTTCTTCAATATTTTTGCCTCACTTTCTCCAAAAGACTAAGCCAGAATTTAATATCCTCTGAGAGGTGCTTGGCTTTGCAACCCAGCTGAGAAAAGGACGGTACTGCTGGAGCTGCTGTGATTGCAGCACTGTCGCTGGTGCGGACCTATGGAGGGTGGGGAGCAGAGTCGCAGTGGTCCCATGGGGTCCATTTGCCCAGTCCGACTGTTGTCAGCTCCACACAGGCTTTAAACGGTCTGTTAAAGTAGCCAAAGGTGGTTATATTTAAATATCCTGTGACCATGGGGTCTGCACTCAAGATGGCGGCACCTCTGATCGGCAGCAGCCATGAGGGGTTGCAGACTCAGGGAAAGCAGAGGACTGGTGCAAGGCACCAGAAAACAGGGAGATACCCCACCCCCCCATGTCTGAGTAGGAGAAGAAAAGGAGATGACCCATGAGACGGTGACCATTCGGCTCAAAAGTGAAGGGTTCTGTGGTTGAGGAACACATAGGCTGTTGGTCACTCAAGGAGAGGAATCCAGGCAGGCTATGGGCTGCTGGACATTCTGGTCAAGGGACTCACACCAGGCTGTGGTCTGCTGGAGACTTGATGAAGGGGTACCAAGTATTGGAACCAGGATGTGAGAGGGTGCAGAAGGGTTCCTGATCATGTCGGCGTTTCAGATCTGGAGCTCGGGTTGCTGATGGTTTGGACTGGGCTCTATGTGCCTGCGGAGGTTGCGGGAGCACTGAAGGCAAATGCACGGACACTCGATAACTATGGATCTGCCAATGGCGAATCTGTCTGTCTTACTGCAGACAAAAAGCACTTTAGTGTTATATGACACTTTTTAAATTACATGACAATCATTTGAATCTTGAGTGTGATGTAGCCAATTTTTAGGAATAAATTTAGCCATTCATCTCTCAGACCAACATGCTTGTCTGACAGTTAAAATATTTTGAGATAATATAAGCTGAAGCAATGCTAGAATATTCTTGAGGCTATCTTTGAAACCCATGACCTCCATTGCCTAAAGTGATACAGGAATGTAGAAGCAGAGAACCATAAAATACTACGGCACAGAAACAGGCCCTTTAGCCCGTCTAGATAATGCCAGACTATTATACTGCATTGACCCCCAAACCCTTTTCATCCATGTACCAATCCAAATTTCTCTTAAATGTCAACAATGTATTCACATCCACCATTTCAGCTGGCAGCTTGTTTCATGCTTTCTTCACTTCTGAAAGTAGAGGTTCCCCCAATGTTCCCCTAAAACATTTCACATTTCACCCTGAACCCACATTCTTCAGCTGTTGTCTCACCCAACCGCAGTGGAAAAGGCCAGCTTGGATTTACTCCATCTATGCTCCTTATAATTTTTGTATACATCCATCAAATTCCCCTCTTTCTCTGGTGCTCCAGGAAATAAGGACTTTACCTAGGATTCAGCTCAAGTCCTGGCTACATCATTGTAAATTTTCTCTCCACTCCTTTAATATTAATGATATTTTTTCCAGTCAAGCAGGTGACCAGAACTGCACACAATACTCCAAATGTGGCCTCACATTTATACAATTTCAACATAATATCCCATCTCCTGTGGCTAAATACTTTGACTTATGAATGTCAATGTGCCAAAAGCTCTCATCACAACACTATCTAACTATGGCACCTCTTCCAAAGAATTATGCATCTACTCTGTAAATTTGCTAATCCATTTACCACATTATCATCTAGATCACTGATATAGATGACAAAAAAAAACAATGGACTCAGCACCCATCCCTGAGTCTCTAACCTTCAGTTAGAGAGGCAATCATCTACTACCTCGCTTCAGCATGTCCCACAAAGCCAATACATAATCTCATCCTGAATACTGAGTAACTGAACCTTCTTGCCTAACTTCTCATGCAGGACCTTGACAAAGGCATTAAGAAGTCCATGTAGACAACATCCATGGCCTTTCCTTCATCAACTTTTCTGGTAATCTCCTTGTGAAACTATAAAATTGTTTAAATATGATCTTTCATGGACAAAGCCATGTTGTCTATCCCTAATCACATCAATCCGAGCATTTTTACGTGCAGTCAATTACACAGGCCTATAACTTACCAGATTATTTTCAGAACCTTTCTTAACAGTAGAACAAAACTTACTCTCCTCCGATCAACTGCCACCTCACCTATGGCCAAGGATGCTAGGGTCCCTGAAATTTCTGTACTAGCCTCTCTCAATGTCAGAGGGAATATCTTGTTTGGCTGTGGGGATTATCTACCCTTATTTGCCTCAAGACAACAAACATCGGTATAGAATTAATGAACTCACTCCTGCTTTGCCTATAGACTCAGTGTCCATCTCCTGAACAAATACAGATGCAAAATATTAGTGTAAGATTTCCCCACATCTCTTTTGGCTCCATATACAGGTGACCACTCTGGTCTTCTAGAGGATCAATTTTGACACTTGCTATCCTTTAGCTCTTATCTGCAGAAACCTTTGGGATTTCATTCAGCTATTCTACCAAAGCTAAATCATGCCACCTTTTAGCCACAGCTCACCCTGATTTCATTCTTAAGTATTTTATTACTTTTCTTATTCTCCTCAAGTATCTCCATTTGTTCATTGTTACCTATATCTACTATGCACCACCTTCTTCTTCAGGATCTCAATATCTCCTGAAAACCAAAGTTCCCTGTACCTGTTAGTCTTTCATTCTTACAGGAACAGACACACTTTGTATCCTCAAACCTTCCACCTTACCAAGCACACCTTTGCCAGAAAACATCCTATCCAATCTACAGTTACCAGATCCTTTCTGATTCCATCAAAATGGTTATTTCTCCAATTTAAAATCACAACCTGAGGACCAGATATATCATTTTCCATAGTTATATTGATACAAATGGTATTGTGATCACTAGTTCCAAAGTGTTCTCACACATACTTTTCTTCCCTGCCCTGTCATGTTCCCTAATAGGAGATCTAGTATCGTACTCTCCCTAGTTGTGACCTTGATATATTGATAAAGGAAATATTCCAGAACAGATTTTTCAAACTAACCCATCCAAACCTTTTACATATGGGAGTCCCAGTCAATATGTGGAAAGTTAAAATCATATATCACATCCTTATGTTTCTTGCAACTGCCTGCTATCTCTCTCCAAATATTGCTCTCCAATTCCCACTGTTTGATTCTTCCATTTCACCCATTTAGCCACATTAGATGAGCCCTCATGTCAATCCTGCTGTGACATTTTACCTGACTAGCAATACCGCCACTCCCCCTTTCATCCCTTTCTGTTTATCACCTTTAAAATAATGGAATCCCAGAACATTGAGCTATTAGTCCTTCCCCTCCTGCATTCAAGTCTCACTAATAGCCACTGTGTCATAATTCCATATGGCAATCCATGCTCTTTGCTCATCTTCCTTTCCTACAATACTTTGTGTATTGCAATAGATGTGTCTGAACATTATTCTTACCTTGATCAACCTTCTTCTTTCTGAATTTCTCTGTAGGCTTAACAACATATTTTTCTACAAGCACTCCACTATCTGCTCTGGTCCCCACCCCCCTGCAATTCTAACTTAAAGCCTCTCTGGAGCAGCACTATGTACAAGCCTTCCCATAAGGATATTGGTCCCCTTCTAGTTCAGATGCAAACCATCTTGCCTCTAAAGGTCCCACCTTCTGTGGAAGAGAGGCCAATGGTGTAAGCATCTGAAGCCCTCCCTCCTGTACCATCTTCTTTGCCACATATTAAGTCATATTATCCTCCTATTTCTGGCCTTGCTAGTGCGTGGCATGGTAGCAAAGCTAAGATCACAACCTGGTGGTCCTTTCCTTTATCTTAATACCTAACTCCCTTGCAGGACCTCATCATCCTTCCTACACATGGACCACAACATCTGGCTTCTCACTCTCCCACAATGCACCCTTGATCCCATCCAAGAGATATAGTATTCAGAATTCAAAAGGTTCAACAATTCCCCTCTCTCCGAAATATTCATATCCTGCAGAACGATTTTTGTTTTACTTCCCAATTAACAGGAAATAACTAATTAAAGTGAACCAAACTGGTTTATTAATGTGCTTTAGCATTGTGCTAACTGCTACGCCAACCATGCCACCCGAACAAAATGTCACTTGATGCTGGGTCAAATCAATAACCCATAACTACCCTATGAAGTGATCTCCTGACCCAGTCAGTTGTATTGAACTGATGAAGCAAGATGGAGTTAGAAGGGGACAGACAATAAATGCAGTGCTCTAGAACTCTAGATTCCCCTAACAACTACCGTCAGCAAGAAAATGCTTGGCTAACATGAAGAGAAGCAAGAAAAGTCGAATCTTGGATTGGCGCACAGCACTCAAAACAGCCATGAATAAGGTTCTGAAAACTTGTTTGGAAATAGATTGGTAAATAAAATTAAACCAATTAAGAGCTTTACAGTTGAGCACAGAACTCTCACACTTGCTGAACAATTTGACCTCAGACAACAGTCGAAGTTTTTTCCTGCAATTTACAAAATTGCAGAAAGAAACGCATAAACACTTGATATATAACTTACTGTCACCAGATGTGTAATTGATTGTCAACATCCAAATGTAGTTTTTACTGAGACCGGATAAACATCATGTTGAGCATTCATTCAAGATTGATGAAATATGAAACATTTAAGAAAGGCAGAGGGCCATGGTATGGCCCCACTAGATTTCCAATCAACTGCAAGGCATCTACTTCTTCGCAATAACAGTTACATACAGGAAACTCCAGTTTGCCGCAAGTGATCTTATCACCTTCTCGTTCTGTTTCAAAGCAGAGGAAGATATTCTAAGTACAAACTGGGACATTTCATCATTCGGCATTTGCTTGATTTCACAACATTAAGTCCCCAACAAAACCATGTACACTCAGCACTAGGAAATTACTTTTAACCACATCCAGTTTTTAAAACACCATCTCACTGGATAAAGATAAACTATGAATATCTGAACCTGAGTCTCAATAACTTGTCTTGATTAAACTATTAATTTCAAGATCTTGGCGTGTTTTACCACACAGGTATTTGGAAATGCACACAGGCAACAGTTTCCATTCCAATTTTTAACAACTGTTTTTAGTCTCACTGTACATCTTACTTTGAATCAATCTTTGAAATGAATCAACTATAATTCCTCAACATTCTTTTTTAATTCATTTTTAGTACATGTTCATCAATGGCCAACATCTTGCACATCGATTGTCTGATAAAGTCCTCTACCGGCATCACCTACGGCTCCTAGAACGCTTCCACCAGCGTTGTCTCCGCTCCATCCTCAACATTCATTGGAGCGACTTCATCCCCAACATCGAAGTACTCGAGATGGCAGAGGCCGACAGCATCGAATCCACGCTGCTGAAGATCCAACTGCACTGGGTAGGTCACGTATCCAGAATGGAGGACCATCGCCTTCCCAAGATCATGTTATATGGCGAGCTCTCCACTGGCCATCGCGTCAGAGGTGCACCAAAGAAGAGGTACAAGGACTGCCTAAAGAAATCTCTTGGTGCCTGCCACATTGACCACCGCCGGTGGGCTGATATCGCCTCAAACCGTGCATCTTGGCGCCTCACAGTTTGGCGGGCAGCAACCTCCTTTGAAGAAGACCGCAGAGCCCACCTCACTGACAAAAGACAAAGGAGGAAAAACCCAACACCCAACCCCAACCCACCAATTTTCCCCTGCAACTGCTGCAACCGTGTCTGCCTGTCCCGCATCGGACTTGTCAACCACAAACGAGCCTGCAGCTGACGTGGACATTTACCCCCTCCATAAATCTTCGTCCACGAAGCCAAGCCGAAGAGAAAAGACTGCAAATACGTTGTTGAGTGATGGCATCCCATACCTCTGCTTTTCTTGTCCTGGGGGATAGTGTGGTCAAGGAAACCATAGTTGATTGACGCAGTGCATCCTATCAATTGCCCATGGATCAAACATGTTAAAATCCCGAATCTAACATGTACCCTCAGTCAATGGTGCTAAACGTCCCGCATAAATGGGGCTCACACATTGCATGCCTCTGAAATTAATTTCTCTAAGGGTCTCTGACCTGAACCATTTACCTTGTTTCTCTTTTCATAGCTACTGCCTAATTTGCTGAATGTTTCTGGCATTTTCTGTTCGCATTGCAATATCATCAAGTTTAGTATATAGAAAAATATTCTTAGTTTTTTTCTTAAATTTAGGCATACAGCATGGTAACAGGCCCTTTCAATCTACGAGCCCATGCCGCTCAATTACACCCATTTGACCTACAACTCCCAGTTCAATTTTGAATGCTGGGAGAAAATCAGACCACCTGGAAAAAACCCATGCAGGCATGAGGAGAATGTACTGTTACTAGCCCAAAGGACTCAGAAGCCAGTAGCAACAGAAATTCACCAAGACAATGGCTACTTAAACAAAATGGATGTAGTGGGCCAGATTGATCCACAAGTGAACCAGGACGTGGAGGTGCAGGCTCACACTGGGCTGACATCACAATGGTCCAGAGGGTGGGGTGGGGGGGGGAGCGGGGGGGGGGGAGGAAACAAAGGATCTTGGGAGTGGTGCTGATAAGCTCTCGAATATTTCCAGTAATATCAGTTGATTGGTTCAACTTACAGCTTCTGTGTGGTTTTTTTCTTTTGTTCGCTTCACAGCACACCAACCATTCTGGTTTTATTTTCTTAGCACATAATAATGAGATCAATATTTAAATTATTATTAATAACTTTACTCAACTTAATCTAACTCAGCGCCCTTCTAATTCTAAGCGCATGTGTATATAATGTTTATCTGTTCAGGAAAGTTCCTTTTCACTGTCCAATCATTCACTTTTCACTCCTCCAAGTTCACTGGTATCAGACAATCTTCCACACTATGCACAGAATTTAACATTTATGATCTTCACCAGGCTCTGGTGCTTTAACTTAAGTTTTTACCACTCATGAAGGTCTTTGTAGGTTTTAGAGAGATATTTGTTGCCACAAAGAGTTATCCTTTTCCCCTATTTTAGGAGAAACACAATAACCAGCCACAGCTTCTCAATTGATTACCGAATAGAATAGGCTGAAATCAGAACTCAAAACCCATCTTGAAATGGGGTCTTGCAGCAGGTCTGCCAATTTGAAGCCATCACACAAACTGTTGCAGAATACACTCCCAAACAATGGATGTTTTCTCCCTGTTTGCAAAACCACGTGGCCCCTCTTAGGACAACAAACTTCAACCAGACATTTAAAACTGCAACCAGTTTAAAAGCAAAAGAGTTCTCAGTTCTTGAGCCTGGAGACTATTCAAACATGCTGGTCCATTAACATCTACTTGTGAAACTCTCAGAAGCACCTCCCATTGACTCTGCAAAGCCAAATGTCGACACAAAGTGTACCCTTGCATAGCTCTTGTACAGCAAATGAGATGTTTGTTTGTGAAATGTAGCCTAACAACTAAACCTCACAATCTTACCCCCTTTAAGATATATTTTATCATAATTTTATTAACCTAGCCTGTAACAGTACAAACTCCTTACAGCCAGCGCGCTATTCGAATGCTGGTCTTGATTGGTGGTGCTGTAATAGTGTTGTGCTAACCACTATGGCAACCATGCCACCCTACAGTGGAGAATTTTGGAGATAGAACCCAATAAATTTATGTTCTATAAACCTATGTGATTATACATATCCAGTACATAATGCAGTACCAGCCAAGGATGACTACTTTGGTGCCCACTCTGAAATAGAGACAAAATTCTAAACAATAATTGCAAACTATTATAACTGGATGGACAATGAGTAGACCAATTAAGAATTGATGCATCAGGAGCCTGAAGGTAAATTTATATGTTGAGTCTGTAGTGAAGAATGCAAATGCAATGCTGGTATTCATTTTAAAAGGAATAGAACATGACCAGGGATGTGATGTTGAGGCTTTATAAGGCACTGGTGAGACCTCAGTTGGAGTATTGTGAGCAGTTTTGGGCTCTTCATTTAAGAAAAGATGTGCTGATGTTAGAAAGGTTTCAGAGCTGGTTCACAAGGATGATTCTGGGAATGAAAATATTATTATACGAGGAGTGTCTGACAGGTCTTGGCATGTTCTCGTTTGAATTTATAGGAATGAGGGAGGATCTAATTGAAACATTTCAAATGTTGAAAGATGTAGACAGAGTAGATGTAGAAAGGTTGTTTCCTATTGTAGGATTCTATCGGACAAGAGGGCACAAATTCAGGATTGAAGGGCATCTGCTTGGAACGGAAATGCGGATGTATTTCTTTAGCCAGAGGGTGGCAAATTTGAAATGTATTGCCACAGCTAGTTGTGGATCCAAGATCTTTCGGTGTATTGAAGGCAGAGATAGATAGGTTTTTGATCACACAAGGCATCAAAGGTTATGGGGAGAAGGCCGGGCTGAGTGGGAAAATGGATCAGCTCATGATTAAATAGTGGGGCAGACTCGATGGGCTGAACAGACTATTTCTGGGCCTATGTCTCATGGCTTTATAGTTTAATATAAGGGAGATATGGTTAGCATTGAGGTCAGCACAACACGGTTACAGAACCACCAACCTAGCTTCATATCTGACACCTTCTATAAGGAGTTTGTATATTCTCCCCATGATCACATGGATTTCCACTGTGTGCTTCTGTTATCTCCCAGCCTTCAAAAGCATATGGAGATTGTAGGTTAATTGGTGTATTTGGGAAGCACGGACTCATGAACTGTTAGGGCCTGTTAACATGTTGTATCTCAAAATTTTATGAAAAACCTACAATTCCCATCCTTGAGTCACTCCTGAGTTTCTATAGCTACATTATAAAACATTGTCAGCTTTGAAGGCCACAAAATCAATTCTAAGCCAATCTTTATATTTTAAATGTGAAGAAAGTTCTCAAAGGGACAAAGTATTCATGACAAGCAGGAAGTGTTTACCCAACATAAAATTGAAGGCAATTTTTACAATGGCAGAACTTTAATACTACGTGTCTCTTCATTTTAATTTTTAAAAAAATTGAATCTACACATGTAGCATATTGACAGGCGCTTTTGGCCCACGAGCCTGTGCCGTCCAATTACACTCAATTGACTTACAACCCCTGCTACTTTTTTGAGCAATGGGAGGAAACCAGTGTACCCACAGGAAACCCAAACAGACACGAGAACATACAAACTCCTTACAGACAGCGCCATGTTCGAACCCCAGTTGCTGGCACTGCAATAGTGTTGAGCTACCTGCTACATTAACCATGCCATCCACCTTCTTGGTAGATGATCAGGGAAAATGGTCATCATAAAAGGGTAAAAGCAGCTAGAACCAGGATTTACAGGGTAGAAACCATTAATTAAATTAAATAAAAACCATCCCTTAAACTGTAATCCATCCTTTATTTTTTTAATCAGGATTACTGCATAAACAAACAGCATAATCTGTGAAAGCAGCAGGCTACTTTTTGGCCTTGTCTGCTTCCACCTGCCACTCTCTCCTCACTCCACCACGCTCCCTCCACAATCTGGATCCATCCACCCATCATCCTTCATCTCTCCTCAGACAACCTATCCACTACTGGCCCCTGTTTCCACTCTGAGTACTGACGCAGTCCTCAACCTGAAATGTTGATAACTCCTTTCCCCAGTTCCTTCAGCAGTTTGTCATTTCCTCCTGTACATGTTTGCTTGTTCTAAAATAATGACCTGTGATGCATGTCTTCTCACTGTGCCTCAATTATCATCACATCGTTACCAATTATTTCCTTCTTGAGCCAGCACAGTCTGTTTGAGTCATTTCATTCAAACGGTTGACTCAATAAATCACTTGTAAAGGTGCAGAGGAGTTTGAGAGCATCATGATTCAAGCTTGATGTGACATTTTGACCAGGTTTCCCTGATTCCTTCCTAAAAGATATTTATAGAGTGGTAAGGTTATTAATGTTAATCTAACAGTTTTCTAACAAAGTCAAACTTCTATTTGAATTTAAAATAGAAAATATTATAACTATTTTACATTTTAGACAGCATCGGTGCAGGGGAACATAGAGTTAATGATTGATTACCTTTCATTAAAATTCCTATCTTTTTTCAATGTTAGTGAAGCCACTGAACCCCAGTAAAGTGTTACATATCATCACATCCAGGTCATAATGAATAAATGTAAAATTAGTCTTTATTTAAACTCAGCTAATGGGGAGAAGCACTCTCCAGACCAGAATGGAGAAAGGATATGCAATTTAATATAATATTTAGCACAACTTCTAATTTAACGTTAAATACTTAGAATATGAAGAAGTACAGAGAACATAGAACAATAAACCACAGGAATAGGCCCTTCAATTGAAGTTTCTGTAAGGAACATGATGCCCAAATCAAACTTGCTGGCCCCCTTCATATTTATGTGTCCATCTTGGCCGATTAAATACCACTATTGTTTCTGCTTCCACCATTCCTCCAGCAAGTGTATTTCAGGCACACACCACTCTCTGTGTAAATTTGCTCTTCCTCACCTTAAACAGCGCTGTCACTGGTGTGGACTTGGGCAGATCGGGGAGCGGAGATACAGCACTCCTCCAGAGGGCTGAACCTCCTGGTCCTAATACAGATGGCGCCATACAGGCTTTCAATGGCCTGTTAAAGGAGTCAGCAGTGTTTTTATTTAAAATCCTGCAACAGCAGGGCCAATGTCCAAGATGATGGCAGCCAGGGTCAGCAACAGAACAAGTCGTATTTGGGGGGCATTAGGGTAACTGGGGAGGGGGAGGCACGCAATTTGCCACTCAAAATCTCGCTCACGAGGGGCAGGGTGGATGGTGGGAGAGGCACTTACCTTGTTAAATGCAGAATCCCGGGGTCTGTAGGACATGCTCGGCCATGTTTCCTCTTGCGTGCACGCTCTAGCGCCACCTGGTGTATGCACAATGGATTGGAGTACTGGGGCCTTGAGTCACTAGTATAATTTCCCCCTCCCTCTGACAGAAGTGATGCTAGTGGCCCTGGTACTCCAATCTATTGCGCATGCACCAGCTGGCACTAGCACATGCACACAAGAAGAAATATGGCCGTGCATGGCCTATGGACCCCAGGACACCACAGATGAAGGACAGCTGGACTGTCTGGCCTAAAATCCTGAGTTCATAATACCTTGCAGGGGTTGCAGACTCTGGGGGAGGAGCAGACCAGCACAGGGCCACAGAAATGGGGAGAACACCACCCCCATCCCCTGTTGAGATGTAGAGGCATAGTAGACAACCCTTCAAGATGTTGACCATGGCAGCAGATCAGCTATGGACTCAGCAGCTGAGGGACCCACATGGGCTGCAGGCTGTTGGTGATTTGTAGTCAAAGGACTCACACAGGCTGCTGGAGACTGGCTCATGGGAACCAAGTACAGAAATCAGGATCCAAGAGTGTGCTGAGGGCAAGAAGAGCTCCTGAAGGGTCTCGGACACTGAAGGCATTTCAAATTGTATCAGAGGCTTGGATCTAGAGCTTAGGTTGCCAATCGATTGGACAGGAATCTGTGTGGTTGTAGGGGCTGGGGGGAGTACTTGAGGCGAATCCACAGACTCTCTTTTGCTTCTCTTTCTCTTACTGTAATGGGCACCAGGCAATGCTAATTGTGACTAAAAGCAATTTCATGTAATATTACATTTTCTGTTTTATTACATGACAATAAAAGAATCTTATATCTTGAATATTTTATCCTGGGGAAAAGATTCTGACTGACCATCCTATTAATGTCTTTTATGATTTTTAAACCTCTCTTGTGTTGCCCTTCAGTTTCCTATACTCCCGTGACTACCGAGAAGTCTCGAAGGCCTAACTGGGGCATGTGCGTGGCCAGGCTCAGCTCTGGCTATGTCAGACAGAGGCTACTAGAAAAGGGTGGTCTGATCCTGCAGGAGGTAATGGGCCTGATTAAATCGCTGGAGACTGCACAGAGAAGCACCGAGCACCGGCCACTGCATGGGGGATATGGGTTCCACCACCTTGCAACGTGGGATCCCACGTCACTACCGCCACTATTGAGTGTCTGAAATGCTATTTCTGCGGGAATGGGAAGCACACCCATAAGCACTGCCCAGCCCTAAGTGCTGCGTGCTCTGCTTGCGGGAAGGGCACTATGCGAAAGTGTGGAGGTCTGTCTTGAGTAAACTTGTACCTCTCATTTTGTTCGTTTTAGATTGGTCACAGTGTTTGAGCTACTGAAAGAAAAGAGACACACACACTGAGAGCAGTTCAGTTATACAAATGTTTATTACAAATTCAAAAGCTGATTTCAAACTACAATATGCAAGCCCTTCCCAACTATACTTATCAACACCTGGACTGGTCCCAACTGCTGAAGCGAAGCAACGACTGCACACTTGTAGTAGGTTGTTAGGGCGCTGGTAGCAGCTTCTCCACCTCCCCCGACCGGAACGTTGGCTGGACTCTAGTTCTTCTTCTTGCTGAGAGATGTTGCCACCTCTCGGAGAGTCTCAAACTTCAGCAGCGGGACCATGGCTTATATTACCAAAAAACTGCTTACCCAAGCACCTATTCCCAGCACAGCAAGAAAGATAAGCGAGCAAGCTAGCATGCTAGACTTCTATCGAATAACGTAATTTTCAGCTTTTCACTTTGAATACAATGGTTTATTTTGCATCAAGGCTAGGCCTCTGACAGTCTGTGACCAAAACAAGCAGGAAGATTAAATGTTCTTGGTACACAGATGTCCTTCCGTCAGATAACAGCATCTCTGGCCCCTCGATGGAATTTAGCTCATGTCTGCTGATTCTAAAAAATAACAAGCAGGTTCTCAGCCTTGCAGAAGCAAAGGCTGCAAAAGTAAAAAACACGGTTAGAATCTTCCTTTACAAGGTCTCAACCTTCCCCTAGCAGCGCCACAAGCGGCTGACAACTGTCACCATCTTGGACTGCCCCACTTCAGATGTCACTTCCGTTGGCCATGTACGGATCAACGGGGCCCTGGGGATGACAAGCCGGGGCGGCACCACAAGACAGCACCGCATGCGCGACGTGGGGGAAATCATCTTACCGAGCACCCCCAAACCAACACAGCAGCAATTTGGACAATGATCAAACACTTATCTCCATCATCCTCAATCAAAACAGCCATACAAAATGGCCAAAGCCATAATGAATGATGAGGAAAACACCCCCCTATGGACTGTTTATTCGACACCGGAAGTACCGAGAGCTTCATCCACCTGGGTGCTGTACAGCAGTACTCCCTTGTAGTGACCCCAACGCAATGTAAAGTCTTGTTGGCCTCCCAATCCCACTTGGCTGGGATTATTAGCTTCTGCACCATGACATTGAGTGTGCAGGGCACCAAGTACTGGAATTTTAAACTCCTGATCATGCAGTACCTCTGCACACCAGTCACATTGCGACTAGATTTCCAATGCCAGCTGCAGAACGTCTGTTTGCAGTTCAATGGCCCCCACCTGCCCCTCATGGTCTGCAACACCTACCGGCCAACCCCCCCTTGAACATGACCTCCGGCCTCTCTACACTGTGGGACCCTCCACTGCCTTTGTTCCAGAATCTCAGCCCCGACTGCAAGCTGGTAGCCACGAAGAGCAGACGGTACATCGGTGGGGACTAAGCATTCATTAAAGTGGAGGTCAAATGGCTCCTAGCAGAAGGGGTCATAGAAACCAACACCAACCCATGAAGAGCCCAGATAGTGGTAGTGAAGAATGATGAGGAATAACACAAGGTCATTGTGATAGTACAGATCTATCACCAATGTACATAGTGTATATAGTTACTGTATCTAGACTGTGCTTACAGCGATTGGCTGAGAGCTAAGCCACGCCTATTGTCTGGGCCTTAAAGGGTTGTGTCCCTAGCCAGGTCCGACCAGTCTGGAATGCCTATTTGGCCGGGCTGCGATCGTACGAAGTGAGGCTGTGCTTGCTCGAGCAAGGGGTAGAAAAACTAGAGGACGTGGCCCGGATTGCAATCACAATGGAGGATGCAGCCTTAAAGTCCACCGAGTTCTCTAGGGACTGGACCCCACGTTCTGATGTGAGTAGAGTGCCCTTCTACCCTACCACCCCCCGAGATACTGACGGCCTGTCGGCTGCTGCTTCACTGCCCCGTGTGAACCCAAAATGTTATTTCTGCGGGAGGGACAAGCACAGCAGGTCCCAGTGCCCAGCAAGAAAAGCCAGGTGCCAGAAGTGCCTTAAAAAGGGCCACTTTGCTGCGGTCTGTAGGTCTAAAATGGCCACCAGCAAACACAGTGCCTCGTGTGAAGCCCATTCGCCACTATCCCATTCAAACTCTTCTTCCCCAGAGCTCTCGTCCAATGAGAGCGAGGGCTCCCCTGCATGGCAACGCCTGACGTCACGGAGACGCTGAACCCGGAAGGGGCAGCCCACTCTCGCAACCATGGTGTTGGCCCGCCTCTCGCCCAGTGCGGAATACTCGACCCGGCCTCGGTCCCGACTGTGGCAACCGCTCCTACTGCCGCCGCCACAGACACCCCTGGGGCCGACGCTACCGCTGCTGCCGCCGCCGCCACAGCCACACCTGTGGCCAACCAGGTACTCACCCTAGCATCCATTGCTGACGACCGCCGGGGCCCAACCGCCGCGACCGACGACCTACCCACCGCCAACCGCGAGCAACTACAAACACTACTACTTACCTTTCATCCGCCGACGCCGCCAGAACAGCACTTCCGGGAGTTCCTCCAACCTGCTCCTCCTGCGTTGACTACGTCTATTACGTCATCCCGTTGCGTGACATCATCCCGTTGTATGACTTCATCCCGTTGCGTGACATCATCACGCGAAACTCCCCTGTCAACTGCTTCTATAACACTAAACCAGCAATGCTCTCATCCCCTCACCAGAGCAATGGAACTGATTAAAGTGCATAGACACTACACCAATTGCTTAGTTGACTCTGGGTCAACTGACAGTTTTATCCAGCCAGATCTGGTCCTCCGTTGGGGACTTGACATTATCCCCACTACCCAGAGGATCTCATTAGCGACGAGGTCGCACTCGACCGGGATAAAGGGGTATTGCATCGCCACGCTGGAAGTTCAGGGCGTAACGGTCACCCACTTCAAATTATTCATCCTTCCCCAATTGTGCGCCCCAGTGTTGCTGGGATTAGACGTTCTGTGTCAGTTCCGAACGGTGTCTCTACACTTTGGGGGACCCCACGACCCCCTCTCGGTCTGCCATCGCCCCACCCCCGAAGCACCCGAGCAACCCGCCCCCGTGCCCCGGGGCCAATCCTACGGCCTTTCCACACTCCGGATTGCCCCGCCAGCACTCTTCGCAAACCTCACCCCTGGCTGGAAGCCTGTGGCCACCAAAAGTCAGCAATATAGTTATGAAAACAGGCAATTCATTAGGAGTGAGGTGCGTAGATTGCTGGATGAGGGTATCATCGAACCCAGTTTAAGCCCCAGGTGGTGGTTGTCAAGAACGGGGGAAAAACTACAGATGTTGGTCGACTATAGCCAGACCATTAACCGCTTCACGCTCCTGGATGCGTACCCCCTGCCACGCATCACGGATGTGGTGAACCAGATCGCCCAATACCGCATATTCTCCACCATTGACCTACGTTCGGCCTACCACCAGCTCCCGATCCGCTGTGAGGACTGACCATTCTCGGCCTTTGAAGCGAATAGGCGGCTATATCAATTTCTCAGGGTCCATTCTGGGTCACGAATGGTGTCGCGGTCTTCCAGCGGGAAATGGACCGGATGGTGGACCAGAACGGGCTAACCGCTACCTTCCCGTATCTGGACAATATCACCATCTGCAGCCACGACACGCAGGACCACGACACCAACCTAGACAAATTTCTTCAAACTGCCCGTCGGCTGAACCTGACTTACAATTTGGACAAGTGTGTCTTCCGGACCACACGACTCGCTATTCTAGGTTGCGTGGTGGAGAACGGGATAGTCATGCCAGATCCTGACCGCATGCGTCCCCTAATGGACTTACCCTCCCCCCATACCCAGAAAGCGCTCAAACGCTGCCTGGGCCTTTTCTCGTATTACGCCCAATGGGTTCCACACTACGCCGACAAGGCGCATCCTCTTATCAAGACCACCTCCTTTCCCCTCTCGACCGAAGCCAGAGCGGCTTTCGATTGAATCAAATCCGACATCACCGCTGCGACGCTGCATGCGATCGATGAGTCTGTCCCGTTTCAAGTCAAGAGCAATGCATCCGACTTCACCCTGGCAGCCACCTTGAACCAGGCCGGTTGGCCTGTAGCCTTCTTCTCCAGAACCCTCCAGGGTCCAGAGAGTAGACACTCCTCGATCGAGAAGGAGGCCCAGGCCATAGTTGAAGCGGTGCGTCGTTGGAGACATTACCTCGCTGGGAGGCGCTTTACACTGTTGACTAATCAACGCGCGGTCTCCTTCATGTTCAGCAACACCCAGCATGGTAAGATAAAAAACGGCAAAATCGCCAGATGGAGAATCGAACTCTCCACCTTTAACTATGACATCCTGTACTGGCCTGGTAAGCTCAACGATCCGCCTGACACGCTCTCCAGGGGGACGTGCGCCAGCATACAGATGGACAGACTACAGAAACTCCATGAGGTGCTCTGTCATCCAGGGATCATTAGGTTTGCCCACTTTGTGAAGGCGCGCAACCTACCCTACAGTCGAGGAGATCCGCTCCATGACCCGAGCCTGTTCGGTGTGCACTGAATGCAAGCCCCACTTCTTCCGTCCGGATAACTCCCACGTTATCAAAGCCACCTGCCCCTTCGAGCGTCTTAGCGTAGACTTTAAGGGGCCCCTACCGTCGACCAACCGTAATAACTACATCCTTACGGCCATCGACGAGTACTCCCGCTTCCTGTTGGCTGTGCCCTGCCCAGACACCATTGCCACCTCAGTGATACAGGCCCTTCATAGTATTTTCGCCATCTTCGGGTACCCCAATTCCATCCACAGTGATAGGGGGTCCTTATTCATGAGCGCAGAGCTGCAACAGTACCTTCTGGAGTGTGGTATCGCTTCAAGCAGGACCACGAGCTATAACCCACGCGGTAATGGCCAGGTCAAGAGGGAGAATGCCACCATATGGAGAGCGGTTATACTGGTTCTCCGGTCTAAAGGTCTCCCCACCTCTCACTGGCAGGAGGTTCTCACTAGTGCCTTACACTCCATCCGCTCCCTCCTATGTACCGCAACAAATGCCACCCCTCACGAAAGGATGTTCCTTTCCCCGAGGAAATCCGAATCAGGAACCATTGTACCGGCATGGCTCACAATCCCTGGCCCCGTCCTTTTGCGATGCCACGTCCGGCACTCAAAGAACGACCCCTTGGTCGACCGAGTGACTCTACTCCACGCGAACCCACATTACGCTTACATTGAGTTCCCAGGCGTGAGGACACTGTTTCGGTGCGGGACCTAGCTCAGGACGCAGTAGACCCAGCAAACCCCCCAACCCAACCTTCCCCAACTCTTTAATCACCAGGCCCCGTGCCACAACAGAAGGACCAACAGCACCCCAATGACCCGGGCCACCCTGCAGACAACACGACTGGGGAATTGAGCGAAGGAGCGGTCGCACCCGACGAGCCCGCTGGCGAAATCACTCCAGCGACCCCAATCCCGGCACCACGGCGGTCACGCCAGATGGTCAGACCCCCTGACCACTACAGTCCTTAACCTACCCCTTCCTTTCATTCTCTCCCTCGTTTTTTTGTTTTTTTTCCAGGGTCAGTTCTCCAAGAAGGGGTGAATGTGATAGTACAGATCTATCACCAATGTACATAGTGTATATAGTTACTGTATCTAGACTGTGCTTACAGCGATTGGCTGAGAGCTAAGCCATGCCTATTGTCTGGGCCTTAAAGGGTTGTGTCCCTAGCCAGGTCGGATCATTCCGGACTGGTCGGCCACCTGTGAAGAGCTCCTGTCTTTTGCTAATAAAAGCCTTGGTTTGGATCAACAAGTCTTTGGTTCTTTCGTCGAGCTCTACAGTCATTGACTACAGTCAGACCATAAACCGCTTCACCCTGGTGGATGCCTACCCTCTTCCCCACATCGCCAACATGGTCAACAAGATGGCCCAGTTCTGGGTTTTCTCGACCATTGACCTCAAGTCGGCTTATTTCCAGCTACTAATCCGGCCAGAGGACGCCCTTACACTGCCTTCGAGGTGGACGGCCACCTCTACCACTTTTGTAGTCACCAGCGGGGTCTCGGCCAACCTCCATAAGCCCCAATCTGACCTATAACCAAAAGAGGTGCATCTTTAGCACCTCCATAAGCCCCAATCTGACCTATAACCAAAAGAGGTGCGTCTTTAGCACTTCACGGCTGGCCATCCAGGGCTACGTGGTGGAGAATGGCATCATTGGGCCAGACCTGGACCACATGTGCCTGCTGTTGGAACTCCCATTACTCCATACCCTCAAGGGCCTGAATAGGTATTTGGGCCTCTTCTCCTACTATGCCCTGTGTAGCCTCAATTGCGCGGACAAAGCCTGCTCCTAATAAAATTGGCCACTATCCCCCGTCGGCAGAAACCCAAATGGCATTCACACGCATCAAGGGCAACATCACCAAGGCATGCTGTGGATGAATCCATCCTTCCAGGTGGAGAATGATGTGTCCAACATTTCCCTGGCTGCCACACTCAACCAGACAGGCAGGCCCATAGCTTTCTTTTCCAGAATCCTCCAGGTTCCTAAGATCTGGCACTCAGCTGTCGATAAAAGAGGCCCAAGCCATAGTGGAAGCTCTGCATTATTGGAGGCACTACCGTGCTGGAAAACCGTTCACCCTGCTGAGTGACCAATGTGCAGTTTCTTTTGTGTTTAACAACAAACAGCGGGAAATAAAATAAAGAGCGACAAGATCGTAAGGTGGAAAATTGAATTATCCACCTATAACACAGAGCTGGATCATATCCAAGTCCTCCACAACAACCTCCACCACCCTGGAGTCACCAGGCTCCACCATTTTGTTAGAGCCTGCAATCTCCCCTACTTGGTCGAAGAAATCAGGGTGTTGACACGCAACTGCCTGGTCTGCGCCAAGTGCAAACTCCAGTTCTATCGGCCAGACAAAACCCATCGTATCAAATTCACTCATCCCTTTGACAGCTGAGCATGGACTTTAAGGGGCCTCTCCCATCCACCAACAGGAATGTGCATTTCCTGAACATCGTGGACAAATACTCCCACTTCCCTTTTGCCATCCCCTGTCCAGATATAACCACAGCCACGGTCATAAAAGTGCTGTGCAGAATCTTTTCTCTGATCTGATACCCCTGCTATATCCATAGCGACTGAGGATCCTCCTTTATGAGTGAGGAGCTGCGCCAATACCTGTTGGCCAAGGACATAGCCATGAGCAGGACCTCAGGCTATAATCCCCAGGGGAATGGACAGGTCAAGAGGTAAAGTGCCACAGTTTGGAGGGCAGTTCTCTTAGCTCTTAAATCAAAAGTACTACCCACCTCCCGGTGGCAATATGCCCTCCCTGACGCACTCCATGCCACCAGGTCCCTTCTCTGTACGGCCACAAATGCAACACAGCATGAAAGGCTCTTTTGGTTCCCCAGGAAGTCGGCATCTGGAACTGCACTAGCCTGGGCTGGTGCTGCTCCAAAGGCACATCAGACACCACAAAACTGCCCCTCTGATCAAGAAGGTCCACCTCCAACCACCAATATGCCTATATGGAGTATCAGGATGGTCGACAGGACATTGTCTCCATCTGGGACCTGGCAGATGCAGGAGACCCCTCAACATACCAGCCAGTCCTTTCCCCCAGTATCCCTGACCAACCAGCCCCACCTGATTTCATGTCCCAAACTCCAATGAACCTGAGCACCCCTCAGTCACCAGAGGAACCACCTGTGGCACAAGACACTCCCTGGAAAATGACAGCTGTTCCACAGCAGACCCTGTGATGGTCCCAGCCACAGATGAGTCCATTGCGCAGGCTGAACCTGTAAGGGACTTTGGAACTGCAATGAACACTAAAACCATAAAACCATAAAAAGTCCAAGCTGGACTGACACTTTAAGGTGATTAAAGCCTATTAATCTCTACTCTTTGTCTGATTGTGACCACAACTCCCTGACCTTTAACAGAGCTATGGACAATGATAGGAGCAGATGAAAAAAGAATGTGTTTAATTGGGGAAGGGCTAATTCCCATGGGATAAAGCAGAAATTTGGAAGAGTAAATTCGGAACATACGTTTGCAGTGAAATGCAGAGCAGGAATGTGGAGGAACCTTTTTCATGGGTTTCTGGATAGGTTTGTACCACTGAGATATGGAAAAGATGCTAAGATAAAAAAGAGAGGTCAAACAGCTAGTCAAGAGGAAGAACGAAGCGTACATCAGATTTAGCAAACAAAAGTCAGGAAGGGTTCATGAAAATTATAAGGTAGCCAGGAAGGACTTAGGAGAACCAGAAGGGGGCAATAGAAGTCCTTAGCAAGCAGGATTAAGAAAACCCTAAGGTGTTCTACACGGATGAGAAGGATGATGAGAATTAAGGTTGAGCTGTTCAGGGATAAAGAGAGAAATGTGCTTGGAAGGAAATGGGATGAGGGAGGTTCTTAATGAGCATTTTGATTCAGTGTTAATTCGGGAGAGGGACCTTGGTGAATGTGATGCCAGTGTAGAACAGGCAAATGTGCTGGAGCATGTTGAGGTTAAGAAAGATAACGTATTTGAGCCACTGAAAAACAATCAGATAGATAAGTCCCGGGGACTAGACGCAATATATCCCAGGTTACTACCGGAAGCAAGGGAAGAGATTGCTGGGGCATTGGTGATGATCTTTGCATCCTCCCTGGATACCAGAGTGGCACTGGATGCAAAATATAGTTCCCTCATTGAAGAAAGGTAGGAGAGTGGTAGTGAGTCTTGCGTCAGTGGTGGACAAACTGTTGGAACGGATTCTTAGGGACAGAATTTAAGAGCATTTAGAGAAGTATATTCTTTGCAGGGATAATCAGTATGGCTCAGTCATGCTTCATATGCCTAATTAAATTTTTCAAGACCATGAAAGAAACTGATGAGGGTAAGAAGCTGGATGTAGTGTATCTAGATTTTAATAAAGTGTTTGACATGTCCCGCTTGGTGGGCTCATCCAGAAAGTCATGAGGCATGGGATATATGGAAACCTGGCTGCATGGATTCAGAATGCGCTTGCTTGCAGAAGGCGGAGAATGGTAGTAGATAGAACCACTGCCTGGAGTTCCGTGACTAGTGGCGTTCAGCTAGATCTGCAGCTATTTGTGATTTTTATAAATTACAGAGGAAGAAGTGGAGGTTTGGGTCACACAAAGGTTGGTGTTGTGGATAGTGTAGAAGGTTGTCATAGACTACAACAGGATATAGACATGAAATTCCATTACTGCTACAGCAATGGTATTGTTGAAGAATCAACCTGCTTTCTTAAAACTTTATTACTAGCAAATACTATAACTCTATCATGATGTCATGACCTGGCATATAACTGAACAACTGTAGATCCATCAAAATCTTGATTTAAAATAGCATGAATGTTCTTTGGAAAAAAAAGGGGAAAATAATTAATTAAATTAATGATAGGTTAGTAGTTTGTGGAAGACGTGAAGGTTCGAGGGGTTGTGGATGGAGCTGAAGGTTGTCGAATGTTACATGAGGATAAAGACAGAACGTAGAGTTGGGCAGGAAAGAGACAGATGATTTCAATCCAGTTAAGTGTGAGGTAATGTATTTTGGAAAGAAAAACCAGAAGGTTGAGTACAGGATTAATGGTTGGTTACTTAAGAATGTAGATGAACAGAGGGTCCTTGGGATGCAAATTCATATATCCCTCCAGGTCACAGCACAGGTTGATAGGAGAGATGAAAAGGTGTCATTAATAGGGGGATTGAATTCAGGAGTAGAGAGGTCATGTTGTAACTTGACAAATCTCTGGTAAGACCATATTTAGAGTATTGTGTTCAGTTCTAGTCACCTATTATAGGAAGGATGTGAAAGCTATGGAAAGGTTGCCGAGATTTACCAGGTTGCCTGGATTGGAAAACAAGTCTTATGAGGCAAGGTTAGCAGAGCTGGGACTTTTCTCTTTGGAGCATAGAAAGATGAGAGGAGACTTGATAGAGGCCTGCAAGATTATGAGAGGCAAATAGGGAGGAAAGCCAGCACCTGTTTTCCAGGGCAGGATCTGCAAACACCAGGGAACATAAATGCAAAGTTAAGGGAGGAAAGTTTAGGGGAGACATCAGGGGTAGGTTTTTTACACAGAGAGTTATGGGTGCCTGGAATGCCTTGCCAGGGATGGTGGTGGAGGTTGAAACATTGTGGTCATTTAAAAGACACATGTGTCACATTTGTGGCCCGAAATGTGAAATTAATAACACAGTGCTTTACCATTTGAACATCTCAGTGTCTTTATTTTCCTGCTTCCCTTATTTCATCATACTGCACCTTCCACCTCCAGTGCATACCATCTGACTTCCGGTCAGGTTAATACATGTCATGCATATTCATTATCATGAACATCCCTCCTTTCACCAGAAATAAACTTTATGTCTTTATGTTTAAATGTAAACACTTTAATACTATCAATAACATTTTTCTGCCTTCTGAACCAACAAAACAACTTCAAATTCAAAACAAAAACAACTTCAAATTCCCTCTTCACAAAATGTAACATAAACATGTAATATAACAGCTCAACTGTTCTTCTGTAATTATACTAATACAATGCTCGCCTCATATGCAAAATGTAAACATTTAAATTTATACACCTCACATGTTTAAATTCCAATACTTTTGTTTTTTCTTCATTTAATACCAAATAGTCGAATAAACAAAAATGCAATTCATACAGCACTCATACATGTACTTTATGATGTCTTGATCAAATCACTGTCCAAATGTTCCCATTATCATTTCTCTTCCTTGGTGAGTAACATTACTGCGCTTCATTGAAACTCATTCCAACTATCACAAACTTTCACTTTCGTGATAATGTGGGTATGATTATAAATATGGCACAAAATCTTCATATCGCTTAGGTGGTTTCCTGTCCTGTCTCGGCCTTCCTGCAACGCTACTGTCGCAATTTGGTTGTTCACCCTCAGCACCGGAAACACTGCTCGCTGTGGCCTCTGGTGTTTCTGGTACTCTGGCCACTTCATCAGGAATGCTGGTAACTACCTCTGGAGCATCATCTGGTCCCTCAGGTTGAGCATCTCGTATTGGACTTCCAACCACTTCACTCAGTGTCGCTCTGGATTGGTACTTTTTTACACCAGTCACGTTTCTTTTGTACAGGACTCCATCTGGAGACTTGACTGTCACCATACTGCCGCTTCTGGATACAACAGTGTAAGGTTGATGGTAATAAGGTGTGTCTAGCTTGCCACCACTCTCTTGCCTCACCAGAACATTATCTCCAGGCATGATGTCTGTGTACCTGGCCCCACGCCTCGAATCTGCATACAGCTTTGCTGCTCCCTTCTTTTCAGCATCATGGTCCCTCATCTCCTGGTCGTCCCTGATTTCCTTTATTTCGGGCATTTTTGTGCAGATTTTCCTCCCAAAAAGTACTTCTGCTGGACTTTTTCCTGTGATTGCATGAGGCGTTGCCCGATAGACAGCTACATAGGATAGTAATGCTTCTCTCCAGTTCTGTCCTTCTGCATGAGCAATCCGTAATTGTTTTTCGATGGACTGATTTTGTCTCTCAACTTCCCCATTGGCTTGCGGCCATTTAGGAGTTACTTTATGATGGTGGATACCTGTGGTCCTCATGTATTCAGCAAATGTCTCTGAGATGAACTGTGGACCATTGTCAGAGTACAGCGTAACAGGCAATCCATATCTCGCGAAGATCTCTGCCAATGCTTGTATTGTTTTTTCAGTGGTCGTTGACCTCATCACAGAGTACTCATAGTATCTGCTGTAGTAATCTACCACTTCCATGATTGACTCACCAGTTGGTAAAGGTCCGAGAAAGTCAACAGCTACATCGATCCATGGTCCTGTCGGGAGTTGCGTACTCCGGATCGGCTCTGGGGGATTACTCCTACTTGTGAGTGACACCCATGGCAGGTTTTGATGAATTTCTCTGCATCTTTATCACAACCTGGCCACCATACTTTACTCCTGAGGTTTTGCTTGGTACCAACAATACCTAGGTGTCCTTCATGAGCTAATGATACGATATTCGGTCTCAACCTCTGTGGTATCACCAATCTACACCCCCTCAATATACACTGCCCGATGCAACAAAGTTTGTCTCTAATGGGAATATATGCCTTGTGAATGCACTTGTCCCATTGTCCACTTTGGATACATTCTCTAATTTCCATGAGTTCTGAGTCATGTTTGGACTCTCTCTCGACTTCCCTCGTTGTCACAGCTTCCGGTGTCGACTGAATAGTTATGAAACGTACAAAACTCTCTGCTTCTGTTCCCAATTCTGTCTTGGATTGTGGGCATCAATCTTTCAACAATCTGGACAGTGGATCAGCAATGTTTGCTTTCCCGGCAATGTGAACTACTCTGTACTTGTACGGATGGAGTCTGAGCACCCATCGTTCTATCCTGGCACACGGTTTGGTCCTAGCGGCATAGATCACCTCCAATGGTTTATGGTCCGTGATGAGTTCAAATTCAATGCCATACAAATATGCATGGAATCTCTTGCAGGCCCATACAAGTCCGAGTGCTTCTTTCTCTGTCTGAGAATATCTCCTTTCAACGTCTGTCAAAGATCTGCTGGCATAGGCAATGATTCTTGGTCCCACATCACGCATCTGGACCAACACAGCTTCTAAACCCACAGGACTAGCATCCGCTATGACTTTGGTTGGTGCAGCCGGATCATAATACCCAAGAGTATCGGCATTCGTCAGACTTTGTTTCAGAGCTGTGAATGCTTGCTTCTGCTCAGAGCCAAAATGGAATGGTACACCTTTCCATTTTAGTTTCCTCAGTGGTTCTGCCAGTGTAGCAAAGTTAGGGAAGAACTTTGCGCAATAATTAACCAATTCCAAGAAGCTCCTCATCTCCGTTGCATTCTGGGGTTCACGTGCATCTGCAACAGCTTTCACCTTGGCATCAGCTGGGTTCAGTTCTTCCCGTGTAAGCCTGTGTCCCATTAAGTCCATCTCTGAGACACCAAACTGGCACTTGTCTCCATTCATGGTAAGGCCTGCCCCCTGTAGTCTGGATAGCACATACCTCAACCATCTGTCATGCTCCTTTGTAGCAGCATGGACTATGATGTCATCAGAAATGTTGGCAACTCCAGGAATGCCTTGAATCACTCGATGGATTTTGTACTGGTAGATCTCAGGAGCTGCATTGATGCTGAACGATAGTCTCTTGTACTGGTACAATCCACAGTTAGTCACAAATATTGTCACATCCCTGGATTCTGGGTCCAGCTCTAATTGATGATAGCCCCATTTTAAATCAATTTTTGAGAACACCTGACTGGTAGTTAACGTACTTGCATCCCACAGCCAGTGGTCGCAATCTCGTCACGTACTGGGAAACCATTTCTCCATCTTCTTGTTTTGTTTTGCGAAACAAATGGCGTGGAAATGTAGCATTCAGTGTCACCACATAGGATCTACGGCTTTCTGGTATTCCTCCTTCCTTCCAGTATTCGAAAGCGTCTTAAAAGTTTCCCGAACTGCGGGTCCTGCGGTGAAGAGAAATAACGCCCTCCGCTGAGCTTTCTGTTCCACCGTACTGCTATCGAGAAATAGGCCACGACTGTCGGCGTAGGCTTCAAATTCTTCCAGCCATGCCTTCCACTTCACACTCACAGTGCTTGCATCACCTATCGGGTCAAAATGAGGAACACCTCGAAGTGCTAGAAATTCAGCTCCTGTGACTGCCGTGAAGAAAACCTTCCAGCTCAAAGCCACCGATTCAAAATCCAAAATGTTTATCACATTTAAAATCCAAAATGTTTATCCTCGTCGCCAATGTCACACTTGTGGCCCGAAATGTGAAATTAATAACACCATCACCACATGCTTTACCAGTTGAACATCTCAGTGTCTTTATTTTCCTGCTTCCCTTATTTCATCATCCTGCACCTTCCACCTCCAGTGCATACCATCTGACTTCCGGTCAGGTTAATACATCTCATACATATTCATTATCATGACAACATGGATGAAAGAAAATATATGGTTCTGGGTAGGGAGGGTTTAATATATGATTCAGCACAACATCGAGGGCCGAAGGGCCTGTTCTGTGCTGTATTATTCTATGTTCTATGATACCAAACATTATTGGTGTTCTGTCAGCAGGTTCCCTGGATATTCCTATGCATAGTACGTTTCCGATTACCAGTTATCTGTGAAAATTTTCAGTGGTGACATGATGTCATAAGTTGAAAAAAAGTTGATTTTTTTTACCTACTGCGCTCAAGTGGGACTCTAATGTGCTGGTAGCGCCATTTTGATTCAAACAGAGCTCTCATGTACTTAAGTGTACTCAAGGTAAGAATTAAACTTCATTTTATGCTTGAAAAATCATTCCCTTTTTCTTTGTTGTTGTTTTAACTGTTGATACTGTACAAGTATTATGCTGATGCTACTGGGGACCTCAGGATCCCAGGAAGCTCTGGTCCGAGGGTGACAGGGGCTCAGGTGAGACTCAGCGGCATCAGAGTCAGGATCTCCTGCAGGTAGTCGGGCCGGATCAACAATGCTGGATTTGGTGGTCAATGCATCAGGAGCTCTGGTGAGTAGATGGTTGGGGTACTGCTTAGAATTTGCAGCCGTGGTGTCGGGAGCTCCAATGGGTTGGCGGCAGGGACCATTGCTTTGGTCGGCAGCAGTGGCCAGTGTTCGGGTCAGTGGTCATAACATTGGAAGCTCTGATAGGTCGGCAGCTGGGGCCAGTGTTCAAGACAACGGCCTTGACATCAGGAGCTCAGTTGGGTCAGCGGCTGTGGCATCAGGAGCTCCACTGGGTTGGTGGTTGGGGCCAGGCCTCGAGTTCCCTGGACAGGTTCTACACTGGCAATGGGGAGGTATCAGGGATCCAAGCAGGGACCTTGAGTGGCTAGGAAGGATCTGTGATGGTGGTGGGGAGGGGTTGGAGATCCGAGTGTGGACCTCAGGCTCCCAGCCAGGTTCAGTGACGATAGTGGGGAGGTGCCTGGGATCCAAGCAGGGTCCTCGGGCACCTAGACAAGATCGGCAATGGCCAATACAAGTATTCTGCTGTTTAAACTGGGCTGCAGATCAGATATCCAGAAAATGCAGTTAACAGCCAATCCCGGGTGTGATATATTGAATTATTCATTGTGTTCTGGTTGTCTCTTGAAACCTTCTTATAAGAGACGCAGCAATATAAATAATTTTCATAAACTTTTCAGAATGTGTCATTGTATATTTAGCCAATGAGGTACTTTTGAAATATTGTTACTTGTGTTTGAGAATTATAGGCAGTTTACAATGCAGATGGAGACCTTTTGCCCAGTATCCCATGGTGAGTTAACCAGCTCAATCCACTTTTGCTACAAGTTATGACACATCAAACATATCCATGGACAGTTTAAATGTGATGGGAATCTGTGCTTCTACCTCCTTTCACGTGTGATTTATCATCTTCCAGAAACTCCTTTAAAGCTATACTCTTTGGGGTTTTTTGTATTAAAAGAAATTCATCCATCCCGTTCACTCCATCTGGCACTCACATAATTTCATACACTTTTATTTCAGTCTTCCTTTTTCTTCCTCTGTTACTATATCCATTGTAAGCTCGTTTTACACTGGAATAACTGTGAATATTTATAATGTATCTATCATTTACATTTAGTGTCTCTCTGTGAAAAAAATAAGAATAGTACACTTAATTGAATTAAAAGATACTATTCTTTGGCTGGAAGTAGAAATTTGGGTGCATATGTACATTGTACAATGTACATGACAATATATATTGCAACTATAATTACAAAGGAAACAGCATTAGCTTATCTAATCTAACCTCGTCACTAGAATGTTCCATTCACACGAAAATCCTTATACATTTCTTCTGCAGCCTCTCTGCTGCAATCACATCTTTTTCTTTAATCTTTGAGGGGACTATTGGAGTGCTATTGACCGAGGGCTCAAGCTGTAACCACGCTAATGCTATATTTGAGACATAAAAGACTGGAGATGCTAGAATCTGAACAGAAGAGCAACCTGTTGGAGGAACTTGGTGAATCCAGCAGCACCAGCGGAGGACAAACATCTGTCAACATAAACAGTTCTGATGAAAGTTACTGATCCAAAATGTTAGCAATTCTTTTTCTCCAATAATGTTGCCTGACTCGCTGAGTTCCACCAGCAGGTGGTTTATTGGTTTATTCAGTTTGAATACAACCTCTTTGTTCTGATATTGCGTGCCATAACTGACTATAGAAAGAATCTCACCTGCGTTTTTTCACCACCTTATAATACTGTCTTCCTTCCTTTAAGGATCTAAGGATATAGCCACAGTTCCTCTACTACACCATTCAATATCATCCCATTTATTGCACATTCCTAAATCCTCTAGATTAAATTCCAGTTCCAACTTTTCTGCCCATCTGACAAGATCACCTCGATCTTACTTCAGTCTGAAATTTTCCTCTTCAACATCAAACACACAGCCAATTGTTGTTTAATTTGTAAACTATGATCATCGTCCCGGCATATATCTAAATTATTAACAGATATAGGAAAAGAACTGAGCCCTGGGGAAACATTTGATTTAGGAACACAAACAGTCAAATGGGCTCCTATAGCCTGTCCTATTTTTTGAAATCTCTGTAACATTTCACTTCCTTCCTCTACTTTAAAAATGTTCAAAGACTCTCATTGCTGTTCAAAGGCTGACGATGCTCTGGTAGGAAAATACATGCTTCATTCCTTAAACAGGTGACTTTTAATGTTAATTATTGACCTCCCAGATTTAGATTCTCTCACTAGATGAATCATCCTCTTCACATCCACCCTATCAACACTTCTCAGCATCTCCTGTGCTTCATATGCTTCCTGTTACTGAGCCATCAACCTTGCACCAGCAGTCAAGTGACAAATAACCAGACAGCCTGTTGTTTATAAGAAATGTTGCGTTTAGAAATATTTGCTGAGATTTCTATCATCCTCTTCACATCTAGTTGAAATTATACTGTAAAATGGAGATTTTGCTGCCTGAACATTTTTTGGTGCATTTTATGGATTTTGGGTTGCTGATCATCAGAAATGATTTTAAATTTTCCTATCGTGGACTATTTATTTATCAATATAACCGATATTGTGATTTCCTGTCATATTTTAAGACTGCTAGTATATTACTGACAAAGCAAGCTGTTTTGGTCAATTCAAGCATGCCTGAGCATGGTCAGTGCCAAGGTGGGGGAGGGGCAGCATCCACAGGCATTGCCGCCCCCCACCAAGCGAGGTGCTGTGCCCCCCCCCCAATACAGTCGCGGCCATCGCTCGCCATCAGACCCGACCCCAGCTCTCTGGCATCACTAGCATGTGTCAGGTGTCATTAACATCTCTCTTGACACATGCTAGCAACTCTCCACCTGCCCCTGGCTGCATGTGTCAAGCGTCACTAGCAGCTTGATGCCATATAAGAAACGCTCTCAACATCTACATCAGAGAGGCGGATGATAGTAACAGCATTCCCCCACCCACTAACCGGGTTTAGGAGGGTTGCAGTGTGACTCCTCCCCCCCCCGCACCCCGCCAACATGCTAATGCCTTCCTCTAACATTCGTTCTAATGCTGACGCTCAGTACAGGTGCTATGCAAATGCTGGCTTAGGCTTGGGCATGCTTAGTCAGGAAAGATGTCGAGAGGCGATAAAGCAGCTCACATATTAGGATGGTGTGCATTATATTGATATAGATTGAACACATGTTGATGCATATGTTCTTGAGGGAATGGCACAGAGACTGTACTTAACGATAGCATTTATTGTCTTCAGGAACATTCAATGCAGCAGAAATGTCTCAAATATTGCAACAATGTGATACATTCTGTTACATTTGTGGCAAGTATGCGCATAATGCTCAAAGACGCAGCATGACTGCACTTACGAAGAAAGCCTATGACCTCTAATTTGGTTGTAAAATTGATAGCCAAGACAAACCCTGGGCAACATGGGCGGTCAACCTGAGAGCTTCAGGTTTTAGCAGGTCTGACAAAACCCAGAGCATTTGACCTTCAGAATGCGCACAGTCTTGGAGTCATGCCCTTTAAATCAGCTCCCTTCACATTGGGTGCCAATTTGTTGCTGACATGGATAGGTGTCAGCATGCTGTGCCTCATCGCTGAGGTTTGCCTGCGGCTTGCCGTAGGCAAAGGATGCAATACAAAATTCCCACTGAGTTTTCTCTTTCCTGGTATCAGTCAGGGTTCTTAGCTTACCTCTCTGACCGGACTCGTGAACAGCATCAAGCTGAGACATAAACCAAAAAAAAAGGTTTACTCAGAAGGTCAGGCAGAATCTGTGGAACAAAACACAAATTTAATGTTTCAGGCTGAAGTCCCTGCAGCAGTTCCCTGTCACATTAGCGCCCTTTTTTAAAAATCTTTCCACAAATGTTCCCTGACATGCTGAATGTTTCCAACTATTTTGTCTTTAATTTAGATTACAGATCACAAGAAGATCTCGTGAGTTATAGACAATGATGCCTCCCTTCCAAACAAATTAAACATCTTCTTGGGACAGTTTGATGAGAAGAACAGGCTGATGCAGAAGAAAACTCCAGGTCCCCATGATGAATGGGCCCTGTGCATAGTGGTGGCCAGGTTGAGGAGAACCCTATCCAAAAGGAACCCACACCAGGAGGCAGAACCAGACCACATACTTGAAGGAATGCACAAACCAACTGACAGAAGTCCTTACGTATATCTTCAATGCATCATTGCAGGAGTCCATCGTCCCCGTGGGTTTCAATACAGTTACCATCATCCAGATACCAAAGAGGGTGATATTAACAGGCCTCAATGACCCATGGGATTGACCTCCATCATTATGAAATGCTTCAATCAGCAGGTGATGGAACACATCAAAACGCTCTTTCCAAAGACACTGGACCCATCTCAACTTGCCTATAGATGAAATCATTTCAGTAATGATGTTATAGCCTTGTTCTTCCACTTGGAATCAGGCTGCTGTTCATTGACTTCAGCTTGGTGTTTAATACAATCATTCCCCAGAGGCTGGTGGAGAAGCTGGGACTCAACACCCCTCTCTGTATCTGGATTCTTGATTTTCTAATGGCAAGACCACAGTCTATCTGAGTCGGCAACAGAATGATGAGCACAGGTTTGTGTGCTCAGCTCACTCCTGTTCATGCTACTGACCCATAACTGCAACGTCAGATCCAGCTCCAACAGACTCATCAGTTTGCAGATGACACAACAGTAGTTGGCCTCATCAGCAACAACAATGAGTCGCACTACAGAGAAGAGGTGAAAAATCTCATCATATGGTGCAAGGTTAACAATCTGAGTCAGAACATGGACAAGTCTAAGGAGATGACTGTGGACTTTAGAAAGACCAGGAACAACTACCCTCCAGTACACAATAACTCAGAAGTTCCTGGAAGTCAACTTAACAAGTGACTTACCCTGGACACACATCTCCTCAGTTATCAGGAAGGCACAACAGCGACTGCACTTCCTGAGAAGACTGAGGCGAGCAAGGCTACTGGACACCATTTTGCCAATTTTCTACAGAAGCTCCATTGATAGAGTCCTGGATGTGGTAAGTTTGCTGTCAATCCACAAGACCATAATAGGAGCAGAGAGGATTACTGAGGTCTCTCACCCCCTCATTGACATGATCTACCAGGATCACTGTCTGAGGAGGGCACACAAAATCACTGAAGACACCTACTATAGCTTTTTTCAGCTCGTCCTGTAGGGAAAGAGATACAGGAGTATCAAAGCCAAAACCACCAGGCTTCTTCCCATGGGCAGTGGAATTGCTCAATGACTGAATGAACTGCTCACACAAACCCCGTGAGTCTCTGCTATTTATTTATTTTTGTATATGTGCTGCATATGTATTGTTTATCTGTATTATGTGTTTTATGTCGAGTTGGGTTGACATGATTTTGCACTTAGGACCAATGAATGCTGAGAGAAACACAATAGAATTCAGAGGCTGTGATTGTAGTAAAAACATCAAAATGCTTGAGGAATTCAGCTGATCTCTTCAGCGTCTATAGGATCTTTTGACAAAAATATATTGCCGAAGTTTCAGGCCTGAGCCCTTCTTCAAGGAAAATTCAGAAAAGGCAGAAGCCGAATATGTAAAAAAAAACTCAGATTCAAACAATAAGGGAGGAATCTAGACCAACAAAAGGTGTTAATTGGATGTGATAAGGGACTAGGTAGAAATGAAACTAGCAAAGGGGAGACCACGGTGGAAGCGAGAGGGTGAGATGGGGGAAATTTTAACCAAAGCCAGAGAAGTCAGTATTAATGTCATCCGATTGGAGGGTGCCCAGGCAGAAAATGAGGTGTTGTTCCTTCAATTTATAGATTGTCTCATTCTGGCAGTTCATGAGACCATGGACAGATATGTCAGCAAAAGAATGGAATGGAGAATTGAAATGGGTGGTCACGGGGAGATCCACGCTGTTGTGGCAGATAGAGCAGAGGTGCTCAACAAAGCAATCTCCCAGACTGAGTCTAATTTCTCCGATGTAGAGGAGACCACAATGGAAGCACCAGTGACCCCTGCAGATTCATAAGTGAAATGTTGCTTCACTTAGGGGAAGGACTGTTTTGGGCCCTGAATGGTGCTGATGGAGGAGGTGTGAGTGCAAGTGGAGCATCTCCTGAGGTCCCAATGGGACGATTGGTGGGGAGGGAGGAGTGGACAAGGGAGGTGGAGAGGGGAGGAAAGGGGTATATGTATCTAGTGGTGGCATCACGTAGTAGGTGGCGGAGGAAATGGTGGAGGAGGATGTATAAGATGCGGAGATTGGTGGGTTGGTACGTGAGGACAACAGGAATCCTGTTCTTGTTGCATGTGGGGGTAGAGGGTGCCAGGGCAGATGTGCAGATTAAGAAAGATATGTAGGTGAATGCCAAGTTGATGGTGGTAGAGGTAAAGCCACATTGTTTGAAGAAGGAGGACATCTCTGTCAGTATGAACTGGAAGAAACGTCTCCTCCTCAATGATTATCAACAATGGTACACCCCAAGGATGTGTGCTCAGCCCATTGATCTGCTCATTATATACCCATGACTGAGCGACCAAGCACAATTCCAATACTATTGACAAGTTTGCCGATGATATCACAGTTGTCAGTAGAATCACAAATGGCGTGGCAAGATGGCGTAAAGGCAAGACGTGTATTCCACCTTCTCCCAGCTGGAACATTAAACAGCCGACTTTAAGTTGTTTAAAATTAGTTTAAAATAATATTTTTAATTTTTTGAACAATAGTAAATTACTATGGCAACTAATGTAAAAAAAATCTAAGGCTCAACTCCAAAAGAAATTGCTATTTAAAAGTACAGAAGAATTGAGGCCTACCTGTACAGCGGAATCCTCAGAGTCGATTTCGGCAATTCCCAAGGATCAGAGAACCCCAGCTTGGCCGCTCTTGACACCGGCGCCGACCTGGTTCCCGCAAGGTGACGCTGGCACCCTGGTGAGCTCGGCTGCTGCCGATCCGCGTGCACGTGAAGCTGTTCACGCAGATGACACGATCAGCAAAGGGACCCATGGCCCCGCGATCTTGCCGGGCGGCTTGAGGACATGCGGAGTAGTGTCGGAAGACGCTCCGACATGCCCCGTGGCTTTGCCCGGCTTGTGTGGAGCATCGCAGGTCCGGGAGCTCCTTGACAAGATGTGGGCTGTGGGGGAGCTCAAACGCCGGCGCCCCAAAAAGGTCAGGTCCTGGCGTCATGTGTCCAGACCCGCAGCCGCACTGTCAAGGCATCTACACCGACAGAAGAAGAGGAATTACTTACCTTCACAGAACACGTCCAGCAGGGGGAGCCAACAACCTTTGAAGGTAAACCTCAAAAAGAGGAACTGGAATCTGGAATGGAATCAGTATTTATAGTTCTGGAAGGGATTGCCTATCAGATGGGAAATATGTCAAAACAAATATCAGATCAAATGAATCATGGATTTATGGAGGTGAAAATGAATATTTTATGTGAAGAAATGTCAAATATGAAGCAAGATATGAATGTAGCCAAAAGTGACATTAATAGATGTATAAAATCTATTGATACTGTACAAGAAAATTTTAAGAAAATTGAGACAGCTTTTTCTGTGTGTCAAAGTCAAGTGGAACGTAATAGAGAAAAAAATGGAAGGATCTTTCATAGATTGGGGAATTCAAAAAAGAGACATTGAAGAAGATTGATTCTTTGGAAAATCAATCGGAGAAATAATGTGAAGATAGTTGGTCTTCCGGAAGATATTGAAGGCTCTGATTCTATAAAATTCTTTAAACACTGGATCCCAGAAGTTTTGGGTAAAGAGTTCTTTCCTGAAGGTTTGGAGTTATATAGGGCTCATAAAGCTCTGAGAAGAAAACCGCTTCCAGGACAACCGACGAGAGCAATTTTGATTCATTGTTTAAAATACCAGGATAGAGAAATGATTTTATATATGGCAGTACAAAAAGCACGACAAAATCAATCCCCATTAATGGTTTAAAACAACAGAGTGTTCTTTTATGCTGATTTGAGCCAGGACGTTATTCGTAGACAGCGAGAATTCAATAGAACTAAAGATGTTTTGCGGCGAAAAGGTTATAAATTTGCTCTTCATTACCCTGCAATTTTGAAGGTTTTTTATCGAAACTTTCAATCTCAATTTTTTGAAAATGATCATGATGCCTTAGTTTTTGCGAACTCTCTGCCGGAATTGAGAAGAAATGTTCATTCTCCTCCTTTGTCTCCTAAAAGGAGATTAAATGGAAATGGAAATGGCAGTGACAATGGAAAGAATGGGAAGAATGGAAAAAATGGAAAGAAAGAAAAAATACAGAATCCTCATGTTATCGAAGATCCAGAGCAATTGTTGGGTGTGGAGTTACTGGGTTGAAGATATGGACTATATTTGAATGTGTTTCTCTATATCATAAATATGTATCCAGGTGGGGAGTGGAGTGGATGACATTGAAAAATTTGTTAGTCATTTGCCACCAGTGGGTTTCCCACACCCAGATATTTAGGGTAGTACTGCCTTTGGGTGTTTTTTTTTGCTTGTGTTGTTTTTTTTTAAGTGGGGTTTTTTCCTCCTTTTTTTTTAAACTTTGAAGGATTATAAAGGGGAGCATTATTTTATAGAGTTTAATTTTTTTAGTGTGTGTATTTACTAATAGCTAAAATTATGCCTAGATTGAACTTTGCAACTTTAAATGTTCAGAGAAAGAGAGTATTGGCGTATATGAAAAAGAGAAAATTGATGTTGCTTTTTTACAATAAACACATTTGACTGAGAAAGAACATTTGAAATTGAAAAGAGATTGGGTTGGTCAAGTTTTTTATTCTTCTTTTAATTCTAAAGCAAAAGGAGTAGCGATTTTAATTCAAAAGAACTTACCATTTGAATTGGAATCTACTGAAGGGAATGGTGGTAGAGTTTTAAGAGTTAATTGTAAATTTTTTGCAGAATTTTGGACACTGTTTAATTTATATGCACCCAATACAGATGATGAGTGGTTTATTTCAAAGCTTTTTTCTTGTTAAATCAGGTTAATGGGAATATTTTAGTAGGTGGTGATTTTAATTGTGTTTTGGATCCTTTATTAGATAGAAATCCCAAGAATATAAGGAAGTCAAAGATGGCAATACAACTTAATGAGTTAATGAAAGATTTAAATTTGGTAGATATTTGGAGAAAAGTTAATCCTACAGAGAAAGATTGCTAAATATTTACCTAAATTAGTACATATTGATCAAACAGGTTTTATTAAGAATATAAATGCCTCAGATAATATACTTTGATTGCTTACTTTGATCAATGTTTATCGGCAGCAATCTAATCATCCTATGATAGTTGCATTAGATGCTGAAAAAAGCTTTTGATAGGGTTGAATGGGACTTTTTATTTAAGGTATTAGAGAAATTTAAATTTGGCCCTTTCTTTATTGGTTTCTTTATTGGCTTTATATATGAATCCGATTGCTAGGGTGGTAACAAATGGACATCTTTACCTTTTAAATTGACTCGATCAACTCGTCAAGTCTGCCCATTGTCAGCAGCCCTATTTGCATTGGCTATAGAACCATTAGCACAGGCTATTAGACAAAATGAGGATATTAGACGGAGGAGGATTAAGGATATAAAATTAATTTATTTGCAGATGATGTGTTGATATATTTGACAGAGCTTGAGAGATCATTGAAACAGTTACAGGAGTGTTTATCGAAATTTAGAGAATTGTCGGGATATAAAGTTAATTGAGATAAAAGTTAAATTTTACCAATTGGAGTAGAAGAGTATTCTGAATTTAAAAATATTACAAAATTAAGTTGGATGAATAAAATCAAATACTTAGGTGTGTTTGTGGTCAATGACTATCAATTAAATTATATACCTATATTGATGTGGATTAAAGCAGACTTAATTAAATGGAAAGATCTTCCATTAACTTTAATTTGATGTGTTAATTGTATTAAGATGAATATCTTCCCTCGGATTCAATATTTATTTCAATCAATACCTTGTTTGATTTCAAAGAGGTTTTTTTCAGGATTTGAATAAAGCAGTACGTGAGTTTTTGTGGAAAGGTAAATTAGCCTTGGAAAAATGCATTGGGTGGCTTACAATTGCCACATTTTCAAAATTATTATGAGGCAGCTCAGTTGAAGTTTATTAGTAGATTGATGGATTTGAATCAACCTCCAAGTTGGGCTAAGATGAAGATATCATGTCTACCTAGAATGGAGATACATGAATTTATATTCTGTTGGAATTTGATTTTATTACAGGAATATGATATGCCAATACAGAAACATTTATTAAAGATTTGGATTAAAAAAATAAAATTTTAGGGTCGAAAGATAAATGACCAATTTTAATTCCATTATACAATAATCAACTTACTCCTTTTTCAATGTTTAATAGTTATTTAAAGATTTGGAATTCTAAAGGTATAAAGACAATACAGGACTGTTTTGTAGAGGGACAATTTCTTACTTTTATTCATTTGAGAGAAGGATTTGAAATACCTTTAAATTCTTTATTTGTGATTTATTAGCTTAGAGCTTTGGTAAAAGATAATTATGGTAGAGAGGTATATTTACCTACTTTGTCAAAATTTGAATGATTGACTTCTACTAAACCAAAGAAGGATTATGTTTCAGTTATGTATGATTTATTACAAGATAATATAGATAAGTCAGATTGGGAAAAATCTAAACTTAAATGGGAAACTGATTTAGTGTTTACTTTTCCTGAAGATAATTGGGTGAACCTGTGTCAGGACAATGTAATTAAATTGACTAATGTAAGATATGGTATGGTCAATTATAATTTTTTACATCAATTGTATTTGACCCTGGGTTTAGTAATTCAGTTTCTTGTTTTAGATGTGGTTTATGCATTGGTACTTTTTTACATGCTGTTTGGACCTATGTGAAAGTCCAACCATTTTGGCAAGAAATTAAAATAATTTTGGAAAAATTGTATAATTTTAAACTACCTTTGGATACAACAAGTGTTTTGTTAGAAGATTTGTATTCATTAAAGAGAAAGGGTTTGGATAAAGTTCAAATTGCTTTTGTACATTTGGTGTTGCTGGTAGCGTGTAAATGTATTGCTATTAATTGGAAAGATGATGTAGAAATTAATATAATACACTGGCATAATGAATTTACATGATAATTATTCTTTTTTTGTTGATAAGTGGTCTCCGTATTTGAAATATATGCAATTAGATGTATTTTGAACTGTTATTAACATTTATATTTTTTATATATATGATTTATATTTTTGGCTCCCCTTAAGGGGAAGGGGTGGGTGGGGGGAAGGGTTTTTAAAAAATGTTTGTTGTGTTTTGTTTATATATAAATCTTTGTAAAATTACTTTGAATATCTAGATTGTATGTTATACTTTTTACTTATCTTTTAAATAAAGTTTTTTAAAAAAATACAAATGGCAATGAGGAAGCATACAGGAGAGAGATAGATCAGCTCTTTGAGTGATTTCACAACAAAATCCTTGCACTCAATGTTAGCAAAACCAAGGACATGATTGTGGACTTCAGGAGGGAGTCAGGGGAACACAACCCACTCCTCATCAAGGGATCAGTAGTGGAGAGGATCAATGTGTCCAGGACCTGTCCTGTCCATGTTGATGCAATCATGAAGAAGGCTGCCAGTGGCTATATTTTGTGAGGTGCTTGAGGAGATTCAGTATGTCACTGTAGACCCTCAAAAACATCCACAGGTGTACTGTGGAGGACATACTATCAGGATGCATCACTGTTTGATATGGAGGTGCCAACTCTCAGGACAAGAAAAAAACTCTAGAGGGTTGTTAACTTGGCCTGCAACATCACAGACACCAGACTTCATTCCATTGAGATATCTATGAGGTGGTGTTTTAAAAAAGCAGCCTCTATCCTCAAAGACCCCCACCATACAGGCCATGCCCTCTTCACACTGCTACCATTGGGGGAAAAGGTACAGGAGCCTAAAGATGATCACTCAGTGGTACAAGGACAGCTTCTTCCCCGCTGCCATTAGATTCCTGAATAATCAATGAACAAAAGATACTGCCTTACATTTCATGCCCTACTATTTTTTTTTGTTATTTTTATATATTGAAGATGGTTGATAATATGAATATTTTCACTATGATGTTACTGTAAAATGCCGAATTTCGTGACTTGTTCATGACAATAAATTTTGATTCTGGTTTTGATGATCTGGCATGGAAGTCCTCATCCTAGGTGCAGATGTGACAGAGACGGAGGAATTGAGAGAATACATTTGGATTCCTTACAGGGGACAGGGTGGGAGGAGGTGTAGTCAAAGAAGCTGTGGGAGTTGGTGGGTTTATCAAAGATGTCTGTTGAGAATTTATCTCCTGAGATGGAGACAGAGATTGAGGAAAGAGGGAGTGCTGCTAGAGATGGACCAAGTGAATTTGAGGTCGGCATGGAAGTTGGGAACAAAGAGGATGAAGTTACCGAGCTTATCATGGGTACATAAGGCAGCACCAAAGTAATCATCAATGTAACAGAGGAAGAGTTGAGAGGCCTTGTCTGTGTAGGCTTGGAACATGGATTGCTCCACAGAGCCAACAAAAAAGGTAGGCATAGCTGGGGCCCATATTTCGATGAATGCTGTTACCTTGGGTTGCACTTGTACAAATGGATAATAAACTTGGACTTGAATTTGAACTTGAAAGATGTCCAGCTTCTGCAATATTTTTCTTATTTTGATTTAGTTTCTTTAAGCTTTTCTTTAAGGGTTTTTCTCATCAACTATCATTTTTTTCTACTTTAACCAGATTGTCCAATCTATTTTCTCACCTGAATAAATGTTCCCCTTACTGTTTGACAGCTGGTGGTGAAGCAGCCCTCCCTTTCCTTTCCAAGGTAGCTAGAAAACCACATATAGTTTAGTGACATGCTCCATTGGTTCAAGTCCTGACCTACACTGCTCTGCCCACCGTCACTCTCCATTTCTTTGTCTGCATATCATTCTGCTACTGCTTTTCCACATCTGTCCATCACTGCATTCGGGAGCTCAACAGCCTTGATATTCATTAATAGGAAACTTCACCTTCTTTTCCTTCAGTCCACAGGGGAAGGAAAATCTGGTAAATTGTAGACTTACTCCGAGTGCAGTTATTTATAAGGTCTTCACAAAGGTGTCCCAGGCAACTTCTCATTGGGAACACTTGATCATAGCCAAAGAGGATCTCCAGAGCCATATGCATAAAGTGCACAATTCCCAGGATCACTGTGCCACATTGAACTTTCCAGATCCCTCTGGCCCCTTGGCAGTATTCTCCCATCATTGAAAGATCCACTCAGTTGCAAAACACTTCAGTTGATGCAAATGTAGCAAACATGCCCAAGTCCATCACAAGCTCCGACCTTTCATCCACTGAAGAAACTATGTGAGGCACTGCCTCAAGAAGGTACCAGACATCTTTACTCCCATCACTTCTTATAACTTCTTCTTACTACTACCTTCAGAAAGAAGGTACAGAATCCTTGGGTCCAGCACCTCTAGGTTCACGAACAGTCTTTTTCAAATAGTTATTAACCTCTTGAAACTTCCTTTACTACCCTAAAAACTACTCTGGCACTACAAAAGACTATTGCACTATTTCATTTACTGAACATTTTTTTTCTTGCACTCACTCTAAATGCAATTATTTATTACCTATCTTTTTTTTATATATTTACTATCTCTTTCCATACTTGAGTAATTTAACATTGTATTTTTTTGCACAGAAAAGTACCTGTTTGGCTGTACCAAGTGAGAATTTTGGTGCAGCCAAGCGGCACTTCAATTTTCTCAGAAACCTGTGCATGTCACTAGTGACCGTTTACAACTTCTGCAGATGCAACATTGAAAGTATTCAGATTTTGCTTGCCTGCAGAAAGCAGAGTAGTAATTGATAGAATGTATTCTGCCAGGAGGTCAATGACTAGTGGAGTTTCACAGAAATTTGTTCTTTGTGATTTTTATAAATTATCTGGACGAAGAAGTAGAGGTCAGTAAGTTTGCAGATGACATGAAGATTGGAAGTGTTGTGCATAGTGTAGAAGTTTGTCATAGGCTACAACAGGATACAGATTTGGGCAGAAAAATGGCAGGTGGAGTTTAATCTGGATAAGTGTGAAGTGATGCATTTCAGAAGGCCACACTTGAAGGTCACACAGAGTACATGGTTAATAGCAGGATTATTAACAGTGTGGAAGAACAGAGAGATCTTGCAAGGTTGTTGAGCAGGTTGATAGGGTAGTTAAGAAGGCTTATAGTATGCTGGCTTTCATTAGTCAGGGGAGTGAGTTCAAGAGTCAAGAGGTAATGTTGCAGGTCTATAAAACTCTGGTTAGGCTACACATGGAATATTATATTCAGTTGTGGACTCTTCATTACAGGAAGGATGTAGAAACTTTAGAGAGGGTGAAAGGAGATTTACCATGAAGTTTCCTGGATTGGAGTAGGTGTCTTATGAGGCAACATTAACAGAGCTAGTGCTTTTCTCTTTGGAAAAAAGGATGAGTGATGACTTAATAGAGGTCTACAGCCATCACCTTTTTCCTTGGGCAAGAATAACAAACACCAGAGAACATCAGTACAAGGTGAGGGGCAGAGGTTTAGGGGAGATGTCTGTGGTAAGTGTTTTACACAGAGAGTAGTGGGTGCCTGGAATGCATTGCTATGATGAGGTTGCATTGAAGAGGTTGGTACTATAGGAACATTTAAAAGATTCTGAGTAAAACACATGGATGCAAGAAAAATAGAGGTAGGGATGGTTTAGTTTGTTGAATAGATTTATATAGATTGGCATAACTTATATTGGTCTGTCCTATGCTATAATGTTCTATGTCCTATCTTGTCTGGGTGCATCGAAGCATGGCACAAAAGTTGTTCTGCCCAAGATCATAGGAAATTATAGAGAGTTGTGATCACAGCTCAAACCACGCTGTTTGACTGCTGAGTTTCTCCAGCATTGTGTTTTTACTTCATTCACTTTCGCGTTTTACTTCTTTCACACTGCATCTGATACTTGTGACAACAAACTTGAACTTGTTACATTGACGTATTCCTCTTTCTGCCTGAGGGGCACATGGTACCCATAGTCCGCGCATGCACCACTAACAATGCTGGAAGAGGCATCCTTATGTATAGGTTTACAGGCTTTTCTGTACAATAGTACATCAAATGCTTAGAGGACTAAAAAGAAAAATCAGAGAGTTCATGAAACTCGCAACATATCCACAATTTTTCAAATGCTTCATTATTGCAAGGTCCTTGCTAATGCATGCTCTCACTTCCTGTCTGTCTATGCCTCACCTCTATATTGTATCACCTCTGAAGCCCATCCTCAGCTTCTTTCTATTTGTACTTTCACTTATTCTATCTTTGTTTTGATGAAGGATTCACTTTCAGACCCAAAACATTGACTGGCCATTTCTACCTATGGATTCTGTCTGACATACTGAGTTCCTCCCGCAATTATTTGTGCTAGTTATCACCAATCCGTGCTGAGTTCTTCAGGAGGTGATTGCAAAGCATAGAGAGTCACACATATCTCAGAACAATGGGAAGAAAAAGCAAATGAGGATGGGTGGTATTTTCACATCTCTGATTCTGTGCTGAGCTGCTTTGCTGACACGTGGAAATAAAGTGGATCCAACTTGGCTTACAATTTTTTTTAGCAAATTTCACCAGTTGGATTCACCAGGAAATTGACATAGTTGTATTATTTCCAAAGAGCTTCAATGAAGTATTTCCATCCTGAATACATTCTGAACTTAATCCAAGTTTGGTAATGGATTAATAAATCATGTTTCAGAAGCAAAACCAAAAGTGCCTTGTGTCTTAATAAACAGTACATCAAATCAGAAAAAGCAATAATAAGCGGCCATTAAGCAAATCACAGTGGCACAGATCCTCAACAGCCATTCCTTTGTTTCCAGCTGTGTTTTCATAGTAATGGCCCAATCATTTCCTAAGGAACGGTGTATTTCCCATTCACTATCCCCATAGAATGTGAAATGCAACCTAGTCATATGCATTTAAGAACTTTTTAGAACCAAAGGTATTAAATTTTCCAAAATTTGGCTTTGCAGAGTGGGAGAATGACAACTTCTTCAGGATAGGCATCCCTCAAATCAGGGCCGGTGCCAAGGTGGGGGGCATTGGCCAGTCGGTCACGATCGGTTTTCAGAACCAGATGCTTTCCTTAGATTTACTCTCTTGAAGGTAGCCCCTATGTCATCTTTGGATTAGACTCGTGAGGCATGACCTTCCTTTCACAAAGCCAAGCTGACTATTCTTGAGTAGACTGTTCTTCTCCAAATCCTCATAGCTCCTATTCTTAAGAATCCTCTTCAATAGTTTGCACACGGCGTCACGGTTGGTGCAGTTGTTAGCACAATGCCTTTACCACACCAGCGATCAGGATAGGGGGGGGAGAGGGGAGTTCGAATCTTGTACTGTCTGTAAGGATTTTGTATGTTCTCCTCGTGTCTGCATGGGTTTTTCTCGGGGGCTCCAGTTTCCTCCCACCGTTCAAAACATATTGGGGGTGTAGGTTAATTGGATGTAAATTGGGTGGCACAGACTCATGTTACCGTGCTATATGTCTAAATAAATGAAGCATGTGACCCACACCCACTCACAGGCATTTCCCCCCCAAATGAGGATCTGTGACCCCACCTCCACCCACAGCACTAGAGTCACTGACTTCACTAGTCTCTATACCATATAAGCAATGTGTTTGTCGGTCACATCAGAGGGAGGGGAAATGTGACGGCAGTGGCACGTGGAGGAAATTTATAGTAGGTAGGTAAGCACCACCCACCCCCTGCTGAGTGAGTTTTCAAATGTCAGATTGTGCCCCCACCCCATGGTTACCCTGTGGTTAGACTTGTAATGATGCCGACCCTGCTCCAAATAGTCTGTATCTGGACTTGGAAATAATTGTCCTGCATTCACGAGGCTAGCTGGACACAGCGGTGAAGCACCCTGCTCTTCCAAATATTTGCAGCCATGGGGAAACACCACAATCTCCTCACATATTAGCCCCCCATTGGTGCTTTACTTGCCAGTTTGTGAAATTAGGACATGAGAGCAGAAATGCAGAGCTGTAGCACAGGACCAACAGGCTAAATTGTGCTAAAAATAGAAAAGAAAGTGAGGCAATATCACAGATGTATGACCTGGCGCATTCTGATGCTGACAGAGAAGGCAAGTTACCTGAAGTGTGGGTTTCAGTATCGAGTCTGGAAGGCTACAACATCCCGAGGTGGAATATTAGGGTGCGATTCTATAAGCTTATGCTGGCCTGGTCATAATAGTGCAGGAGGTCACAGGCAGAGAGGTGAGAGTGGGAAAAGGATGGAGAATAAAGTTGGAAGCTACAGATAAAAGGGAAGGGATGGAGTGAACAGAAGGAAAGTAAGGGTCTGCAAGAGGATATTCTTCTTTCTCTCTGAAATTAACTGGTTTCATTACTATATTGTGTCATCTCATTACAGGAAAGAAGTGGAATCTATGGAGAGGGTGCAGAGGAGATTTACCAGGATGTTGCCAGGATTGGAACATATGTCTTATGAGGCAAAGATAGTAGAGCTAGGGCTTTTCTCTCTGGAGTGAAGAAGGATGAGCAGTGATTTAATAGAGGTCCACAAGATTATGAAAGGCAGAGACAAGGTAGACAGTCAGCACCTTTTTCCCGGGGCGAGAGTAGAAAACACCAGAGGACATCTGTACAAAGTGAAGGAAGGAAAGTTTAGGGAAGGTATCAGGGATAAGCTTTTTTTTGCATAGAGAGTTGTGGATACCTGGAATGCATTGCCCGGGGTGGTGGTGGAAACTGAAATATTGGAGCCATTTCAGAGACTCTTAGACAGGCACATGGATGAAGGAAAATAGAGGGTTATAAGTGGGGAGGGGTTTAATTTTTACTTTTTTTTTAACAATAGTTTTTTTTTAAAGTTTATATGGCTTGACACAAAATTCTGGGCCAAAGGACCCATCTTTGGATGGTGCAACATCTTCTATGTTAACTTTTCCCAGATTTGATGAAATGGCATCAGTGTGAAGCATTAATTCTGACTTGTTCCCCACAGATGTTGTCTGACAGGCTACATAACTCCAGTGCTTCCTATTTTTATTTTCACAGCCTCTGTGATCCTAAAGCAGGGTTGTGACCTCGAACAATGACTGTCCACCTTCCTCCATGGATGCAGCTTGACCTGCGACCTAATCTTTGACACTTTTATTTCACTACCCAAAGGTGCTCGACGGGTATCCAGCATTATCAAACTGCTGTAAGCTGCCTTAGCTCCTTTTACCTTTTCAAGGTCATTGCCTAATTTATTTCCTCTTTTCACAAGATCACAAGATAAAGGAACAGAAGCAGGCCATTCAGCCCATCAAGTCTGTTCCGCCATGAGCCAAACCATTCTCACATCTGATTCCAATTTCTGGCCTTTTCCCCATATCCCTTGATACCCTGACTAATTAGGTACCTATCAATCTCCTCCTTAAATGTGACAATGAATTCCACAAATCCACCACCCTCTGGCTAAAAAAATTTCTCCTCATCTCTGTTTTAAATGAGTACCCTCTAATTCTAAGACTGTGCCCTCTTGTCCTGGACTGACCTACCAAGGGAAACATCTTATTCACATCTACTCTCTCCAATCCTTTCAGCATTCAAAATGTTTTTTTTATAAGATCCCCTTTCATTCTTCTATACTTCAATGAATGCAGTCCAAGAGCCAATAAATGCACCTCATATGTTAGCCCTTGCATTCCAGGAAACATCCCGGTAAATCTTCTCTGAACTGTCTCCAATGTCAGTACATCCGTTCTAAAATAAATGGCCCAAAACTGCACAGAGTACTCACCGGTGCCCCATGGAGCCTCATCAACACCTCCTTACTCTTATACATTATTGCTCTTAAAATGAATGCCAACATAGTATTCACTTTCTTTACTGCCAATCCAACCTGGTGGTATCCTGCATGAGGGCTCCCAAGTCCCTATGCACATCCATATTTTGAATTTTCTCACTCTCTAATGTCTAACCACTACTGTAATGATAGTGATCATGGTTGCAATGCAACTAGCAAAGCCTTAGGAATTATAGCTCCCATTTGATTATACTTGGCTGCCAGCAGGGCAGTATGTTAGATCTATAATGGAGCCTCATGGCATGCCTCATGGTGCTGTTTACAACAACTTTAAAGAAAATAACCTTTTCCATGTGTTGTCTATGAACTCACACATATGACCCCAGAGGACCCCAAAACCCAGCAGCAATATATATTCACCAAGACAAATGGTTTCTTAAACAAAAGTTGCTTTTAATTATCTTTAAACATGAAAACAGAATCACACTTTAACTTATCACTATTGACTTAACTAACCTAGCTTAACCCCCTTCTAATTCTAAGTGCACATGTATGTAATGCATGTGTAAGTTCAGAAAAGTTATTTGGTTCACAGTCCAATCTCACTTCTCATTCCTCCAAGTTCACTGGTTGCAAGCAATTCCTATACTGTGCACAGACTTTAACATTTATAAAGTTCACCAGGCTTTGGTGCTTGAAAGGTAAATGCTGGAAGGTTCTTGTTGGTTTTCAGAGAGAGATTTTGTTGTACAAAGGACACCCAACCACTTCAGTATCTTGCTGATGAAACTTGCTCCCTTCAGGGTTCTCCAGATGATAACTTCCTTCTTTCAGGTCACCACAGAGTTCCTTTCTGTTGCGCTTATTCCAAGTGAAACATTAGACAGCCAGACCTCTCCTCTTGCATGAACCACGAGGGCTTTGACCAGGCTGAACTAAACATTCACAATCCATCTTCCAAATGGGGTTTTCTTCAAGTTTGCCAGCTTGTCCTGTTCCAGTCCCAGCTGCTGTTGCTGAATGTAACACTGTAGAAGTAATCTCTCTCTCTCTCTCTCTCTCTCTCTCTCTCTCTCTCTCTCTCACTCTTTCAGAGAGAAAAAGCCTGTTTGACTCTCTCTGCTTGTTAAACCACATGACTTTCTTAGAACAGCTCCAGACAATCTGCGGCTCCAACAAGATCTTTCATGAGTTGTCTTTTTGTTAACAAAAATTCATTAGTGAAGTCTCTTGGGCACTCTCCAAAGCTCTTTCAAAGACTGTTGGTCCACTCATGTCTAGCATTAACAGAACTCCAGTATTTTAAAAAGATATGTTTTAAAGTGTTTGTATGTGACCTACACTATAAAAAAACCTGCCCCAATTTATCACCCAAAAATATATCTATATACCCTTTCACAATACGAATACAAGATGAAACAACTACCAGAAAACTAATTCCTCTTGGATACTCTATGCAATGATCTTGGGTCTAACAATTAAAATTTATCACAGCCTCACAGACACATTTGGATCAAATGCACCAAGTGATAACTATTCAACCAAGATGGAGACATTACTCAAAGTCTCTGCTCAGCAGACACTGACAGAATTCATTCCATCATACATGACTTTGGGTAGCAGCAGCTGTCAGTGAACAAATTTCCCACCTACACCCCCATAGAGGGAGAATGCACAACATTTCAGAAGGTGATGATGATGAGGTTATGGCTTGATTCAAGGCTGAAATAATAGAAGATAAACTTTCATTACCCACTTCCCTTTCATGCCATGAGTTATGGTGGAAATGTGGAGCTGTAATTCTATTCCCCTCTCCCTTCTCTGTCACTTTACCCTGTGCTTTTCTCCCTTCAGATTCCCAAGCTTGGCTTTAAAGATGGAGGAATAAGGAGACAAGAAATATCTTCACTCAATTTTACATTGTCCATGCTTTTAACGTGCAACCAACTGTGGGGTCATTTACACCTGAGGCACTGTAGACAGCCACTCCTATTGGCAGTCTGCACCCTCTGCAGTCACTGTACTCAGAAAAGATTCTGTGCATCAGATCATCTTCGGCCAGACTTATCTGGTGTACCACTCTGCTGAACGAAACAAGACCCATGTCCATGCTTGCGCTCAGGCCCAGCAGAGCCAGGACGTTTCTTGGACTATGAAAAAAGTTATTTTGTGCAGCTGTCCTTGAACGTAGCACTGCAGTTGCACTGTGCCGTCAATTCTAATTTGCTGCCCCCGTACGCCACTAGACTTGTGGACTTGGAGCACGGTATTGTAATGATGTAATATATTATGCTGACTGTTTGCTATTGGTTATGACCGTAGATTGGTTCCACCCTACTGGTATAACAGATGGTGCAACCTATCCCACTGGTCAGTAGAGGTGGCTTCTTCTGTTAATAAAAGCCTATAGTATGATACAAGACTTGTCCTTGCTTATGGCATCTCAATTTTATTAACAGAAGAAAATTATGGATACTTCCTTGAAACCTGGAAGACTCGAATTAATCAAGATGCCAGGCTTGGCTTTAAAGATGGAGGAATAAGGAGACAAGAAATATCTTCACTCAATTTTACATTGTCCATGCTTTTAACGTGCAACCAACTGGAGAAAGGCTCCACCACTGGCTCCAGTGTTTTGAACATACATGCGAAAGAACAATGTCGTGCAAGACGGTGAGAAAACGGACCATTTTGTAGCTCTCCTCGGAGACGTCCCCTACTCCATGGTCAGAGAGGTAGCTGGCTATCCGAATGCAGTGAATCTCCTTAGAGCCTATCATGATAGGCCTCAGAACACCCTGTTGCCAAGACACCAGCTTCACATTAGGAAGTAACAAGCAGGTGAGAGCGTAGATGTTTTCGCGCTCATCTTGAAAGCTATCCAGGGACTGTGCCTGAGTTGCCGTCTCAGCAGAAGCCTTCCGTGAGTTCCTGATGTTAGACACGTTGATAAGCGATCTGGAATCAGGATACTTTAGACAGCGTCTACTGGAGACTCCAGGTTTGACATTTAATGCGGCTCTGCAACAGGCGAAGATGCTTCTAACTGCGCTACAAGGGCGAAAGTATTCGAGCAAGGGAGAAGTGCGAAGCGGCTCCCCTCAGACTGACCCGTAGAGAAGATTCACTACCGAGCACTATGAAGCCGTGATGCAAAAGCTGGTCCCCAATGTGCTACTTCTGCAGCTTGGCACTTCATGCCCGCAACCAATGCTCTGCACAGCAAGATACCTGCACCAACTGCAGGAAGAATGGCCCAGGTAAATGGGCAGCCTGTTAAATGTTTATTTGATTTGGGCTGTACAGAAAGTTACATTCACCCTTCGACCGCTAGAGCACTAAATCTTGCATTATACCTGTCTAAGCGCACGATCACGATGGCATGCTCGGGACTAGAACAAGATAAAACAATTTCTTGCAAAATTAATTTAAAAATACTTGACAATGAATATACTGACTTCAAGATTTCTGTACTCCCTGGGCTATGCACTCCAATGCTTCTGGGTCTAGACTTCCAATACAAAATTAAAGGTAACATATTGGCATTTAATGGCCCTTTGCCATCCATCACCGTCTCACCAAAGAAGTTTTGCGGTTTGTCCAAGCTAAAAATTAAACTCCCCTCGTCTCTTCACTAATTTGACCTCGGATTGGTTCGGCTGTGAGTCGGAGGAGGAGCTCGGAGAGAGTCGGGCTGTGAGTCGGAGGAGGAGGAGCTTGGTGAAAGTGACGAGAAGGTAAGCTATAAAAGGGGGCTTACTGGGGCTTGGGCCTACTTGGTTCGGCTGGGAGTCGGAGGAGGAGCTCGGAGAGAGTCGGGCAGTGAGTCGGAGGAGGAGGAGCTTGGTGAAAGTGATGAGAAGGTAAGCTATTTAAGTCGGGGGCTTACCGGGGCTTTGGCCTACTTGGTTCGGCTGGGAGTCGGAGGAGGAGGAGCTTGGTGAAAGTGACGGGGTTAATTGGTCAAGGGGCCTTTAAAAGGAGTGAAAGGGGAGGGAGCAGCCAGTGAGAAGTGGGGCAGTAAAGGAGTGGAGACTTCCAACTTTGGCTCGAGGGACTTCGGTAAGAAGGAGCTCCTTGTGTGGTAAGGTGTCCTTTTTGGTTAGTCTTTTAGTACTATTTGTTTAGTTTTTCTTTTTAAATACCCTATATACATTGAGAAAGGAGGTAATGGAGTTAGCTGGGGTAGTCAAGTGCTCCAATTGTGGGATGTGGGAAATCAGAGACAGCACAGCTGTTCCTGACAACTACACCTGCAAAAGATGCATCCAATTGCAACTCATGAGCGACCATGTTAGGGAGCTTGAGTTGCAATTGGATGAACTGAGGATCATAAGGGAAGCAGAGGCAGTGATAGAGAATAATAGAGAGGAGTTACAGGGAGACAGTCACCCCTAGAAGGCAGGAGTCAGGGAATTGGGTGACTGTGAGGAAAGGAGGGAGAGTGCCAGTGCAGAGTACACCTGTGGAAGGGCCCCTCAGCAACATGTATTCGGCATTGGATACTGCTAGGGGGAGCAGCCTACCAGGGATGAGATGTGGGGGTCAGGTCTCTGGCACAGGGGCTGCCCCTGAGTCTCAGAAGGGAAGGAGGGATAAGAACAGGCTAATTATGGTTGGGGACTCACTTGCCAGAGGGTCAGATAGGAGGTTTGTTGGACGAGATCAGGGATCCAGGTGGTCTGTTGCCTCCCTGGTGCTAGGGTCAGGGATGTCTCTGATCGAGTTCACAGAATTCTGCAAGGGGAAGGTGAACAGCCAGAAGTCGTGGTCCATGTGGGGACCAATGACTTAGTTAGAAGTGGGGATGAGGTCCTGAAACAGGAATACATAGAATTAGGCAGGAAGTTAGAAAACAGGATTGCTGCTGGTGCTACACGCTAGAAAGGGTAGTAATAGGAGGATGTGGAGGATGAATGCGTGGCTAAAGAGCTGGAGCAGGGGGCAGGGGATAAGATTTTTGGATCATTGGGATCTCTTCTGGGGAAAGTCAGACCTGAACAAAAGGGACGGACTCCACTAAAACTGGAAGGGGACCAATATCCTGGCAAGCAGATTTGCTAGACCTGTAGGGGAAGGTTTAAACTAGTTTGGCAGGGGGGTGGGAAGCAGAGTTTGCGAGCAGTGACTAGGGTGCATGGCCACCTAGTTAAGAATGATAAAGATAACAAAGGAAGGATGGAGGTTAAGGTAAAAGGTAGAATAGGGAATATATGTGAGGGTCATTCTCTGAAATGCATGTACTTCAATGCAAGAAGCATCGTGAACAAGGTAGATGAGCTTAGAGCATGGATTGGCACTTGGAATCATGATGTTGTGGCAATTAGTGAGACCTGGTTACAGGAGGGTCAGGACTGGCAACTAAATATTCCAGGATACAAATGTTTTAGATGTGATAGAACAGGGGTTTAAAAAAAAGGGGAGGAGTTGCTCTACTTGTTAAGGAGGACATTACTGCCGTGAGGTGGCAGAATGGTTTGGAGGGATCATCCAGTGAGGCTGTTTGGGTGGAACTGAGGGGTGGAGGAGGCATGAGGGTACTAATAGGAGTGTATTATAGACCATCAAATGGGCCAAGAAATTTGGAAGAACAAATTTGTAAGGAAATAGCATATATGTGTAATAAACATAAGGAGTGATCATGGGAGATTTTAACGTCCCTCACATTGATTGGGATACCCATACAGTAAGAGGGCTGGATGGGCTAGAGTTTGTCAAATGTGTGCAAGATAGTTTTCTTAATCAATACGTAGAGGAACCGACTCGGGGCGGTGTAATTCTGGATCTCCTGTTAGGGAACAAGATAGGTCAGGTGTCTGAGGTTAATGTTGGAATACAAATTGGGTCTAGTGATCACAACTCTATTAGTTTTAGGGTAGTTTTAGGGAAGAGCAAAGAAGGGCCTAAAGTTGAGGTTCTGGATTGGAGAAAAGCAAATTTTGAAGGAATGAGAATGGCTTTGGGGAGTATTGAGTGGGACATGATTTTTTCAGGAAAAGATGTAAATGAAAAATGGAGAATATTCAAAGAAGAAATTTTGAGAGTCCAGAGTAGATATGTCCCAGTGAGGATCAAAGGAAAGTCTGGAAGTCATAGGGAGCCTTGGTTTTTGAGGAATATTAGAAATTTGGATAGGAGAAAGAGGGAGGCATACAAGAGGTATAAACAGCAGGGTGATAAAAAATTGAAGGAGGACTACAAGGAGTGTAGAAAAAAATCTTGAAAGAAATTAGAAAGGCCAAAAAGAGGCACGAAGAGGCTTTGGCAGGCAGAGTAAGACTAAATCCAAAGGGTTTCTTTAGGTACATAAAAAGTAAAAGATTAGAGAGGAATAAAATTGGACCCCTTGTAGATAGGGAGGGTAGGCTATTTGAAAAGTTCGAGGAGATGGGGGAAATTTTAAATGATTTATTTTCCTCGGGAAAATAAATATTTTACCAGGGAAAAAAATATTTTACCAGTTGAAGTAAAAAAAAATAGTGGGGAGGTCATGAATCATATAAGGATAACTGAGGAGGTAGTGATGGCAATGTTAAAAAAGATAAAGGTGGACAAATCTCCAGGTCCGAAAAATGTATTCCCAAGGATTCTCAGGGAGACCAGTGTACAGATAGTGGGGCCATTAACAGAGATATTTAGGACGTCACTGGTCTCGGGGGTAGTGCCAGAGGACTGGAGGGTGGCTCATGTTGTTCCGCTGTTTAAGAAAGGGTCCAAATGTAAGCCATGAAATTATAGACCTGTGAAATTGACATCTGTGGTGGGTAAGTTGATCAAAAGTGTTCTGAGGGATGGCATTTACAAATATTTGGAAGAACAGGGATTGATAGGAAGCAGTCAGCATGGTTTTGTCAGGGGTAGATCATGCTTAACAAACCTTACAGAGTTTTTCGAGGGGGTTACAAAAAAGATTGATGAAGGGAAGGCTGTGGATGTTGTCTATTTAGACTTTAGTAAAGCTTTTGACAAAGTTCCCCACAGGAGATTAGAAAAAAAAGAGGAGGCATTAGGTATAAATAAGGAGGTAGTGAAATGGATTCAGCAATGGTTAGATGGGAGATATCAGAGAGTAGTGGTAGAAAATTGTTTGTCAAATTGGAGGCCAGTGAATAGTGGAGTTCCTCAGGGATCGGTCCTGGGTCCACTATTGTTTGTTATATATATTAACGATCTGGAAGTAGGGGTGGAGAATTGGATAAGCAAGTTTGCGGATGACACAAAGATTGGTGGTATTGTGGACAGTGAGGAAGATTACCGTAGATTAAAAAGAGATATAGGAAAGCTAGAGGAGTGGACTGAGAAATGGCTGATGGAATTTAATATGGATAAGTGTGAAGTGTTGCATTTTGGAAAGGCAAATCTAAATAGGTCATATACGTTGAATGGTAGACAATTGAGGAGTGCAGAGCAACAAAGGGATTTAGGAGTGATGGTAAACAGTACCCTCAAAGTTGATACTCAGGTAGATAGAGTGGTGAAGAAGGCATTTGGAATGTTGGCCTTCAAAAATCAGAGTATTGAATTCAAGAGTTGGGATGTTAAGATGAAATTGTACAAAGCATTGGTGAGGCCAAGTTTGGAATACTGTGTGCAGTTTTGGTCACCAAATTATAGGAAGAATATAAACAAAATAGAGAGAGTGCAGAGAAGGTTCACGAGAATCTTGACAGGATGTCAGGGTTTGAGTTACAGAGAAAGGTTGAGTAGCCTGGGGATTTTTTCTCTGGAGCGTAGAAGAATGAGGGGGGATTTGATGGAGGTGTTCTTTAAAAGGGACAGAGAGAGTCAACGTGGATAGGCTTTTTCAATTAAGAGTGGGGGATATTCAAACCAGAGGCCATGGTTTGAGATTGCAGGGGGAAAATTATAAGGGGAGCATGAGGGGAAATTTCTTCACGCAAAGGGTGGTTGGAATGTGGAATAAGCTTCCGGCAGAGGTGGTTGAAGCAAGGACATTATTTACATTTAAGGAAAGACTGGATAATTACATGGAGGGGAGAGGATTGGAGGGGTATGGACAGGGTGCTGGTCAGTGGGACTAGGAGGGTGGGGATTTGTTCTGGCATGGACTAGTAGGGCCAAACTGGCCTGGACTAGTAGGGCCAAACTGGCCTGTTTTGTGCTGTATATGGTTATATGGTTATATGGATTATAAGCCTATAGCTACAAAAAGTAGGCACTACAGTAAAGAAGACAGATTCTTTATTAAAGATGAGGTTAAGAACTTGCTAAAGGAAAACCTCATCGATCCCAGCACAAGTCCTTGTGCACTCAAGTTGTAGTGGTCAGAAATGGCGCAAAACCTAGAACGGTCATGGATTATAGCCAAACTATAAACAGATACACTCAACTAGATGCTTACCCCCCTGCCTCGCATTTCAGACATGGTTACTCAGATTGCCCAATACAAAATATACTCTACTATTGATCTGAAATCAGCTTACCACCAAATTCTCATCCATAAGGATGAACAGCAATTTACTGCTTTTGAGGCAGATGGCAAACTCTTCCATTTTAAGAGAATTCCTCTTGGTGTCACTAACAGAGAGATTGATAGGTTAATGGATACCTATAAGTTGCAGCCCACTTTTCCTTATCTGGACAATGTTACCATCTGTGGCAAAGACATGAATGATCATGATCAGAATTTACAACAGTTCCTCCAAGTAGCCAAAACCTTGTGCTTAACTCTGAATAATGACAAATGTGTGTACCTCACAAAGAGCCTGCCAATATTAAGCTACGTAGTAAGTAAAGGTGAAATCAGTCTGGACCCAGAGAGAATGCGACCACTCATAGAGCTGCCACCTCCAACAATGCAAAAGGCCCTCAAGCATCATTTAGGCTTTTTCTCCTATTACGCTCAGTGGGTGCCAAACTACACTGACAAAGCACGACCTCTTTTTAAAAGCGTCAATTTTCCTTTGAGTGATAAGGCCCTCCAAGCCTTTAAAAACATTAAACAAGATATAGCCAAGGCCTCCATGTCTGCAATTGATGAGGAATTACCTTTTCAAGTGGAATCAGATGCATCTGATTTTGTGCTACCTGCCACACTAAATCAAGCCTTCTTTTCTCGCACATTTTGTGGGCCAGAATTAAAACATTCATCTATTGAAAAGGAAGCACGAGCTATTATAGACACTTCTTAGCTGGCAGGAAGTTCACCTTGTTAACTGATCAGGAATCTGTTGCCTTCATGTTCAACGCTAAATTGAAGAGCAAGATTACAAATGATAAGATTATGCGATGGCACATCGAACTTCCTACCTATGACTATGACATACTCTGTCGTCCAGGAAAATTCAATGATCCTCCTGATGCTCTCTCTCGCACATCTTGTGCGAGTCTTCAGCTAGACCGATTAAAATTTCTTCATGAAGAGCTGTGCCACCTGGGGATCACCAGATTTTATCACTATGTGAAATCTCTCAATTTGCCCTATACATTAGAGGATGTGAGAACCCTAACTGAACAATGTCCTGTCTGTGCTGAATGCTAACCAATTTATTACAAATCCTCACCTTCCTCATTGATCAAAGCTTCTAGACCCTTTGAACGCCTTAGTGTAGATTTCATAGGGCCACTACCTTCAAATAATAGAAACATTTACTTTCTTAGTGTTATTGATGAATTCTCTTGTTTCCCTTGTACTGATGTTTCTGCTGGTTCTGTATTTAAATGTCTTGATTCAATTTTTAGTATTTTTGGTTATCCGAATTTCATTCATAGCGACAGAGATTCAGCCTTTATGAGCTCGGAGCTTCGGCAATATCTTCTTGACAGAAGCAATGCCATGAGTCACACTACCAGTTACACCCTTGGGCGAATGGGCAAGTTGAATTCAGCAATGGTACAATCTGGAAAACTGTTACCATGGCACTCAAATCCAAGGGTCTCCCCACCAGCCGCTGGCAAGAAGTGTTACCTGAAGCTTTGAACTCTATCCATACCTTACTTTACATGTCAACTAATGAAACGCCCTCATCAGCATTGTTTTTCTTTCCCAGAAAGTCGAAGACTGGATCGACCTTGCCGGCCTGGCTTTCTGGACCTGGAGAAGTTTTACTGAGAAAGCATGTTAGACAAAGCAAGGTGAATCCATTAGTTAAGCGTGTGCAACTGCTTCATGCTAACCTGCAATATGTTCAAATTGCTTTTCCTGATCGGAGACAAGACACTGTTTCCCTTTGGGATCTTGCTTCGCCAGGGGTTCTGCCTGCAGCTTCTAACCTCTTTCCCACTACCACTAATCTTCCTTTGCCCTCCTCAGAACAGCATGTCTCTGTCCCTGATGTTCAGTCTGTAACACACAGAGACTTACCCCAAATAACACCTGCTACCAATCACTTCTTATCTGCCGAAAAAACAGATTGTCCTGTTAGCTTATAGGAGTCCTCTCCAGTTGTTTTGCATCTGTATCAGAGTCTCAAGGCTGCCCGAATGGCTTACTTATGATAAGTTTTAATTGCTGCATTTCTCACAGATTTTTTTTCAAACCTCCTGCTGATTTTCTCTCTTCTTCTGTGGTGTTTTTAATCCTTTTGATCCCCTGTGTTTTTTCTTTTATTACTTAAAATTTGTTGATTTTAAGGAAGAGGGTGTGAATGTAGTGATGTAATGTATTATGCTGACTGCTTGCTACTGGTTATGACTGTAGATTGGCTCCACCCTACTGGTATAACAGTGGTTATACAACTTACCCCACTGGTCAGTAGAGGTGGCTACTTCTGTTAATAATACACGTATGATACAAGTCTGGTCCTTGCTTATGGCATATCAGGTATGACCTGTTCTGACTTCCTCAGTAGGTTCAAAGTTCTTCGTGACATGACCTTGCACTTGGCTTCAGTGTCAACTTTCATGTCTTTTGCTTTACCATTGATCATTGTTACAAATGCTTCGTTATTCTTTCTGATTCTGGTTGGGTCTCCTGCCATCTGCAGCATCAATCCATCAACGTAATACTCGTCATCCAAGTTGGTTAGTCCTTTCTCAGGTTCCAACTGGTTAATCATCCTTCTGTGTCTGGGTCTCGGGGTGAGTTGCTGCCTAGCTCTGCAGCATCTGCTAAAATGGTTCAATTTCCCGCAGGCCTTGCACTGCTGGCCAAACGCCAGGCACATCTCTCATCTTGCCACATGGTCACCACCACAGTTGCCACACTCTGTCCTGGGTGAGAGTATAGCAGGGCTTGGTTGGCTTCGTCTTCTTCTGGATTCCGGCCTCTGCCTGTTCCCAGGTCCCGCCTGGACTGCATCTATGCTCACGCCTTGCTGCTGTGGAGGGGCCAGCTTTCTGCTGTTCTCTTCTGTGGTTTTGTAAGCCAGACATGTGGAGATGGCCTATGTGAGTATTTGTTCATTATCACGCAGCAGTGCCTTTCTCATGCCTTCATCGCAGATGCCACAGACCATCCTGTCTTTAATCAACACTTCACAGAGCGCTCCAAAGTCATAGGTCCTTGAACTGATTTTTAGGTCGCTGACATATGATTGAATTAACTCACCAAGTCTCTGGTTTCTTGTATTAAATCTGTGCCTTTCCATCCTTAAGTTTTTTTTTGTGGATTGCACATTTCTCGAAATTTTCTTTTTAAATGCTCGGTTCTCTCTTGACTCAGTCGGGCTGATAACAATATCCCTTTCTGCACCTCATTTGCATATATGAATGATGTTTCCTTTTCAATGGCCTCAGAGCCCACTAAATTTAGTAAAATTTATGTTTTGACTCAGGTAGACTTATCACTATGCGCTGCCATGAAGAAAATTTCATATTCTTGTTTGAATACGCATCAATTCTCAGCCACATTGCCTTCAAACATGAGTGGGTCAAGCCTTAACCATATAACCATATACAGCACAGAACAGGCCAGTTTGGCCCTACTAGTCCATGCCAGAACAAATCCCCACCCTCCTAGTCCCACTGACCAGCACCTGGTCCATACCCCTCCAATCCTCTCCCTTCCATGTAATTATCCAGTCTTTCCTTAAATGTAAATAATGTCCTTGCTTCAACCACCTCTGCCGGAAGCTTATTCCACATCCCAACCACCCTTTGTGTGAAGAAATTTCCCCTCATGCTCCCCTTATAATTATCCCCCTGCAATCTCAAACCATGGCCTCTGGTTTGAATATCCCCCACTCTTAATTGAAAAAGCCTATCCACGTTGACTCTCTCTGTCCCTATAAAATCTTGAACACCTCCATCAAATCCCCCCTCAATCTTCTATGCTCCAGAGAAAAAAATCCCCAGGCTGCTCAACCTTTCTCTGTAACTCAAACCCTGACATCCTGTCAAGATTCTCGTGAACCTTCACTGCACTCTCTCTATTTTGTTTATATCCTTCCTATAATTCGGTGACCAAAACTGCACACAGTATTCCAAATTTGGCCTCACCAATGCTTTGTACAATTTCATCATAACATCCCAACTCTTGAATTCAATACTCCGATTTATGAAGGCCAACATTCCAAATGCCTTCTTCACCACTCTATCTACCTGAGTATCAACTTTGAGGGTACTGTTTACCATCACTCCTAAATCCTTTTGTTGCTCTGCACTCCTCAATTGTCTACCATTCAATGTATATGACCTATTTAGATTTGCCTTTCCAAAATGCAACACGTCACACTTATCCATATTAAATTCCATCAGCCATTTCTCAGTCCACTCCTCTAGCTTTCCTATATCTCTTTTTAAGCTACGGTAATCTTCCTCACTGTCCACAATACCACCAATCTTTGTATCATCTGCAAACTTACTTATCCAATTCACCACCCCTTCTTCCAGATCGTTAATATATATATATATATAACAAACAATAGTGGACCCAGGACCGATCCTTGAGGAACTCCACTAGTCACCGGCCTCCAATTTGACAAACAATTTTCTACCAGTACTCTCTGACACCTCCCTTCCGAATCCATCTGGCATTATGGCGCAGTCATAAATGTGTTTCATACATGGCATTGACTCACTTTTCACTTGAAGGATTGAGTTCAGACTTCTGCCACCATGTTTGTTGTTACATCGAATTACCAGACAACATGAAGTGGCAACCTCTGACGAATGCTTTACTGTTAAATTCAACACTGCAATGTATAACGGGAGACCCTGGAAATGGCGTCTGCTACCAGCCAATCTCTGTTTCTTTTTAAACCTAGCCAATAGAAATGGCTATCTACAGGCACCATGGCAAAACAAATGGTGACCACTTGTGGCAAGCAGCATCAATAACAAGGTGTCCTTGATGTACAATGCAAGCATGATGGAGCCAATCAGGCACACAAAAAGCAAACTCCTGGAACCCAAGTCATACTGGAAAAAACCTACAAGACCAGGCAGGTTTGTGGAGGTTTGCCACATCCTTCATTTCACCATCATGAGGCCTCGACTGTTCATGATACTTACATAAACCATTTGGAAGAAGGGACAGAGTGTAGCGCATCTAAGTTTGCTGATAGCACTAAATTGAGTGGAAAAACAAATTGTGCAAAGGATACAAAGAGTCTGCAGAGATAAAGACAGATTAAATGAGTAGGAAAGGGTCTGGCAGATGGAGTACAATTTTGGCAAATGCGGGGTTATCCACTTTGAAAGGGAAAATGGATCATCAGAATATTATTTAAATCACAAGTTATTGCAGCTGGGCAGAAGGGCAAGGGAGCTCTTGTTCATGAAGCGTGAAAGGTTGGTTTGCAGGTGCAGCAGGCTATCAAAAAGACAAATGGAATATTGGCTTTCATTGCTAGAGGAATAGAATTTAAGAGCAGGGAGGTTACACTGCAACTATACAAAGTGAAGCCGCCTTACTTGAGGAAAGATGTACTGGCTTTGGAGGCAGTGCAGAAGAGTTTCACCAGGTTGATACAAGAGATGAAGGGGTTAGCTTATGAGGAGCGATGGAGTTGTCTGGGGCTCCTCTTGCTGGAATTAGAAGAATGAGAGGGGATATTTTAGAAACATAAAATTATGAAAGGTATAGATAAGGTTGAGGTAGGTAAATTGTTTCCATTGGTGGGGAGAACCAGAACTAGGCGAGATAGTCTCAAGATTCAGAGATGAGAAAGAACTGCTTTTCCCGGAGGGTGGCAAATCTGTGGAATTCGCTGCCCATTGAAGCAGTGGAGGCTACCTCATGAAATATATTTAAGACAAGGTTGAACAGTAGTACAATTAAGGAATATGGAGAAAAGGCTGATAGGTGGAGATGAGCCTATCATCGGATCAGCCATGATCTCACTGAATGGCTGAGCAGGCTTGATGGGCCGGATGGCCTATGCCTACTCCTATTTCTTATGTTCTTATGTTCAACTCTTGCTCTAGTTATATGGTGAGTAACTGAGGAACAGACGTGATGAAGGAGGAAGGGATACAGGATGTATCCTGTATCCTGTATTCCTTGCAGGAACTTCATGCATGCAATGCTATTTGGGCCACACCATCCCTCTGTCTGTAGCTCCCTGACTGAAATATAGTCACAGGACTTCCTTTTCACAATAGCAGTAGCCATTTGTGGCTCAAAAGTAGTTTGAGACATGGTCAGTCAGAGAATGACGGTGTTGGGGAGGCTGATGGGACAATGGCCATCAATTTGCAAGGTTTTCTCGCTAAATTATGGCACTAGCTGCACAGTGAAGAAGAAATAATCTCTGTACCTCCATGGAATTGAAGTTTGGGACTCATACAAGTTGCAGGAACTTCATGCGTGCAATGCTATTTGGGCCACACCATCCCACTGTCTGTAGCTCCCTGGGCCACACCATCCCTCTGACTGAAACATACTCACAGGACTTCCTTTTCACAATAGCAGGCTGTCATGAAATGTAGCAAATATCTCTAAATGGAGCTAGAAATGTGCCAGAAGGTTAGAGCTTCTTCAGTCTGCACTGAATTTGTGACTGTAAAAGGTGATTGGTTCAGTGAGGACATTTCCTGGTTAAAACACAGATATCACATGCTGTTCTTTAATAAGGTTCATTCAGGTAAATAGCCTGGGAAGATGCGGTGAAAGGCCTTTTTTCTCCTTCCCTTCTAGTGGCCCGCCCTGTTCTGAGTGTGCTTCACTTGTTTTACCAGAATGAAGAGGACTTCCCACTGATGCACCGTGCCCTGCAGCAACTAGTTTGTATGGAAGCCTTGAAATTTAAGCTCATAATCTTTCTGCTCCTCCCATACCTTTGTTTTAGCAATTACAGAGTATTCCAGAGAACTGCAGCAACAGCCTATGGGGATCAACTCTGCAAGATACCAGAAAGTAATCATAGTTCCTTTAAAAGGTTCCAAGAAGAAGAATCACCGCAAGAGAAATATGCACTCCACATCCACCCTTTCAAAAGGGTCTAGGACATTTTGGTGCCTTCGTTTTTCCATGGAGTGAGGGGAGTATGGAGATGTCACCACGGGGTGAGGGGAGTGCAGGTATATCACCTTGGGGCAAGGGGAGTGCAGAGATGTTAATTTATTAAAAATATAATAAACTAAATGCCATGTCAATCACCAAATGCCAGCACCAAAATATCTGGCGCCAAACTGCAGACACCAAAAAGTCTGATTCCGCTTTCAAGACCACTCAGGATCTTGGTAACTGAATTCTGGCACATTCCAGGCTGCAGAGGTACATGCTGAGGAGTGTACTGAGGCGGTGCAGCCCAATGAAGGGGAAGGAGTACAGTTTAGAGTAGCCATTTTCAACAGGAGGCCTACAGCACCCCTGTGGCCATAGGACATTTAAGTAAAAACATTGATTGCTTTTCATCTCAAGTAACAGAAATATTTTAAGTATTTTTTAGAAGATAAGTAGTAGAAGAGAAGTACAGAAGAAACCACAGGTAAGGACACCCATAAATTTTGAGCAGAGTTCGGGTGGGGGGAGGGGTAGGGCGCAGGGGGAGCAGCATAGCCAAAAAAAGGCTGAGAATGTCAGGCTAGGGTCCTTCTGCCACCAGGTATTGAGGAGCCCTTCACGCAACAGAGGTGGGGATAAACGACAAGGCGCCACAGTGTTAGCAATGGTGTAAATAGAGAGCGAATGTAACAATGTAGTGATGGAAATGTATGGATATGACACTAAGGATGTGAAAAGGCTTTGAACAGTTTTCTTTTTGTAAATAATTTATAGTGAATAAAGTTTATTTTTATAAAAAATTTCTACCATGCCTGCTACAACTCCCATCCATTCTCATTACACTAGAATATCTAGAGTTGGATTTTTGTGACACTCTGTTGGATTCTTCAAAAACAAAAATGATAAGAAATGCATTATCCATGCAATTACCCAAAATCTATCAATGTAGCTTCCTAAAGCATCTTTTATCTTCTTTATCACTACCCGCGCTTCTCATCACAGAGCTTTAAACTGAAAGTACTGGTTATTCTTTGCTGGCTCTATTACATCAATTTGTATGGAGGTCATCTGTATCTACGAAGATAACATCAGTACTCTTTTCCCTTTTAAAAAGGCTGGTGCAGTTTACTATCTCGAGATGTTCCATCTCCCCACAAATAACAACCTGCATTTGAACAGAAGGATTGCCCAACATGGAAAAAGCCTCAGTATTTTCAGAATCAGAAACAAAATCAGAATTTATTGTCGTGAACACGTACGAAATTTGTTGATTTGCAGCAGCCCTCTTGGTGTAAATGTTCATATAAATCTCCTCATAAAAATAAATAAAAATAGTGCATGAAAAGTCAAAGTAAGGCATTGTCTTTGGTTCATTGACCATTCAGGAATCTGATGGCAGTGGGGAAGAAGCTGTCCTTGTGCCACTGAGTGCTCGTATTAGGGCTCCTGAACATTTTTCCCAATGGTAGCAGAGTGGCCTGGGTGGTGGTAGGTCCTTGAGGATAGAGACTACTTTCTTAACACACCACTTTTGTCGATGTCCTCAATGGAGTGAAGACCAGTGTCCGTGATGCTGCAGGCCAAGTTAACAACCTTCTGGAGATTTTTCTTGTCCTGAGCATTGACACCTCTGTACTAGACAGTGATGCAACCAGCCAGAATGCCCTCCACAGTACAGCTGTAGAATTTTTCAAGAGTCTTCGGTGACATAGCGAATCTCCTCAAACACATGAAATAAGTATAGTTGCTGGTGAGCCTTCTTTGTGATTGCAAGGCTCCAGGGCTGATCCTCCAAGATTTTGACACCCAGCAATTTGAAGTTCTTGACCTTCTCCACTACTGAGCCCTCAATGCGAACTGGTTCGTGTACTCCTGACTTCCTCCTGAAGTCCACAATCATTTCCTTGGTTTAGCTAATGTTGAATGCAAGGTTATTGGTGTGACACCACTCAGCAAACTGATATATCTCCCTCCTGTAAGCTTCCTCATTGTCATTTGTGATCCCACTGACAACCGCGGTGTCATCAGCAAATTTGTAGATAGCATTAGAATGGTGCCTGGCCACACTGTTACGGGTGCACTAAGCATGCATCCTTCAGGTGCGCTTGTATTGACAGTCAATGAGGAGGGAGGAGAAGACGTTGTTTCCAATTCAAATTGACTGTGGTTGTCTGATGAGGATGTCAAGGATCCACTTGCAGAGGGGAGTGCAGAGACCAAGGGTTTGGAGCTTGTTGACCAGCACTGAGGAAATAATGGCATTGAAGGCTGAGCTGTAGTCAAAGAAGAGCAGTCGTATGTATGAGTTCCAGTCTTCTTAGTGATCGAGAGCTGAGAGGAGAGTTAGTGATATTACGTCTGTTGTGGATCTGGTGTCTCTGGTTTCTAGCATTGCAGCCACACTGAACATGGGCAACAGCAATGTGAATTTATGATGATGAATAGTTCATATTTTATCTCCTCTATTCACAAACCACCTGTATTTAGCTATTCATACAGTGTTTTTCTTTCAATTATTTTATTTAATTTCAGAAATAAACTTTATTCACAATTAAAAATATATATAGACAAAGGAAAACAGCCCAAAAGCTTTTTTTTATATTTAGTACCAAATGCCCCATACATTGATACTGCCATATAGACAACAAATTAGATTCTGTATATTATAGAGTTGGCCACTGATTATTCTATATCGCACTGTTGCCACTCATGCCCCACCCTCCTGGGATGATACATCCTTAGTTGCTTGAGGAGCTTTCCCATAAGTTCCAGCCCCTCACTTTCCCATAGTGGAAGCGCCGTAGATGGTGGTCTTCCCCACAAAGCTTTTCTTGTTGGCTTCCCCAAATTACAGTGCATTTACTCCTGCAGCCTCAAATGTGCCATTTGGCATCATTCCCTCACTGACATCTCACTGTGATGGAAGACCAAAATGTTCTGGACACACCAAAGATGATCTTCCACCATGTTGATGATCTTGCTACAGCACTGGATGTCTGTTTCTGAGTCCCTGGACACAGCTTGAAAGCTGCCACTCAGGTGAGCCACCCTTGCATACTTCTCCAGACCTTCTTTGCAAATTCAGTCTAAAAAGAGGTAGGCAATTATCTCCTTCCCATCACAGACATTTCATGGGCAAAGTGGGTTGGGGGTGAAACTCTGATTTTACAGGAAGGATCTGACTGTGATGGCCCCTCTCACCACCAGCCAAGCAAATGTTATTCCTTGTTATTGAGTTCTGCTGATGAGGCAGATCTGAAGAATCTGCTTAAGGAACTACCCCACAGTGTCTATCGAATCCATGTCCCTCAGGATGTTCCGTGCCGACCGTTACCTGATAAACCTGGCGTTTGCCTGGAAGAAAGTTCCCATGAAAGAGACGTAGTGGGGAAATCTACAACTAACTGGGACATTATGTGGCAATGAGACCAGGTCCTTGCCCCAATTGTCAAGGGATGTGTACATTGCTACTAATCAGATCCATTCTAACCACACATGAACCAAATGATAGCATGGATAACTGTCTGGACAGAGGTGCAGGGCTGTGCGATGCTTGTGCCAAGGGCAGCAGTGGACAGAAAACCCTATACCTGAATACCGAGTTTTCCCTTTTATTGAGAGGAAGTGTTGGTGCTACCGACCCAATTTTTGGTGAATATTCTTGTCACACACCTTGGCCCATCCAACCAGATCCCCTGCACCTCCAGATGGACAGATCTAATGGTGAGGGAGCTGGCAGATCAATAGGGACACTTGGCCAAAGGGCATGGACTTGCCCAATTTTTTGTTCGATGCCAACTCTGACTGTTCACAAATGTTGGTTATTCTGTGGGCTGACCGTGTGCCTGAGCAGAAGACAGGAGCAATGTTTACGTGCAGGGAGGTTTTGGGCTTGGGTGCCTTCATTGTCTGCCAATGCCACCTCTCTTATGCTTGCTTTGTTCCTGATGAATTTAGCAAAGGGATCTATGAAGCACTCAAGTATGACAGGACGGTGTGAACCACCTTGACTCCAGACTTTATTGGGTCATTTTCTACTACCCACTCATTGATTTGCACTGTACCAGTTAGATCCAATTTCTGATTCCATCCACAAAGCCCATTCAGGGGAGCACATATATCTTGTACAAGTGCAATATCTTGTCAAAGACCTTCTCCTAGTCCAAGTTTACCAGCCATGTGTCCAGCCTTCTCTTCTGCACTGTATTCATTTTGCCAGGAAAGACAACTGCTAGTAGGGTCAGTATTTATGTCCCATCAATGACTGTTCTTGACAAGGTGATGATGAATTACCTTTAACTAATTCTGGTGAAGATACTCCACTTTAAACATCATGAGCTTGGTGTGTGATTTAGTTCCAATGAGCATATATTCCTGCAGGTGGTTGTGTTCCTGTTTACACATTGCCCTTTCTAGTCCCGAAACATAACATAACAATTACAGCACGGAAACAGGCCATTAGGCCCTTCTAGTCCGCACCGAACCAAACACCCCTTTCAGTCTGAAAAGAGGTAGGCAATTATCTCCTTTGGTAGGCAATTACCCCTTTGGTGGTAGAGGCTGAGGGTTTGGAAATACTGTGGGTGTAGCCTGGTGAGTAACTGAAATATATTTTGCAAATAGTGAGTACTGTAACCACCATTCAGTAATGGTGATGGGACTGGAGGTTGTGTGGTGGTTGATTTTGGGCTGCTTTGGTGAGTTTCTTGAAAGTTGTTAGAGTTGTTCTCATCCAGGACATGCTGCATCAAACCCTTGACACGACTCATCCATGGTGTAAAGACTTTGGGGAGTCAGGAGGTGAGTCACTCACCAGCCTGTGATCTGCTCTTATAACCATGGCATCTGGTCAATGGAGATGTCTAGGATATTGATAGTAAAGGACCTGGTGATAGTAAAGCCATTGAATATCTAGAATAGTTATTTGACTTTCTCTTATTGGTGACAGTCACTGTCTGGAACTTCTTGGCACTTATCAGTCCATCCCAGAATATTGAGCAGACAATCCTGAGCTTCTCTGCAAGAAATGATCAAGACAAACTCACCAGGGCAGAGAGCAACTGAGGGTAGAAATGGTTGGTCAGCATTTGAGACTGAACCCTTCATTAAGACAAGTGAGAAGAGGATGCTATTATGTGTATAACAGATAGAAAGATGTGTAAATGGGTAGAGGTTATCGGACAGAAGATGTGAGAAGTGGAGAGACAAGTAGAAAGAAATGACAAGGAAGAAGGAGGATGAAAAGTATGAGAGAAGAGGAAAAGTTAAGTACAGGAGTAGGTAATGAAGAGATGGAAACAGTGGAAGCAGATAGGGGTTACCTAAATTAGAAAAAAATCAATGTCTGTGCTGTTAGGTTTAATGCTGAACAGGAGGAATATAATGTTCCTCAAGTTTACATTTAGCTTCACCCCAACAATAGTTAATGCTGAGGAGAGACATGCTGTTGTATGAAGAATTGGAGGACTTCAAAGGTTGGGCAACAGGAAGCTCAAGTTTAGGTCAATAAAAAGAGAGCATAGATGTTCAGCAAAGCAGTCATTCAAACTGCATTTGGTCTCATTGATGTAAAGGAGGCTCCTCTCCAGTAGATTAGGTTAGATAATGTGGTTGTAAAGCTCTAGCTCACCTGGACTCTGCCCTTGTTCTACATGGGGGAGGTGGGGTAAGGGTAGAAATATGAAGAAAAGAAGAGCCAGGGGTACAGGCTATATCAACGACAAGAAGTAAGAGTTTGCTTTTATTAAAGAAAGAGGATGTTTTGAATGTCCAGAAATGGAAGACATCATCAAAAGAACAGGTGCAATGGAGGAAGAGGAATTCTGAGAGAGGGATGGAGTCCTTACAATTATTAATGAATATCTCCACTTCTAACTTTCTGGTGTAAAAAAAGTAAGTGATGAAACTGTTAAAGATGACCATGTCTTGTAGTATCTATTATTTAAATTATCTATTGGATTGCAGAAGTATAATTTGTTTTTGTAATCCAATTCAACAAGCTGCACTTGCCCCAGCCAAAACTACAATGGCACACTGTTCATTTCGAATTATTCAAATTCATACTATTTAACTTGACATAATGTTTCTACTATCTGTATTGTATCAGGTAATTTTAAAAAATCTTGTGTGCTTTTTGGCTTAACAATACTAATGTAACTTTAGCCCCTTTCACACTTGCATCCCACTAAATTGGCTGTTCAGTGCTCCGGGTTAGGAATAGGGGTCTAGCTTTTCACATTTGGCCACTCCTAACTAGGACACTGAACGCTTTCACATTTGCAAGGAGACATCCCCAGGGTTAGGACTGTTCTTCCTTTCTACTGGTGACATCGTGACTCTTCGAGTGATGGTGGACCTGCCCTAAATCCTGATCAATGTATTATGATCTTATATTTGAACAAAATGAATCATGCCTAATTATAACATAATTAGCCTTTATGTACAGCACAGTATGAATCCTTCAGCTCCTGCTGTTGTTGTGCCAACCTATATAAATCTTTATAAGGGACTGTGGGAAAGTGTGAGCAATAAATAGCAATAGCGGACAATTTTTAAACAGGGTGGGCAAGTTGGTAGCGCTATAGCACTCAATTTATATAGCATGTGAAAGTTGATAGCATTATCACATACAATTTAAACAGTGTGGTGAAGTTGGCAGCACTATCGCGTACAATTTATAAATACAGTGGGAAAAAGCGATGGCGGACCTGCCCTCCCAGAATGCCGTGCAGCAGAGAAAGGGCTATATGCCCTGGCTGCATTCATAGAGAGGTTTCTCTGCTGCACGACATTCTGGGAGGGCAGGTCCGCCATCGCTTTTTCCCACTGTATTTATAAATTGTACACTATAGCGCTACCAATTTTCCTGCGCTGTTTAAAAATTGTCTGCTATTTATTACTGTTTATTGCTATTTATTTCCTCTCTCTCTCTCTCTCTCTCTCCCCCACTGCGACTTTCCCTTCATTTTAATCTTTTCTTCCTGCACTCACGCAAAAACTTGGGTCATTTACCACAATGCAATTACCACTTTCACATTTGCCCGATTGCAACGCCGGTGTCTGCAGATGCTGGGGATTATACTAGGGGGTCAAAGCTGTCAATCCCTGGCATGAGATGACATCATCTGATGCCAGCGTTGAGTTGATTTTGCTTTCATACTTGGCACTTTAAAGGCCGATTAGCATTTGTTTCTTGGGATCACTTGCAAGTGTGAAAGGGGTTTTGAGACTGAAAATGTTAAATTGCTGTTGGGGTGAAATTGTTCTTGCTTAATAATGAGTTATCTCCCATCGATGGTCTAGTCAACGATTTTCTTAAAAGTCGATGCAGGAGCATGTGTTGCTTGGGAGGAGCGAGAAAATAAAACAGAGGGAAAGTGTGAAAGTGCTGTATATAATGTGTAGGTCATAGCAGTGAGATATAATGTACAGAGAGAAACTGGAAGCAGAGAAAGTAGAGTGAGGTACAATGTACAGAGCAAGAGCTTAAGCTGAGTGATGGTGGAATAATATACCATGAAGAGAGTGAACATTGGAACAGAGCAAGTGCAGTGAGACATAATCAGCTTCAGTCGGAGGAAAGCAGTATTAGTGATCAAACTACAAGTGCTTCATGGGATATCAATGTTAGATTCAGGGGCATTTGGAAGACTGTGGGATAGGAAAAGTTTTACCAGCTGCTGCGGGCCCATCGGCTGGGCAGCAACAGGTCATTCCCCACATACAGTGTCTTCCCAACTCCAAACTACAAGAATAAGCGGCCAGGTCAAGTCGAGCTGACACATGATCCCACTACTAGACACATCTTCCCCTCTCCTCCCCTCTCTGCCTTCTGTGGGGACCCTTCCCTCCATGATTCCCCCTTCCACTAATCTCTCCCCACCAATCACATCACCCCCTCCCACCAGCACCATCCCCTGTGGCTGCAGGAAGTGCTACTCATGTGCCCACACCTCCTCCCTCACCACAGTTCGGGGTCACAAACAGTCCTTTCAAGTTTAGCAACACTTCACGTACATCTGGGAGTGATATACTGCATCCGATTCTCCTTTTGTGGCCTTCTCTACATTGGAAAAACTGAGTGCAGACTGGGAGATGGCTTCGCTGAGCACCTTCACTCTGTTTGCATCAGTGACAGGGATCTCCCAGTGGTCAACCATTTCAGATCTGCCTCCCTCTCCCATACTCACATGTATATCCATGGCCTCATGTACTATCCCACCAAGACCAGCCATAAATTAGAGCAGCAACATTTGATTTTCCATCTGGGTGCTCTCCATCCAGACGGTATTAACATTAACTTCTTTGTTTTCTGCTAACCTACTTTCCTTTCTCCTTCCCTTCCCTTTTCCCTTGTCGTGTTTCCCTCAGCTCTCCACCCTCTTTCCTCTCTATTCACAGAGCCATCCCTCCTCCACCTGCTTGCTGCTGTGCCCTCCCCTCCTCATCCACCTCCTGCCTTTGTGTCTGCACTCTTCCCCCCTACCCCTTCTTCTTACCATTTTGTTTGGGCGTCTGTCCAAACCTTGATGAAGGGCTCAAGCCCGAAATGTTGGTTATGTATCTGTACCTTTGCTATATAAAGTACAATATTGGACCTGCTGAGTTTCTCCAGCCTTGTGTTTTTACTAGCAGGAATATTAGATTAAAGAGCGGAAATATGTGAGTCAGAACGTAACAAACTCTGAAGACAGACAAGGCTTCTTTCTCCCTCAGGGTGCATTTGGATAGAATATTCTATAACTGTATGAATATTAACTTTAATGATGACTGAAATGACAGACAAAAGCCTGTTCCAGTTTACAAAGTTCCCTGTATTGCTTCTTGCAGGCTCCTCTATGGCATGCTTACTGTGAAGCCAGATTCTAAGGTGATAAGGTTAAACACACAATTATGGAGAAACTCAGCAAGTTAAACAGTGTACTTTATACAGCAAAGGTTACCAGCTTTTGGTTTGTGGAGTTTCTGACATTTTTCACCAGATTTATGAAAAGTTAAGTGGCTATTAATTAAAAACATTGGTTAGGAATTTCCTGGGGTGGTGGGGGGGGGGGGGGGGTGGGGAGGGAGAACCTTAATCAACCTCGCCACACTGCTGGAAATTTTGCAGTATAGAAAATGATCCTTCGACACAAGCTGACCAAAATGTCCCACCCCTACATCCCACCTGCCCATATTCCTCAGAACCCACCCTATCCATGTATCTGCCTCAACTACCTCCTCCAGCAACCAATTCCATGCGCCATCAACATCTGCGTAAAAAAAGCTACCCCTCAGTTTCCTGTTTAACCTCTCAACCTTAAACTATGTCCTCTGGTTACCAATTCCCCTACTGGGCAAAAGACCATGTAAATGTACATCACATGTTATGTAAATGTGCAACTCAGGGTTAAGAGTTCCTTCATAACTACCTGAGAAGACAGTGTAGTATCATATTTGAAAATTTAACAACTCCACCTCCAAGGAAGCAGAATACTCAATACTGCACTTTGATGTCAAACTGGATTATGTGCTCAAGTTTACAAAATGGGATTTGAATTCAGAGCCCTTCTTCTCCAAAGTGAAAGCGCAGCAAATAACCATCATTTCTCCTGACAGATCCAGTGAACAGCGAAGCTTAAATCATCACTTAATTGCAGGAAGTCACCATCAGTCACTGTTCATTATCGTGCTTCTTAGTGCTGGAAAAAATAGGGTGTTAATTAATTATTGGGCAAGGCAGCTATAGTAATTTATATTTCTTTAATTCTTCTATAAGTGGCACTAATGGCGAGACATTTCCCTGAAAAAAAAGTACTGCAGGTATTAGAAGTCCGAAATGAGAACAGAAAATGCTGAAAAAACTCAGCAATTCTGGAAGGAAGAACAGAATTAATGATTCAAACCAATGACTTTGAGAAGGCAATAGTGGTCCATGAGGAACTGCAGTCATGGCACAGGGACATACTCTTCATCCCACCATGTCTATTCACACATTTTGACCATCCATAGTAATCCCATTTGCCCACATTAGGACTGTATCATTCTGAACCTTGTCTGTATCTAAAAGCTTCTTAAAGGTGATAATAGTATCTGATTCTACCATCATCTGTGCCAGTGCAGAGAAAGAGACACGGGGGGGGGGAATATAAAAGGGGAAAAGTTGTGGGAGAGGCCCAGAGGTGATGGGATGGAAAGTATGAGAGGTGAAGAGACAGTGGGAGAAATTATTGGAGAGAGGGCGAAGTTAGAGAGAGAAAAATAATTAAGTAACAGAGTAGGTAAAGAAGAGATGGAAATGGAAATTATATGGGGTAGGATTATACTGTTCTGACCTATACTCTATTACCTTCAGGCCCCTTCACCAATTCATTTCCCCCTTTGTTAGCCTTTACAACTTAGTCTTGATGAAGACTTCCAACCCAAAATGTTGACATGACCATCTATCCATAGATGCAACTTTTTTAAAAACAAATCTAACAGTTCCATGGTCATTTTACCATTACCCACTTCTTGCTACAATATTTTAATTGAATTCAAATTCATTGAGTACAATTGACATCATATATTTAGCAACTTGCCAACACACTATCATACTCCACATTTTTATCATATTTCAATGTCTGTGTGTTTTATAATATATAGTGAATTACTTTGTAGCATAGATGTTTATTCTAAGAGAAACAATAATTCTTTGTTCACAAATGTCCCGCAAACAGCTGTGACTAATTTTCAACAATTTTGGCAGAGGGTAAATGGTGCAAAAAGACTAAAGAACCTGATCATTGGATTTCTCGTGCCCATTCAAATGATCAAATATCCAGTTTAATATAGTAACTTAAAGCATCCCATCACAACACAGCACTCCTTCACTACTGCACATACCAAGTATATGCTCTCAAGTTGTGGGTCAATAGGAGCAGGAGAAAACTACTTGGTCCCTTGAAGACAGTTCAAGAACATAAATAAGACCTTGACTCCTCCTGAGGCTTAAGGTTGTTCTCAGTATTGGACCTGTCAATTCCCTCAGTATCTTTCACAGTTCATTGAGACCGCTTCTCATTCTTCCAAACAACACTGAGAACAGTATGTGCAATAAAGTCAACATTTCAACTTCAGGAGGCCCTGGGGGACCACGCTCCCCTAATCATTGATAGTTCTACTGTTGAGGTCGTCAAGGGTATGAAGTTCCTTGAAGTGCATCTGGCAGAGAATCTCACCTGGTCCCTCAACACCAGCTCCATTGCCACAAAAGCCCAGCAGTGCCTCTACTTCCTGCAAAGGCTGAGGGAAGTCTATCTCATGCATTAAGAGCATCCGGTGCAATGGTATTACTGTCTGGTTTGGAAGCTGTACCACTTTGGACTGCAAGACCCTGCAGAGGATAGTGAAATCAGTGGAAAATACCATTGGGGAACCTCTTCCTAGCATGAAGGACATCTACTGCACTTGATGCAGGTGGAAATCATTAAACAAGGTGGAAGACTCCACACATCTTGCATGTAAACTGTTCTCCCTTCTGCCATCTGACAGGAGGTACCATGGGAAACAGCTTTTTCCCCCAAGCCAACAGGCTCCTGAACTCCTGGTACAACTGTGCATAGTGCACCATAGACTTCCAATGTATACACCTTAGTACCTTAATATTTTAATGTGAACACTGTTTTCCGAACTTATATCTATGTAAATATGCTCTGTGGTCCTGGAGAAATGCTATCTCATCCTACCGTGCAAGCATGGTCTGGTAATAAAGATGACTTGACTTGGCTTGATGTTGAAATGATCAAGACGCGTAATGCTGCCATTAATCTATAGCTATGATTGACATCACCACAAATTCCTTCCACATGCTACTTCTCTCAGTCTGCACACTCACACTCCAAGATTTCATAATTTATCAATAGAGTGACCAATAATAGATTATTCAGCATACTTAGCACACATTAAATGGAATATAAATGCTCACAATATTGAAGGCCACTCCACTGAAATCAGAGGTGGAGAATGGGCCGTATTGCAGATAGCCAGGAAAGCGGCCATACACTGAGAATGTTGGCCCACCTTCCCCATCTCATACATGCACAGCTTCCCCGCCCATCCACCTGGCTATACTTGCCAAGGATGTTGGTTGTCCACCCTCATACCTCTGCTCTTTGGCTGGATCATTGCAGCCTCTTCGGCCATGGCGAGGACTATCTTGCATAGGAAATGGAATATATCCAGTTCGAATGGGGACCTCTTCAGCTAGCCACACTGACTCCATCTCTCGGTCCACAGATTCTGCCTACGGAGGCTTTTTTTTAATCCCCCCACCTTTATTTCCAAATTTCCAGCGTCCGCAGCATTTTGCTTCAGAGCCGGAATATAGTGCCTCCTCTTAGAATGACAGCTCTTCGAACTATTTAAGACGTGTGGAGCGCGTCGAAAGAACCAAAGGTTCGTTGATCCAAACCAAAGCTTTTATTAACTAGAAGAGTGGAGCAAGTAGGTCAAGCAGTCCAGAATGACCTGGTTGGGCGAGGAGCAATCCTTTTAAGACCTGCCGGTAGGCGTCCTACAGACATCCTACACTACCATCTGTACATATCCACATTGGTGATAGAATCTGGACTATCACAAGACAGAAGCGACCAAAGACTAGAAAAACCAGCCACAGCCAGGTCCAGCAGAGCTTTCTGAGTCTCGGGCTGATGGTCGCCCACAAAGGGGCTATTTAAACTTCAGCGGGACCTCTACGTGCATTTGGGAACCCCAAGCCTGAGCCACTGAAAGATGATGCTCCTTCTTACCGTGACAGCAGTTGAAAAGGACTGTTAGTCTGTGGGCGAGAAGGAGCTCAGAACACCATTTCTTCGGCGCCGAGGATTAAGAGCAGTCCTCCGCGTTGCATCCAGCTTTTGTACCTGCAGTGACAGACGCAGAGATTGACAGCAGCCTCTTCGGTTGGTCAAGTCGCTCCAGCGATAGAACGGGCGGTCGCGGGGAGGGGAAGTGGGCGATCTTTGCTGCTGTGCAATTGCCCGATTCCCCCTCCTCCTCTCGCTGATCTCCTGCAGCTCAGCGCTGCTGCCAAGCTCCCGAACCCTGGAGATGGAGCACACTCACGACCACCCCCCACCCCCACCACCAATGGAGCAATGAAGTAATCTTCATTTGTAGCCCTCTCAACCTCTTTCTACGGCAATCTGGGATTATTTTTTTTTTAATGCTTAAAAGCCATGTTTTTGGTTCGTGGAAGTTCATTGCAAATATATATTTTGTAAAGAACTTATGTTGCATCAGATTTGCAAACATTCTGCACGATGTCCGCAGGACTGTTGTGTCCAAAAGGAAAACCTCACAAGTTGACCAGTTGGAGTCAGAAATTCATGACTAGGGTAGTGGTTGGGGTGGGGGGGGGGGGGGATTTAATTTCAGCAAATGATAATAGCTTTCATTAGGGTTAGGGTTAGATAAGTACCTGAAATGGGGGGTAAAAAACACCCCAGGTCCACTCAGAACAAGGGACAAAGCAATACAGTAAGGGGCTGGTCATTTAAAGCTAAACCACTAGATTGGATGAACTTAACTAGTCAAGTAGCATCAATGGGAGAAAAGAAACAATGGTCCACCTATCAAACCTAAATTCCTTATTCAAGACTGAGGGAATGTAGTGTAGCGTGCGCGCTCTTGCAAAGCGAGGAAAGAACGACACACACCCAAGAGGTCGAAGTTGAAGACTGTTTTATTGCACTGACAACTTGGCTTATATTCTCTCCCCACTGCTGATGACAGGAATGATGTCATGGCACCACTGGCCTTGGATTGGTCGGCATTCCTGCCATTGCTCGTTGCTTCCCGTCGTGCAGGTCGTCACCTAAGATGAAGGTCGTTGGCCACCGCAGGGTCTGCATGGTCGCCGTGTTCATCAGCTATCTTGTGTACCAGGTCACATCCTGGTTAGCGGGCTGCTACCGTAGTCAAGAAGCCATTGTGTTTTCTATGTGGACAGCAAACCATGGAACAGATGAAGAAATCCAAAATCCAAGTACCTCAATAGGTTGGTCTCTGAGGTTTCTTCCCACATGCCCAAGGTCTGATGTTAGGTTAATTAGCGGTCATGTAGATTAGTGGTAAAAAGAATCAAGGGCATACCAGAGCAAGTATAAACACCAGGAGTAAAGGTAGAATTTGACGAATGGAGTTGTTCCCCCAGGAGCCGAAATGACCTAATGGACCAAATGGACCCCTTGGTGTCACTAAAAGTGAGATAAGACCATTTCATTTGAGAAGCAAAGTTTCATACGTACATCATCTGACCTGATCTACCGCATTCAGTGTACTTCCTTAACATCTGTGAGACATTAGAGAACAAATATGACTTTTTTTTGAGCACTTGGTTAACATATAGGCAAAAGATTGGTGTTATAACTTTATAAGTAATTTTATTATGTCCATTGGTAAAATTTGGTTCGAACTTTGTCACTCCCCGGCCTCACGTTAATGTATCTCATTTCATTTTACTTTATTAGATATTATTTATTATTTTATTACTTTATGAGATATTGTTTTAAATACATATTTAGATTTTGATTGAGTTATGTATTACAGAGTAGTGCTTTACTATATACTTTATATCTAAAAGATATAATGATAGTTGTTAGAATAATTAAGTCATAATTTACTCATAAGCTAATATCCAGTATTGTTTTAAAATTAGTCTATTCTTTTTTCTTTCTTTCTCCTTTATTTTTTCTTCCGTTTTTCACTTTCTTTGGAGGTTTTTCTATGTGGGAGGGCATGGGTGGGAGGAAATGATAAAAAAAAAGTATGCATTAATTTTGATAGATAGAATTTTTGGTTCTGTACTCAATTTTGTTCCATGTGCCAATAAAATAAATTTTTTAAAAAAATCTGTGAGACGAAACGCTGATTGGGTGACTTCTTCACTGAACACTAATGCTCTGTTTGTGAGTCAAAGCTTAATCTTCGTGTAGCAAACCATTGCAATTCCCTTAACAATTCCCACACAGATCTTTCTTCAGCCTCATCCATTGTGAGGATGAGGTCAAATGTAAACTTGAGGAACAACACATCATATCAACAACCTTGTCCAACAGCATGAAAATCGATTTTTCTAAATTTAGGCAACTCTCATCACAATTTATGTTTCATTGCCTCAATCTTTTCATTACTGACTCAATTTCTTCTTTTCTCTCGAACATCACCCCACCCCTTTCCATTTTCCAGTGGTCTCCTCTTTTCGTCTCTACCAGTCTCACCACCCCTCCCACCGTCTTACCCTATTATCTCTTGGCCAGCTTCTTTCCCACATCATATGTAATATCATCCACTTTTTTTATACTTAATCTTGATAAAGTGTTCCAACCTGAAATGCTGACTGACTATTTCTAACCATAGATGCTGCCTGACATGATGAGTTCCTCTATAAGTGTTATTGTTTGTTCAATTTCTTTCTCCTTGAGCATAATTCTTTTGTCTAAATTTTAAAGTCCTTATTTTAAAATTATGTCCATTGGCTTTTCTATTATATACATCAACTTCAAGTGTGTTTCACTAAGTACCAAAGCTATAATGGCTTTTTCGGTGTGATTAGAACAAAAACAAATGTTTGACCTAGTGTGACAAAGTATATAGATATGTTTTTGGGAGATAGATTGGGGCAGGTGATAGAATAGATCACATACAAACACTTTTAAACAGTTCTTATTTGAAATACTGGAGCTCTGCTAATGCTAGACATATCAGCTCGACAGCTTTTGCAAGAGCTTTGGAAAGTACTCAAGTGACTTCACCAATAGATTGTTGTTTACAAAAAGGCAACAGATGAAAGAGCTTGTTGGAGCCACAGATAGTCTGCAGTGGAACTTGCTGTTCTCAGAGGGTTATGTGGTTTGGCAAGCAGAGAGAGTCAAACAGGCTTTCTCTGTGTGTGTGTGAGAGAGAGAGAGAGAAAGAGAGAGAGAGGGAGACACACACACACACACACACACACACACACACACACACACACACACACACACACACACACACACACACACACACACACACACACACACACACACACACACACACACAGATCACTTCTTCTACAGTGTTACAGCCAGCAACAGCAGCTGGGACTGGAACAGGACAAGCTGGTGAGCTTGTGAAAAGCCCCATTTCGATGACAGGTTCTTATTTCAGGCTGGTCAAACCCCTTGTGGTTCATGCAAGAGGAGAGAACTGGCTGTCTAATGTTTCACTTCAAATAAGAGAAACAAGAAGGAACTCTGTGACGACCTGAAAGAAAGAGGTTATCATCTGGAGAACCCTGAGGGGGGCAAGTTTCATCAGCAAGACACTGAAGTGGCTGATTAAAAAGGAACAACAAATCTCTCTCTGAAAACCAACAAGAACCTTCCTGAACGGTAACCATTTACCTTTCAGGCACCAAAACCTGGTGAACTTTATAAATGTTAAATTCTGTGCACAATAAAAGAATTGCCTGCAACCAGTGAATTTGGAGGAATGAGAAGTGAGATTGGACTGTGAACCAAATAACTTTTCTGAACTTACACACACATTACATACATGTGTGCTTAGAATTAGAAGGGGGTGAAGTTAGGTCATTTAGGTCAATAGTGATAAGTTAAAGTGTGATTCTGTTTTTTGTGTTTAAAGATAATTAAAAGCAACTTTTGTCTTGGTGAATATCTATTGCTGCTGGGTTTATAGGTCCTCTGGGCTCATAAAACAAGAAGTATATCCATTTCAGCTATCAGGGCTGTCTATCAAGGTTCAAACTACCAAAGGACAGGAAGATTACTGGAACTGTTTGAGTCATGGAAGGAATACAAGGATAAGATACTTTATTAACAAACTCGAATTGTAGAACTTCTCCTGAGAAAGGGCAAAACGTCTATTAATCGAGCTAATGATCTGATTCCCAATGATCTGTAATAGCAGAGGATAATGGGTGGGTGGGTGTGGAATTCTAAATTTTTATAGCCTTAAACATGGGATGCTCAAGAGAGCAGAATTGGAGGAAACAGGTTTCTCAAGGGAGTCAGGCTTCATTCAATAATACAAGAAATTATTTGAGGGAGGTTGAGCATCTCTTTTAATGCCTCTATGATGTCAGTCTTTCTATCTTTGCAATTTCTTCAGATTTAGAGCTCTCCATGGTATCTGTGCTTTACCAATTCTATTGCCCATTGTGTCTTTGGGTATCCAAATTTGAAATTCAAGAATTGGCTCTTTGTAAGAGGGACACCATTTGGCACCTTCTCAAGATAATGCAGCAATTATGAACATGAATTGTTTTCCAGTCCAAATCTGTGCCAGGATAGAGGATGACTACATTGAAGACTTGTGAGTATCTTAGATATAATCTTATGGCTTAATTCACCAAAAAAAAAACAGAATATGACAAGGGATTATTATTGTTATTGGTTGTCCTTTGGTTTGAAGAAGTCACGTGGTTGTGTGGTTCATCTGTGGACACGAAGGTGACTTTGCAATCCCAGTTTGGAAGCACAATGGGGGCACTGTAAGTCCATTGTTGTAATAACTGTGGCTGCTGCTCTGTGACACCATTCAGGGCCTTCCATCAGTTTTTGGCTGTGCCTGTCTTCGAAACTGGTGTAGGCTTTATAGCATAGGGCTCACCCACAGGACCTGTTAGCAGCCACAGCTTGTAGTTCTCTTGGCAGGATGCCACAGTAGTGTAGGGTTTCCTTCACAGCATCTTTATAGCATTTGTGTGGATGACCTTGAGGTCTCCTTCTGGTCTTCAGTTCACTATAGAGCAGCTGGAGAGGCTTATGGTGATCGCCCATTCCAATGACGTGTCCCACCCACCAAATCTGGGCTCTGATGATCATAGACTCAATGCTGCTGGATTTCGCATGACCCAAGACCTCCAAGTTGGAGACACAATCTTGCCAACGGATGCCAAGGATGGAACGGATGATGTGCATGTAAAATTTTTCCAGTTGCTTGATATGACATTGGTACAGAGTCCAGGTTTCATATCCATATAGGAAAGAAGGGATGACCACAGTTCTGTAGATTTTCAGCTTTATCGAGATGCAGACATTGTGTTGATTGAGCACTCTGGTACACAGCTCCCCAGAGTCTGTATGACCTTGTTGATCCTGGAGTCAATTTCTTTGTCCAAATGCTCATCGCTCGAGTTTATTGTCCCCAAGTATCTGAAGCTGTTTACTTTTGTCAACTGGGTGTCATCAACAGAGATTTTTGGTTCTATGCTACTGGTGTTTGGCATGAACTGATGGAGTACTTCAATCTTGTCCAGGTTGATGGTCAGGCCAAAGAGTGTAGCAATGACTGAGAATTTGTTCAGCATTAATTGTAGATAAATTTGTGTGCCAAGAGTGCACAGTCATCAGCAAAATGGGTTTCTCGAAGGACTGTGTAGAGGCACTTCATCCATGTGTTCAAACGCCGAAGGTCAAAGAGAGAGCCGTCCCATCTGTACCTGATGTATGCTCCCTCCTCCAGACCTTGGACAATGTGCAAGTGAAGAACAGATTGAACAAGACTGGGGCTAGAACACAGCCGTGCTTCACCCCATTAGAAATGGCAAATGCAGCTGATGTGTCACCACTGCAGAGGACCTGTCCTGTCATTCCATCATGGAGCAGCTGAATCATTTTTACGAATTTCCTTGGGCATCTATAATGTTACTTAAGATTAAATTATTGACAAACAGCATCACAAACAAGCAATCATTTTGTTGAGCATCTTTGCTCTGTCCATCACAACAGCAAGGACCTCAAATACTTCAAATGCACATCCTATTGCCACACTGACATGCATGCCCATGGTCTCATGCTGAGGCAACATGCATATTGGAAGAGCAGCACCTTATATTTCATCTTGACAGTCTCCAATTTCCTTTAACCCTCACTTTCCTGTCTTGCTATTTCCCTTATCCCTCTCTTCCCCCTTCCTCCAGCTCCCTCCACCTTCCGTCTGCTATCAACAGACCTAGCTGTCTTTTGTAGCCCTCTGCCCTCTCCCCATCACTTCTCAGCTTCTTTCACTCTACCTTCCCATATATATCCACCAAATAGCTCTTAGCCTGAGTTCCTCCCTCTTCTCCTTCCCTTCCTCTATCTGTTCAAACCTGGAGCAGATGAGCAGCACCACAGATAACATATGTAATGGTGAAAACAATTAATTCATAGTAAGAAAATATCATGGAATATTGCATTGATAGCAGGAAGAAAAATGTCTAGATTTTGAGGAATGTCTCAAATACAAAAATAAGAATCCTACTTTATCCCAGTGGAGGGATAGAAAGATTAATTGTAGCAGAGCAAAACCAGTGAAGGAGTAGGCCAGTTCACAATATGACACAATGACAAATAAAGGCTGGATCCAGAGCAAAAATCAACAAATCGAGCAACATCAGTGGAAAAAAAAACTGTCAACGCTTCAGGTCAGAGTTTTTATCAATACTGCCCAAAGAACTGTTGGAAAGAGAGTTCCAAGATTTAGACCCAGCAACAATGAAGAACTGGTGACATATTTCCAGATCAGCAAGGCATGCGATTTCAGGGAAACTTTCAAGTGGTGAGGTTTAAGGTGATGATTAAGGTGAGGATGGGTCTATCCAGGGGTAACACCAAGGGTGCTGTAGGTAAGAACAAGTCTCTCCAAGGACCACACCAAGGGTGCTGTGGGTGTGGATGAGTCTATCCGGGGTGAACACCAGGGGTGCTATGGGTGAGGATGGGTCTATTCAGGCGGCCATCACCAAAGCTGCTGTGGATGAGGATGGGTCTATCCAGGGGACCACACTGAGAGTTCTGCAGTGGAGACGATGGAGATTGAGGAGGGTGAGAAGAGCATCTTTGGCCATGAAGGCTGGTCTGAATGACTTTCATGACAAAAGGCGAAAGGGGGCCCAGCCAGAACAGGACATCTCTGAAACATTTTTGATTCAAATGTTAAATATGATTGCTTGTTGGGTTCCCATTAAATGCCTCCAAAGTCCTGACTAATCTTGTTCCTGTTTTCTGTGAAAATATTTTTGTTGGATCCACAATGGACCTAGAGCAGCTACTTCTGTGTCAGTAAAACTCACCTTTCCACTGTTTCTCAGTCCAAGTATCAATGAACACTTTAATTCAACTCTAACTGTAACTCTGCACAGACTGGGAGATTGCTTTGTTGAGCACCTCAGCTCTGTGTACTGCAACAGTGTGGATCTCCCAGTGGCCACCCATTTCAATGCCCTCTCCCATTTCCTTGCTGATATGTCTGTCCATAGCCTCAAGCACTGCCACGCTGAGACCACCCACAAATTGGAGGAACAACACCTTATCTTCTGCCTGGGCACTCTCCAAATGGATGACATGTACATCAACTTCTCTATTTTCCATTAACCCCCCACCCACCCCCACTTTTTTTTTCCCCTGTCACCTTTCCCCCAACTCTCTCTCTCTCTCTCTCTCTCTCTCTCTCTCTCTCTCTCTCTCTCTCTCTCTCTCTCACTCATTTCTCTTTTCCCTCGGTCTCATTTCACAGAGCTAAACCCAATTCTCAGTTTTCCTCATATCCTTTTGTTGCTGTCGACTCCTCCCCTGGCAATCTTCAGTCTTTATTCTGACACCTTCCAGTTCCTTGCTTATTCCTTGGAGAAGGGTCCCAAAACGTTGGTAATATATCTTTACCTCCTATTGACAGTTTGAGACCGGCTGAGTTTCTTCAACATTTCTGTGTGATTTTGGTACAATCACAGCATCTGCAGACTTTGCTCGCACATTCTGTTCATCATCCTTCCAACTTCTCAACTGGTAAAAAGATCATTTGTTTTCTCTCTTTCCTGGCTCTGATAAAGAGTCTCCGGCTTATAAGGTTAATTCTCTCACTCCCTGCATATGCTGTCAGACTGCCTAAATATTGCAAGCATTTTCTGGAATTATGTACAGCAAAATTTAATTTAATTTTTACTTTTAACTTCAGTGACCATAGGGTAGAAGCCGATTCAGGCCATTGAAACTCATGCCACCCAATGACAGCCTTTTAACCTACCAACCCCATACATTCTTGGAATGCTTTCAACGATTATGGGAGAGCTAAAACATGTATAGGAATGGACCCTGACTCATGCTGCAGAATGCTGATGTTAAAAAAAAATGAAGTAATTCAGAAAACAAGAGTGGCTGTTGCTCCTTTTGACGTGCAAGGCACACAGTAACCAAACCAGCATGTTGCCATGTCAACATTGCTTATGAGTACGTACAGCATCTTTGAATGCACTTATTGCAAAGCAGGCCTGGTGACTGAGCAGCTGCACAAAAGGTTCAAAAAAATCTCAAGGGTTGAATTTGCAAATGGTTTTGCATTTTGTACAATGATTATTAAAACTGAAATTTATTAATTTGAAATTTCAACTATTCTGCGTCCATTGTAAACCTGTAATTTCTATGAGTCGGAGCCAGCTCTGCCAGAGAGGATTTGTCTGTTTTAAAAGGTGAAGTTTGCAGGGATGGGGGGGAGATGTTGCATGGAAGAAGTAGAGTGATTTATCACTTCAAGTTATACTCAATAAATTAACATAGAGTTGCAAATAGTTTGATTGGGGTTTGAGATCACTGAAGCATGGGTGTCAGATATAAGGCCAAACAGAATGCACACAGGTAATAACTACACTTGTTAAAGAATCAGGTAGTTGAAGTCTTCACTCAAAATAACATATTAAGAAAATAGAGACAGAAAAAGAAGAGCAGTTGCACTGAATAAAGACATTTTTTTTAAATTTAAACATAAAGCATGGGAACAGGCCCTTTCAGCACATGAGCTCACGCCGCCCAATTACACCCAATTGACCTCCAACCCCTGGTATGTTTTGAAGGGTTGGAGAAAACCAGAGCTCCCGGAGGTAACCCACGCAGACACGAGGAGAACATACAAACTCCTTACAGACAGCGTCAGATTTGAACCCTGGTTGCTGGCGCTCTGACAGCATTGCACTAACTGCTACGCTATCTGTGCCGCCCATTAACGTGCTGAAGGCTTTATCATAGAGAGGGAGCAGATCCATTTTCCTGTAATAAACTCCTAGGAGATTCAGTAGGATATTCAAAGAGCTTTGCCAACACAGCAACTCGATTCAAATCTCAGAGGGATTTAGCTTTTACATAGAATTAAGGGTTTTGGTAAAGATAAATATTTAATGAAAAACAAGAATCCAAGTTTCCAGCAACTGTGAATTATCTACTTGAAATATAAATTCTGATTGGAATTGTACCCATACAATTCGTGAGAATTACTACCTTGTTAGCATAATGCTATAAAAGAAACTCAAAGTTTAAACTGCTTTGTCAACATATATATATATATATATATATAACATGATATAAAGTGGAATAACTGAAGAATTAAAGTTTGTTGAGATGATGACTTTTAGAGTATATGGATGGATATTTTTACATTCTAATATCAGATCTCAGCAAGGATATAAGTTTCTGAATTGATTCTACATGATTGCTCAGAAACTGAGATAGCGCTCTGCATGGTTCTGCTTCAAGCTAATAAGAAAAATCCCTATTATCTTTATGGTTTTAACCTGGCATTAACAATTAGTAGGAAAGTGCAAAATATGTCCAGGAAATACAAGTGAAATGTGCTTTTTATGTGTTTTCATATCAAAAGATCTAATCGTGTTTTTTTTTTGTTCCAGAGAAAAAAGTCAGAAATTTGTTTTATTTGATTTTGGGTGTAAATAATATGATTGCGATTGATGAAAATGTATGAAGGAAATTACTTGAAGCAAACAATTTAGTTGTTATAAAACCATAAGACCATAAGATATAGAACAGAAATAGGCTATTCAGCCCATCCAGTAGGCCCCATCAATATCCTCCTAATTTAGGACATTCCAAAAACGTGAATCAATAAGGCTTCAAAAATTTTATACTTTTCACAAAATAGAGCAAAATCCACATAGAAACGGGATAATTCGAGTTGTACCACCTTAAATTATAATAAACTGTGCCAGCACAAAATGAAGAAACATTGATAAAACTACAAGTGGAAAACCAATCCTCATTTAGAAATAGAAATAGGATGAGGTGGAGGATTAACACGTGGCTGAAGGGGTGGAGTAAGGGGCAGGGTTTTAAGTTTCTGGATAACTGGGACCTTTTTTGGGGGAGATGTGACCTGTACAGTAAGGACGGGTTACACTTAAATCCCAGGGGGACCAGAATCCTGGCAGAGGTATTTGCTAGGGCTACTCAGGATCCTTTAAACTAGAATGGTTGGGGGGAGGGAACAAAATAGTACAGAGCAGTAAGGAGAAGGTTAGAATGAAAACAATGAAAGTTTGTAGTAAATATTTGAATATGGATGGGCAGGTGATAGAGAAGGGAAATGCTCTGGAAGAAGATGAAGGGCAATTGTCAGGAAAAGTAAATAATGTTGTTCTTAAAGATGAGGGAAAACAGGGATTAAAAAATGGGAAATCCCTGAAATTCATATATTTTAATGCCAGGAGTATTGTAAAAAAGGTGGATGAGCTGAAGGTGTGGATTGATACTTGGAAGTATGATGTGGTAGCGATTAGTGAGACATGGTTGCAGGAGGGATGTGATTGGCAACTGAATATCCCTGGGTTTCGTTGTTTTAGGTGTGATAGAGTCGGAGCGGCAAGAGGAGGTGGGGTTGCATTGCTTGTCAGGGAAAATATTACAGCGGTGCCTAGGAAGGATAGATTAGAGGGCACATCCACGGAGGCTATTTGGGTGGAACTGAGGAGTAGGAAAGGAGAGGTTACACTTGTAGGGGTGTATTATAGACCACCCGGAGGGGACCGAGGCCTAGAGGAGCAAATCTGTAGGGAGATAGTAGATATTTGTGATAAGCACAGGGTTGTAATTATGGGAAATTTTAATTTTCCACATATAGATTGGGAAACACATTCTGTGAAAGGAATGGATGGGTTAGAGTTTGTGAAATGTGTGCAAGATAGTTTTTTACAACAATATGTAGAGGTGCCGACCAGAGAAGGAGCAGTGTTAGATCTACTGTTGGCAAATGGGATGGGTCAAGTGACGGAGGTTAGTGTTGGCGAGCATTTCGGGTCCAGTGATCATAATGCCATCAGCTTTATTGTCATTATGGAAAGAGAGAAATCAGGGCCAAGGATTGAGGTTTTTGATTGGGGAAAAGCTAGATTTGAGGAGATGCGAAAGGACTTGCAGGGTGTGCATTGGGACAATTTGTTTTATGGGCAGGATGTAGTAGAGAGATGGAAGTCTTTTAAAGATCAGATTTTGAGAGTGCAAAAGCTTTATGTTCTTGTTAGGTTAAAAGGAGGGGCAAAAGGTTTGAGAGAGCCGTGGTTTTCAAGGAATATTGGAAACTTGGTTCGAAGAAAAAGGGAGGCGTACATTAGATATAAGAAGCATGGAGTTAAGGAGATGTTTGAAAGATACATTGAATGTAAGAGGAATCTTAAGAGAGGAATTAGGAAAGCTAAAAGAAGGTACGAGAAAACTATGGCAAGCAGGGTGAAAACTAATCCAAAAGAGTTCTACAAATATGTTAATGGTAAGAGGAAAGCTAGCGACAAAATTGGTCCCTTAGAAAATCAGAGTGGAAAACTGTGTGTGGAACCTAGAGAAATGGGGGAGATATTGAACAGTTTCTTTCCTTCGGTATTCACTAAGGAGAAGGATATTGGGAGATGTGGGATAAAAAAAGCAAATTGGGTAAATATGGGGAATATAGAGATTACAAAAGGTGTAGTTTTAAGGCTTTTGAAGAATATAAAGGTGGATAAGTCTCCGGGACCAGACGGGATCTTCCCCAGGACATTGAGAGAAGTGAAGGAAGAAATAGCAGAGGCTCTGGCGGTAATTTTTCGAATGTCATTAGATATGGGGATAGTGCCGGAGGATTGGCGCATTGCGCATGTGGTTCCGTTATTTAAAAAGGGTTCAAGGAGGAAGCCTGGCAACTATCGGCCTGTAAGTTTGACGTCTGTGGTAGGTAAATTAATGGAGAAAATTCTTAGAGATAGTACTTATAAACATCTGGATAGACAGGGTCTGATCAGGAGCACTCAACATGGATTTGTGGGAGGAAGGTCATGTTTGACCAATCTGATTGAATTTTTTGAAGAGGTGACTAGGAATGTGGATGAGGGTAACGCAGTGGATGTTGTCTATATGGACTTCAGTAAGGCCTTCGATAAGGTACCACATGGAAGGTTAGTTAGGAAGGTGCAGTCTTTAGGTATAAATTTTGAGATAGTCAAATGGATTGAACATTGGCTGAAAGGGAGAGGCCAGAGAGTGGTAGTGGATAATTGTCTGTCAGGTTGGAGGCCGGTGACCAGTGGTGTGCCTCAAGGATCTGTATTGGGCCCATTGTTGTTCGTTATATACATTAATGATCTAGATGATGGGGTGGTGAATTGGATTAGTAAATATGCAGACGATACTAAGATAGGTGGAATAGTGGATAATGAAGAAGGTTTTCTAGGATTGCAGAGGGATTTGGGCTGCTTAGAAAAGTGGGCTGAAAAATGGCAGATGGAATTTAATGCTGATAAGTGTGAGGTGCTTCATTTTGGTAAGAAGAATCAGAATAGGACATATGTGGTAAATGGGAGAGCATTGAGGAATACAGAAGAGCAGAAAGATTTAGGAGTGACGGTACATCATTCCCTGAAGGTAGAAACTCACGTGAATAGGGTGGTGAAGAAGGCTTTTAGTATGCTGGCCTTTATCAATCATTGCATGGAATATAGGAGTTGGGAGGTGATGTTGAGATTGTATAAGACGTTGGTGCGGCCTAATTTGGAGTTCTGTGTGCAGTTCTGGTCGCCTAATTATAGGAAGGATATAAACAGAGTGGAGAGAGTGCAGAGAAGGTTTACCAGAATGTTGCCTGGGTTTAAGCATCTGGAGTATGGGGAGAGATTGGACAGATTGGGTCTTTATTCTTTGGAGCGTAGAAGGTTGAGAGGGGATTTGATAGAAGTATTTAAGATTATGAAAGGGATAGACAGAGTGGATGTGGATAGACTATTTCCGTTAAGAGGAGGAAAGATTAAATCAAGAGGACATGAGTTAAGAATTAAGGGGCAGAGGTTTAGAGGTAACATGAGGGGGAACTTCTTTACTCAGAGAGTGGTAGCTGTGTGGAATGATCTTCCGGGAGAAATAGTGGCGGTGGAGTCAATTGTATTATTTAAGAAAAGGTTGGACAGGTATATGGATGAGAGGAAGATGGAGGGTTATGGGCATTGTGCAGGGAGGTGGGATTAGAAAGGGGTGTTTGGTTTGGTGCGGACTAGAAGGGCCTAATGGACTGTTTCCGTGCTGTAATTGTTATGATTATGATTATGATTATTTGAAAAAAATATATAGGAAGATCACGCTCCCAACCATTTTTAATCTTAGCCATTGGAGCTAGTCTTAAATCCAATAAATCAATATGAATACTTGATATTAATCCACTGTAAATAAGTTGTAGGTAAAAAAGTATATCAAGAATATTTGAATCTGCCATTTTTGGAAAAGCGTTCAATTTAGACTGAATAAAATTCCAAACTTGTAAATATCTAAAAAAATGTCTATTAGAGATCTTAAATTTAACTGACAATTGTTCAAAAGAAGTGAAGTTATTTTGAACAAATAAATGCTATTGGAATGCATTTGATCCACGGGACCAGCAGGTTTAAATTGATCCTTGTGAGTGTCCTGCGCCTTCCAGCAGGATACTTAGCAGGACAACATTCTCCAGCACGCAGTAACGCTCTGTTAGGTGAGTATTCACTTGTTTGTTTATTTGTTCCACGGCCCGAGAACTATGCCGGCAACGGTTCATGACACCACGCTGCGTGCTCGCTTGGCTCGCTACACAGGCGGGAATAAATGGTTATCTATAATAAAACTAACCAGGGAAAAATTATTATAACCAAAAAAAATCCTAAATTGAGCAGATATTCTCAATCTAATTCTCATTATCAGATTATGTGTCAGTTTAGAAAATGAACCTAAAATTGCCAACATAGATGATTTCTTAGAAAAGTTCAGTTCCATTTCTGCCAAAGAAGGGCAACTTACTAATTAGGAGGATATTGGCAGAATATTTTTCAGTCTTTATCAATGATTTTTAAGATTAAATTAGATCCATGCCCTTTAATTTCCCTTTTTGGTTTTTTGCATGAATGAAATAAACTTTTATTGGCATCTCAAGAGAAAGATTTAGCCTTTAGTACTTTGATAACCAGCCGAGCAGTTTTAATGAAATGGAAAGATGAGCTCTCACCAACTCATGCGAATGGCTAATGGTGTAATGATGCATTTAAGTTTAGAGAAAATTAGGTAATAATAAAAATTTTCAGTTTGAAAAGATTTGTGTCCATTTATAGAATACTCTCATAATTTGCATTTTTAGGTGATTTGGGAGCTCTACTGCTGATCCGTCTGCCTTCTGGAGGTTGCGACTTGATCCACTTTTGTATTTTTCTTGTAACCTTGATTAGAGGGAGGGGTTAGATGAGTATTAGTTTTAGGTTTTTTTCTTTTTATTTTAGATAAATGGATTTATGTGGTTTAATTATAATTATCCGAGATGATGTCTCTCTTGTTTAGATACTATATTAAGGTATAAAGAGGTTTGTTTTAATAATTTAATTGAATTTTATGTATAATCATTTTAAGAAACAATCACATTTTAAATTAGGGGTGAAATTTAAAATTTGGCATATTGTGAATTTACTTTCATTATATGCTATGTATATGTTATCATATACATAGATCTCCTCATGTTCCCCTTATAATTTTCCAACCCTCATGTTAGGAGGATACTGGATCTCCTGTTAGGGAATGAGCTAGGTCAGGTATCGGACATTAATGTTGGAGAAAAAATTGGGTCTAGTGATCATATGTTAGTTTTAGGGTAGTTTTAGGGAAGAGCAAGGAGGGGCCTAAAGTTGAGTTTCTGGACTGGATAAGAGCAAATTTTGAAGGAATAAGAAGGGATTTGGAGAGTATTGAGTGGGACAGGATATTTTCAGGTAAGAATGTAAATGAAAAATGGAGGATATTCAAAAAGGAAATTTTGAGGGTACAGAGTAGATATGTCCCAGTGAGGATCAAAGGAAAGGCTGGAAGTCATAGGCTTGGTTTTTGAGGAATATTGGAAATTTGGTTAGGAGAAAAAGGGAGGTGTACAAGAGGTATAAAAAGCAGGGAGCTGAGAATTTGAAGGAGGACTACAAGGAGTGTAGAAGGAATCTTAAGAAAGAAATTAGAAAGGCCAAAAAAAAGGCACGTAGAGGCTTTGGCAGACAGAGTAAAAATAAATCCAAAGGGTTTCTTTAGGTACATTAAAAGTAAAAGGTTAGTGAGGGATAAAATTGGACCCCTTGTAGTGAGGGTAGGCTGAGTGAGAAGTCAAAAGAAATGGGGGAAATTTTGAATGATTTCTTTGCCTCGGGAAAAAAATATTGAACCAGTTGAAGTAAAGAAAAATTGTGGGGAGGTCATGAAGCATATAAGGACAACCGAGGAGGTAGTGATGGCTGTGTTGAAAAAGATAAAGGTGGATAAATCTCCAGGACCGGACAAAATATTCCCAAGGACACTCAGGGAGGCTTGTGGACAGATAGTGGGGCCATTAACAGAGATATTTAGGATATCACTGGCCATGGGGGTACTGCCAAAGGATTGGAGGGTTGCGCATGTGGTTCCGCTGTTTAAGAAAGGGTCCAAATTTAAACCTGGGAATTATAGGCCCGTGAGTCTGACGTCTGTGGTGGGCAAGTTGATGGAAAGTTTTCTGAGGGATGGTATTTACAAATAATTGGAGGTACAGCGATTGAAAGGCAGTAATCAGCATGGTTTTGTCAGGGGTAGATCATGCTTGACAAACCTGATTGAGTTTTTCGAGGGGGTTACAAAAAAGGTTGATGAAGGGAAAGCTGTGGATGTTGTCTATTTGGACTTTAGTAAAGCTTTTGACAAAGTTCCCCACAGGAGGTTAGGAAAAAAGGTGGAGGCATTAGGTAGTGAAATGGATTCAGCAATGGTTGAATGGGAGGTGTCAGAGAGTAGTGGTAGAAAATTGTTTGTCCAATTGGAGGCCGGTGACTAGTGGAGTTCCTCAGGGATTGGTCCTGGGTCCACTATTGTTTGTTATATATATTAACGATCTGGAAGTAGGGGTGGAGAATTGGATAAGCAAGTTTGCGGATGATACAAAGATTGGTGGTGTTGTGGACAGTAAGGAAGAGTACTGTAGATTAAAAGGTGATTTAGGAAGGCTGGAGGTGTGGGCTGAGAAATGGCTGATGGAATTTAATACAGATAAGTGTGAGGTGTTACATTTTGGAAAGGCAAATCTAAATAGGTCATATGCATTAAATGGTAGGCTATTGAGATGTGCAGAGCAACAAAGGGATTTAAAAGTTATGGTAAATAATACCCTCAAGGCGGATACTCAGGTAGATAGTGTGGTGAAGAAGGCATTTGGAATGTTGGCCTTCATAAATCGGAGTATTGAATTCAAGAGTAGGGAGATTATGATGAAATTGTACAAGGCATTGGTGAGGCCAAATTTGGAGTACTGTGTACAGATTTGGTCACCAAATTATAGGAAAGATATAAACAAAATAGAGAGAGTGCAGAGAAGGTTCATGAGAATGTTGACAGGATTTCAAGGTTTGAGTTACAGGGAACGGTTGTGCAGACTAGGACTTTATTCTCTGGAGCGTAGAAGATTGAGGAGGGACTTGATAAAGGTGTTTAAGATTTTAAAAGGGACAGACAGAGTAAATGTGGATAGGCTTTTTCAATTAAGAGTGGGGGAGATTCAAACTAGAGGGCATGGTTTAAGATTGAAGGGGAAAAATTATAAGGGGAACATGAGGGGAAATTTCTTTACGCAAAGGGTGGTAGGGATGTGGAATGAGCTTCCGACAGATGTGGTCGAGGCGGGATCATTGGTTACATTTAAGGATAGACTGGATAGTTACATGGAGAGGAGAGGATTGGAGGGGTATGGACCGGGTGCTGGTCAGTGGGACTAGGAGTGTGGGGATTTGCTACGGCATGGACTAGTAGGGCCGAACTGGCCTGTTCTGTACTGTAAGTGGTTATATGGTTATATGGTTATCATACTGCTTTGCTATGTTAATAACTTGTATATGGATTATTATTTTAAAATCAATAATATTTTTTTTTTAAAAAGAGTCTTCCCCGTCATTCAATCATCAACTGATCCATTTTCCACATATACAATCTTTTTGGAAGAAAATTCAATTGTTTTTAGAATATCTGTATAAGATTAAAATAGTTTTAGATCCAACATTATTTTTATTGGGTAGTTCACAAACTCTGAAAGGCTTGGGATTAAATAAGTTTCAGCTTGCTTTTGTATATATAGCTTTAACCGTAGCGAAAAAATGTATTGCTAATACGTGGAAAGATACAAATATGATTGATATTAATAGATGGCATAATGAGATGAAATATTGTTTAATAATGGAAAAAATTATGTATGTTTTGCATGATAATTATAATTTTTTTATTAATAAGTGGCTGTTATACTCAGAATATTTACATTTCAATTTACATTGATTAGATTTTAATATGTATATTTAACTTTTTTTTAATATCCTTTCTTTTTTCTTTTTTTATGGCTCTCCTTAGGAGAGTTGGCTGAAGGGGGGAGGGTTTCTTTTTTACCTTCTTTTTTTTCTTTATATGTATATAAAAAAATGTTCATGTTTAATTGCTGTATATGTCATATATTATTTGTTTTTTGAACAAATAAATAAAGTTGAAAAAAAAAACTGATCCATTTTCCCATTCAGCCCCACTCTCCGGCCTTCTCCGCATTACCTTTGATGTCCTGGCTAATCCTGAACCTATCGATCTCTGCCTTAAATACACTCAGTGACTTGGCTTCCTTCAATATCATTTTGAATAACTTGCATCATTAATAACAGATATTCATTAATTCAGATATTCAATATAAATAAAAATTAAATAGAGAAAAATAGTTTAAAATAAAGAATTAAAATTCACATGGATCAATTCAATATATTAGAACTTAACTGAGGCCTTTGTGATGATGCAGCTAGTCAGTACACTTTCCACCACATATCTGCAGAAATTTGTCAGGTTTCTGGTGTATTACCAAACCTCCATAACTTAAGTTGTTACCAGTCAGGAAGGTCTTTGGTGGGTGCAGAGAGATGTTCTTTTCTCGTTAGACATGCAAACTAATTTGATTCAATCAGCAACTGGTTTCTTTCCGAAGAAACATCCCTTCTTCCAGCTTACCACAGAGTTCTTCTTTTTCCTATCTCAGGAGAAACACAAGCAGCCACTACAGAGATTTAGAATAGATTGAACTAAGAAATAGGATCTTTGGCAGGCTTTTCACTTTGCAGCCTTTCATTAACTGCAGCAGCTTTTATCTCCCTCTCTCTCTGTAATGATATGGTTTATTGTACATACTAGCCAGTACCAGCACGGGCTGGCCCGCCCTCCTGATGACATCCTCTCCTAGACTCCTCCTTCGACTCTTCCCCTGTGACCCAGTCGAGTCACCTCTTCCTTTCCTGCACTTCCCTAGCTTGGACCCAGACCAGCAAGTCTTGTATGTAATAAAGCCGATCGTTTCCCTCATTCTTTGATTATTGGGGAAACTGGTAGTGCCCAACACTCTCTTTTCTCTCTCTCCTTTTTGTTTCAGTTTCTGTTTCTCTCTGTGTCTCTGTTTCTGTTTGTGTCCTGTAATGTTTGCTTGTGAAAAGTGATCTAAACTACCTAATATTAATCCCCCTTTTTAAACATATATTAAATTAACTTATTCCATAACAGTGAAGTGAATAGAGCAAGGGGCTAAGAACACAGCCCTGTGTGCTTTGGGACTGATGGAGATTGTGGAGGATATCTTCTTACCAATCCTCACTGATTGTGGTTTGGAGGTGAGGGAATCCATGAACCGATTACACAGTGGGATGTTGAGTCCCAGGTCTTGGGAAAAAAAATATCCTAATTTAGATGCTGAGAGATGGAAAAGTTTTGAAATGCTAGGGATCTGAACATAAATTTCCAGGACTAATATGTAGGTACAATAAATAATTTAAAAAGCTGCAAGAACTTTATCTTTTATTTTTAGGACAATTGAATACAATTGAATTGTGAGATCAAATGCAACATACAGTACAGTATTAGTCTCCTTATGTAAAGAAGGATATCTATGTAATTCCTGACAAAGGGATCAGGTCCAAATTATTGGCAACTTTTTTTTATTTTCAATAGATGCTGTATAATCTGCTGAGTTCCTCCACCACATTTGTGTATTGCATTGGGCCCCAGCATCTGCAGAATTTCTTGTTTGACTCGATGGAGAATTCATGGATTTACAGAGCACCTGTTTACAGCACTCCATCTTGGATGTTGTCGAGCCCCAAAATCTTTGCTCTGTCCAATGCTCTCAGACCTTTCTTTGGATCATGTGGAACTGTATTGGTCAAAGACTAATTTCTTTGATGGTGGAGATAGAGATGGTAATTTACTTATCTGCTAGAACTCACAAAACTGGAGCAGAAGCAAATCGTAGAGTCACACAGCAAGGAAACAGACGCTGTGACCAATTGAGTTCACGAGTTTATGCCAATCATGCACCATTTTTATTATATTCTCCTATATTTCCATCAACATCCTCCCACCCCATATTTTTCATTCACCCAGAAAATAGGGGAAATTTATAGTGGTAAGTTTAGCTTGATCCTGAGGAACCACAAGGCAATCTTGAATCCAGATTTGGCAAATTATTTTGGCAAGGGAATAGGTGGTAGCAGTGTTCTTTGGTCGCCTTGCAGTTTGATGTTAAAATGGAATTAAGGTAGAAATCAGCCATAGGAAGCAACCTTTTTACATCTACTCTGTCAATGCCTTTCAAGATTCAAATCCCCTCTCATTCTCCTATATTCCAATGAGTACAGGCCAAGGGCCGTCAATTATTCCTTATACAATAATCCTTCCATCCCCGGAATCATATATATAAATCTCCTCTGAACCTTCTCTAACATCAGCACATCCTTCCTTAAATGAGGGGCCCAAAACTGCTCACAATACTCCAAGTGAGGTGTCACCTGTGCCTTAAGAAGTCTCAACATCAATACCTGCACTTATATTTTATTGCTCATGGAGCGTAGAAGATTGAGAGGGGACTTGATAGAGGTGTTTAAGATTTTAAAAGGGACAGACAGAGTAAATGTGGATAGGCTTTTTCAATTAAGAAAGGGGGAGATTCAAACTAGAGGACATGGTTTAAGATTGAAGGGGGAAAATTATAAGGGGAACATGAGGGGAAATTTCTTTACGCAGAGGGTGGTGGGGATGTGGAATGAGCTTCCGGCAGACGTGGTCGAGGCGGGATCATTGGTTACATTTAAGGAAAGACTGGATCGTTACATGGATAGGAGGGGACTAGAGGGGTATGGACCAGGTGCTGGTCAGTGGGACTAGGAGGGTGGGGATTTACTACGGCATGGACTAGTAGGGCTGAACTGGCCTGTTCTGTGCTGTAAGTGGTTATATGGTTACATGGTTATATGAAATGAAAGCCAGCATTACGTTTGCCTTCTTCACCACTGACTCAATCTACAAGTTTGCATTCACACACGAGGACCCCCAAGCCCCTTTGGATCTGGATATTTTCAATTTCTCTCAATCTAGAAAATATTCTGCCCATTTATTTCTTCTATCAAAGTTCGTGATTGTACATTTTCCAACCTTGTTTTTAATTTCCCACTTCTCTGCCCAATCTCCTAATCTTTTTGGAAATTTCTGAAGCCTCCCTGTTTTCTCACACTACCTGCTTCTTCACCTATCTTTGTATCTCTAGATTGGCACTGTAGCAGTTAGCACAACGGCTTTACAGCATCAGCGATCGGGACCGGGTTTCAAATCTTGTGCTGTCTATAAGGAGATTGTACATTCTCCCTGTGTCTCCGTGGGTTTTTCCCCACTGTTCAAAACTTACTGGGGGTATAAGTTCTTTCTTCTTTGGCTTGGCTTCGCGGACGAAGATTTATGGACGGGGTAAATGTCCACGTCAGCTGCAGGCTCGTTTGTGGCTGACAAGTCCGATGCGGGACAGGCAGACACGGTTGCAGCGGTTGCAGGGGAAAATTGGTTGGTTGGGGTTGGGTGTTGGGTTTTTCCTCCTTTGACTTTTGTCAGTGAGGTGGGCTCTGCGGTCTTCTTCAAAGGAGGTTGCTGCCCGCCGAACTGTGAGGCGCCAAGATGCACGGTTTGAGGCGATATCAGCCCACTGGCAGTGGTCAATGTTAATGGGATGTAAATTAGGCGACACACACCCATGGGCCAAAGTGGCCTGTTACCATGCAGTATGTCTAAATTTAAATTTAAAATTCTGCTGTCTTAGACTCAATGCCTTTAATTCCATAAACTAAATCATTGATACATAAACCTAGTCACTGGCACTGTAGTACCATCCAAGCCAATCTTCCTAGTCTCAATGGAACCCATTATCCTTAACCATCCCTACCAGAGGGAGCCTTTTCAAAAGCTTTATTAAAGCTCATATATCCTACATCCACTACTCTACCTTCACTATATTCATCACCCTCTCAAAAACCTCAGTCAAGGTTGCAAGACCCCCTCTGTCACATTTAGCTATGCTGACTATACTTTCTCAGATGTAGGTAGATTGATTATTCTGAAGAATTTCTCCAATAATTTCCCTATCACTGGCCTATAATTTCCTGGTTTGTCTCGATCACTAAACTTCAATCTAAGAATAATGTTGGTTATGTTTCAGTCCTCTAGGACATTGTCTGTGTCTAGAGAGGATACAAAGACCTCTGTCAAGGCCCCAGCAACCTCTTGAAATCATCTGGGATAGATCCATTCAGGTGCTCAGATAAGTACCCCAGCACCTCCTCCTTATTGATATTAATATGCCCTGGAATATCAGCATACATAACTCTGAGAAGGTGAAGTGAACCTTAGGCTGGTTCTCTGACCCACAAATATCTATTCTTTGGGACAGATGCCCTTGCTTGTCCCTCCTCGTTAGCTCTGACCACCGGTTTGCAAAGTCTTGCAAATGGCTAACAGATCATCAGATATATTAATACTTGTTCTTACTTTGACTTTCATAAGTAAGGTTCTGTGGAATGCTGGAGAGAAGGTAGACACCTGAGGCGCTTTCCCGCACAAATGCCTATAAAATCAAAGGTTGGGCATATGTTCAGCTGCAGGAAGTAAACTTCTGTTGAATCTGAACAAGCAGAAAATGTTTGTTGGGCATGAATTCAATAAAACATTTGTCTTGTCCGTGGTCATGGCCAATTTCTACAGTCAGTTTTAAATGATGATTCAATTATACCCAGTCCCGATGCAATTCCTGGTGAATAAATGATGCTGTCAGGGATTTTATTTGCTTAATTTGTATGAATTGGCTGTTGTATTAGTAAGCCTAATCCCTTAGGCCTTTGTTTGGCTGATATGTTTGAGGCATTTATTCCCCAACATCTGTTTAGGAAAATCTCATTACTGATATCAATTACAATCAATCCTTAGTTATGTAAGATAAGAAAATATTGGAGCCCAGTTACTGAGGAATGAATTGCATTGAGATCATCCTTCTCGTTTCAATCCATGGAGTAGGCAGAATGAATGAGTGTTATTATCATGTCCATAATTATAATGTACAGATGCAATAAAAGTCTCACTCGCTGCATATTCCCTGTTACAGAAAACATATCAACAACAATTTAAGTATCATTGACCTACAAGGCACCATGAGGAGAAAAATAAACAATAAGTATAAGGGAAAGGAAAATAAATTCTAAATATTCACAGTTAGTTAGATGTGTAAAAATTGTATTGTGTCATTATTGCAGTCCCGTGTTTGATGGTCATGTCCTTGTGCTATGGTTTGGGTGATAAATGGGAGCTGCTGAATAAAGGTTACTCTTGAAGTTAGATGAGCCAGATCTCTGGTTTTTGTACCTTCTGCCTGAAGATTGTCACGTCAAATCAGGACACCTTTATTTGTCATTCATACCATGCTCACATTCTCCAGGACCACGGAGTATATTTGCATAAGTATAGGTTAGAATGGAAGTTCAACACATTTAAAATATTGACTTGTGTATTAACAGTCCATGGTACCCTATTCCCAAATGTTTTTGGAGTTCAGGAGTCTGATGGCTTGGGGGAAAAAAGCTTTTTCCCAATCTGGGCATAAGGGCCCAAGTGCTGCCATATCTCCGACCAGATGGCAAAAGGGAACAATTTACGTGAGGGGTGTGTGGGGTCCTTCACAATGTTTATTGCCTTTCGCCTGCATTAAGTGTGGTAAATATCCTTCATGGTAGGAAGAAAGCCCCCAATTTTCTTTTCCGCTGATTTCATTATCCTCTGCGAGGTCTTGCGGTCCCAAAGAGGAATAGCTTCCAAACCAGGCGGTGATGCAGTTGTACAGAATGCTCTCGAGACATCCTCTATAGAATGCAGTGAGGATGGAGGGTGGGAGATGAACTTTCCTCAGCCTTCGCAAGAAGTAGAGGTGCTTCTGGGCTTTCTTGGCTATGGACCTTGTGCTAAGGGAGCATGTGAGATTCTCCACCAAGTGCACTCCAAGTGTTGATGACCTCAACAGTGGACCCATCAATGGTCAGCAGAGCGTGGTCTCTCTAGGCCCTCTTGAAGTTGACAGGCATCTCTTTTGTTTTTTTGACCTTCACATACAAGTTGTTGGCTTTGCACCAGTCCGTTAGCAACTGCACTTCATCTCTGTACACTAACTCGTCATTCTTACTGATCAGACCCACCACGGTTGTGTCATCAGCGGACTTGATGATGTGGTTCAAGCTGTGTTTAGCTGCACAGTCATGGGTAGTAGTGTGAAGAGAGCATGGCCAAGTTATGGGGATCTTTTTTGCCTTCTTATGGCAACCTCTCAAATAGACATCTTCAATATGCAGGATGTCAGTATCCATGATAGGCTGAAATGTGTCTGACTCATTCTTCAACCGTCTATGTTCTAAGGCATTTGGGTTTTCAAATCCAGCTGTGGCCTTACCAGTCATATAGTTTGCACAGTTCACCTTTAGAACTTTGAGTATCAGACAACATACAGAATGTCCCCAGTCATTCTATAGAAGTGCAGAATACAAAAAGGTGCTGGAAAAACTCAGCAGGTCAGACAACATCCATAGGAATTGAAAGGCAGTTGACAATTTGGAGCTGAACTTTTGTTCAGGAGTGTCGAAAATCAGGTAGACATGAATAAAATGGTGGAGAAGTGGGGGGGGGGGGAGGGAAGAGGATGAGCGCAGGCTAACCGTTAAGAGGTAAAGGATACAGATGGGTGGATAGACAAGAGAGAGGCGTAGAAGTGACAAGATCAAAGGGCCAAGGCCTGAGAAATGTAATTCTCTGATTGGAGAATAAAGGGGAGGGAGTGGGGAGCTGGAGGAAGGGAGAAACTGGAGGAGAGGTTAATGGAAATTGGAGAAGTTGATATTGATGTCATCTGGTTAGAGACTGCCAAGACAGAAGATAAGGTGTTATTCCTCCAATTTTCTGGGGCCTCCATTTGAGACACTTTAGAAAGCAGAGATATGGTATGCTTTCTTCAAGGTTGCCTCAATGAGCTGGCCCCTGGAGATCCCCTCTGATATACGGAAACTCAAGAACTTACATAGAACATAGATAATATGTTGTATTAATGCAATCAAAATGATAATATTACTTAAGTTTTTATATCTTGAGGAGGAATGCTGTATTACAGTCATTGTAATGATTGGTCCGCCCCTGGTACTGTAACTCTTTCCCCTCCAGGATCCCTAATAAAAGTGATATCACCCAATACCCTCCCTCAGTACTGCCTATGACTGTGAGTTTATAGTGATTAAAGCCTCTTAATCTCAACTTCTGGTCTGTCAGGCATAATTGATAGTGCTACATATCTATTACAAGCCATTTCAATTTTCATCCCAAAGTCTTTTTTTGATAATATTGACTCAAACGTTTCTTCATTTATTTGGAAAAACAAAAATTCTAGAATTAGTAAATTTCATTTACAAAAATTGAAAAATGATGGAGGTATGGCCTTACCTAATTTTACATTTTATTATTGGGCTGTTGATATTCATTATATAACTTTTTGGATTTTTTTTCTGACAAATTGGATAACCCATTATGGACAGATTTAGAATGGAAATCTATATAGCAGTATTCAGTGGCTTCTCTTCCATTTAGTTTTACCAATATCAATAATGATATATCTAATCCAATACTCAAATATATATTGGGAATCTGGCTCAAATTTAAAAAAAAAATTGTTTTATCTAGTGCTATCTCTCATAATTATTTTTTTCAACCATCAATATTAAGCAATCTTTCTCTACATGGAAAATCAAAGGTATTATTTATTTTACAATTTTATTTAAGGAACGTTGTTGAATGTCTTTTTAACAGCTGGCAAGTAAATATGGCTTGCAAAATATTCATTTTTTAGATATTTACAAATTAGAAATTTCTTAATTATCATACTACCAGACTTTCCATTTGTATTATGACAGCTTTATGTTGTATTTTATATTGTTTATAGATATGTTTAAATTGTGGCAGCTATTTTTTCATAGTGTAGGTCACATACAAACACTTCAAAACAGATCTCAATTAAAATACTGAGCTCTGTTCAAGCTAGACAGGCTGGCTCCGAGTGCCTTTGCAAAAGCTTTGGAGAGTGCCTATAGAGACTTCACAAATGGATTGTTGTTTTGGAAAGCAACAGATGAAAGAACTCGAAGGATTAGGTTCGAAGCCGCAGGTGCAGGTGGCTGTTCTAAGAGGGTTGTGTGGTTTTGCAAGTGGAGAGAGTTAAACAGGCTTTTCTCTGAGAGAGAGAGAGAGAGAGAGAGAGAGAGAGAGAGAGAGAGAGAGAGAGAGAGAGAGAGAGAGAGAGAGAGATACAGCTCAACAACAGCAGCTGGGACTGGAACAGTACAAGCTGGAAAGCTTATGGAAAAAAAATTTTGAAGATGGGTTGTGAGTTCTTAGTTCAGCCTGGTCAAAGCCCTTGTGGTCCATAAAAGAGGAGAGGACCAGCTGCCTAATGCTTCACTTGCAATAAGAGAAACAAAAAGAAGCTCCGTGGTGACCTGAAAGAAAGAAGTTATCATTTGGAAATCCCTGATGGGGCAAGTTTTTTCAGCAAGACCCTGATGTTACTGATCAGAAGGAATCAGTTTGTGTGCAGCGAACAACAAACCTCTCTCTGAAAGCCAACAAGAACTTTCCTGAGTGGTAACCATTTACCTTTCAAGCACTAAAGCCTGGTGAACTTTATAAATGTTAAATTCTGTGCATAGTATAAGAATTGCCTGCAACCAGTGAACTTGGAGGAATGAGAAGTGAGATTGGATTTTGAAGTCACACACACATTATATACTCGTGCACTTAGAATTAGAAGGGGGTTAAGTTAAGTTAGTTAAGTTAATAATAATAAGTTAAAGCTTGATCCTGTTTTCCTGTTTAAAGATAATTAAAAGAAACTTCTGTTTAAGTAACCATTTGTCTTGGTGAATTTCTGTGGTGGCTGGGTTTTGGGGTCCTCTGGGCTCATAACAGTATATCCACCAGATCTAGTTGATAATATTTTTCAATTGAAGCCTTCTCAGAAATGATTAATTAGAATTATATATGATAGTGTAGCAAAGTATTCTATACTGAGCTACTATAGATATCGGTGTACATGTTGTCGAGTTGATGTACAAGCTGATAAGTCAATGTGCATGCTGTGGAGTCTAGTGCAAGACTGACACCTCCAGACTTGCATGCTGTGCTTACATCTGTCACTGCTTCTGTCACATGGACCAGAAGTGATGTCATCAGCTGTATAAAATAACTGTGTTGGATGCAGGTCAACTTCCTGCATTTTCCACAGCAAGTCTACCATTTTTGGAGCCAGTTCACTTGCTGGTAAGTGGGTCACCACAATAGATTATTGAAATTACATCCAGTACTTCATGATAAGATTAAAAAGGCTTGGGATGGGAATTGGAACTTGAAAAACCCTTATCAGAGGATCTGTGGGACAAGATTTTTTAACTGGTGAATACATCTTCAGTATGTGCCCCACATTCAATAATCCAATTACAAGTGGTGCATCGTGTTCACATGTTCAAAGATAAGCTGGCTTGTATCTTTTCTAATATTAACGCTACTTGTGACAGATGCAAATCTGATATTGTTACATTGACACATAATTTTTGGTCTTGTCCATCCTTAGAAATCTATTGCAAATAAATTTTTAAATTTTTTTTTCAACTTTATTTCAGGTTGAGCTCTTTGTGAGGTGGGGGGGTTATTGGGGGGGTATATGGAGTTTTTCAGTACTTGAACATGGGTTGTGGCCTTCTCTACATTGTTTTCTTTTGAATATTGTATTTTAAAAACTCAAGCAAATATATGCAAACCATATAAAACATTTTCTTATCACACATATATAATAAAAATAAAGTATTTCCCCTTCCCAAGATATTAAATAAACCATAAAAGGCAAAGGTATAGTTATGGGTAAAATATGTCTTTAAAAGAGATAGATTGTGTGAGTTTAGTTTAGTTTACACTTCACAAACAGAGTAATACTTCACTAAAGACATCTTATTTAAAATGCAAGAGCTTTGCTGAAGTGAGACATTGTGTCACCGGTTGGCTGTGCAGATACAATTGAACTGCTTTGGAAAGATCTTCACAAGAAGGTGCAAATGGAATTAAGTCCAGGCTCAGATATTCTGACAAAATCTTTGTACTATTTGGTTTATAGCCCTAGAAGAGGTCATGTATTTTTTTTTACAAGCAGAGAGAGAATAAACAAACAGGTGATTTCTCTTTTGGAGAGAGAGAAGTCAGTTCTACAGTAGCAGTTGAGGCTGCAAAGTGGCAAGCTGGCAGGCTTGTTGAAAGATGCCATTTTGAAGACAGGTTGTGAGTTCTAAGTTCAGCCTGTTCAAAACCCTTGTAATCCTTACAAGAGGAAATGGCTAGAGTGTTTCTCCTGAAATAAGGGAAACAAGAGGAACTCTGTGGTGACCTGGAAGAAGAGGTTATCATTTGGAAAGCCCATAATGGGGTAAGTTTCTTCAGCAAGACACTGAAGTGACGTATTGGAGGAAATGAGTTTGTGTGTGTCCAACGAGCAACAAATATTTCCCTGAAACCAACAAGAACCTTCCTTCATTGTAACAATTTAAATCTAAGCACTGGTGCCTGGTGAAGATTCATAAACGTTAAATTCTGTGGACAGTATAAGAATTGCCTGAAACCAGTGAATTTGGAGAAATGAAAAGTGAATGATTAGATTGTGAAACAAAGAACTTTCCTGAACATATGCACATTACATACACTGTTCTTAAAATTAGAGGAAGTTAAGTTAGGTTAAGTTAATAGTAATAAGTTAAAGTTTGTTCCTGTTATTATGTTTAAAGAAAATTAAAAGCAACTTTTGGGTTTAAATAACCATTATCTTGGTGAATTTCTATTGTTGCTGCGTTTTGGAGTCCTCTGGGCTTGTAACAGGATGTCCTCCAGTTTGAGTCCTGTCACTGCCGTCCTGTTCGCAGGAATGTTGGGGTCAATCTTTTGAGGCTGTGCCAGACCCATGTAATCGATTCCTTGGGATAGAGTTTGTGTTGCCAGGACAGTTGGCCGGGACAGTGCGTTGGCCACCACATTGGTCTTCCCAACGATGTGCTCTAGATGTGTGGTAAACCCCAATATATAAGACAGGTGCCTCTGCTCCCTGGGTGACCAAGGGTCCGACACTTTATTAAAGGCAGAAATCAATGGCTGGAGATCTATGAAGACCTTGAATTTCCTCCCCTCCAGGAAATAGCTAAAATGTCAGACCACTATGTACTCGCAGTTGAAAGCACTGTACTTGAGCTCGGGGGACTGGAGGTGCCTGCTGAAAAAGACTAGGAGTTGCCATTGCCCTCCCCCAACCCATTACTCAAGTACATCCCCAACCGCTGTGTAGGATGTGTCCACTGTGGAGCAGTTGGGGCATCTAACCTTGGATGCACCCAGAGAGTTGCATTCCCAGGGTGTTTTTGGCCTTCTGGAAGGCTTCCGAAGTTTCCTTGTTCCACTCAACCTCTTTTTTCTTCCCCGCCGTGAGTGAGACTAATGGGTGCATGATGTGGGCTGCCACCAGTATGAAGCAGTGATAGAAATTAATCATACAGCGAACTCCTGGAGGCCTTTCACCATGTATGGCTTGGTGAAATGTGTGTTGCCCTATGTCTATTAACTCTGTGGCCCAGGGAATCTATTGTCTCTTACATGAACTGGCATTTGACCGGGTTGATGGTGAGGACAAATTCATGGAGGCGGGTGCATAACTGCCTTATGTGGGCTGCGTGTACTTGGTGGTTGCCGCTAGCTATCAGAATGTCATCCAAGTAAATGAATGCAAACTTATGATCCCGGCCCACCACATCCATCAGCCTCTGGAATGTCTGAGCTCATTTTTAAGCCCTAAAGTGATTGCTTAAGGTGGTATGTGAGTAGGAAGGGAAGGTTGAGGATCACTTCTCTAGACCCAATTATTACTGAAATATTTTGCTTGAGAAAAATTGTCATTGGCTCATTTCGTTTGGAGTTATGAAACTGTGCACATAAAGAATCAATTTGGAATGATTAAAACAGTTGTTTTCAAACTTTTTCTTTCCATCCACATATCACCTCAAGCAATCCCTTACTAATCACAGAACAGTTATGGCATAGGGAATACTTAAAGTGGTATGTGAGTGGAAAATAAAAGGTTGGGAACCACTGCTTTAAAGATAAATTGTTTTTCTAGTGTTACCACAGTTACTACGATGTTGTATGTTGTAATATCTGGGAGAATGGAGAGCTTGTGTTCAGTCTTTGAAGAACCATTGAGAAGGCATAAACATCTAAATACTTTTCTTTGAATTTGTCATCTTATCTTGTTGTCTTATCTTTTTATTAGTTTTAATCATTTTTTATATCGTTATGTCTTTAAATATAATCAAATGCTTTGTTAATTCATCTTTATGAAAATCTCAATGCGAAATTATGCAAATATTATACATTTATATCAACTAATTAAAGGCTACATAAAGCTGCAATGAAAAAGTTTATTGGAATGATAAGATTATAATTTGGGATATCAAATCTTACGTTTCTTAGAAGATGACATATTTTGAAATTGGGAAATAGAAAAGATATGGAAATTGTCATCTACATATTTATTCAAAGAAAAGTAATAGAATTGTGAACTTTGTTTGGAAGAAAGGCTGAAAGAACTCAATTTGTTAAAATTGAAAAGCATTTAAGCTTTAACAAGAAAACCAGCGAAGATTCTAGAAGCCTCAGCTACATGTCTGATTGCACAGTTTAAAATGAACAGAAGCCTTGAAAGACAGCTATAACCTTGGAGAGATGGAACCAAAGCCATTGGCATGAAACCCAAAAGAAATGTTTTGAGAATAACTGATAAGAAAATCAGTTTGTGAATACTACAGAAATACAGAGACAGAGCCAGCCAAGAAATTCTCTTAAAGGGACCACACAAGACACAAATTTGTTTACTGTTTCAGTTCCCAGAAGGAGCGGCAAGAAGACAGGCTGAAGTGTGAAGAATCCAAGATGGAGAAGAAGTCTCGTCGGCTAAAGACCTCAAGCAAACAGCTCCTCTCACAGAGCTGTCTGGTCCTGAGTTATGCCAGCAAGGTGGATTGACAATGCTTGGCAGGAGATTGGAGCCAGCCACCATGAAAGAAGTGGCTTCAACTACCAAACAAGAAGAGGACTCTGGAAAGGCACTGCTGGCCTCATGAGCTGGCTTGAAGGTTAGTGGAACTGGAACAAATGAATGTACATTGCAAAGCCCCACTGGTGCTGCACAAAGCAAAATGCTGAAGATAGAGACTCAATCAGTGGTATCTGAAAGTTCAGATGTGAATCTTGATGATAGTATTTCCAGGGTTAGGAGCACAGGAAGATCTTCAAAATCTTCAAAGGCATCTAGAACAGGTATAGCTTTGTGTGCTTCAAGCACATCAGCTATTCCTGAGAAGGCGCAAGCAGACTTGGCTACTGTCTGTGCACAACATGAGTAGTTTGAGAAAAGACATGCTCTAGAAGTTATGGAAGCTGAAATGAAGAATAAGCAACGAAGACAAGAAGCTGAAATGAAGATTCAGCAAGATGAATGAAACAAAATTATTGAAGAGAGAAAAGAAAAGACTAGAGCTTGAGGAACAACGTGCTATGATATGGCCAGAGTAAATGCATTAGCTTAGGCTTCTGCAAGATCTATTACTCAAAGTGAAATACCCAAGGAGACACCAGCAGGTCAATGGGTACCACAGCCACAAGAAATGGGTATACTTGAGCAAGGAGCCATGGGTGGAACTGCTACAGCTCAAATGTCAATGAGCAACCCTGTGGATAAAGCTAGTGATATTCAATCCCATCCGAGCACACAATTTATGAATCTTCCTGAAAGAAGAGCATTTCAATCAGGTTCAACCATGCAAGTTGATCAGACTCAACAATTGCTGTCTCTTTGTGTTGCTGAAGAACCAGTGACAAGTCAAGGAACCCCAACAATGCCATCATTTACATACCAAGGTCCAACATCTATGGCAACAGTTCAAGTTCAGCCAGTTCCATTCAACACAAGTCAACCAGTCCCAAGCCACGGTGGACAAGACAATATATTATCATTCATAGCAAAACAAAATGAAATTTCTGCTATGGTAGCACAGCAACAAGGTTCATATGGTTTACCTAAGAAGGAAATTCCAATTTTTAATGGAGATCCATCATGAAATCCTTTGAACATCACATTGAAAGTAATACTAGAAATGCCAAAGATCATCTGTATTACCTGGAACAGTATACCAGAGGACAGGTGAAGGAATTAGTCAAAATTACCAATATATGGATCCAGACCAAGGTTTTAAAAGGGCAAAAGAATTATTGCAACATCATTAGGGTGATGAACATAAAATTTCAAGGGCCTATATAGACAAGATTCTTTCTTGGCCATCAATAAAATCAGAGGGTGCAAGGCTTGCAAGCTTATGAACTCTTTCTGAGAGGATGTTGGAACGCAATGGGAAGTAATGTATATTTGCAAGAGCTGAATTTGCTTGCTAATTTGTTGATTATTGTCAATAAATTACCTTATAAGATGAGGGAATTATGGAGATCCAAAGTTGCAGAGCTTAAGATGCTTTCTGGATCTGGATCAACACGGGGTATGGCACCACATCCTCACTAAGGATCGCCCCCTACATGCTGCCCCCCTCGAGAAACTCAACCTCACAAAGGAGGAGTTCCAGAAGAGGAAAAAGCTGTGAATAGTGCGGTGGTCCGACAGTCCCTGAGAATTCCCCTGCACGTGGAACCAAAGGGAGCAGGAGGATGGAGACTGTGTGGGGATTATCGCCGCCTCAATGCCTAGGTCTTCAGTAGAAAGCTTCCTTTTTTAGCTTTAACCTGCACGGGAACTATTGAGAGAGCTTTGTCACCGGCCCCATTAAAATTGCTTTCTGAACTGAAGCTGGAAGGATGTTGAGGATGTTGTACATTTCTTGGAATGGCATGAATATGTTTACCCCATACCAGTATTGGAAATATTAAGAATATTTCAATAGTTCCTAAACATGTAACAAAGTCTAAATTATCATCTCAACAGAAACCAAAGGGAAGTACCTTTGTTATTGATGTGTCAGATTCAAGCACAAGAAAGAACAAGGAAACAATGGAAAAAGATAAGACTGTTCAAGAAAGCTGTTTGTATTACAAAGATAAGCATGCTTTAGAAAAAATGTCCACGATTGGGGAAAAAAAATTTGTATGACTAGAAATTAATCTTTTTAAAGAAGAAAGGAATATGTTTTGTTTGCTTGTGTAAAGGACACAGCAGCAAAACTTGTAAAAAGTGACCATTTGCAGTTTAAAACATTCCAAGTTAGTGCATATTCAACGAAGTAAAGTTGAGAAGGATGTCAAACAATCTGAATCCAAGACTAAAGACACAGTCAAAGAGAATGCCTCAGCTTCAGTTCAGAAAGTAATCTTAATGGGGCTGGTAACAAAGCTCTCTCGTTAGTTCCTGTGCAGGTGAAAGTCTAAAAACACCCAGAAGTGCTGGAGAAACTCATCTGGTCTTGTAGTGATAAAGATATATTATCTCATAGTACGTATAGATAAAGATATATTCTCACATAGGTGATAAAAATATATTAGCAATGTTTCAGGCCTGAGCCCTTCTTCACGGTATAAGCTAAGACCAGGAAGGAGTCAGAAAAAAGACCGAACTGAAGACTGGCTATATAAATTTGGATTTAACTCTTTTTCACTAACATCCACAAAAATCTAACATAACTTTATGCATGAATTTTAGTACATTTTATCCAGAAATATTGCAAAGTCTGTGGGAATCTGTGTTATAAAATAAAATAACGTTGGCCTAATAAAGTTCAGAATCACTGTTGCGTGTTTCGTGTCTGCGCAGCTAATCAGATCTCATCCACATGATGAAACTGGAGGGGGATGGGTGGAGACAGAAAAATTTGAGGGCTTTCCTGCAGCTGAATTGGTCATGGTAGTGTGGTGCACTGTTAGCCAGAATCAGACACACACAAGGTAAAGACTGTACAACAGGCTTTAACCATATAACCACTTACAGCACAGAACAGGCCAGTTCGGCCCTACTAGTCCATGCCGTAACAAATCCCCACCCTCCTAGTCCCACTGACCAGCACCCGGTCCATACCCCTCCACTCCTCTCCTCTCCATGTAACTATCCAGTCTATCCTTAAATGTAACCAATGATCCCGCCTCAACCACGTCTGTCGGAAGCTCATTCCACATCCCTACCACCCTTTGCGTAAAGAAATTTCCCCTCATGTTCCCCTTATAATTTTCCACCTTCAATCTTAAACCATGCCCTCTAGTTTGAATCTCCCCCACTCTTAATTGAAAAAGCCTATCCACATTTACTCTGTCTGTCTCTTTTAAAATCTTAAACAGCTCTATCGTCCCCCCTCAATCTTCTATGCTCCTGAGAAAAAAAGCCCTTGTCTGCACAACCTTTCCCTGTAACTCAAACCTTGAAATCCTGTCAACATTCTCGTGAACCTTCTCTGCACTCTCTCTATTTTGTTTATATCTTTCCTATAATTTGGTGACCAAATCTGTACACAGTACTCCAAATTTGGCCTCACCAATGCCTTGTATAATTTCATCATAACCTCCCTACTCTTGAATTCAATACTTCGATTTATGAAGGCCAACATTCCAAATGCCTTCTTCGCCACACCATCTACCTGAGTATCAGCCTTGAGGGTACTATTTTCCATCACTCTTAATTCCCTTTGTTGCTCTGCACATCTCAATAGCCTACCATTTAATGCATATGACCTATTTAGATTTGCCTTTCCAAAATGTAACACCTCACACTTATCTGTATTAAATTCCATCAGCCATTTCTCAGCCCACACCTCCAGTCTTCTTAAATCACCTTTTAATCTACGGTACTCTTCCTCACTGTCTACAACACCACCAATTTTTGTATCATCTGCAAACTTGCTTATCCAATTCTCCACCCCTACTTCCAGATCGTTAATATATATAACAAACAATAGTGGACCCAGGACCAATCCCTGAGGAACTCCACTAGTCAGTCACCGGCCTCCAATTGGACAAACAATTTTCTACCACTACTCTCTGACACCTCCCATCCAACCATTGCTGAATCAATTTCACTACCTTCTTATTTATACCTAATGCCTCCACCGTTTTTCCTAACCTCCTGTGGGGAACTTTGTCAAAAGCTTTACTAAAGTCTAAATAGACAACATCCACATCTTTCCCTTCTTCAACTTTTTTTGTAACCCCCTCGAAAAACTCAATCAGGCTTTAATCCACAAAGACTTCCACAGAGCCAGGCTGGCTGTAGCTGTAGCCACTCGGAGTGAGGCCTCGGGAGGTTGGCGCAGGCTTATATCCCTGATTGACAGCTGGCCAGGTGTTGTCCTGTCCCCTTATACTCCTGCAGGTACAGAGGTTACCCCCTGAAGTAGGCCGGCGGTACACTCCTGCAGGTACAGATGTTGCCTCCTGTAGTAGGCCGGTGGTGTACCACCATATTCACCCACTTCTTTAAAATTGTCCTGGGTGGGGGCCAGTAACAAGGAATCGTACCCACTGTACAATATACAATATTTACAGATTGAGACGATCCGGCAGCCGCCGGGATCTCTGTGACCGTCATAGGACAGGCTCCTGGTCACTGGTCGGAAGGGAAGTTGGGGGGGGTGGCGGCAGGAGTCTGTGTGTCTGGTGTGATGCCACACGTAGTGGTGACCGGGGGGGGGCCAGGGTCATCATATGAAGGTCATATTCGATGGGTGGGGGGCAGGTTCGTCTCCCAGAGATGAAGCAGGCCCCTGGTGGTCAAAGAAGTCCTGCGCGCCCCATTGCTGCCTGGGGACGGGGATGTATGTCCGGTCAGTGTTGTCCTGGACTGAAGGATGGCATGATGTGGTGGGTGCTCCTGCTGGTGCCAGGTCCCTAGTTGAGACAGTGTCCTCCCTGCCACTGCCAAACCTAACATAGGCATAGTTGGGGTTCGCATGTAGGAGGAAGACCTGCTCGACCAGGGCTTTGACTTTGTGTGTCCGTACGTGCTTACGCAGGTGCACCAGTCCTGGGGACGTGAGCCATGCTGGGAGGGATTCCAGTCACCAACTTCCAGGAGAATGAGAACAGACGTTCATGAGGGGTCTCGTTGGTAGCTGTGCACAGCAGCGACGGAATGGCATGGAGCGCCTCGGGCAGGGTGTCCTGCCAGTACTCAACAGCCCACCCTTTTGACTTGATAGCTAGGAGGACTGCCTTCCAGACCAACCTGTTTTTGCGTTCCACTTGCCCATTGCCTCTCGGGTTATAGCTTGTCGTGCGACTGGTCGTGATGCCCCTCGCCGTCAGGTACTGGAGCAGCTCATCACTCATGAAACTAGACCCCCGGTCACTGTCGATGAAAGCGGGGTAGTCAAACATGGTGAAGATCTGCCCCAGGGACTTGATGACGGTGGCCATGGAGGTGCCCAGGCAAGGGATAGCGAAAGGGAAGCATGAGTACTCGTCCACTACTGTGAGGAAGTAGACGTTTCAGTTTGTGGAAGTCAGGGGCCCTTTGAAGTTCATGCTGAGACACTCAAAAGGTCCTAGTAGCCTTTACAACATGGGCCTGGGGCGGGCAGAAGAAACGGGATTTACTCTCCGCACAGACCCGACAGGCCTCAGTCATGTTCCTGACGTCCCTGATGGTATATGGCAGGTTCCTGGACTTAATGATGTGGTATAACCTGGTGACACCCGGATGGCAGAAGGACTCATGCAATGCCTGCAGCCTGTCATCGTGTATAGGTGTGAGAGAGGGCATCGGGGGAGTCATTAAACTTCCTGGGACTGTACTGGATGTCGTAGCTGTAGGCTGCCAGCTCAACTCTCCAGCGCAGGATCTTGTTGTTCTTGATCCTGCTCTTGTGGGTAGTGTTAAACATGAACGCAATGGGCCACTGGTCTGTGAGGAGGGTGAATCTCCTGCTGGCCAGGTAGTGGCACCAGTGGCGGACCGCTTCCACAATCACCTGGGCCTCCTTTTCAATAAGGGAATGCCCTAGCTCGGAGCCATGAAGAGTTCTGGAGAAGAAAGTGACAGGGTGCCCCTCTTAGTTGAGGGTAGCAGCGAGAGCTACCTGGGAGGCATCACTCTCCATCTGGAAGGGGGAAGTCCTCATCATGGCATCCGCGATGTATTGCCTGATGCGGATGAAGGCTGCCTGTGCCTCGGGTGAGAGGGGAAAAGTTGTAGCTTGGACCAGTGGGTTGACCTTGTCTGAGAAGCGAGGGACCCACTGCGAGTAATAAGAGAAAAGGCCAAGGCACCTGTGGAGGGCCTTTAGAATGGTGGGGGAGAGGTAACTCCATTAATGGGCGCATCCTTTCTGGATCTGGGCCGACGACCATGGGCCACGATGTACCCCAGGATGGCGATGTGGATGGTGCTAAACACACACTTTTCCTTGTTGTAAGTGAGGTGGAGCTCCCCAACCATCTGGAGGAATTTCTCCAGATTAGCATCGTGCTCCTGCTGGCCACGGCTGCAGATAGTGACATTATCCAGATATGGGAACATCACCTTCAGCTTGTGCTGGTCTACCATGCGATCGATCTCTTGCTGGAAGACGGAAAACCCATCGTGATCCCAAAGAGAACTCGGTGGAACTGGTACAGGCACCCATCTGCCTCAAAAGCGATGTAGGGCTTGTCCTTCAGGTGGATGGGAATTTGGTGATACACTGACTTCAGGTCAATTGTGGAGAAAACCCGGTAGCAGGCTATTTTCAATTACCATGTCGACGATCCTCGGCAGGGGGTAGGTATCCAGTTGGGTGTACCGGTTAATGGTCTGGCTGTAATCCACGACCATCCTTGGCTTACGTCCCCCTTTGACCACCAAGACTTGGGCTTTCCAAGGGCTGTTACTAGGCTTTATGACACCTTCCACCAGGAGTCGCCGCACCTCTGCCTTGATGAAGTCTCTGTCTGTGGTGCAATAGCGCCTACTTATGGCAGCAATCAGCTTGCAGCCTTGCATAAGATGTGGGAAGAGCGCCGGTGGGGTGGAGATGCCGCAGGTTGGCGTGCTGTGTAACGTGAGTGGAGGTAGGGGCCCTCCGAAGGCAAAGGTGACACTCTGCAGGTGGCACTGGAAATCTAGGCCCAGGAGGACTGGGGTGCAGAGTTTGGGCATGACCAGGAGCCTGAACCCTGTGTAAGACTCCCCTCTCCACAGTTATATCGGCCAAACAGCTCCCGAGGATACCAACAGTCTTATCCTTGGCGGTGAGGGCAATCGAGCAGATGGTGGGGTGGACTTTTAATCTTAGGGAGTGGGTCATGCTCAGGTGAATGAAGCTCTCGGTACTGCCACTGTCGAACAGGCACTTTGTTACCTGGCCATTGAATTGCACATCCATCATAGAGCGCCCGAGGTCATGAGGGATATCCCTGGGCAACGTGGTGGCGGCCAGGACTGTCTCAAATGTCAGAGTTGTCACTCTCCGATTGTGCGCAGTGATTTATGGTGTCCGGAAGCATGGGCGGTAGGGCGGCCTGGTCATCGCCCGTGTTGACCAGGTCGACATCGGTCATGGGGTGTGGATTGCTGTAGCCGATGGCTTCCGCAGGCATGGGAAGCGTCGGTAGGGTAGCCTAGTCATCGTTTGTGTTGACCATGTCGACGTCGGTCGTGGAGTGTGGCGTGCGGCAGATGTTTACTCCCGGAGGCATGGGGAGTGTCGGTAGGGCGGCCTGGTCATTGTCCGTGTTTACCACACTGTTCTCATCATCGTCGGGGGCCTTCCGTGTCAGCCGCTGCCTGGCCCAAGATGGTGGCGGCATGTGGGGGCCCGCTGCATGTCTGTTTTCCTTCCCCAGCTGTATTCATTGAGCCGGGGGAGTTATGTCATCGCAGCCGGCGGCAGTGACATCATTACGTCAGTCGGAAGTGACGTCACACCGTGAGCCAGAAGTGATGTCGCTGTAGTTCTTGGCGAGCAGTACTGGCGAGGGTGGGGGCTGGTCCAGGTGCTCAGGGCACATGCTGTGACCGTTGCTGGCGGGGCTGGACGCTGCACCGTCGAAGTCAGGGAAGGCGGAAGTTGTAGCGAGGACAATGGTGCTGCCCGGCACACGCATGTGGAGGGGTCTGCTGGGGAGGTCATAGAGGGCTGTTGAGCTGCTGGCTGGTTTGAAAGACACACCTTAGCAAAGTGGCCTTTCTTGCCACATCGGGAACAGTACTAGTTCCTCGCCGGGCAGTTTTGGCTCGATCGTCGTTCTGACCCACACCAGTACCCACAGTACTTACAGGGGTGCCAGACGCCTGCCACAGCGATGTTTTCCTCCTCAGCTCAGACTGGGGCTGCAGCTGCAGTTTGAGAGGGCCAAGAGAGAGCATGGGGGAACCTGGAATTGAAGGACATGCAGGACTGCCGCTTCCAGTGTTTGGACCACTTCCACTGTCTTGGTTAGGGCGTAGATATTGTCTTCCAGCAGATTCTACCAGATGGCCCTCGAGCGTAGCCCTCGGACGAAGGCATCCCAGATCAACCTTTCGACCTCCTCTGTGCCTACCCCGAGTTCAGCCAGACATGGTCGGGCCAACTCTCGCAAGTATCCCAAATAAGGCTCAGCTGTCTCCCTGGGTTGCTGGGCTCGGGTGTTGAGGAAGTACCTTGCACAGACTGCATTCATGGGGGGGCTTGTACAAGTTCTCGAGAGTGTCCATTGTGCTCTTGTACGTGGAGAATCCTTTGGTTCCCTGGAAGGCGTGGGAACCCAGCCTCTTCTGATCTGAGTCCAGGATGCCTTCTTTGTGTACCTCGGTGATTACCTCGACCGCGTGCTGCCAGATCTTGAAGCCCGTCTGGGATTCCGGGTGGCATGGGCCGACTTCAAGGCTCCCTGCGCTCAGGAGTTTTTCCATGGCAGCCATGGGAAAATTTTGTGGATTAAATTGTGGTGACTGTTAGCCAGAATCAGACACACACAAGGTAAAGACTGTACAACAGGCTTTAATCCACAAAGACTTCCACAGAGCCAGGCTGGCTGTAGCTGCAGTAACTCTGAGTGAGCTTCGGGAGGCCAGTACAGGCTTATATCTCGGAGGGTGATTGACAGCCGGCCAGGTGTTGTCCTGTCCCCTTACACTCCTGCAGGTACAGAAGTTTCCCCCTGCGGTAGGCCGGTGGTGTACCACCACAGGTAGTGAAGATGGTGAGGCAAGATTTAAGATTCAAAATTCCATTATTGTCATGTACAGAACATGTAATATTACACAAAATTGCCTCCTGCTGGCTATAAGGCAGATAAAAAGTCACCATTAGTGTCACCCATCACTCTTTACAGTGCAAGAGAAAGAGAAGTAAAAGAGAATCCCTTCGGTCACTGAGTGGCCATGGATTCGCATCCAGTGATCTCACAGCCTCTGCTGCACAGACTCCTGTTCAATCCTTCGGCAACTCGAACTCCAGATCCAAACCTCCGACCCGATGACGAAGCCTTCAGCACATGAGGCCCTTCGGGGATCCTTCTTGCCCTTTGGGCTCAAGGCCCATTAGGAACTCCTCTTGACCTTCGGCAGTACTCCTTAAAGAAGATAGCACTACCCCTGTCCTATTGCCATTTGGTGAAGACTTCATAGTCAATTTATTTTCTTTTTAAAATATTTTATTGATTTAAAAAAAAAGAACTTATTCAAACAAAAAGGGTACAATTTAATAAGATGGCATGGACAGTTACATAAACTAACTAAAATATCCATATATCACTAATATAAATAAATTGTAAATCATATCCATACTTCATAGTCTAAATATATCCTTTTTTGGAATTAAAAACCTCTAATAATATAAAAAAAGAGGAAAGAAGAAAATAGTCAACAATTGTCCCCGATTCAGCATTGAAGTGTGTTTCACAGAATCATCACTCTTCTCTTTTCACATCAATCACTCAGCGAGCTAGTGTCTGCTCAGTGCTGCCCTGAGATGTTCTGTTCCATCTTACAATCTTCAGACAAAAGAGGTTCCATGAAGAAAAGGTAATTAAGAAATATGTTTTTAAATGAACATGAAAGGTAATAAAGGAAGTACAGTAGACTGAACCAAGACAGAATTCTCCTCCTCTTAATAGAATCAAAATCAGAATCAGAATTTATTGTCATGAACAAGTCATGAAATTCGATGATTCGCAGCAGGGTCTTAGATCAAACATTCATATTATAACCATCTTACAACATTACTATAAATAGATAATAAATAAGTGTTTGAAAAGTAAGTCAGTGTCTTTGGTTCATTGATTATTCAGGAATTCAATGCCAGTGGGGAAGATGCTGTCCCTGTCCCACTGAGTGCTTGGCTTTAGGCTCCTATACCTTTTACCCAATGGTAACAGAGTGAGGAAGGCATGGCCAGGGGGGTGGGGTTCTTTGAGGATAGAGGCTGCTTTTTTAAGAAACCACCTCATGTGAATGTCTTCAATGGAGTGAAGTCTGGTGCCTGTAATGTGGCAGGCTGAGTTAACAAACCTCTGGAGTTTATTCTTGTCCTGAGAGTTGGTACCTCTATACCTGCAACCAGCCAGAATGCTCTCTAAGGTACACCTGCAGAAGTTTACCAGAGACTTCAGTGACATACCGAATTTCCTCAAACAAGTCGAAGCTGGAGAGTCTTCTTCATAATTGCATTGACATGAAGGCTCTAGAACAGATCATCTGAGATGTTGACACCCAGGGATTTGAAGTTCTCGACCCTATCCATTACTGAGCCTTCGTTGAGGACCGGGTCATGTTCCCCTGACTTCCTTGTAAAGTCCACAATCATCATTGAGTTTGCTCATATTGAGTGCAAGGTTGATGTGGTTACACCATTCAATGAGCTGATCTATCTCCCTCTTGTAAGCTTTCTCATTACCGCTCGTCATTCTGCCAACAATTGTGGTGTCATCGGCAAACTTGTAGATAGCTTTGGAATTGTGCCTGCCACAGAGTCATGGGTGTATAATGAGTAAAGCAGTGGGCTAAGCACACATCCTTGGGGTGCGCCTGTGTTGATGATCAGTGAAGAGGAGATATTGTTTCCAATTCATACTGACTGTGGTCTTCTAATGAGAAAGTCAAGGATCCAGTTGCAGAGGGGAGTACCTAGAGTTTGCAGCTTCTTGACCAGCACTGAGGGAATAATAGTATTGAAGGCTGAGCTGTAGTCGATGAAGAGCAGGCGTATGGATGAATTGCTGTTTTCGAGGTGATCCAGAGCTGAGTGGAGAGCCAGTAATAATGCTGTGGAGCGATTGTGACAATAGGCGATTTGCAACAGGTCCAGATAGTTTTTAGGTATGTGTTAATTCTACCCATGACCAGCCTCTCAAAGCATTTAATCACAGAAGGAGTTAGTGCTACTGGGCTATAATCATTGAGGCAGCTCACTCTACTCTTCTTGGGTAACAGGATGACTGATGCCCTTTTGAAGCTGGTGGGAACCTCTGACTGCAGCAAGGTTGAAAATGTTGGCTAGTTGGTTGCCACATATTTTCAGTACCCTGCCAGGTACACTGACAGGGCTTGATGCCTTGCAAGGGTTCAACTTCTTGAATGGTTTTCTGACATTGCCCTCAGAGACAGATATCACAGTGTCCTCAGCTTTTTCATGGATTCCAGCAGACACTGTTTGGTTCTTCTTCTCAAAGCGGGCATAGAAGATGTTTAGTCCATCCGGTAATAAAGCATCACAGCTATCTATGGTTTTGCCTTTGCTTTGTAGGCTGTAATGACCTGCACTCCTTGCTATAGCTGTCGTGTATCTGTCTCTGTCTCTAGCTTCCTCTGGAATTGCCACTTTGCTTTAGAGATGGCCTTCCACAGGTCATACCTGAACTTCTTGTAAAGATCCCGATCCCTGGCCTTAACCACCCTTGTTCTCACCCTCAAATGGTTACAAATTTTCTAATTCATCCAGGGCTCCTGTTTGATATGTGCACGTGGGCACACACCCATCCACGTAGGTCTTGTTAAAGTCGGTGACACCTGTTGCATATTCATTCAAGTTTATTGATGAGTTCTTGAATATGTTCCAGTCCACCAATTCAAAGCAGACCTGCTGATGCTCCTCTGTCTACCACAACCATACCTTTGCTGTCTTCAGTCTCTGTTTGTTTGCCAGGAGTAGACGTACAGCCAGCTGATCAGACTTGCTGAAGTGCGGTCAAGGTATGGCTTGGTATGTGTTCTTCATAGTGGTGTAGCAGTGGTCCAGTCTGTTGGTTCCATTGGTCTCGCATGTGACGGGTTGGTGGTAGTTTGTCAGAGTCTTCTTCAGGTCGGCCTGATTGAAGTTCCCCACAATGATTAAGAAGGCATCGGGATGTGCTTTCTCATGGATTTTATACTTTTTCTCCTTTTAAGGTGCAATTTCAAAATGCCTGAAGCATTTGAAAGCAGCGCTCGTTTAAAAAAGATTTCACAATATGGCTATGAATAGAACTGCAACGTATTGATCACAGAATATTGGGCAAAAATAAAACTATTGTGCATATGTAGATGAAAGAGAAATTTATTTGTACTTGTATCATTTTAACATCCTTTACTTGGTGCTCAGAATGTATGTAGCTGAGTGGGTGACTGGTTTGATATTACTACTGCTCAGTTCTCAAGGATAAAACTGTTTTGAGAGTCTGTCATTCCAATTTTCATTCCCACTGCCACTCTAATATATATGTCTTCGGTCTCCTGCACTGCTCCAATACAGGCCAATGTAAGCTTCAAGAACAGCATATCGTTCTCATTCTGATTCTGATTAGGCACATCACAATGTCTGATTTCAATATTGAATTCAACATTCTCAGAAAATCAGCTGGCTCGTACTGATATATATATAAAATTGATCTGAAATGTTGACTCTCTCTCTCTCCATGGATGCCATAGAAAACAGGCAGGTAAGTGGAGCTGAGCCCATGGCCAGATTGAATGGTGGACCAGGCTCCTGGGATAAGATGGCTTAATTCCTGCTCCTATTTCTTTGATGCTCTCTAACTGTCGGCTTTTAATACAGATTTCCTGTCTCTACTTGCAGCAGTGTGGTCCCAAACAAACTCTTTCTGATCTCTGTCTTAAATCTACTCCCATTCATCTTGAAACTATATCCCAAAGTTCTAGTCTCATCTTTAAACAACTTTATTTGAACATTGAATAATACAGGACAGTACAGGCCTTTCGCCCTATGATGTTGTGCCAACCGATATATACCTACCAAAGAAAAAGTTCTCCCAACTTCATAACCCTCTATTTTTCTTTCATTCACATGCCTCACTAAGAATGTCTTAAATGCCCCTTTTGTTCCAGCCTCCACTTCACTTTGTACAGATGCCCTCTGGTGATTGCTATTCCTACCCTGGGAAAATGGAGCTGACTTTATCAATGCCTTTAATATTCATGTACTCTCTATTGGCTTATATCTTATCTATTCCTTTCATAATTTTTTATGTTTCAGAAGGATCTTCTCTAATTCTTCTAAATTCCAATGAGTATAGGCCCAAGCAAACTTAATTGCACATCACAGGTTAACCCCTTCATCTCCAGAATCAACCTGTTAAGTAGTGCACATTCAGATACAGGTAGTTGTAGCTGATGCCAAAATGATGTAAAAGTATTCCTTGGATTTTCCACTGAAAAGACTAGTTTGAAACTCATCTGCCTGGCTAGGTGATAGTTTGTGGGTGGAGAGCATGGTTACAAGCTGGAGAAAACTCAATTATTGGGATATTATGTTGAAGTTGTACAAGACACTGGTGAGGTCATATTTGAAGTATTGTGTGTAGTTTTGGTCACCTAACTAAGGAAATATATGAATAAAATTGAAAGAATACATATAAGATTTACAAGGATGTTTCTGGGACTTGAGGAACTGAGTTACAGGAAAGGTGAGACAGGTTAGCACTTTATATCCTGGGGTATAGAAGAATTTGGGGAGATTTGATAGATGTATACATAATTATGATGGAGTACATGCAAGCAGGCTTTTTACACTGAGGTTAAGGGTGAAAGGGAAAATGTTTAAAGTGAACATTTGGGGGAAACCTTCACCCAAAGAGTGGTGAGACTGTGGAAAGAGCTGTCAGCTGAAGTGGTGAATGCAGGTTTGATTTTGACATCTAAGAAAAATTTGGATAGGTGCATGGATGGGAGGGGTATGGAGGGATATGGTCTGGATGCAGGTAATTGGGAATCGGCAGAATAATAGTTCGGCATAGGCCAATGTTCCTGTGCTGTAACGTTTTATGGTTCTAAGCATTCATGCATTTTTATATTGTTATCTGACCTCTGCCACATAGTTACTCTTTTACTGGAGCAGGTTGAAGGGACAATCAGCAGTAAGCAATAACCTCTTGACACCTATAACTGAGCTGATAAGGTCCAATTACAAGCATAACATGAATTTCAACTTGTGTAAGTTGTATCGGTGTCCAAACAATAGTTGAAGCTTGCCAGAATTGGTCTATCAGGGCCACTGATTCATTATAGAAAGCAAACTCGCTTCCAATTATTTGGATATCAGAATCTGTTGGGATTGATGGAGTACTTCCAGGAATATTCTTTGTTTTATCATTTTTCAGATCAGATCAGGCACTATTTATTGTCATGTAATAACACAGAAATTTAATATTACACAAAAAGGCCTTTGGACTATCATAAGGCAGGCAAAGATTCGCCATTTGGCATTAGCATTTCTCGGTGCCCCTTAGAGAAAGAGGATGAAAAGCAAAAAATCACCCCAGAGTCTCTTGGTATCTGTGGATTCACTTCCAGTGCTCCTACAGCCTCTGCAGCCACACAAGACTCCAGTTCAGTTCACACCATTCGCAACCCAAGCCCACCTTGACTTCAGCATCCCTTCGAAACTTGGTTCCAAAACCTTAGTCTCCAGAAACCCTCAGCTTAATGAGAGTCCTTTGACCTCAATACAGCAGTACCCCTTAACCTGTGTGGGTTCCTCGCCTGCAAGTCACCAACAGTTTGCTGCCTGTGTGGTCGTTCGGCTGCAGAGCCCCTCACTGGTCTGTCACTATGGTCACCATTCTTAGGGTTATCTCCTCTGCTTCTTCTTCTCAGCTGAGGTGTTCTCTCCATTGCTAGTGCCCTGCACCAGTCCACTTCTGCCTTGGAGTCTGCAACCCCTCGCAGCTGCTGCCAAACTCAGGAATGCCATCTTGGGCCCTGAATTGTGAAGGGTTGTGGCTGCCATGTGATAGCACCTCCCCCTATGTAGTCGGAGGACACACCAGTTTGGTTCCACCCTACCATGTAAATTACCTGGACAGGACTCTCCAACATGCCTATAATTGGCCTTGGGCCATTGGCTGTTGTAATTGGATTAACCCTCTTGGCACTGAGCCAAATTTACCTTGCTAATGACCTGGGCTGGACCCTCCAGCACTATACAGGTGCCATGTGTTCTTTGTTCTCCCTCTTTGCCAACTTGAGTCATGTACAGAAAAATAGAAGGATTCACAAGCGAACTAATATTATGCCCAGCAGTTCTCTACCTGTTACACCTCAAGAAAATGGTGTTTGAAGACCAGCAAACTCCAGTGCTGTGGTGATGAAGAGCTGCACTGTTGGAGAGTTGTGCTGAGGCTGCATCTGACTGGAGATGTCAGAGGGCTGCCAGACCACTGCCTCTCTTTGCAACTGTGCAGGGTGTCTCATGTGACACCATGCAGGTAAGTTGCCCTGTCCTGCCCAATATCTCCCTACATTACAGCTAGAAAGATTATTTGGTCACCCAGTTCGGGTCACCGATGCAATAGCCAATCTGCACATAGCAAGATCCAGCTGCTTTACTGCTGGAGATACAGATACCACACCTTCAGGTCTCATGTCATCCCACAGCTGCCTCATGGTGTGGTGTCACACATGTCTCTGTTTCCCCCTCCTGGTGAGTACAGATTATAGGGTGCCCCGGGAATCTCGGGGAGACCTATATGTTTGCCCTCTTGAGCTCCCACATGGCTGATCCAGCTGCAGATGGAGTCTCCCAGCTCATCATGTTCACATCTGGCATTGCACAACTGCATTGTCACAACCTTTGGTTTCACCATACTATGGTCTCCGGGAGGGAAAAGCTTGCAACAGAAGCAAATTGGGTGACTACCCGAATGGGTGTTGGATCAATGTGAGCAGAGAAGGATCTTATCCTTCTCGCCTCCCCCTTCTCCTCCTCACCCACCCCCAAGCACAAAGCAGTTCCTCTCTTTGTGAGAGCCCAGGCAGGGAACACCAGTGAGCCATTCAATTGAGGAAGACATCACAGCTAACTTGGACCTGGCTCCCAACCAACATCAGGTCAGCACACAGGAAGTCAAGCTCTGTCCTCCCTCGAGCTGGATTACCCCACCACAGCTCCAGGTGAACACCAGAGCTATGGCCTCCTAAGGTCAAGATTTAGCTCATTTAAAAAGAGCAGGAGAAGAGGAGAAAGTCCAACCCTGCCTTCCCCGCCCCCCTTCCAAATCTATACATGCAGAAAGAGGGAATAGTAAAGACTGGAGACTCAAAATGGCAGTGCCATCTAATGTTTAATCTAGGAAGGGCAATGTACGTCCAGTGCAATAATTTATTGTTAGTTTTTGTTTTAACAGGCCACTTAAAATGGACAATGGGCTGCAGTTGGCCTGTGGATTGTAGTTTGGCCACCCCTACTCTAGAGTCTAAACTTTGCTACACAAGAGGGGTTAGGCAACTATTAACTTCGCTGTTATAAGCTTTTCTCTATCGAATGAAGACACAATTGCAAGTCTGCAATAAAAACAGAATGTTGTAAACACTTGGTATTTGTCTGGTTTCCATCACATTGAAGATACCAAACACATGGTTAGTGCAGTGGTTAGAACAGTATTGTTACAGTGCGAACAACCTTGGTTCGAATCAGGTACTGTCTGTAAGGAGCTTGTACATTCTCCCTGTGTCTGTGCGAGTTTTCTCCAAGTATTGCAGTGTCCTCCCACCCTTCAAAACATATGGCGCTTGCAGGGTGATTGGTGTTCTTGGGTGACACGGGCTTGTGGACCGGAGGAGCCCTATTGATTTTTTTATTGCAAAGTCGGTGACTGCTTTGTGATGTACCAGAATTCAATCCATAGGAGACATCCAATGCTTCTTTTAACTCTCTTTCCGAATCCCACTCGGATCTACTGTTATGAACCCAAAGGACCCCAAAACCCAGCAGCAATAGACATTCACCAAGACAAGTGGTTTTCAAAACAAGTTATTTTAATCAACTTCAAACATGAAAATAGAATCAAACTTTAACTTTATCTTTATCTTTAACAAACTTATCTCTATACTTATATTAACCCTTCTATTTCTAAGCGCATGTGTATGTAATGTGTGCGTAAATTTAAGAAAAGTTCTTTGGTTCACAGTTCAATCTCACTTCTTCTTCCAAGTTCTCTGGATGCAGGCAATTCTTATACTGTGCACAGAATTTAACATGTATAAAGTTCACCAGGCTTTGGTGCTTGAAAGGTAAATGTTTACCGCTCAAGAAGGTTCTTGTACGGTTTGCAGAGAGATTCATTTTTCCAGGATTTCCACAACTGAGGTACCACCATTAGTCACCTCAATGTCTCGCTGATGAAACTTGCCCCATCAGGGTTTTCCAGATGGTAAACTCTTTCTTTCAGGTTATGAAAGAGCCCCTTCTGTGCCTCTTATTCCAAGAGAAACATCAGACAGATAGCACTTCCAGCCATCTGCCGCTTTTGGAACTTTTCATCAGTTCTTTCTGGATTGCTGTCCAGATGCTTTTCAGTGTCCCACACACACTGACTGAGAGAGCTGGTTAACCTGTCTTATCTCTTTCTCTCTCTCTCTCTCTCTCTCTCTCTCCAACTGGTTTCCAGAAAGCCCATGTGACTCACTTGCAAAACCCCCACCTTCTTCAGCAAACAACAGAAGTTCTTTCTTCTGCTCCCATTAGATAAACAAAACCCAGATGTGACCTTTCTTTGAGCACTTTGCAGAAAGGGGTACTGATAGGCAGCCTGACTCCAGCAAGACAAAGGTCAACCATTTTATGAGTCAGTTCAATTAACACCTACTTGTGAAAGGTCCTTACATTCTCCAGAGATCTTCAGTTATTTCTTCAGTCTTTCAAGTAAGATCTGTTTTAAAATGTGTGTATGTACTCTAAATCTCACCAAATTCCTCAAAATATTATAATCATTACACTACCTGCCTGTGATCTCCTGAACTATTATAACCTTGCGCAATGCAAAATTGCAGAACAGCACCTTGTCATCCATCTGAGCATGTAAGAGCCTTCCAAATTCTTTGCCTTTAGATAGCTGTCTTTATCTGTCTGGAGCAAAACTAACCATTTCTGCTGCGCTCTTGATCTGTGGTGTTGGCTCAGTGATTCTATTACCAACATTACTGTCTGATTTGTTGGGTGTGCCTTGCAGTTTGCATTCATTTGTTTTTACCCTTAACTGCCCTTATAATAAAGTGTCTGTTCATTTTCTCTCTATATCTCTCAGTCAGTCTGCCTGCACAGTTTATTTAAGCACAGTACCTAAGCTCAGCAGCAGTGAGGTAAAGGATAAGGAAAAGGGAGTGGGGAATTATAAGGGTATCAAAATCTCCTGGGACTTGGTGTCCAATGGCATGATGGGAGTACCTTCAGCAGAAGGATGGTGGTAGAACAAGAAGAAAGCTCACCACCACCACCTTCTAAATGGGAATTAGGTATGGGCGCTCAATATTGGCCTTGCCAGCAATGACCAAATCCAAAGAAATTTGGATTTGATGGCAAGTGACAATTTTTCATGCATAGAAGAAAGCAGTGTTAGAAAGAAAAGAAATAATAGAAGGGACCATATAATATGTCCCAAAGTGCTTTTCTCTAAAGTTACCAGATTGCTGCGGCATACCACAGCATAACTCAATAAAAGATCACAAGTCAAAATGATGATGACTCAAGGTTTCAAGATTAGAATGGCAGACAAGAACAAAGCAAACAGATCCCATTTTGCTTGCAAGTAAGTGAAGTAAATTCATCAATGATATCAAACAAAAGCTTGACCAAATCACAGTTATTATAGGGTCCAGACTATAATTCCAGGTCAATTTTTCCATAGAGACCCTGGCTAACTTTTCGTTCCACAGTAATGTCCTTATTCATGAAAGCAAATTTTGGAAGAATCCCCGGGGCAATGCCACGGGCAGTGTCTGGAAGAGGTCTGAAGCCTTGGCAACACATTCATTTTAATGCAGTTGACCCTTCCCACTAGCATTATGGGTAGTGTTGGACTCTGGCTTTAACTTACTCTTAATTTAGTCTATGTGTAGTCTGAGTCCAGCACGTTCTTTGAATGAAGTGATAGGAGAAGGTATTCGGTTCAACAGTCAATTTATTACACAGCACAAGAATAAAACTTAACAGAGCTCTGGGTCAGTCTGTTAGTTCATAGGTCACCTGCCAGTGAGCTACTCCCCGAGACTGACCCCTATTGTCCAGTTGGCACAGTTTATATAGGTCAATCTTATCACACAGAACAAAAGTTGTTTTCCCTGCTAGATCTTTTTGCATAAGGGTTATCACAAGTCATCTCCTGTTTTGCAGATTTCTGGGGTGTAGCATTCCCATGTTAATCCTCCAGGCCAGACTATCCTGTTGTTTAGATCTGAAATTAATTCATCCCCAGATATTTCTAATCACCATTCGGTCCCTGTCTGGCCAATTTCTGCTGTTCTCTTTAACACCTCCTCGTGCCTTAATCTTCCTCCTAGACTGGTTTTCCATTCCCTTTGATTCTTGCGGGCCATTCTTTGTTCTGATCTGGCCTGTGTCTCCTGTGCTACTTCCCACCTCCTTCAGTTGAGCATTCCTCCTAAATCGTTTTATGCATATCCTCTCCCTGTATCTTGGGAGCAGCCAATTTTGTTCAGCCAACTTTGCTCCATGCTGTGACAGCCACTTAGCCACATTCCTCTTTCCCTGACTCATGCAGTCCAAATAAACTTATTGATTAATCATTTATTTCATACTGTTTTAACCCCTAGATTCCAACAGTAGGGACATCCACCTATTTGCTTCTTACTCAATTCTTCCCAGCAAGGGGGTGTAATTTAGTTTATATAAATGATTCAAATTATTGGCTATTCTGACTCCTAGGTATTTAATCCCATATTGCAGCCACTTTAAATGACTACTTTCTAGACATAGACTATAATCCCCTTTGGTACGTGGCATGATTTCACTCTTATCCCAATTGATCTTATACTCGGAGACTTCCCCATAGTCCCCCAGAGTAGATCGTAGCTTGGATAATGAGCTTGCTGGGTTTGTCAGATACATTAATACGTCATCAGCAAATAAATTGATTTTATGTTCTTCCTGGCATGCTCTAAAATCCTTGATGTCTGGATCCAGGCAAATGGCTTTGGACACCGATTCCATGGTCAGTACAAACAGAGCTGGAGATAGCTTGTCTATCTTGCTGGAGAAATTTGACCATTGGTCACCAGTTTAGCTCTGGTCCCTTATCCAATTTATAAAAGTTGGCCCAAGTCCCAATTTTTCCAGCATTTTGACAACTTCTGCACCAGCCTCTGGAGAATGATCATATTAAATGCCAAGCTGAGGTAAGTGACAAGGCTATAGCATCATCTGTGGAATGGTTTCTTCTATAGGCGAATTGAAATGGATCCATCATCCCTGAGAGGTGTGTTTGATGCATTCATCACCAGTTGCTCAAAGCATTTCATAATGGTGGAAGTCAGTGCCATAAGGCAGTGGTCACTGAGGCCTGCAATTGTCACCCTCTTGGGTACCGGGATGACTGTGGTTGTCTGTGGTTCCCCTGTGGGAACGGTGGACTACTGCAGTGAGGTGTTGAAGATGTGCATGATGTCCTCCGTCAATTGCTCTGTGCAGTCCTTTAGCACCCGACCAGGTATGTTATTTGGTCCCACCGCATTGTGCGGTTTCACCTTGGACAGGGTTATCCTTGATCTTGAATAATAAAGGAGTTAACTATATGGGGTTAGTACAGGAAAGTGACTGATATGAATGATCAGCGTTGATCTTAATAAATAAAGGCAAAGATGAATTAAAGTGCCTGCTCCTGTTTTAATTTTATGCTCTTAATTCAGTCTTTCAGTGCTCTGTCAAATATTCAAATTGTTCCTCATTCAGTTTAGGCATCAGAGAGAGAGAGAGAGAGAGAGAGAGAGAGAGAGAGAGAGAGACTACACACCACACACCACTGTGGCAGACCAGCGAAGGGCTTAGGGGCTGAAGGACTCGACAGGATGGTGACCATGGCAGAGGGCCAGAGAGAGGATTGGAAGTTAAGAGACCCACACACACTGTAGGCGACTTGCGGTCAGGGGACCCGCACATGCTGCGGGCTGCTGGAGACTGGCTCGTGGGAACCAGGTATCAGAACCAAGATTCAAGAGGGTGCTGGGGACAAGAAGGGCTCCTGTAGGCCCTTGGGTGCTGAAGGCTTCCTGATCATACCAGAGGTTTGGATCTGGAGCTCCGGTTTCTGATTAATTTAAAAGGCATCTGTGTAGCTGCAGAGGCTGCAGGAGGAGAATCCACAGACACCCAATGCCTCTAAATGGAATCTCTTTTGCTTCTGTTTAGGCCCTTTTCCACTGGCACCTTGTCCCAGGAATTAACTGGGTCAGGGTCAAATGAAAAAAGAAAACTGCCAACACTCCAGAGTCAAATGAATTCATTTCACATCAGGGATTAACCACCCCGACCACTACTCATATCCCCAGCGTTAGCTGACACTGGTGCGCTGATTAAAAACCAATGGAAAAGGAACAGCAGAAGTTCACCCATTTCCAGTTGAAGGTAGAACACTCCAATCCCCAGGGATGAGTTGTGTCTCAATTAAGGGTGGCGCAATGGAAACAGCACAAAGGGCTTCCTATCCCAGGACACTTCACAGCCAATTAACTGGATGCCAGTGGAAAAGGGACTTTTCTCTTGTCTTGTAAGGGGCACCAAGCAACACTAATGGTGACTCTTTGTTTGCCTATGGCAGGCAGATGGCAATTTTTTGCAATATTACATGGGCTGTATAATTACATAACAATAAAATAATCTTGAAACTTGAATAGAGACCAGACCTTGAAACGGCTTAGGGGCAGAAAGATAACTTGTGGCTCCATTTGGACCTTCATAACAACTGTTAACTAAACCAATGGGTGCTCCATGACCAAATTGTCCTTGAGCCCTGACAAAGAAATGTGGATTCATTTCAGAGAGGAGAGCATGGATTTCTGGACCCAGAATCACAAAAGGACTAAAGTCAAATTTTTCTTTGGCTTGGCTTCGTGGATGAAGATTTATGGAGGGGGTAAATGTCCACATCAGCTGCAGGCTCGTTTGTGGCTGACAAGTCCGATGCGTGACAGGCAGACACGGTTGCAGCGGTTGCAGGGGAAAATTGGTTGGTTGGGGTTGGGTGAGGGGTTTTTCCTCCTTTGCCTTTTGTCAGTGAGGTGGGCTCTGCGGTCTTCTTCAAAGGAGGTTGCTGCCCGCCAAACTGTGAGGCGCCAAGATGCACGGTTTGAGGCGATATCAGCCCACTGGCGGTGGTCAATGTGGCAGGCACCAAGAGATTTCTTTAGGCAGTCCTTGTACCTCTTCTTTGGTGCACCTCTGTCACGGTGGCCAGTGGAGAGCTCGCCATATAACACGATCTTGGGAAGGCGATGGTCCTCCATTCTGGAGACGTGACCCACCCAGCGCAGCTGGATCTTCAGCAGCGTGGACTCGATGCTGTCGACCTCTGCCATCTCGAGTACTTCGACGTTAGGGATGAAAGCGCTCCAATGAATGTTGAGGATGGAGCGGAGACAACGCTGGTGGAAGCGTTCTAGGAGCCGTAGGTGATGCCAGTAGAGGACCCATGATTCGGAGCCGAACAGGAGTGTGGGTATGACAACGGCTCTGTATATGCTTATCTTTGTGAGGTTTTTCAGTTGGTTGTTTTTCCAGACTCTTTTGTGTAGTCTTCCAAAGGCGCTATTTGCCTTGGCGAGTCTGTTGTCTATCTCGTTGTCGATCCTTGCATCTGATGAAATGGTGCAGCCGAGATAGGTAAACTGGTTGACCGTTTTGAGTTTTGTGTGCCCGATGGAGATGTGGGGGGGCTGGTAGTCATGGTGGGGAGATGGCTGATGGAGGACCTCTGTTTTCTTCAGGCTGACTTCCAGGCCAAACATTTTGGTAGTTTCCGCAAAACAGGACGTCAAGCGCTGAAGAGGTGGCTCTGAATGGGCAACTAAAGCGGCATTGTCTGCAAAGAGTAGTTCACGGACAAGTTTCTCTTGTGTCTTGGTGTGAGCTTGCAGGAGCCTCAGATTGAAGAGACTGCCATCCGTGCGGTACCGGATGTAAACAGCGTCTTCATTGTTGAGGTCTTTCATGGCTTGGTTCAGCATCATGCTGAAGAAGATTGAAAAGAGGGTTTATGCGAGAACACAGCCTTGCTTCACGCCATTGTTAATGGAGAAGGGTTCAGAGAGCTCATTGCTGTATCTGACCCGACCTTGTTGGTTTTTATGCAGTTGGATAACCATGTTGAGGAACTTTGGGGGGCATCCGATGCGCTCTAGTATTTGCCAAAGCCCTTTCCTGCTCACGGTGTCGAAGGCTTTGGTGAGGTCAACAAAGGTGGTGTAGAGTCCTTTGTTTTGTTCTCTGCACTTTTCTTGGAGCTGTCTGAGGGCAAAGACCATTACACTGAAACCAAATGACATTTAAAGAGATAATCAATGTGAATAATTTAGAAAAGCCCATAAAACAAAAATCCAAGACTACTGTTACAATGTCCTGATTCACATCATTTTATGGGCAACTGTTTGAACTAAAGTTGTCGATTAACAAATGTTTTATGGATAGAGGAGGGATTTTTAAATATAATACACATAAGAAGCTGTGCAAATTATCTCCTGTAACTTCATCCTAAATTAATTCCCTTAATGTTGCTGCAGAGTTACTCAATATATTTACACAGGAGGGGTTAGGAATAAGGCCTTTTGCATCAATGCCATTCTTTGATATGAGCATTTCCTTTGAATATTGAGTCATTCGGAGTTGCAATGAAAAAATGTAGATCCATTTTGTGGAGGTGAACAAGCAAGAAATCAGTCAAATCTGACACACAAGATTTCATAAAAGAAGATTTCATAAATAATTAAAACTGGGAAACTGGATAATATAGTGAAATTCCATTTCCCTTTCATTGAAAGATCTGCTTGAATCACCAAACACTAAATTAGATCAATGCCCTTTCTCCTTGAGGAATTTGAAAATAGCACAAATTAGACTTTTTTGCCTTTAGATCCACTCAAATCTTACGTATTCTGAAGTGGCTCATGTGGGAGGTAGAGATTTCAATTCACCAGGTCAACAGCAGATGACATCAAGAATGATATCAGGTTGTCATTTAATTCAAGGTAACATCTTCTACTTTCTAATAAATTTGAGATTTGGGTTATTATACAGTTATGCAGCATGGAATTAGGCCTTCATCCCAACTTGGCCATGCTGATCAAAATGTCCCACTTACACTAGTCTTGCCTGCCTGCGTTTGACCCATATCCCTTTAAACTTATCCTATCCATGTATCTATTCTAATCTTTCTTAAATGTTGCTGCAGTATCTGCCTCAACCTCCTATTGTACCACCCATTACAAACACACACACCACCCTCTTAGAAAACCTATATCCAGTATATAGAGTGGCCTGGATATACGATGCAAGTTAAAATTGGTATGTTGCAAAGGTAATCCTATGGGTGTTATGGGGATTTCAACATGCTGGTAGACTGGGAAAATCAGGTTGGTTCTGGACTCCAAGAAAGGGAGTACCTCCGAGATGGATTCTTCGAGCAGCTTGTACTAGAGCCGATCAGGGAGAAGGCAATTCTGGATTTAGTGTTGTGTAATAAACTGGATTTTATAAGGGTACTGGAGGTAAATGAGTCATTGGGAGGTAGTTACCATAATATGATTTTTTAATCTACAATTTGAGAGGGAGAAGGGAAAATCGGAAGTGTCTATATTACATTTGAACAAAGGGGACTATGGAGCCATGAGGGAGGAGGAATTGTTGACAGGAATTGTACCCGAGCAGGGATGAGAGTGGAACAACAATGGCAGGTATTTCTGGGAATAATACAGAAGGTGCAGGATCAGCTCATTCCAAAGAGGAAGAAAGATTCTAAGAGGTGACCGTGGCTGACAAGGGAAGTCAAGGGCAGTATGAAAATAAAAGAGAAGTATAATACAGCAAAGATGAGCAGGAAGACAGAGGATTGGGAAACTTTTAAAGAGCAACAGAAGATAACTAACAAGGCAATACAGGGAGAAAAGCTGAGGTATGAAGGTAAGCAGGCCAGGAATATAAAGGAGGACAGTAAAAGCTTCTTTAGGTATGTGAAGAGAAAAAAAATTAGTTAAGATCAAAGTTAGGCCCTTGAAGACAGAAACAGGTGAAATTAATATGGGCAACAAGGAAATGGCAGATGATTTGAATAGGTACTTTGGATCTATCTTCATTAGGGAAGACACAAACAATATCCCAGTTATAATTGAGGACAGAGGACCTAGGGTAATGGAGGAACTGAAGGAAATTCACATTAGGCAGAAAATGGTATTGGATAGACTGATGGGACTGAAAGCTGATAAATCATCTGGGCCTGATGGTCTGCATCCAAGGGTGCTTAAGGAGATGGCTTTAGAAATCATGGATGCATTGGTAATCATTTTCCAATGTTCTATAGATTCATGATCAGTTTCTGCAGATTGGAGTGTAGCTAATGTTATCCCACATTATAAGAAAGGAGGGAGAGGGAGGAGTCACGTGATGGAGTAGTGGCCAGACGGTGAACACCAGCTCTCTCCAGAAAAGTCGGGAAAAACAAGGGAAAACACAAAGGCACAGAAATAAAAGTTAAAAAAAAGTGAGTATAAAGGTGGAAAGAAGATGGCGACAAAAAAAAGAAAAATCAAAATCAACGGTAAGAAGAGAGGAAGAGAAGACAACGGAGGAAGAAGGAGAAGGCCTTACCTGTTCGAAGAGGCCCACTGTGGAGAGAGAAGCCCGCTTCCTCAGGTCGGTAGAAATAGGACTACAAAAATGGCTCGCTGAGCCGAGTAAAAGTGCGCAATGCGCATGAAAAAAAACACACCGACGGGAGGGGTGACCAGCTGGGGAGTCGATCTCCACAGCCGGCAACGACAGCTGTAGAACACCTGCAGCAAGAAGAGACCACAGAAGACAATGGAAACAAGAAAGAAGAGAAGAAAAGGGCAACAAAGAAACAACAGATGGCCAACCCAGAGGAAGAAGAAGAGGAAGAGTACAGTGAAATAGAAGAAGAAGGGAAAGGCAAGATAAAGGATATACTTTCTCTTGTTAGAGGATACATGGAGTCATTTAAAGAATGGCAAACACAGGAATTTAATGATTTAAGAAGAAGAATAAACAACACAGAAGAGAAAATGAATAAAATAGATATGACCTTAACAGAAATGGGAAAGAAAATGGACAAGATGGAAGAGCGGGCAGTAGCAACAGAAATGGAGGTAGAAGACTTAAAAAAGAAATTGGAGGAATCTAATAAAAAAGCTAAAGAGACACAAGAACTACTAGCTCAAAAAATAGATAAAATGGAAAATTATAACAGAAGAAATAACATAAAGATAGTGGGCCTTAAGGAAGATGAAGAAGGCAAGAATATGAGGGAGTTTATAAAAGATTGGATCCCTAAGACCCTAGGATGTCCAGAACTACAGCAAGAAATGGAAATAGAAAGGGCACATAGAGCATTGGCCTCTAAACCACAACCACAACAAAAACCAAGATCTATTTTAGTAAAATTCCTAAGATATACTACAAGAGAAAAGGTACTGGAGAAGACAATGGAAAAAGTAAGAGAGGGCAACAAACCACTGGAGTATAAAGGGCAAAAAATCTTCATTTATCCAGATATAAGTTTTGAACTCCTAAAGAAGAAAAAAGAGTTCAATACAGCAAAGGCGATTTTATGGAAGAAAGCGTATAAATTTATACTAAAGCATCCAGCGGTATTGAAAATATTTATTCCAGGACAACAAAACAGACTATTCTCGGATCCAGAAGAAGCACGAAAATTTGCAGAACAATTACAAAAATAGACTGAGGGATGAAGACGGGTAATGAGAGTAAAAATGATCACGATTGATATGTATGTGGGTAAAGAGGTATAAGAGTGAATAGATACAATGTGCATACGTGAATGTATCTGTACTTAGAGGAAAATATAGATAGTATAGACAAGAATTAATAAGGGAAGGTAATGGAATAGAGAGAATAAGGAGGGAATTAAAAGAGTGACCTTTGTTACATATGAAAAGCGAAATCTTTTCTGGGGGGGGCTGGGTGGGGGGGAATAGCGGTCACTGCAAAATCAGTTGACGCTTGCGAGTTAATTCGCAAACCCAAATGGAGAGGGGAGATGTGGTTGTCCGACAAGGGATAAAGGACAACTCAGGAGGGGAAGGGGAGATTGGGGATAAAGAAGATATAAATAGGAGAATAAGGAAAATGTTTGATGTTGTAGGAATGTTGTCTTATAAAGAGTTTAAAATAAGAAAACAGAAATGGAAAAGGAGGAAAGGTAATGATGGAAAAACGGAAAGAGAAGATAAACAAACTATAAAATGGCTACGCTGAACTATATGACTTTAAATATTAATGGAATACATAACCAAATTAAAAGGAAGAAACTACTAAATTTACTGAAAAAGGAAAAAATTGATATAGCATTTATCCAAGAAACACACTTAACAGAATTGGAGCACAAGAGATTAAAGAGAGATTGGGTAGGACATGTAACAGCAGCATCGTATAATTCAAAAGCAAGAGGAGTGACTATATTAATTAGTAAAAATGTGCCATTTAAAATAGAAGAGGAAATAATAGATCCAGCAGGGAGATATGTTATGATAAAATGTCAGATATATTCGGAGTTTTGGAATCTACTTAATGTATATTCACCTAACGAAGAAGATCAAAAGTTTATGCAAGATATCTTTTTGAAGGTAGCTAATACGCAAGGGAACATACTAATAGGAGGGGATTTCAACCTGAATTTGGATTCAAATATGGATAAAACTGGGAAAAAAATTAACAGAAAGAACAAAGTAACCAAATTTATAATTAAATCAATGCAAGAAATGAAACTTTTGGATATATGGAGGAAACAAAACCCAAAAGAAAAGGAATACTCATACTACTCGGCTAGACATAAAACATACTCAAGAATAGACCTATTTTTGTTATCAGCTAGTATGCAGGATAGAGTAAGAAAAACAGAATATAAAGCTAGAATACTATCGGACCATTCACCCTTAATATTGACAGTAAAGCTAGAGGACATCCCCCCAAGAATGTATAGATGGAGATTAAACCCCATGCTACTTAAAAGACAGGATTTTAGAGAATTTATTGAAAAACAATTAAAAATGTATTTTGAAGTAAATACGGAATCAGTGGAAGATAAGTTTATACTATGGGATGCAATGAAAGCATTCATTAGAGGGCAAATAATAAGTTATGTAACCAAGATGAAGAAGGACTATAATCAGGAAACAGAGCAGTTAGAAAGGGAAATAGTAAATATAGAAAAAAAATTAGCAATGAAGGAAGATACAACTAAAAGAAGAGAATTGGCGGATAAAAAAATAAAATATGAAACACTACAAACATATAAGGTAGAGAAGAATATAATGAAGACAAAACAGAAATATTATGAACTAGGTGAAAAAATGCACAAAATCCTAGCATGGTAGCTTAAGACAGAACAAGCTAAGAAAATGGTATTGGCATCAAGGAAAAAAGACAAACAAATTACATATAATCCAAAAGAAATTAAGGAAAACTTTAGAGAATTCTATGAACAATTATACCGAACTGAAAACGAAGGGAAAGAAGGGAAAATAGAGGAATTTTTGACTAAAATTGAACTACCAAAACTACAAATAGAGGAACAAAATAAATTAACAGAACCATTTGGAACAGTAGAAATACAAGAGATAATAAAAAAATTACCAAATAATAAGACACCAGGGGAGGATGGATTTCCAATAGAATTCTACAAAACATTTAAAGACTTATTAATTCCGCCGCTCCTGGATGTAATCAACCAGATTGATGAAACACAAAGCTTACCAGATTCATGTAAAACAGCAATAATTACAGTAATACTAAAACAAGGGAAAGATCCACTCTCACCAGCGTCATATAGACCAATATCTTTGCTAAACACAGATTATAAGATAATAGCTAAACTATTAGCAAACAGATTAGCAGAACAGGTACCGAAAATGGTAAATTTAGACCAAACTGGATTTATCAAAAAAAGACGCACAACAGACAATATTTGTAAATTTATTAACTTAATTCATGCAGTACAAGGAAATAAAGCACCTGCAGTAGCAGTTGCTTTAGACGCAGAGAAGGCCTTCGACAGAGTAGAATGGAATTATTTGTTCAAAGTATTGCAAAAATTCAGTTTACCGGAGAAGTATATTAATTGGATTAAAGCATTATATAAGGGACCGTTAGCGAAAGTGACAGTAAATGGACATGTATCAAAGCAATTTAACTTAAGCAGGTCAACGCGGCAGGGATGCCCACTATCACCTTTATTGTTTGCGCTAGCTATAGAACCACTAGCAGAATAGATAAGAATAGATAATAATATAAAAGGAATAAAAATAAAAGACAAGGAATATAAAATCAGTCTATTTGTGGATGACGTTATAGTGTACTTAACAGAACCAGAACTATCAATAAAAGAATTATATAAGAAATTGAAGGAATATGGAGAAGTGTCGGGTTACAAGATAAACGTAAATAAAAGTGAAGCAATGCCTATGAATAATGCGGATTTCTCAAAATTTAAGAAGGAATCTCCATTCAGATGGCAAATGCAGGCAATAAGATACCTAGGTGTACAAATAAACAAAACTCTAGGCCAATTATATAAACTCAATTATAATCCACTAATGAAAAAAATTACAGGACGATTTAGAGCATTGGAAAGATTTACCACTAACACTAATAGGAAGGATAAACTGTATTAAAATGAACATTTTTCCAAGGATATTGTACTTATTTCAGGCATTGCCAATACAACTGACAGAAAAATTCTTCAAAGAGTTAAAGAAAATAATAAGGAAATTTTTATGGAGAGGGGGGAAACCGAGGTTAGCACTAGATAAATTAACAGAATGGTATAAACAAGGAGGCTTACAATTGCCAAACTTTAAAAATTATTATAGAGCCGCACAATTAAGATACCTATCAGACTTTTATCAAACAAGGGAAAAACCAGACTGGACGAGATTAGAATTAGATAAAATAGGGGAAAAGATACCTGAACACATATTATATAAATGGGATGAAAAATTGGTACAACATAGAACTTCTCCAGTACTACATCATCTCCTCAATATTTGGAAGAAGATTCATGTAGAAAGAAATAAAACAAATTACCAATTACCAAAACTAATATTGACGCAAAATAAGCTACTCCCTTTTACAATAGATAACCTTTCCTTTAGAGAATGGGAGAAAAAAGGGATTAAAAGAATAGAAAATTGTTTTTCAGGAAGTAGATTCTTATCCTTTGAACAAAGGAGAGATAAGTACAATATAACTGGAGATACAACGCTGGCATATTACCAACTGAGATCCTACTTGAAGGATAAATTAGGAAGCAATTTGAGGTTGCCAGAGGGAAGTAACCTTGAATATGTGATTACAGATACAATGTTAATCAAAAGATTTATAACAAATATGTATATTAAACTGCAAGAAAAGGAGAATGAGGAAACAAATGGTAAAACTAAACAAAAATGGGAACAAGATTTAAATATAAAGATAAAAAAGGAAACATGGGAGAATTTATGTTCTGGAACGATGAGAAATACAATAAATACGAGGCTACTTATGATACAATATAATTGGTTACACAGACTATACATTACACCTCAAAAGTTAAATAAATGGGACCCAACAGTATCTGATAGATGTTTTCGATGTAAAAAAGAAATGGGAACAACATTTCATGCAATCTGGACATGTGAGAGAGTAGAAAAATTTTGGGAAGATCTCAATCAGATATTAAATAAAATAACAGAAAACAATATACCAAAGAATCCAGAGATCTTTCTCCTAAATAACATAAAAAACAAAGAATTTGGAATTGATTTGGAGGATGCACAAAAAAGATTTGTTAAGATAGCCCTGGCCGTAGCAAAAAAATGTATTATATCAACCTGGAAATTGGAAGATAATTTGAAAATACAACAATGGTATATAGAAATGAATAAATGTATTCCATTAGAAAAAATAACATATAGTTTAAGAAATAATATTGAAATATTCGAACAAGTATGGGAGCCTTACATTAAATACAATAGCGAAAACCTACCCGGGACAAACATTACCTAAGTTGATGGAAGGAGAAGGAAAGAAAAGAATGGACTCAGTAGAATTTCTGGTGTATTTTTGTTGAATGACAACATTGTCTGACGGGTTTAATGCATCCTAGATTGTATACCTAAAATGGATGGGGGGGGGTGGGGGGGTGGCTTGGGAGGAGGGAGGGGGGGGAGAAAAAGTCACTGTATATGTGTGAAAAAGAAAAAGTGTATATCATGGCGAATGTGATTTATGGTGTGAAAAATAAAAAAAATTAAAAAAAAGAAAGGAGGGAGAGAGAAAACAGGGTATTACAGACCAGTTAGTCTGACATCAATGGTGGGGAAGATGCTGGAGTCAATTATAAAAGATGAAATAGCAGCACATTTGGATAGCAGCAACAGGATTGGTCTGAGTCAGCATGGATTACAAAGGGGAAATCATGCTTGACTAATCTTCTGGAATTTTTTGAGGATGTAACTATGAAAATGGACAAGGGAGAATGAGTGGATGTTGTATACATGGAGATTCAGAAAGCCTTTGATAAGGTTCCACATAGAAGATTGGTGGGCAAAATTAGAGCAAATTGTATTGGGGGAAGGGTACTGACGTGGATAGAAAATTGTTTGGCAGACAGGAAACAAAGAGTAGGGATTAACGGATCCCTTTCAGAATGGCAAGTAGTGATTAGTGGAGTACCACAAAGCTTGGTGCTGGGATCGCAGCTACTTACAATATACATTAATGATTTAGATGAAGGGATTAAAAGTAACATTAGTAAATTTACTGATGACACAAAGCTGGATGGCAGTGTGAAATGTGAGGAGGATGTTATGAGAATGCAGGGTGACTTGGACATGTTGGATGAGTGGGCAGGTGCATGGCAGATGCAGATAAATGTGAGGTTATCCAAATAAGATCTAGGTGTCCTTGTTCATTAGTCACTGAAAGTAAACATGCAGGAACAGCAGGCAGTGAAGAAAGCTATTGGCATGTTGGCCTTCATTATAGGAGGAGTTGAGTATAGGAGCAGAGAGGTTCTTCTGCAGTTGTACAGGGCCCTGGTAAGACCACACTTGGAGTATTGTGTGCAGTTTTGGTCTTCAGGTTTGAGGAAGGACATTCTTGCTATTGAGGGAGTGCAGCGTAGGTTCTAGGATGGAAGGACTGTAATATGTTGAAAGATTGGAGCGACTGGGCTTATATACACAGGCATTTAGAAGGATAATTAAGGATCTGATTAAAACATATAAGATTATTAAAGAATAGATACATTAGAGGCAGGAAACATATTCTTGATGTTTGGGAGAGTCCAGAAACAGAGTTTAAGAATAAGGGGCAGGCCATTTAGAATGGGGTTGAGGAAAAACTTTTTCCACCCAGAGAGTTGTGGATCTGTGGAATTCTCTGCCTCAGAAAACAGTGGAGGCCAATTCTCTGGATGCTTTCAAGAAAGAATTAGACAGAACTCTTAAAGATAGCAGAGTCAAGGGATATGGGAAGAATGCAGGAACGGGGTACTGATTGTGGATGATCAGCCATGATCACAGTGAATGGTGGTGCTGGCTCAAAGGGCTGAATGGCCTACTCCTACACCTATTGTCTATTGTCTTAATTTCCTGTTACATCTCTACCCACCTTAACCTATGTTCTCTAGTTATTGGTTCCCTTACACTGAGCAAAATGCTCTCTGCATTCATGTTGCTGAATATTCAATCAAACAGCCACAAATATACTATGGAAAGTATATTAACTGATTACATCATGGTATGCTTTTGTAATTCAAGTGCCCAGGAATGCAGAAGGTAGCAGACACAGCCAATTCCATCATGGGCTCTGACATCGCATCCATTGAAGACATCCAAGCAAGCTGCTGCCTCAAGAAGGCAGCCAACATCATAAAATATCCAAATCACCCTGGTCACAACCTCTTCATGCTGTTTGTTACCTTTGGGAAGAAGACACAGTAGCCTGAAGTTCAACAGCTCTAAATTCAAGAATAGTTTTTATCCAATGGCTACCAGTCTCTCAAACCACCCCTTGCTATACCCTACCATAAACTATAGGAGGATCAGGAAAAAAAAAAATCTGTCTGCACTCTTGGAACATCTTTTTTTTCTTCAATTTGTAGCAGCTCACCGGAGCCTTCATCAAACTGGCTCCAGAGGTTCCGAGTGACGTCATGGCATCACAATGCGATGAGCTCATTTGGAACATGCGGGGATTTAAAAAGCTACAGGTGGCTGTTTGAGTAAATGACTTCTACTGAACTTCCACTGACTACATCTGATCTTTTTCTCATTCTTCATTTTACACTGTGACACAGTTGCTACTTTGGTGACCCCGGTGGGCCAAAATGTGTTTTGGACCCAACATGGACAACTATCTTTTGGACCACTCAACCTGAAGTTTGGTTTGGGCAGGCTGGGGTGGAGTTCCACATTTGAAAGATGGAAGTGGACGCCACTAAGAACTATCATTAGGTAAGCACTCTTGACCAGGACATAGCCGGTCAAGTAATGGATTTCCTTCAGGACCCACCAGCTCTCAGCAAGTACGAAGCCCTAAAAGCCCACCTCTCCACATTTACAGTATCTCATGATGCAAGTGAGCTGCACAGCGCCTCCAAATCGATGGCCTGTGAGAGCGTGTCCCTTCGGAGTTAATGAAAGACATGTTGGTTGGCACTGGCAGATGGCCATAGGCCTTGCTTGCTCTTCAAGCAGTTGTTTTTAGAGCATATGCCAGAAGACATCCTTCTCATGTTGGCTGATGAGGACTTCCATAATCCTCAAACATTTGCCACCCATACAGTCATTCTGTGGTGTGCAAAACAGCAAGGCACAAGGCCCACAGAAATCAGTGCTGCACCATACACAAAGGCCAAGGCTTCATGAGTATCAGCATGACTCCGTGACAATGGCTACGGTGGCTGGCCAACATAACACCCTACTCTATGTCTGGGATAAACTTTCCTTGTGCAAATTTCTAGTCGACACAGGTGCAGAGGTTAGTGTCCTTTCTCCTTCGGGCTTTGACAAGTGTAGCAGGACCATGGGTTTAGTGCTTACTGCAGTGAATAACAGTTCAATTCATACAAATGGCACATGGACTTTAACCCTGAAATATGGCAACAATGATAAGTTTACACTTAACAGAACCAGAACTATCAATAAAAGAATTATATAAGAAATTGAAGGAATATGGAGAAGTGTCGGGATACAAGATAAACGTAAATAAAAGTGAAGCAATGCCTATGAATAACGCGGATTTCTCAAAATTTAAGAAGGAATCCCCATTCAGATGGCAAATGCAGGCAATAAGATACCTAGGTGTAAAAATAAACAAAAATCTAGGCCAATTATATAAACTCAATTACAATCCACTAATGAAAAAATTACAGGACGATTTAGAGCATTGGAAAGAGCTACCACTAACACTGATAGGAAGGATAAACTGTATTAAAAATGAACATTTTTCCAAGGATACTATACTTATTTCAGGCATTGCCAATACAACTGACAGAAAAATTCTTCAAAGAGTTAAAGAAAATAATAAGGAAATTTTTATGGAGAGGGGGGAAACCGAGGATAGCACTAGATAAATTAACAGAATGGTATAAACAAGGAGGCTTACAACTGCCAAACTTCAAAAATTATTATAGAGCCGCACAATTAAGATACCTATCAGATTTTTATCAAACAAGGGAAAAACCAGACTGGACGAGATTAGAATTAGATAAAATAGGGGAAAAGATACCTGAACACATATTATATAAATGGGACGAAAAATTGGTACAACATAGAACTTCTCCAGTATTACACCATCTCCTCAATATTTGGAAAAAGATTCATGTAGAAAGAAATAAAACAAATTATCAATTACCAAAACTAATATTGACGCAAAATAAGCTACTCCCTTTTACAATAGACAACCTTTCCTTTAGAAAATGGGGAAAAAAAGGGATTAAAAGAATAGAAAATTGTTTTTCAGGAAGTAGATTCTTATCCTTTGAACAAATGAGAGATAAGTACAATATAACTGGAGATACAGCGCTGGCATATTACCAACTGAGATCCTACTTGAAAGATAAACTAGGAAGCAATTTGAGTTTACCAGAGGGAAGTAACCTTGAATATGTGATTACAGATACAATGTTAATCAAAAGATTTATAACAAATATGTATATTAAACTGCAAGAAAAGGAGAATAAGGAAACAAATGGTAAAACTAAACAAAAATGGGAACAAGATTTAAATATAAAGATAAAAAAGGAAACATGGGAGAATTTATGTTCTGGAACGATGAGAAATACAATAAATACGAGGCTACGTATGATACAATATAATTGGTTACACAGACTATACATTACACCGCAAAAGTTAAATAAATGGGACCCAACAGTATCTGATAGATGTTTTTGATGTAAAAAAGAAAGGGGAACAACAATTCATGCAATCTGGACATGTGAGAAAGTAGAAAAATTTTGGGATGATCTCAATCAGATATTAAATAAAATAACAGAAAACAATATACCAAAGAATCCAGAAATCTTTCTCCTAAGTAACATAAAAAATAAAGAATTTGGAATTGACTTTGAGGATGCACAAAAAAGATTTGTTAAGATAGCCCTAGCCGTAGCAAAAAAATGTATTATGTCAACCTGGAAATTGGAAGATAATTTGAAAATACAACAATGGTATATAGAAATGAATAAATGTATTCCATTAGAAAAAATAACATATAGTTTAAGAAATAATATTGAAATATTCGAACAAGTATGGGAGCCTTACATTAAATACAATAGCGAAAACCTACCGGGAACAAACATTACCTAAGTTGATGGAAGGAGAAGAGAAGAAAAGAATGGACTCAGTAGAATTTCTGGTGTATTTTTGTTGAATGACAACATTGTCTGACTGGCTTAATGCAACCTAGATTGTATACCTAAAATGGATGAGAGGGGGGGGGTGGGGGGGTGGCTTGGGAGGAGGGAGGGGGGGGAGAAAAAGTCACTGTATATGTGTGAAAAAGAAAAAGTGTATATCATGGCTAACGTGATTTATGGTGTGAAAAATAAAAAAAATTTAAAAAAAAAGAAATTCATTCCTGTTGCTGCGTCCCAGCTGTTGCTGGGTGCCAACTTCCTCAGAGTCCACTCTCTGATGATAGACTTAAAAGGGCGCCAATTGGTGAATGCCACAACCTTCCAGAGTTTCCGCCTTGGAAAAGCCAAACTACTCACCCCACACCTAGACGCCGCGGTGTTCTCGAACAATGAATTCACCAAACTTCTTACGGGGTTTCTGGACATTGTCACTCCCCATTTCTCCACTGCCACACCCAAAAATGGGTGTTACATATGGTGCCCAAAGCCATGGGAGGCTGGAGACCTTGTGGGGATTACAGGCATCTCAATGATGCTACCACTGCAGACCACTACCCTGTGCCCCTTATACAGGAATTCACAGCTAATCTTCATGGGGCCAGGATATTTTCTAAAATTGATCGATGCCATCATAACACCATTCAGCCTCTTTGAATTTTTGAGAATGCCTTTTGGGCTCAAAATGCTGCACAAACATTCCAGTGACTGATGGATGCAGTGAGGCGTCACATGGACTTCCTTTTTGCATACTTGGATGACATACTTGTCGCCAGCCTTTCCACAAAGAGCACCTGCAGTATCTGTATTTAACTCTGCCACTGCTGACAGAAGTTCTGGCTAACTGTGAACCCTGCCAAGTGTAAATTTGGGTCATCCTCCAGCGAGTTCTTGGGACATCGGATTTGTAGCCAGGGTACCGTTCCATTGCCTAGCAAGGTGGAAGCCATCCTCAAATGCGCGAGGCTCAATCCCATCAAAGGCCTGTAGGAATTTGTGGGGATTATCAATTTCTATTGCCACTTTATACCCTCTGCAGCTCATATTTTGAAACCCCTCTTCAACCTCATGTCCACTGATGCTAAAGAACTCAAGTGGACAAAGGAGATGACTAGCATTCCAGCAGATTAAAGACGCCCTAGCGAAGGCAACATTACTGGTCCATCCACAAATGCATGCACCAACCACCTTGATGATAGACACGTCTGAAGCAGAAGTAAGCAGGGTCTTGGTACAGTACATCAATGGACAATGGAAGGCTCTAGCGTTTTTTAGTAGATAGCTCCGCTCTCTGGAAACAAAATACACATTTGATAGGGAAATACTGACACTGTGTCTAGCGGTCAAATACTTCCACCATTTTTTAGAAAGCAGGGACTTCATGGTTTTTACTGACTACAAACTGCTAACGTTCACCTTTGCAAAGGCAACAGACACCTGGTCAGCCTGCCAGCAACACTACCTATCTTATGTATCCAAGTTTTCAACCAGGATTAATGTGGTAGCTGATGTCTTGTCCCGCTCCTCCATTCAAGCAGTACATGCCCTCTCTCCAGGTGTAAATTACATGACGCTCACCAAACTCAGCGCCAGGATAACAAACACCCGGCATATAGAACTGCTGTCATGAGCCTGCAACTCAAGGATATAGCCTTTGGACCACAAAGTCCCACTCTCCTGTACAACATTTCCACAGGTCAGCCTTACCCTATCATCCTTGCTACTTGGAGATCTTGCATTTTTGATGCCATTCCTCCATTCGAGCGATAGTCAACCTGAGATTCGACAAGTTTGTATGGCATGGACTCAAAAAACAGGTCAAGTACCAGGCAAAGATGTGCACAGACTGCCAAGTGCTGTTTCAGCCTTTCCAGCCACCATAGTGCAGATTCAACCACGTGCATGTTGACATTTGTCGGCCCACTTCTGGTGTCATGAAGGTCTAGATACTTGTTAAAGGTCATCAACAGATTCACTAGGTGGCCAGAGACGGTTCCTATAATGGAGTCATCAACTGATTCATGCACCAGAGCTTTTAATTCTGCCTGGGTATCTCAATTCGGCCTACCCATACATGTCACCTCTGACAGAGGCCCACAGTTTACCTCCACATTCTGGGACATTTTGTTGCAACTGCTAGGAATGCCTGGTTGAATGGCCTGGTGGAGCTAGGCACATGAAGGCTGCACTGATAGTCCACCTCCAGGGACCTAATTGGATGGACGAGCTGCCCTGGATCCTCCTGGGAATAAGAATGGCACCCAAAGAGGATCTCAACTCCTCATCGGCAGTGTTGGTTTATGGAGCCCCACTCATTGTACCTGGGGAGTTCGTGCCCACACCACGTGGACAGGAGGTGCCATCATCTGAAGCCTTAGGCAGACTGCGGGAGTGGCTTGGAAAATTGGCTGTGAGTTTGTGTTTGTGTATAGTGGTGCACACCTTCCCTGGAAGAGAACCCAAAGGAACTTGAAGCCCTCCCTCCTGTACCATCACTTTAGCCATTTATTAAGCTGCATTATTTCTTACCTCACTAGCCTCGCTTATAGAGGCTGTATGAGGGCCCATTCAGAGTGCTACAAAACAATCATACAACTTGTGAGCTAGACGTTGGGGGGGGGGGGGGGGTGCATCCACAAACATTTACAATTGACTGACTAAACCCCACTCATCTCAACCTTGATCAGCCCTTGCCACGACCCCCGATTGAAAGAATGGACAACTGCCCAAGAGAGGTGGACAGTAATGGCACCGGAGGTTTAGCCTCCTATCACCAGTTCTGTGGGGATGGGCCATGTAGGCCTAATTGAACCTGCACAGGACGTCATGTTGTCACAATGTGATGACGTTATTTGGAACGCGTGGGGTTTTCAAAAGCTGCGTATGACTGTTTGAGTAAACGACTTTTATTGAACTTCAACTTGACTACATCTGATCATTTTCTCATTCTTCATTTCACACTGTGACACAACTACTACACAGTTCAAATGTTCAGAAGAGCTTATGCAGGATGCCACAATAGATCAGTCATTCTCATCGGGAGCCAGTCAGCCCTCTGGTGGGGTGGGGGGGGGGAAACGGGACGGGACACACAGCACATTTAAGGGGAGCCACAGACTAAAATCATTAAATATTTTTTAAAAAATTTTAACGTAATGTATAACTATGAATGTTTATTTATCTAACCTTTACATTTATAACGCCTCAAACCGTGCATCTTGGCGCCTCACAGTTTGGCGGGCAGCAACCTCCTTTGAAGAAGACCGCAGAGCCCACCTCACTGACAAAAGGCAAAGGAGGAAAAACCCAACACCCAACCCCAACCAACCAATTTTCCCCTGCAACCGCTGCAACCGCGTCTGCCTGTCCCGCATCGGACTTGTCAGCCACAAATGAGCCTGCAGCTGATGTGGACTTTTTACCCCCTCCATAAATCTTCGTCCGCGAAGCCAAGCCAAAGAAGACATTTATTGCCTCTTTCTATAACAGGGTAAATTAATATATAATATTGTAGTTGGATATCTTACTCCCATGTTTAGCTGCAGTAGTGTACTTATGTTCACAACAATGAACTCATTATCTTTATCTTTGACTAAATCTCGCCATAATATTATCATACTATCTAAACTGATAACTAGATACAGGTATCTGGCACTTTGTTCCTTAATTTGTAACTGGATTCTCAACTTCCTTATGGGCAAGTTGGTGCATTCGAGTTCAGGTGACCTGAGCAGCAGCAGCAAAGATTTTTTTAAGCGGTTGAACATCCACTGTATAAGTGAGGAACCGTGTGGTGGAGCGGTCATTGGGGGAGTGGTCATCATCGGAGTGGCCTGAGTCAAAGTGGTAAGGCTTTGGCTCAAGGTTTAAGTCAGAGTGGTGACTCAAGAGGGAAGATGCTGAGGTGGTGGCGCAGGATATGATGTAAGTAAGGACCATCCTATTCAAGGAATGAAAAAGATTCAGCAGGGAGGCACAGATAAGAGCAGCGAAGCCAATAGTATCGCTGACGACTTGAGCTGCAAGAAGTATATCCAACTTCTAACAAATCAAGTTGGAGAAATGGAGCTGGAGTTGGATGAACTCCAGATCATGCAGGAGGCTGATGAGATGATAGATAGACAAGTATTTCAAGAAAACAAGCAGTCAATGCAGGGCAACCCTGTGGCTGCTTACCTCAATAACAGTATTGACTAAGATACTGTTTGGGGTGGGGGGGGGGGGAATGACCTACCATGGACAAGCCTGGTTAGGTCTCGGCCACAGGGTCTGATCTTGTGTCTAAGGAGGGATGGGAGAAGTTCCAAGCTTTAATGATAGGGGATTCCATAGTTATGGAGAAAGATAAGAGGTTCCGTGGAAAGGATCAGGAATCACAGATGGTATGTTGCCTCCCTGATGCCAGGGTCCGACATTTCACAGATCGAGTTCACGGCATTCTCAGGAGGGAGGGTGAGCAGCCAGATGCCGCGGTCCATGAAGAAACCAGTGACATGGGTAGGAGAGGTGTTGAGGTCCTGCAAAGAGACTTCAGGGACTTAGTTGAGGGACAGGGATGTGATCGCAGGATTGTTGCCTGTGCCACATGCTAGTGAGGTAAGAAATAATGCAGCTTAATAAATGGCTAAAGAGATGGTACAGGAGGGAGGGCTTCAAGTTCCTTTGGGTTCTCTTCCAGGGAAGGTGGGAACAGTTTGCATCTGAACTGGACTAATATCCTTGCAGGAAGGTTTGCTAGGGCTCTTCCAGGGAGGTGGGGGTTCAAGTAGATTTGTGAGGTGGTGGGAACCAGAGTGCCAGAGCAGATAGGGGAGTGGAGGTGGAAAACTGGTCAAGATTGCATGTAACAAAAGAAGTCAAAAGGTTGTATGTGGTGGAAATTTTCTCAGGTCCATCTAGAGCAGGGGTGTCAAACTCAAATTCACGGAGGGCCAAAATTAAAAACTTGGACTAAGTCGAGGGCCAAACTAAATATTTATTGAAAATTTTCAACAACATCTGCATGTTTTCTCTTCTTTCAACATATGTAATGTTAAACTTTTTCTTATTAAAATAAATGTTTAATAATAGTTTTGGATAAACTCTTTCCAGAAGCATTAACAAATGAGAAATAAAATATTCAATAAATAATATTTCTCTATAGAGGTGTAATGGAGGATTAAAACCATGTACCCAGATGCTTTTTGCTTATGTGGAACTGACGACACTGGGTCCACACGCAGGTCACCTTACTTTCAGAACTAGCAGATGTAATTAAACTCAGCCATGGGGACTTATCTGAAGATACACTTTGAAATGGAATTCCACTGTGAGGCCCAGGGAAAGCAAATGTCAAATGCAACACTCTGAAATTGACGAATTGGTCACAACCTGTCTTGCTCAAGAAGTTTTAATAAGTCTTTGTATCTACGAGATAAACCAGGAAATCATAACATCCTGGTTCCATAATAATTAATCTTCTAAATTGTAGAATATAATGTTCAGTTTTGATTTTGACTGACAAATATTAGAAGGAGTAGGCGCATGATTAATTGTTTTTGGGGTATATAAGCCTGTGGTCCTGCTGCTGAAGTTTAGACTCTCCGAGGGGTGGGAACACCCCTTGTCAAGAAGGAAGAACAGCCAGAGTTCGAGCAACGTCCCGGTCAGGGGAGGTGGAGAAGCTACTACCGGCGCCCTGACAACCTACTACAAGTGTGCAGTCGTTGCCTCGCTTTGGCAGTTGGGACCAGTCCAAGCGTTGATAAGTATAGTTGGAAAGGGCTTGCATATTGTAGTGTGAAATCAGCTTTTAAATTAGTAATAAACATTTGTATAAACTGAACTCCTCTCGGTGTGTGTGTCTATTTTCTTTCGGTAGCTCAAACACTATGACCAATCTAAAATGAACAAAATGAGAGGTATAAGTTTACCCAAGACAAGAGGATTTGTCAAATGTTGCTAGTGTGCTGTCGAATAGTAAAATCTGAGGGCTATTGAGAATGTGGGAGAATAACATGATTCCTGAAACAATGAAATGGGTGACTGATTGTGGGCATGAACTCTAGCAGGGTTATTTGCCATGCCCTTTTTCCATTGGTACAGATATCCTTTGATTTACACACTTTTCAAGTTTTATGCCTAATGAGCTTGTATCCAGGTGCAGGACCATTTTTAACCAGGAATATATTTATCACTGTGACATGAAACTATTGGAAGATCATTTTATCCTGAGATTGAAGTTCATAATACTTACTCAGGCCTGTGTGCGGGAGGGCAGGGGTTTGCGGGCGATCGGGATGGAGAACAACAGTGCGGGGGCATCGGCTCTCGATGCAGGGCGGCATCTCGGCGGATCAGCAGCCCCGTCACCGTGAGTCGCAAGTCGGCCAGCGGCAGGGAGGGGGAGTGGGCAACGGTCCTGGTGAGGTCAGGCCCGAGGCCTCCGGTTCCGGGCGCTGGGAAGTGGCTTTGGCTTCCCCTGACACCGGCCAGGCCCCAAAACCAGAGTCCACGGTGAGACCCTGCAACTTAAACAGAGGAGGTGGGGGCGATTAGCGGGCTGATGCCAATGCATTCTGGGATTTGTTGTATTACTGTGCATAAGCTATACTGGTGCGGCGGCCAGCGAGCCACCTCTAATACATTTTTTAAAATATAATTATATCGCAGGCCAAATTTGGCCCGCGGACCAGAGTTTGACATGTGTGATCTAGAGCATGGATTGGTACATGGAATTGTGACATTGTGGCCATTAGTGAAACTTAGTTGCAGGAGGGGCATGACTTGCAGCTCAATGTTCCGGACTTCTGTTGTTTTAGACATGATACAACAGGGGGATGAAAGACTCATCAGGGAAAATATCACAGCTGTGCTCAGACAGAACAGACCAGAGGGTTTGTTTACTGAAGCTATATGGGTGCAGATGAGGAACAGGAAAGGTATGACCACACTTATGTGGTTGTATGATAGACTGCCCAATAGTCAACAAGAATTAGAGGGGAAAATCTGTAGATAGCAGGTAGCTAACCTTGAGCCAAAGCCTTACCACTATTAGGAAACAAACATTTTTATTAGAAGTTACAATCTCAAACGATTCAAAAACCAGCAACAACAAAAATTCATCAAGACAATGGTATTTTAAACAAAAATGGTTTTATTTTCTTAATATCTAATAATCAGATCAATATTTAACTTATTACTATTAACTTAATCCAACCTAACTAACCCTTCTAATTCTAAGCGCACATGTATGTAATGTTTATCTGTCCAATCATTCACTTATCACTTCGCCAAGTTCATTGGTATCAGACAATCTTCCATATTGTGCACAGAACAAAACATTTATGATCTTCATCAGGCTCTAGGGCTTTAACTTAAGTTATTGGTGCTCAGGAAGGTCTTTGTTGGTTTCAGAGAGATATTTGTTGTTCATTGGATACACAAACTGATCTCCTTCGATCAGCCACTGAAGTGACTTGCCGAAGAAATTTACTCGCTCTTGGGTTTTTTTTTTCCAAAAGATAACCTCTTCTTCCAGGTTATCACAAAGAGTTCTTCATTTTCCCCCTATTTGAGGAGAAACACATTATCCAGCACAGCATCTGCAATTGACTATAGATATTTATAATTGACTGAACTTGGAACTCAAAAGTGGGATCTTGCAGCAGGTCTGCAAACTTGCAGTCTTCAACAACAACTGATGCTGAATCTCACAGTCTCTCTCTCTCTCTCTCTCTCTCTCTCTCTCTCTCTCAATCACCACCCCCCCCCCCCACCAATAATTAATGTTTTCTCTTGGTTTGAAAAACCACATGATCCCACTTAGAACAGCAACCTTCAACCAGCAATTTAAACTTCTACAACCAGTCTTAATAGCAAAAAGTTTTCAGTTGTTGAGCCTGGGCACTGTATAAACATGGGTCATTAACACCTACCTGTAAAACTCTCACAAGTTCTCTCCCATTGTCTCAGCAAAGCCAATTGGGGACATGAAGTCTATCTATGGATGGCACTTGAGATATTTGTTTGTGAAATGTGATCAAGCAACTAAACCTCACAATCTTACCCCTTTTAAGATATATTCGATTATAATTTTATTAACCCATTCTGTAACAGGAGATTTTAACTTTCAACATAGTGACTGGGATTCCCATTCTGTAAAACGACTATATAGATAAAAATTGGGCAGAGAAGATTTACGAGGATGTTTCCTGGCCTTCAGGAACTGAGTTACAGGGAAAGGTTAAAGAGGTTATTTCCTGTAGAGTAGATGAATGAGAGGAGATTTGATAGAAGTATTTCAAATTATGAGAGGGATAGAGAACTGTAGATAGGCTTTTTCTACCTAGGTTAGGTGAGATACAAACCAGAGGATATGGGTTAATATTGAAAGGGAGAATTTCCTCACACAGAGAGTGGTGGGAGCGTGGAATGAGCTTCCAGGTGAAGTGGTGAAAGCAGGCTCAATTTTAACATTTAAGAAGAATTTGGACAAGCACATGGATAGGAAGGGTATAGATGGCGAAAGACTGTAGCTCAGTGGGACTAGGCAGAATAATAATTTGTCAGATTTCAGATTTCAGATTTATTGTCAGCATACATACATGACATCACATACAACTCTGAGATATTTTTTTCCTGCAGGAATGGCAGAATTACCCCTAATTGGTAGTGCAAAAAATAAGATGTACACAGCATAAAGCATGTAAACAAAAAAAAACAGTTAACAAATAGACTGTGCAATGCAGATAGAGCAAAAATAAAATCAATAAAGTGCACAAATAAGAATCCTTAATTGAATCTCTGATTAAGTTTGTCGTTGAGGAGTCTGTTGGCGGAGGGGTAGCAGTTGTTCCTGAACCTGGTAATGTGAGTCTTGGGCACCTATATCTCTTTCCTTATTGCAGCAGCGAGAACAGAGCATGTGGTGGATGGTAAGGGTTTAACCGTATTCTTCTCCAATTGTACCCATAAAGGGCAATCATGCATCTCAAAATAGTCATTCCAAAACCTAATGAGCACTTTTGTGTTCTGCATTGAACAGCTTATGTTGTGATATATTGTGCTGCAAGTTGGAAGGCAATGTTTTTAAACCTGAGCCTGTGCTCACTTGATGAGCAGCACTTTTGAATTGATTTGCTCTGCATTGAATTGAATTGTTGTCATGTGTACGAGATAGAGTGAAAAAGGTTTGTTTTGCACACTATCCAGGCAAGTCATCACATGCTTAAGTACAGCAGGTAATGAATTAATTTGTTTATTATCAAACATAACTGAGATACAATGAAAAGCTTTGTATTGTATGAGAAAAAAACCAACCTATAACATTGAATGTCTCTGTTTATTGAAACAAAGCTTTGATTTGTGTGCTATCCAGGCAAGTCACATCATACTTAAATACAGCAACTATGCAATAATAAAACAACAGTGCAGGGTGTAGGGTTGCAGTAAATCAAAGGGTGCAATGTAATTTTCTGCCAAATCCAAAAGTCAATTTAATTGAACAATGTTAGTAATTTTCGTGGTGTCCAAGATATAAGAGGAAAGGACCATTGAAATGTATATAAGTAGAGCATCTGGTGGGACCAGCTCACAAAATGTCAACATACTCAACCTCCAACTTAAAATTCTTGATTAGATATGTTAACATTATTGAGCAGCTATAGAACTGATCTTTTTTTTAAATTAACAAAGTAAATAAAAGAAGGGGAATTTATGTAATGCCTTTCACATATTAATACACCACAAGCTGCTTTGGGATAGATGAACATGATAGGTAAAAAGGAGGAAATTAACAAAAAGTCAATTTAGCTCTATTGGTGGAGAATATGCAGTCAAAAATCAGGAAAATTAGACAGCACAATGGGGTTGCTCAATAGTTCCTTTTCATTCTATAACAGATTTGAATTTATGTTCAGCTGGTTCAAAGATCTGAATCAGAAACAGGATTTAATGTCATGAAGTTTAGTGTTTTGCGGCAACATCACAGAGCAAACACGCCTATCTAAATAATCTTACAACATTGCTATACAAAAATAAATAATAATAACAATTATACTGCATGAAAAGTAAGACAGTGTCCTTGGTTCGTTGACTATTCAGAAACCTGATGGCAGTGGGGAAGAAACTGTCCTTGTGCCACTAAGTGCTCGTCTTTTGGCTCCTGTACCTTTTTTCTCAATGGTAGCAGAGTGAATAAGCCTGGGTGGAGGGGGTCTTTGAGGATAGAGGCTGTTTTTTTTAAGAAACCGCTGTAGATTTCCTTGATGGGGCAAGTCTGGTGTCTGTGATGTCACAGGCCAAGTTTACAACCCTCTGGAGTATATTCTTCTCCTGAGACTGATGCAACCAGCCAGAATGCTCTCCAGAGGTAGAGGTTTATGAGATTCTTCGGTGACGTACCGAATCTCCTTCCTCATACACTTCACAAAGTGTAGCCGCTAGTGAGCCCTCTTGGTGATTGCATCATCGTGGAGTCTCAGGATAGATCCTTGGAAATGTTGATACCCAGGAATTTGAAGTTCTTGCATCTCTCCACTACTGATCTCTCAATGAGTACTGGGTCATTTTCCCATGACTTCCTCCTGAAGTCCACAATCATCTCCTTGGTTTTGCTAATGTTGAGCACAAGGTTGTTGTCATTACACCATTCAAAGAGTTGATCTATCTCCTTCCTGTACACTTCCTCATTGCCATTTTTGAATCTGCTGACAACTGTGCTATCATTGTAAATGTCATTGGAATTGTGCTTGGCCACACAGTATGGGTGTATAATGAGTAGAGCAGTGGGCTAAGCACACATCCTTGCGGTGTGCCTGTGTTGATGATCAGTGAGAAGGAGACTTTGTTTTCAATTCCAATGAGATAGTCAAGGATCCCGTTGCAGAGTAGAGTACAGACACCTAGAATTTGTAGCTTCTTGAGCAGCACTGAGGGAATAATGGTATTGAAGCTGTAGTCAATGGTGAATAGACACATGTATAAATTGTTGCTGTTTTTAAGGTGATCCTGAGTTGAATGGAGAACCAGTGATATTGCATCTGCCATGGAGCGAATTGAGGTGTGTCCAAATCTTTACTTAGGTACGTGTTATTCTGACCATGACCAACCTCTCAAAGCATTTCATCACAGTAGAAGTTAGTGGCAGCCCACGCAACTCTTCTTGGGTACTGGGATGATTAATGCCCTTTTGAAGCTGCTGAGAACCTTTGACTGCCACAATGAGAGGTAGGAAATGTCCTTGAACACTCCGGCTGGTTGGTTGCCGCAGATCTTCAGTACCCTGCCAGGTATGCCATCAGATATGAAATAATGTTGGAGAATTGTCTGGGAAATTGCACAGAGCAGAGCCTTTGAAATGTCAAATGATGCCGGATGGAGAAGATTATTAAGTGCAATAAAATTATTTTAAAATTGCTTCAAGAGAGGCATGAGGAAAGAAGTAAGGGGAGATTGTTAGAATATTGTCTTGGAACCCACATTGTTCTGCTTCGGGCCACTACTTTACAGTGTCTATTCAGGGCTGAAAGGAATAATGACCAAATTTTCAGATGATATTAAACAAGGAGGCACAACAGGGTCTTAACCCAAAACATCAACAATGTTCCTGATGCAGGGCTTTGACCTGAAGCAGTCACTATCCCTCTACCTCAACAGATGCTGGTTGACCTGCAGAGTTCCTCCAGCAGTTTGTTTTATGGCACAATGAGTAATTCTGACAACTGAGCAATACTGAATGGGGTACTTGTAAATATATTTATCTGGTTATAAAAATAAAGGGTTAAGTTTGTGGAGGGTGGAAAAGCAAAAGAAAAAAATTATATTAAAAAAAAAGCTGTAGATGCTTGAAATTTTAGGTTAAAGAAGCTGAGAAAACTCAGCAGGTTTGCAGGGCCTTCTCAGTGTTTGCAGCATTTTCTCTTCTTGTTACAGAGGGTAAAGTGATTTGGGATTTACCTTTGCAAGGTACTAAAAATAATACCTCAAGCCAACAAGACTTAAAGGAGGCTATTGGAATATTGGGTTTCATGGCAAGAGAAAAATATTTTTTTAAAATTTAGAATATAAAGGTAAAAATGTATCAAGCTTTAATTTGTGGCAAGCACAGCATTTTAAAGCATAATTCTATGTTATTTCCACAAAGGGAAGGGTAAAGAAGGGGAGAGCAACAGTGGTAGGGGATTCATTTGTAAGGGATTCTATGGAAAGGATCAAGACTCTTGGATTGTATGTTGTCTCCCAGGGGCCATGATTAGAGACCTCTCTGATCGACTCCATAGAAGAATTGAAAGGGAGGATAAGTAGCCTGATCTTGCAGTGTGCCTTGTTACCAATGGCTTAGATAGGAAAAGGGATGCAGCTCTGAAGAGTGAATATAGGAGGTTAGGAAGGAAGGTTGCTGTAATGGGAGACTTCAGCTTCCCCAATATTCACTAGCGTTTCTTTGCAAAAAGTTCTGATGGGGCAAAATTTGTCCCATTGTCAGGTGTGTCGCGGCATGGTTAGTACAGCAGCTAGCGCAAAACTGTGACTGCGCCAGCAACTGTGGTTCAAATTTGGTGCTGTCTGTAAGGAGTTTGTATATTCTCCCTGTACCTGTATGTGCTCTGATTGGTCTGATTTCCTCCCACCCTTCAAAAAACATACTGGGGTGCAGTTAAATTGAGTGTAATTGGGCAGCATGGGCTTGTGGGCCAAAGAGCCTCTTTGTGTACACAGGTCCTTCTGCTTAGCAAACACTATTGTTCCCCAATTGAATGAAACATTCAAATCTAATTTTTATTGCTCTGTTTCCAGATGCTGTGTCTCTGAAAATGGCATATCTCTGTGTAATTGTGTGTGTTTGTAAGTGTGTCTGTGTCCCTGTTCACCCACACAGCCTTTTCTAATAAATATATATTTTCTAACTAAAGATTTCTTCTTTGGCTTGGCTTCGCGGACGAAGATTTATGGAGGGGGTAAAAGATTAAAAGATTAATAATAACACAATTCCATCACAGTGACCACAACTACCTGAGCTTTACCATAGCTATGGACAAGGATAGGAGTAGACAAAATGGGAAAGTTTTTAATTGAAGAAGGGCCAATTACATTGCGATGAAATAGGAACTAAGGAACTTCAATTGGGAACAGATGTTCTCAGGGAAATATGCAGTAGCAATATGGTATATGTTTAGGGGCTACTTGTGCACAGTTCTGGTTAGATTTGTCCCAAGTTGACAAGGAAGATATGGTAGGATAAGGGAACCATGGTTGACAAGAGAGGTGGAACAACAAGTCAAGAGGAAGAAGGAAGCATACATAAGGCTTAGGAATCAAAAGTCAGGAAAGGCTCATGAGAATTATATAGTAGCTGGGAAGGAATCTAAGAAAGGACTTAGGAGAGCTAGAAATGGATACAAGAAGGCCTTGAAAAGTAGGACATCCGAAAGTACTCTACACATAGGTGAAGAACAAAAGGATTACTCAGAATGAGGATAGCACCATTCGGGGATAACAGGGAAACTGAAGGCAGATAAGGTAAGGAGGTCCAAATGAATATTTTGCTTCAGGGTTCACTAGGGAGACAGAACTTGGTGAATGTGAGAAAGAGGAAGTGCTGGAACTTCTTAAAAACATTCAGATAGATAAGTCCCCGGGAATGGATGCAATATATAAGTGATTACAATGGAATGTGGAAAAAGGTTTCCCTGGCCCCAGGAGGATTGGAGAATGGCAAATGTTGTCCCTTTATTCAAGAAAGGTAATAAGGAGAATCTTGGGAATTTTAGACCAGTAAGTCTTACCTCAGTGGTCAGGCAAATTATTAGAGATGAATCTTAGGGATAGACAGCATGGCATTGTGAGGAGCAGGTTGTGGCTCATAAGCCTGATTAAATTTTTTGAGGAGGTGACAAAAATTGTATGGTGGTGGATGTGGTGTATATGTATTTTAGTGAGGCTTTTGATAAGGTATCAAAAAGCCAAGAGGCATGTGAGCATAGAATCATAGATTAGGAATTGGATTGCCTGCAGAAAGCAGAAGGTAGTAGTAGATGGAACATGTTGTGCATGGAGATAGGTGACTAGTGATGGTCTGTTGGATATCTTCTAGGATCCCTGCTCTTTATATTCATTATAAATGTCTTGGAGGAAGAAATGGCGGGGTGGATCAGTAAGTTTGCAGATGAGATGAAAGTTGAAGATGTTGTCGATAGTGTAAAATGTTGTTGTAGATTAAAATGAGTACAGATAGGGTGCAGAGTTGGGCCAAGAACTAACAGATGGAGTTCCTTCCAGAAAAGTGGGAAGTGAAACACATTTGAAGGTTAGACTTGAAGGCAGAAAATGTGGTTAATAAATGGGAGGTTACTAAACCATGTAGGGGAACAGAGGGATTTTCTTTTTGGTCCAAATCCATAGTTTCCTCAAGGTTGCTGCATGTTGATAGGTTGATTAAGCAGCACATGTTGAGCAGGCCTTCGTTAATTGGAGGATTGAGTTCAAGAGGCCTGAGGTGATGTTGCAGCTCTATAAAACTCTGGCTAGACCATACTTGGAGTATTATATTCAGTACTGGTTGCCTCATTACAAGAAGGATGCAGATGCTCTAGAGAGGATGCAGAGGAGATTGACCAGGATGTTGCCTTCATTGAAGTACATGAGGAAAGGTTAAATGAGCTCGGGCTATTCTCTTCGTAGCAACGGAGGATAAGAGGCAACTTAATAGAGGTGTATAAGTTTATGAGATGCATGGATATGGCAGACAACCAGCAACCTTTTCGTTGGGAAGCAATAGCAAATGCAAGAGGTCATCTGCTTGAGGTGAGTGGAGAAAAGTTTAGCAGAGACATCACAGGTAAATTTTCCACTCAACAAATGGTGGATTTCTGGGAGTGATGGTGGAAGCTGGTACAATAAGGACATTTAAAAAACACATGACATCAGTAAAATAGAGCGTAATCAGTGTGAGGAAGGGAAGGAGAGAAACATAGAAACATAAAAGATAGCAGCAGGAGTAGGTCATTCGGACCTTCGAGCCTGCTCTGCCATTCAATGAGATCATGGCTGATCTTAAAGTTCAGTACCCCATCCCCGCCTTCTCTCTGTAACCCCTAATTCCCTTATACTGAAGAAATATATCCAATTCCCTCTTAAATATATTCAATGAACCTGCCTCTACTGCTCTCTGTGGCAATGAATTCCACAGATTCACCACCCTCTGGGTAAAGAAATTCCTCCTCATCTCGGTCCTAAATGGTTTGCCTATTATCCTCAAACCATGGCCCCGGGTTCTGGATTTTCCCATCATTGGAAACATCCCATCTGCATCCACTCTGTCCAGTCCTGCCAGAATTTTATAGGTCTCTATGAGATCCCCTCTCAATCTTCTAAACTCCAGCGAGTACAATCCCAATTTGCGCAATCTTTCCTCATAAGTCATTCCTGCCATTCCAGGTATCAGCCTGGTGAATCGCCTCTGCACTCCCTCCATTGCAAGACCAAAACTGCACACAATACTCCAGGTGTGGTCTCACCAAGGCCCTGTACAGCTGCAGTAAGGTATCCTTATTCCTATACTCAAATCCTCTTGATATGAAGGCCAACATACCATTAGCCTTTTTAACTGCCTGCTGTACCTGCATGCTCGCCTTCAGTGACTGGTGCACAAGAACCCCTAGATCTCTCTGCACTTCCCCATCTCCCAATCTATTGCCATTCAAATAGTAATCTGCCCTCCGATTTGTATTACCAAAGTGGATAACCTCACATTTATCCACATTGAAGTGCATTTTCCATGTATCTGCCCAGTCCCTCAATTTATCCAAATCACACTGGAGCTTCCTGACCCCCTCTTCAGTGCACACAACCCCTCCTAGCTTAGTGTCATCTGCAAATTTGGAGATATTACATTCAATCCCCTCATCTAGATCATTAATGTAAATTGTGAACAGCTGGGGTCCCAGTACAGATCCCTGTGACACCCCACTGGTCACCGCCTGCCACTCAGAAAATGAGCCGTTTATCCCAACTCTCTGTCTTCTATCTGCCAGCCAGTTCTCAATCCATATCAATACTTTACCCCCAATCCCATGAGCCTTGATTTTGCATGCCAGTCGTTTATGTGGAACTTTATCGAAGGCCTTTTGGAAATCCAGGTACACCACATCCACTGGCTCTCCCCCATCTATTTTACCTGTCACCATCTCAAAGAATTCCAATAGATTTGTCAAGCACGATTTACCTTTTGTAAATCCATGTTGACTCTGTCCGATCCCTTCTCTACTAGTCATGTGCTCCACTATTACATCCTTAATAATGGATTCCATCATTTTGCCCACTACTGATGTAAGGCTCACCGGCCTATAATTCCCCGCTTTTTCTCTACCCCCCTTTTTAAATAGTGGGGTAACATTAGCTACCCTCCATTCCACGGGTACTGATCCTGAGACTATCGAGTTCTGGAAAATAATTCTTAAAGCATCTGCTATCTGAATGTCCACTTTTTTAAGTACCCTAGGATGTAGATTATCAGGCCCTTGGGATTTATCGGCCTTCAATTTCCCCAAGACCATGTCCTTAGAGATACTGATTTCTTTCAGTTCCTCCCTTGCATTAGTCTCTGTTTCCCAACATCCTTTGGAGGTTATTTGTATCCTCTCTTGTGAAAACAGAACTAAAGTAAGAATTTAGTTGGTCTGCCATTTCCTTATTCCCCATTATATATTCCCCTGATTCTGACTGCAAGGGACCTACTTTGGATTTCACCAATCTTTTCCTCTTGACATATCTATAAAAGCTTTTGCAGTTGGTTTTTATGTTTGCCGCAAGCTTACTTTCGTAATTTATTTTTGCCCTCTTGATTAATCCCTTTGTCCACCTTTGCTGCATCTTGAACTGTTCCCAGTCTTCGGATTTGGTACTTTTTTTGGCCAATTGATATGCTCTCCCTTTGGACCTAATGCTGTCTCTAATTTCCCTTGTTATCCATGGTTGAGTCACCTATTTTTGGTTTATTTTTATGCCAAAACGATTTCTGCAATTTTTCCATTAGATCTTTGAATGCTTTCCATTGTCTATCCACCGTCAACCCCCCCCATAAACACCACCCAATCAATCTTACTCAACTCCCGTCTCATACCATCATAATTCCCTTTATTTAAATTCAGGACTTTAGTCTCGGTTTTAATTTCTTCACTCTCCATGTCGAGTGAGAATTCGATCATATTGTGATCGCTCCTACCCAAAGGGCCTCGTACAACAAGATCGCTGATTATCCCCTTTTCATTACATAATACCCAGTCTAAAATGGCCTGCTCCCGAGTTGGTTCCTCGACATATTGGTCTAGATAACCGTCCCATAAACATTCAAGGAATTCCTCCTCCTCAGTATTTTTACTAATTTGGCTAGTCCAATCTATATGTAGATTAAAGTCTCCCATGATGACAGCTGTTCCCTTATTGCACACTTCTCTAATTTCTCTTTTTATGCCTTCCCTCACCTCTACATTACTATTTGGAGGCCTATATACCACCCCCACTAATGTTTTCCACCCTTTGCTATTCCTCAGTTCTACCCATATAGATTCCGCATCTTCCGAGTTAATATCCTTCCTGTCAATTGTGTCGGTCCCTTCTCTCACCATCAAAGCAACCCCACCCCCTTTTCTTAGTTGCCGATCCCTCCTAAATATTGTATATCCCGGGATGTTAAGTTCCCAGGCTTGCCCACCTTGCAGCCATGTTTCTGTAATCCCAATCAAATCGTATTTGTTTGTCTCAATTTCCACAGCCAATTCATCTACCTTGTTCCGAATGCTTCTTGCATTAAGATATAAAGCCTTCAGATTTGCTTTTTTTCACCCTCCTTGCACTTTCTGATTTTTTACTTTCGCTGCCTAACCCAACTTTTCCTATTTTATCTTTCCTGTCCTTTGCCCTATCATACAGGTTCCTATCCCCCTGCCAAATTAGTTTAAACCACATCCAATGACTGCACCGAACCTAGCTCCCAATATATTGACCCCTTTTGGGTTTAGGTGTAACCCATCCTTCTTGTAAAGGTCATGCCTTCCCCAAAAGAGATCCCAATGGTCCAAGAAGCCAAAACCCTGTCTTTTACACCAGCCCCTCAGCCACACATTCATTTGACTTAACCTTCCATTTTTGTCCTCAGTTGCACTTGGCACAGGTAGCAATCCAGAGATCACCACCCTCGCGGTACTGTTTCTTAATTTCTGTCCTAGCTCGCTGTAATCCTTTTTTAGTACCTCCTCCCTATTTTTATCTATGTTATTGGTACCCACATGTACCAAGACATCAGGCTGCTTGCCCTCTCCTTTCAGAATACTCTGGACCCGATTTGAGATATCCTGTGCCCTTGCACCAGGGAGGCAGCACACCATGCGGGTATACTTATCTTGCTCACAGAATCTCTTGTCTGTACCTCTGACAATAGAGTCCCCAATGACCACTGCATTCCTTCTTACCTTTTGTACCACCATACCGGGCTCAGTGGCATCGACCTGATCACTGCGGCCAGCTTCTGTCAGGTCATTTCCCTCAGCAGCATCCAACACAATATAACTGTTGCTGAGAGGAGTAGTCACAGGTGTGCTCTCCATTTTCCAGGCATTTTTCTTCCTTCCCCTGACAGTTACCCACTTACCTGACACATCTGGTCTCGGGGTAACTATCTCCCTGAAAATTGAATCTATTAACTCTTCACTCTCCCTTACGAACCGCAGGTCCTGAAGCTGCAGCTCCAGATCCCCAACTCGGTCCTTAAGGAACTGCATCTCGGTGCACCTGACGCAGATGTGGCTATCTGGGAGGGTGGAACTCACCCATGGTTCCCACATCTGACACCCAGTACAAAGCACTAAGCCTATAGGCATGACTGAGTTAAAATAATGCCACTTACCTTTCTCCTTGCCTGATTTCACCTAAGCCTGTTGAGCCAAAGCCTGGAAGTCCCACTCCTTCGCTGCGTCGCTCACTCACCGGGCCGCTCACCTCACCTTCTCGTCACTATCACCAAGCTCCTCCACCTCCGACTCTCAGCCGAACCAAGTAGGCCCAAGCCCTGGTAAGCCCCCAACTTTTATAGCTTACCTTCTCGTCACTTTCTCCAAGCTCCTCCTCATCCGACTCACAGCCCGATTCTCTCCAAGCTCCTCCTCATCCGACTCACAACCCGACTCTCTCCAAGCTCCTCCTCATCCGACTCACAGCCCGACTCTCTCCGAGCTCCTCCTCCTCAGACTCACAGCCCGACTCTCTCCAAGCTCCTCCTCATCCGACTCACAACCCGACTCTCTCCAAGCTCCTCCTCATCCGACTCACAACCCGACTCTCTCCAAGCTCCTCCTCCTCAGACTCACAGCCCGACTCTCTCCAAGCTCCTCCTCATCCGACTCACAACCCGACTCTCTCCAAGCTCCTCCTCATCCGACTCACAACCCGACTCTCTCCAAGCTCCTCCTCATCCGACTCACAGCCCGACTCTCTCCAAGCTCCTCCTCATCCGACTCACACCCCGACTCTCTCCGAGCTCCTCCTCCTCAGACTCACAGCCCAACTCTCTCCAAGCTCTTCCTCTGACTCACAGCCGATTCAAGGTTGGCACATCAATGTTGGCAAATGGCCTGACCTCTACTGTAATGTTCTAGTTCTCTTAAGAGGTTAGAACACTTCTAAACAACTCTCTTTCTCTCAGTATCAGTCTTCATCTCCCCTTCTCCATGCTCCCCTTTTTACCTCTTCCCCTCTTTTCTCCTGCTAAACTATGTTTGCTGATTTACCTAGTAATGCAGGCACGGTGAATATCCTGCAGATCCAATCTTTGAGTAATTGTAATGAGGACTTTTATTCATTAAGTTTAAATGTTTATTTCAGCTATGATCATTGAAAAATCTGATGCCTCTCTCCTGATTCTTCCATAGGGCTGATTTTAATCGTCGGTTCCTTTGTTTGGGAAAAGATTTTTTTTCCCCGTAAGAATACTTATTGATACTTGTATGTCTTCAGTTGAAGCATGCATTTGGGACATTGAGAGAAGACATCTACCTTCGCACCAGGTCTGTTGAGTTCAATCTTGCACACCTGAGAGTAAGTACAAAGGTGCAAAAGATCTTACTATGCGATATGCTCTGTGCCGATGATGCTGCTATAACCTTGCACATCCAGCAACAACTACAGACTCTCATGGACCACTTCTCTAAGGCAAGCAAGGGTCAGGAAGGGTGAGAGGGGCTGAATGTGCTTTTTTCTAAGCAGGATATCACAGAGACCCTGAGCTCTTTACAGGCTGGCAAATCACCAGGCGATTATGGTTTTCCCATTGAATTTTAAAAAGAGTATGAAGATCTGCTAATTTCCCTTCTTATGAAGGTGGTGGATCAGGCGGCAGAGATACATACCCATCCGGAGTCTTTCTCAACAGCAATCATTATGGTGATATCCAAAAAAGGCAGGGATCCATTGAGCCCTTCCTCATATAGACCCATCTTGTTATTAAATACAGACTATAAAATTATTCCCAAAGCATTGGCTAACAGGTTGGCACAATATTTACCAAAATTAGCAAATACAGATCAAGCCAGATTTGTAGAAAGTAGGGATGGATCCAGAAGTGGCTTATCTCTGGATGCAGAAAAGGCCTTCGACAGACTGGAGTGGGACTTTTGTTTAAGGTACTGGAGAAATTCAGATTGGGTCGAATTGGGTGAAGACATTATATCATATACCCCAAGAAAAAATTATTACAAATGGGCAGATGTCTCCAGTGTTTCCATTGAGTAGGTCCAGTAGGCAGGGCTGTCCATTGTTTCCAGCACTGTTCATACTGGCAATTGAGCTGCTGCCATTTGGTGGGATCCAGACATAAAGGGGTTCAGGGTGGGCCAGATGGAACACAAAATCAACCTTTTTGCTGATGATGTGCTAGACGTACCCTGGAGGGTCATTGGCCAGTCTGAAGACCACACTGAAAGATTACAAGACGGTCTCAGGGTATAAGGTAAATCTAGATAAAAGTGAAATTATGCCTTTGATGAATGGAGATTATAAATAATATTAACAGGGAAGTAAATTCAAATGGCCACAGTAAGACATTAAATATTTAGGGGTAAAAATAGACAATTGTACAAAATTAATTATCTCCCTTTGCTCTGGAAGATTGAAGAGGACCTTAATTGATGGAGGACTCTGTCCATAACACTGGTGGGAGAGTTAACTGTTTCAGAAGGTGATGCCAAGAGTCCGGTATATTTTTTGATCATTACCCATTTCATTGTCACGGGGTTTCTTTAAAACACTTGGAGAATGTGTCAGAATGTTCCTGTGGAATAGTAAGGTGGCTAAAATCTCCATGGAAAAGTTGACATGGAATCACAATGGGGGGGGTAAAAATGATCAGATTTTTAGAAATATTATTTGGCAGCCCAGGCAAGTTTCATTGCCTCACTATTTGAGGGTGGGCCTTCCCCTCCTGGGCACAAATTGGGCTAGATGCAATAGGTGAAAAGATGGCAGAATTTATATACAAATGGGACACTAAAAAGATAACCCCAATACTAAAGCATATTCTTCAGATATGGCAAAAACAAATAAATCAATGTATTGGATGGAAGGTGGAGATATCTCCATAAATCCCTTTGGCCCAGAACAAGTTGAAAGCCTTGACTCTGGGTAATAAGATCCTGGACACTTAATACCTGAAGGGGATCAGGTAAATCGAGGACTGTTACAAACAAAGGCACCTCGTCATTCAAGCAATTGAGAATCAAATATGGTGTGCCTAATAGAATATTCTTCTGCTATCTGCAAATAAGATCTTTTTAATGGAAAAATTAGGACCATCTATGACCCTGCCTATGTCTAGTAATGTGGATATTCTAATTCAACAAGGTAATGTGTGTAAATTTATTTCTCAAATGTATTACATATTCCAAAGTGAGGGCTTGAAGTCGGGCTTACACAGGTCAAGGGAGAGATGGGAGTCAGTCTTGGGCACAACCATCAGTGAGGAGTGGTGGCAAGACCTGTGTCTGGATAGCGTGACTGGGGTCATTAATGCCAGATACAGGTTGGTGCAATACAACTTCTTGCACCAGATGTACCTCACCCCGCAAAATTTATATAAATCAAAGCCAGAAATTTCAGAAATGTACTTTAGGGTTGGTGTGGAGATTGAAACCATTGTCCATTCCACCTGGCTCTGTGCAAACATGAGAACCTTCTGGGAAGAACTGGGGGACATTCTGAAAAAAAATAGCAAAAGTGGATTTTCCACAAGATCTGGAATTGTTCATTTTGGGAGATATTGGAAATATGAGTTTTAGTCTGTTCAAATGAATCAAATTCAGATCATGAAGGGTGCTTTGGTGGCAGCCAGATGATATATAATGATTAAATACCATACAATGGAATAAGGAAATGCAGAATGCATTCCTTTAGAGAAAATCACTTACAATCTAAAGGAGAAACATGACACATTCATTAAAGTGTGGCAACCCTATCTAAAATACATGTAGATTGATTAGCTCTCCTTCTCTGTGAAATATGGACAATATAAAAATCTGTCCTAGTAGGGAAAGGAATGGGCTTAAAGAAATGAAACGTGGCACAGGCAACGCGTGTGCTTTCTTTTTAATCATTTTTTTACTTTGTTTTATTTTAGTCTTTTTTTTTAGTTTTTCTTACTAATAACCTAATTTGGGTTATTTCATTGATTAGGTTGTTCTTTTTAGGTTTTCGGTGGGGGGTCTGAATCCTACTTGAATTTATTTGTATTTTTATAATGTATTATTCATATGGTTTTTTGTTTGGGGGTGGGGGGAGGTTGGTGATAAAACACAGACTCTGTAACTTCCATGAATGTTGAAAAAGATTGTATTGATTTTTGAAATTACTTTATGAGTCTGTAAAACAAAAATCAAAATAAAATATTCTTTATTGGGTAGTTTGCAACCTCTGAAAGGCTTGGGATTAGATAAGTTTCAGCTTGCTTTTGTATATTTAGCTTTATCTGTAGCATAAAATGTATTGCTAGTACATGGAAAGATACAAATATGATTGATATTAACAGATGGCATAATGAGATGAAATATTGTTTAATAATGGAAAAAATCACATATGTTTTGCATGATAATTATATTTTTTTATTAATAAGTGGCTGTTATACTCGGAATATTTACATTTCAATTTATATTGATTAGATTTTAATATGTATATTTAACTTTTTTTTAATATTCTTTCTTTTTTCTTTTTTTATGGCTCTCCTTAGAAGAGTTGGCTGAAGGGGGGGGTGTCTTTTTTATTTTTTATTTTTTTATATATATTTTAAAAATGTGCATGTTCATGTTTAATTGCTGTATATGTCATATATTATTTGTTTTTTGAATAAATAAAGTTTTAAAAAAATAAATAAATGTTTCAAAAGAAATCTTGTTTCATGTTAATTGTGCTTATTAACAGAGCTGAATTGACAGCCTGACTTCATACCGTTGCCAGAATGGTGAGAGCTTTCTGTGCCATGCAGCGTCTCAGGGTGTAAACATTATCAGCTGCACTATGAAATCACACAATAAAGGAAACAAAATAAAGTTGGGAATTAGAAAATATCCATTGGAAAAGTCATAAAAAGTTGATTAGAGTTACCATCCCTTGGGAAAGCACCATTCTACATGCTTATAGGCGTTTCTCATACCAACTTCATTTCCCTGAATGATCATCTACCACCAATAAATAACACATTCGGAGTCCAATATATAAAGGCCATTTTCATTGCGCAACATAAACAATGATATAATTGTCTGTTCACAGAATATGACTATCATCATAAATCAGCATACCCTAAAGTAATAAACCAAATGTTATCATTATTTCCTTAACACTTACATATATATAGGGCCTTTAGAGCTGAACACTTAAGAAATTTTTGAACAGTACCTTTGGTTAATTGTGCTTTCTAATCAAATATCACTTGATGCAAAAACAATTGTCTCATATTTTAGTGGTGCCTTGAGATAAATTTGGTTTTGCAGGTTCTTTAATATAAAATGTTAGGAAAAGAAAATCAAGCATTTGAGGTTTCGGAAGACATAAATGAACAATCTTTGAATACAGAAAAAAAGGGACTTCACCAACAGGTAAGGGAAATCCAGTGTTTAAAATAAGTTATTATCAACTGTCTCCTGAGCTAACCAGCATCAGGTAGGATATGGTGGGCTTCCCCTTGGGAGCAAAGAGAAAGGAATCAATGGCATCACCATCATTAGGGGGAATTACTCCAGCCGAGATTTTAAAACCACTTTGGACCAAGTGGTTATTTAATTAATAACTAATTATTGAAAATTAGTATGTGAAATTGGGAAAAGACATTCCATGCCCATGGAGGCGTCCGGATCTTTTATTTACGATGATTGAACAGCAATGGGACACATTGGAGGCTAGCGTTCTCTGGAGAAAATTAAACAAGAAAGTCTAAAGATGCTGTGACTGCAGTGCAATGCATGAAAGTGGAGGAGAAAATCAACAGTTCGTGCAGCTGCTCATGTTATATTCTTTGCTTCTTTTAGATGCTGTGCGTGGCCTGCTGAGTTTCTCTAGTGCTTTTGTGTATTTCTCTGGAGAAATACTTGATTTGTAATCATGTGACTTGTGTCAATATTTAGTATGGATTCCATTTCATAGCTACGTGGAATTACGTAGAATATACAACATAGAAACTCCATTTGGCCCGAGCAGTCCAGGCTATTATTTATGCTCTGCTGGAATCTTCAGTCTTCTGCCTCTTTTCCAAAATCTATCTGAAAAACCTTTATTATTTCTCCCTCACCTTCCTCTTAAAGGAAATGATGCTACATACTTAAACTACTCCCTATGGAAACAAGTTGCACATATGTATCACTCAAAGTATTGTTTTCTGAACATGATATTTGGTGACTATTAGTGAGAACCTCTAATTGTTTCCACAATGGAAACATTGTCTCTGTATCCACTTTATCAAAATCCAACATGTTTTTAAGACCTCTATTAAGTTAACCCTCAGCTTTCTTTTATCACCTTCTCCCAATTGTGACAGATTATGTTATATTTTATATTGTATGTTTTAAAGGAGATAAATTGTGACAGGGTTTTTTAGTGTAAGTCACATACAAACACTTCAAAACAGATCTCATTTAAAATGCCGGAGCTCTGCTCAAGGCAGACAGTCCAGGCACCGGGTGCCTTTGCAAAAACTTGGAAGGATGCCTATAAGGACTTCACGTAGGTGTTAATTGGACATGCTGCGGAGTAATCGATTATTGTTTTGGAAAGCAACAGATGAACAAACTCGGAAGATTAGGTCTGGAGCTGCAGTCTGTCTGAGTGCAGTTCTAAGAGGGTCATGTGGTTTTCTCTGAGTGAGAGAGAGAGAGAGAATTCAGTTGTAGAGTTCAGCAACAGCAGCTGGGACTGGAACAGGACAAGCTGGCAAACTTGTGGAAAACCCCATTTTGAAGACGGGTTGTGAGTTTTTAGTTCAGCCTGGTCAAATTTCCATACAAGAGAAGAGGAATGGCTGCATAATGTTTCACTTGAAATAAGGGAAACAAAAAGGAACTCTGTGGTGACCTGAAAGAAAGAGGTTATCATCTGGAAAACCCTGATGGGGCAAGTTTCTTCGGCAAGATACTGAAGTGGCTGATCGGAAGGAATCAGTTGTGGGTGTCCAATGAGCAACAAATCTCTCTCTGAAACAACTAACAAGAACCTTCCTGAGTAGTAACCATTTAACTTTCAAGATTCAAAGCCTGGTGAAATTCATAAATGTTCAATTCTGTGCACAGTATAAGAATTGCCTACAATCAGTGAACTTGAAGGAGTGAGAAGTGAGATTGGACTGTGAATTAAAGAACTTTTCTGAACTTACACACACATTACATACACGTGCACTTAGAATTAGAAGGAGGTTAAGTTTGGTTAGTTAAGTTAATAACGATAAGTTCAAGTGTGATCCTGTTTTCTTGTTTAAAGATAATTAAAAGCAACTTTTGTTTAAGTAACTATTTGTCTTGATGAATTTCTATTGCTGTTGGGTTTTGGGGTCCTCTGGGTTCATAACACCATATTTTTGCATTTCTTATCTTATCCTCAGACATTTCCCTTTCGCCTCTTTAGTTCTGCTCCACCCTTTTTAAAATATGGAGGAAACCACTGGTAACTGTGACTTAACCAGAGTCCTATCCAAGTTTAGCGTAACTCCCCCATTTTAAACTCCTTCCCTGTAGAAATATACTCTGTGCTTGATTTATTTTTATGGTTTTTTATGGTTTGTTAATTATTGACACAGCAAACATATGTTTGTACTCTTCGTTTCCAGGCTCACTCCTTCCATGTTTGTGATTTTTCTATTCTTGTGGAGTACACATAGATGCTGGTGAAACTCAGGAGGTCACACAGCTTCTATAAAAACTAAAGGCAGTGGACGTTTCAGGCTTGAACCCTTATTTTAGAGGGAAGAAAATCAGGTAGACACCTGAATAAAAAGGTGGGGGGGTTAAAAAAAAGGGGGAAAATCACAGGCTAACAGATCAAAAGTAATAGGTGGATATAGGAGGAAAAGTAGAAGAGAGAGATGCTAAGAAATGATAGGGGAAGAGGGCTGAAGGCTAAAAAAAGGAGCTCTTGATAGAAGTAAGGAAAGGGGTCAGGAGTTAAAGAAAACAGAGGGGTAGGGAAAAAGATATTGAGGAACAGGGTTAACGGAAGTTGGAGAAATTAATATTGATGTCTTCTGGTTGGAGATTGCAAAGACAGATGCAAATTATTGCCCTGTACTGGTAGCTACAGAGAAGAAACTCACAATCACCATGTTGGATGCACTCAACGACTGTTTTATTTAAATCCTGCACATGCCCCTTTAAGGGCAGAGTGACCTCGGCCACCATGTGCACGGTGACATCATAATGGCTGTCCGAGGTGTGCGCTGGGCTGGAAGAATGAGGCAAGGGAGAACCCCTGATGGTGCCATCTTCTCATGCCTGCCCCAGTACAAACGGGTCCTGTTCGCCATGAGAGAGTGCACTGCCACACAACGCCCCCCCCCCCCAGAACCGGCTTACACATCCCGCCACTTGGGCAGACGGCCTCAGCGTTTGGGCCTGGCCATTTGAACCAATCGCGAGAGGTCCAAGTGTGCTGCCTTTAGGCAGTCTATGGTAAACAGTTCATTTTTTCCCCCCTATGTCCAAAGTAAAAGTCTTGCCGGACCACTGGAGGACCTTGTATGGGCCCTCGTACGGGCGCTGCAAAGGTGCAGTGTGGGGTCCGCGCCGAACAAAAATGAATTCGACCGAGTCCAGCTCTTTGGGAAAATGGGTCGGTTGGGTGCCATGGTGCAGGGGCTAGTGAGGAGAGCTTGCTATGGAGATCCGCCAATAGGTTTGGGTGCTCAGTCGTAGAGCTGGCCGAAGAACTCACCAGGCAACGAGAGTGGCGCGCCGAATACCAGCTCTGCAGATGATGCCTGTATATCCTCATTGGGTGCTGTTCTGATGCCAAGGAGGACCCAGAGTAGTTTGTCTGCCCAACCAGGGCCTGTGAGGCGAGCCATGAGTGCTGACTTCAGGTAACGATGAAACCTCTCCACCAAACAATTCCTTGCGGGTGGTAGGCTGTGGTGTGGTGGAGTTTGACCCCCAGAAGGTTCGCCAGTTGAGTCCAGAGGGTGGAGACGAACTGGGCACCTCTGTCTCTGGTGATGTGCGTCAGAACTCCAAACCTGGCAATCCAGTCACCGACTAAATTCCTGGCGCACGTCTCAGCGGAAGCCTCCTTGATGGGAATGGCTTCCTGCCATTTCGTGATCCAGTCAACCACCATGAGCAGGTAGAATGCCTCACTCGACACCGGCAGGGGGCCCACGATGTCAACATGTATGTGTTGGAATCTCCTAACTTCAGGGTCAAACTACTGAATTGGGGCTTGCGTATACCAGTGGTCCTTGGAGGCCTGGCACTTGGTGCAGCTCCTCGCCATCTTGGCCACCTCCTTCTTGAGCTCTACCACCATATGCACCGATGCCTTCACCGAGGGGTGTGCTAGGTCTTGGACCATGCTGAAGGCCCACGACCTCCATTGCGGCAGGACTACCGGGCGCGGTGAACCGGACGAAACGTCACAGAGCAGCATATCCAGGCTGTTCGGCAACTGAATGTCCTGGAGGTTGAGTCCCGAAATGGTGGTCCGGATGGCCTGCGTCTCCACGTCTTCTCTCTGCGCCTGCATCAGTAGCGTGTAGTCTAGGCCAGGGATGAGGGTGTTTACCTCATCGCGGGAGAGCATGTCTGCCACAACGTTATCTCTACCTGCTCTGTGCCGGATGTCAGTGGTGAACTCCAACACGTAGAAGAGATGGCGTTGCTGGCAGGTTGACCACGCGAGGGCCTGCATGAGGGGCTTGTGGTTGGTGAATGCCATGAATGGCCTGCCCTCCAGGAAGTACCGGAAGTGCCGAATGGCTAGGTATAGTGCCAGGAGCTCCCAGTCAAAAGCGCTGTACTTGAGCTCCAGTGGGCAAAAGTGCCTGCTAAAGAAGGCCAGCGGGCGCCACTTTCCATCAACTCACTGCTTGAGTACGCCCCCACAGCCATGGCTGAGACATCTACTGATACCACGGTATGTGCTTCCGGGCAAGGATGGACCAATAAGGTGGTGCTAGCCAGGGCATCCTTCATTGTCATGAAAGTGCTCTCTGCCTCCTCTGACCAGACCAGAACTTTATCTTTAGATGCGATCAATGTGAACCGTGGCCACATGATGTGGCGGCATCTGGAATGAAACGATGATAAAAGTTCACCATACCTACGAATTCCAGCAGGCCCTTGAGGGTGGTGGGTTTGGAGAACTGTCTCACAGCCGCTCCTGCTGCCAAGATGGTGTGGCCCAGGAACTGAAGCGTCTGCTTGCCAAACTGGCACGTAGCCACGTTGACTGTGAAGCTGAATTCCGTCAGGCGGGCATACAGGGTGCGGAGATGGGCTTTGTGCTCTTCGTGGTCATGACTGGTGATAAGGATATCATTGAGGTAAATAAACACAAAGTCCAAGTCCCTACCCACTGCATCCTTGAGGCGCTGAAAAGTCTAGGCCGTGTTCTTGAGCCCGAAGGGCATGCACAGAAATTCAAAAAGGCCAAAGGGTGGGTGATGATCACCATCTTACCAATGACCTCAGGATGGACTGGCATCTGATGATAGCCCCGCACCAGGTCAACTTTCGAGAAGACCTGGGTGCTGTGGTGGTTGGCCTTAAAGTCCTGGATATGGGGAATTGGGTACCTGTCTGGCGTGATCGTGTCGTTCAGGTGTCGATAATCCCCACAGGGTCTACAGCCTTCAGAGGATTTGGGGACCATGTGAAGAGAGAATGCCCAAGGGCTACCCAACTCCTGCAGGTGAGAGAACTCCTCCTTGGCTAACTGCAGCTTCTTGAGCGGAAGTCATCAGGCCTTGGCGTGCAGTGGGGGGCCTTGTGTGGAGATGTGGTGGTATACGCCGTGCTGGGGCAAGGCTGCAGGATGGAGCCTTGCCCCAGCACGGGTATGTTGGAATACTCATCCCCGGGAGTGGTGAAGGTGGCAATTTTGGGCTTGCAGGCATCCGTGGCATCTAGGCAAACTGAGTATAACGTGTGAGCATTGACCAGTCTTTTGCCATTCATGTCAACTAGTTGGCTGTGTGCTCTGAGGAAGTCGGCCCGCAACAGCGTGGTACCCACTGAGGCCAGCACAAACCTCCAGCAGAATTTATCTTTCCCGATCTGGATCTCCACCCTGAGGGTCCCGAAGGTTTTGATGGCAGAACCGTTTGCCGCCTGCAGAGTGGGACCATGAGCTCGGGTACATGTCTTGAGGGCAGTTGGGGGAAAGACACTCAGCTCCGCTCCGGTGTCCACCAGGAAACACTGGCCGGTGAACTTATCAGTTACGTGCAGGAGGCTGTTCACATGACCAGCCATCGCATCCATCTACGGCGACTGGCCGGGTTGTTTCCCTGCTAGGTACAAGGTTGCCTGCACTTACAAGCTTGTGCTCCCCAGCTTTGATAGTAAAAGCATCAGGTGGGATGCTGCTCCTCTGGCTTGTTCTTGGGGGATGGCTGCAGCTGGCTGGTTCCTAGACAAGTGACTTGGCTGAGGGCAGCTTCACTCTCCCTCTTGGTGCACCAGAGGGTGTCCGTTCAGGCTGCGACTCACCATGGGTCTGTGAAGTCCTCATCCTCCAGCAGGAGCTGAAAGTCCTCAAGCATCTGCTCCAGGAAGATCTGGTGGAACAAGAAGCAGGGCTTGTGAACTTCCGCCAGCTCCAGCATCTCATCCACAAGGGCCGATGACGTTCGGTCTCCCAACCCATCCAGATGCAGGTGTCTGGAGGCCCGCTGTTGTGGGGAGAGATCGAATGTGCCCAGAAGAAGATTATTGAAGGCAGGGTATTTACCCTCGGCTGGTGGGTTATGGATGAGGTCATCCACCCTGGCTGTAATCTCCTCATCCAGCATGCTCACGATGTGGTAAAACCTTGTGGAGTCTGTGGAAATGTTCCTGAGGCAAAACTGCGCCTCTGCCTGCCCAAACCACGTATGCAGGTTATGGGTCCAGAATGGAGGCAATTTGATAGCAATGGCATTGATCTCAGCGGGATCCATGTTGCGAGACCAGAAGGACATCTGGGATCATCGGGGTCACCAATGTAGCGGTAGCTACAGCTAAGAAACTCACAACCACCACATTGGGAGCACTCAATTACTGTTTTATTCAAATCCCACATGTGTCCCTTTAAGGGCAGTGTGAGCTCGGCCACCGCATGTGCGGTGATGTCATAATGGCTGCCCGAGGCCTGCACTGGGCTGGAAGCACAAGGCTGGGAGAACCCCTGATGGCACCCTCCTCTCATGGCTGCCCCGCCCAGCGATGGTACAAGCGTGGCCGGTTCGCCACGAGAGAGTGCGCCACCACATCCTCACTATTGACTATCCCCAGGCAAAATTTATCATCAAAAAATTAAAAAATGTAATTGAGAAAAAACATTGTTCATGACTTGAATCAGTCAGAAGAGCTTTCCATTTTTCAGAAAAGAATTATTTGTGAGGATTTACCCTTCTGAAATATGGAAGATGAGAGCAGCACTGCAAACCGAATTATGCTCAACATTCTCAATATAACCATTCTTTAGGCTTCAGAAAAGAGAAAGACTGAGAAGGTCATTCTGACCCTAACCTGCTGAACTATTCCAGTTAAACTTGTGCAGATCCATATCTTCAGTCAATTTCCTTACATTAGTTTGGTATCACTTTAGGGCTGTAGCCATTCAGGACTGAGATGAGAAGAAAGAATTTCCTTGGACAACTATAGAATCACAGAACACTAGGGCAAAGAAACAGACCCTTCCAGTGTGAAACTATTCTGCCTAGTTCTAACGAGCTATACTCAGACTATAACCCTTTATACCCCTCTATCCATGTATCTAGTCAATCTTCTTCTAAATGTCAAAATTGAACCTGCATCTACCACTTCTTCTGAGAGCCCATTCCATAATTTCACCGCCTTTTGAGTGAAGTTCTCCCTAATATTCCCCTTAAACATTTCACCCTGAATTGATGTCCTTGAATTCTTGTCTCACCCAACCTCAGAGGAAAAAGTCTGTTGCATTTACCATAACTACACACCTCATAATTTTTTTACAGCTCTATCAAACGTCCCCTCATTCTCCGACACTCCAGGGAATAAAGTCCTAACCTATTCAACCTTTCCCTATAATTCAGCCCTTCTAGTCCCGGCAGTATCCTTGTAAATCTTCTCTACACTCTTTCAATCTTATTGATATATTTTCTGTATTGCACACATTATTCCAAATTTAGCCTCACCAATGTCTTATACAACTTCAACGTAACATCCCAACACAGTATTTTGAATTATATGCCAAAACTTTCTTTATGACCCTATCTACCTGAGATGCCACGATTAAAGAATTGTGTATCTGTATTTCCAGATCTCACTGTTCTGCCACATTCCACAGTGCCTTTCTGTTTACCATGTGATTCCTACATTGGTTCATCCTCACTAAGTCCAACACCTCACACTTATCTGCATTAAATTCCATCTGCCATTTTACAGCCCATTTTCCCAGCTAGTCCAAATCCCACTGCCAGCTCTGAGAGCTTGTCATGCTGTCCACAGCAGCCCCAATCTTCATGTCATCTGTGAGTAGAGAATGTTTGACAGCTATGGATCCTACGTGGTTCAGTGTATTCAAGAAAGACCTCAATGTATTTTCAGATATTAGGAGAATCAAGGTTGTTTCAGCAAAGTGATGTGAATTAAAAGAACAGGGATAATCCTATTGAATTATAGACCTACTTTAATAAGAGCAAATGTCTATTTGTTGTCTTCATCCTCAATGTGGTTGGCTATCAAATTCAGTTGTTTAGTTTTCAATTCATGCAAACAGAAAAGGATATCTAAATTTCAATTAAAATAAAAAAAACATTGCTGCAGAAACCCTGCATAGCAAAGATAAAGAAACATAATCAACATTTCATGCATAAGTCCTTCATCAAGGTATAAATAGAATGCTGAAGAAACACACAAAGATCAGCTGTTGTCATACCCACGCTCCTGTTTGGCTCCGAATCATGGGTCCTCTACCGGCATCACCTACGGCTCCTAGAACGCTTCCATCAGCGCTGTCTTTGCTCCATCCTCAACATTCATTGGAATGACTTCATCACCAACATCGAAGTACTGGAGCTGGCAGAGTCCGCAAGCATCGAATCCATGCTGCTGAAGACCCAACTGCGCTGGGTGGGTCACATCTCCAGAATGGAGGACCATCGCCTTCCCAAGATCATGTTCTATGGCGAGCTCTCCACTGGCCACCAAGACAGAGGTGCACCAAAGAAGAGGTACGAGGTACAAGGACTGTTTAAAGAAATCTCTTGGTGCCTGCCACATTGACCACCGCCAATGGGCTGATCTCGCCTCCAACTGTGCATCTTGGTGCCTCTCAGTTCGGCGGGCAGCAACCTCCTTTGAAGAAGACCGCAGAGCCCACCTCACTGACAAAAGACAAAGGAGGAAAAACCCAATACCCAACCCCAACCAACCAATTTTCCCTTGCAACCACTGCAACCATGCCTGCCTGTCCCGCATCAGACTTGTCAGTCACTAATGAGCTCCAGCAGACGTGGACATACCCCTCCGTAAATCTTCGTCCGCGAAGTCAAGCCAAAGAGAGAAGAAAGAGAAAGAAGCAGAATGTAGGCAGGTGCCTGAACAAAATAATCAGGGTGGGGGGCGGGGTGGATGGGAGTGGGGATGTACTGGGCAAGGGAGGAGCTCAGTTTCACAGGCAGGAAGTAATAAATGAGGGGGGCACACCAGCAAACAGGGAGAGGTGAGATAGCTCTGTGAATGGAGAGGGAAGGGGGTGGAGACCTGGAAGATAGAAGACAAAGGAATGGGGAAAAGAAGGATAAGAAGGAGTTTGCTAGCTGAAACAGAAGAGGTCAATGTTGACAGGATTTCAAGGTTTGAGTTACAGGGAAAGGTTGTGCAGACTGGGGCTTTTTTCTCTGTTGCGTAGAAGATTGAGAGGGGACTTGATAGAGGTGTTTAAGATTTTAAAAGGGACAGACAGAGTAAATGTGGATAGGCTTTTTCAATTAAGAGTGGGGGAGCTTCAAACTAGAGGGCATGATTTAAGATTGAAGGGGGAAAATTATAAAGGGAACATGAGGGGAAATTTCTTTACGCAAAGAGTGGTGGGGATGTGGAATGAGCTTCCGACAGACGTGTTCGAGGCGGGATCATTGGTTCCATTTAAGGAAAGACTGGATAGTTACATGGATAGGAGAGGAGTGGAGGGGTATGGACCGGGTGCTGGTCATTGGGACTAGGAGGGTGGGGATTTGTTACGGCATGGACTAGTAGGGCCGAACTGGCCTGTTCTGTGCTGTAAGTGGTTATATGGTTATATGGTTATATGGTTATATGGTTATATGGTTAAAGCCATCCGGTTGGAGAAATTCAATTACCTTTTGAATTAAGAAGTGTTTCCAGAAATTGTTCAATGACCTCGCTCCAATTTTATTGCACCATTCTCTGGACTACCTCATGACAAGAAAAAGGAGCTCCTCTAAAATGAGTTTTATTTTAATTTTCCATGTACAATGCTTTGCAAGCTCAATCTTTTCAACCTTTCTTTACGATTTAGTGTTTGTGACCCATAACATTCTGAGAATCTCTGTCTCCATTTTGGCCAAACTGAGGTGCAGTTCCTAGAACTGGCTGCAGCGTTCTCGTTGAACCAACCTGAACATTTTGCAGGGGTGTGACAGTCTAACAGTCTCTCAAAAGAGGTGAAGTACAAAGGAGTGAAAACTATGCCACATCTCTGCAGAATGTATCTGATCACGAGCTTGATCTTAGTTTTGATCTTAAAGTATTCAACTACCGTTTCAGTTACTGAAAATGCAAATGGTCTTTGTTGCAGAATAAAATGAAGCAGTTTTCCCTCATGAGAGTCTTCCTTGCATGTCTATTGGCAAGTATCATCACAACCGCAGTTGGAGTTCTGGTGCTCGCACTCGTCTATGTAATTCCTCAACTTTACCCTGCTCAAACGGTACAACCAAGTTCAAGGCCTTCCATTTCAAGTCCTGATATCAAATACAAATATCTATATCACTTGGATAAATCTGAGGTAGGAATTCTTTTGAGTCTCTTTGGAGAAGTCCCAATTTTTCTGATTTTTAATGGTTTGTTTTAACACAATTATTTAAAGGTCCCCTTTTACAATATTCAGCAGTTATAACAAAAAAACTCACTCTCATGCTCATAGATCTTTATTGACCTACTTTATTGACCTTCAGCCTGGTCATCACCCTGATGACCCCATTCAGGTTTAAACCGCCTGTCTAATGAAGCTGGCAGCATTTTTCCTAACATCAAAGACCCAGAGACATCTGTGCCCAAGATGACAGTACCCATGTTTGGCAGACTAGTCTATAAGGATTGCAGGCTCTGGGGGAGCAGTGGACTGGCGCAGGGCACAAAAACACAGAGAAAGAGAAACCTGGGAGATGCCAAGACCACAGCAGCAGATCTCTGCAGGGCTTGGTGGCTGAAGAACTCACACTACCCTGTGGGCAGCTGGAGAATGGTTTGAGGGAATCAATTATCGGGACCAGGGCTCATGAGGATGCCAATGGAGAACAGGGGTCACAAGAGTGCTTGGATGCTGGCGTCTTCCTTATCATGGAGATCAGGTTCACCACTGGAATAGATGGGAGACTGCACAGCTATGGAGGTTACAGGAATGCAGGAGGCAGCAGCATCGGAGGAGCTGGTGGGATCCACAAACACTTTTTGCTTCTCTTTGTCTTATTGGTAGAAGCCTCAGACTAGTGGAACCTCTTTTTGTGCCTTTACAGACAAAGAAAAATGAGCAAATGTTGTGTATTATGTCCATGACAATAAAGGAAGTTTGAGCCTTGAATCTTAATAGAAGGTACATACTGAAATGGGTGGGGATTTATAAAAATGTGCATGTAATAGTACACTGAAGATTTAGAAAGCTGGGATTTGGATTATAATTTTGTTTTTCTTTTGAGTATTGGAGGAACAATTCATTTGTCCCTGAAACTCTTGGTTTACATCGCATTTAATGTTTTATAAAACTTTAATATGATCTCAAACTATGTCCTGCACATAATATGAAAATGTTAAAAGGCATACATATTTCAAAGAACTGTTTCTTTAGCAATGCATCTGGACTTGTTGTTTCAGGTCTTTGAGTATCCTGGTGGTGCAATTCAGTGGGGACGTTATCGGAAAAATCCAAGTGATTATGAAAACAAGCTCGCCATGGAATTTGGTAGCAATATTAATGAAATGAAATCCAAAATGATGATAGGTACCTTACTAATTGAGAGCGATGGGCTCCGTGTTCCTCACTGGCACTTCAATGCCAATGAGCATGGATATCTGTTAAAGGTAAATTCAGTGTTCCACTTTGTTAGGGAAATAATGATTGTAATCTTGATTAATCATTTAACCCTCTCTGAGGGAATGTACCAGAATAAAACTTTGGTCAGGCCATGATTATCTTGTTTTGTCAAAGTCTAGTCATCGTACAAAATATAAAGGAAGAGAAGCTCCAAGACGAAAAAAAACTGGAAAGCGTTCTCTAAAATGGTTCCAGAGCTGAGGGATGAGGCAATTTCATGGCAAGGATAAGTTAAAGCAGTTGGAGAAGGTGGAGTGGAAATGTTGATAAAGGTTTACAAAACTGATTCTTCAAACAACGGAACCCAGAGAACACACAACACAAATCTCAGTTGATTAGCAAAGATGTCCAGGGGTAAAGGGGGTTTCAGAACTACATGAAATAAATAATTGAATGCAAATGTTTGCAAGGCCAAAGGAAAGTCTGAATATTGGGAATGACTGGATTGCTCTTTAAAGTGCTAGCATTGACTCAGTGGACTGAATGTCTACCATGAGTGTCATATGAATTTCTGATTCAATTTTAAGATATACATTGGAATTTGATCCCAAACATACTTGTTGCATACCTGTAATGGTATGTTTCATCCATATGCTTAAATCTTAAACCACAGCAACTAGTCGGAGGAGGGGGGGGGGGGGTGGAAATCAAATTTGAATCCCAACATTAATAGACACAGAGTTTACAGGAAATGAAGGATTCTGGTCAATGAGCAGAAATGAAAACCCCCATTGTCTTCCTTTTATTGGGGATGGTGAGGCCCCATAGCCTGACCTCAACTATGGTAACATTAACCTGCCAGTAGTCTCATGCATTACAATGAGAGTGTATTTTGGTCTAGTCTAGAATATAAGCAGAAAACTTATATTCAGCCAGTTCATTTTCTTTACTATTGATGACATTTTTATCTAAACTGACAAAGATGAGAGATGGCATAGGTTCTCAACAAGCACATATAGGCAAACAAAGGGATAAGGAAAGGTGATATTGAGTGGAAGGCAAGATAGGTGAAATAGAAAATAAGATGATTAAGTAAAGTGAAAAAAAGCTGGTAAAGTAACAAACAGAATCCAAGGGTGGCCCTGAACATGTATGAGAAAAAACAGGATCATGTGTTGTCCAAAATTTGTAATCAATGGTCATGATATGAAATTGTTGAATTTATTATTATCCTGAGACTATAAAATGGCTGGTCAAGATATTTTATCTATTTATATCAAGAGATGTCACCTAATTGTGCAGTTGCAATTCTGAAAATCCCTGTCCATTTTAATTGTGAGCTTTTGTTGATTGCAGGGAAAGGCATGGATTGGAGTGATAGATGATGGAACAAATATTGTTGCCACATATAATGTTACAGCAGGTCAAGTCATCTTTTTCCCAAAAAACACTCTCCACTGGGTGAAGAATATAGGGGAAGAAGCATGTGTCTTCCTCCTTTTCTTCTCAACACATGATGAACTTTTAACCCTAGATATGGATGATGCATTTTTCTCCACTCCAGATGATATTGCTTCCAGGTCATTAAAGGTCAGTGCATTCATGATTTCATCTTAATAGCCACAAATTTCTTTGTCTACACTAAAGGTCGTACTTATATCTTTGCCAGCAAAACAGCAGAACCCTTTCTACACTATACTTCCAAGAGACCTGCGGAGGTGGTCATGGTTAAAACCAACCATCATAATTGTTTACAAAACAACAAGCAGGTTCACTATCACAATTGATTTATTTGGATCAACCACTGCAGTCACCATTTATCACAGGTACTGAAATGAACAGTGGTCTTGGACATTTGCATACCTCTCCTGGCTCAACAGATGTGTAGTGATAGACAGGTGAGATGTATGGCCTTAGATCTCAACCTATCTTGAGTCCCATTCCATGTAAAAACCAGGTCAATAAATTAGTTTCATACCCATGATTTGCTCATTCTACTGGGTGACCTTTTATTCAAAAATACATTAACTTGCAAAATCCTGCAAGGCAACATTTAATTACTGTGAGATTAAGTTCCTGCAAAGTACAATAAACTTTTCTTTTCTCTGGTACTTGACTGAAATATAAAGATACCAACCAAAGCATGGAAATATAAAATTACCAATCCAAAATGGTATGGTACCAATATGAAATGTAAACATATCAATCTGCAGTTGAAACAACTTGGTGGAAAGTATTTGGACTGACAATTATTCTTTTTCTGTTAATCTGAAGCCCATTGGAGGAGTTAACTTTATAAGAAGCTTTCCCAAGCAAAAGGAAGATCAAGCAATAAACCTTCCATCAAACCTGAAGGAACTGGTTATGAATGAAAGTTATATTCAGTCAGAGGAAAGCACTGTGTGGAAGTATTTTTTTGATCTTCCAGGTATGAAGTCTTAATGATTGGTTTAAATATTGCACTCAAATTATTTTAAAGTGTGAATAGATTACATTTTGTCAGCAGGAACAAGAAGCAGCAATAAAGATTTAATGTAGACAGAAAGAGAAGTAATTGGGTGCATCACTATTTGGAACTGACAGGTAATGTTCAGAGAGTGGTTAACAAAAAGCAGGTTCATAAATAGAAACCCAAAACTCAAAGGCAGGGAGTTAAGTTGAAACTATGGGAAACACGTAATACATCACAACTGGAATATTGTTTCCAACTCTGCTCACATGCATCCAGGATGGTCCGAGAAAGGGTGCAGAAATGATTGATTAGAATGATCAAAGGGACTGATGAAACTGGGGCTCTTCTCATCGGAGAAGGTTGAGAAGAGAATTTATAGAGTCGTGCAAAATGATAAGAGGTCCAGTTAGAGCAAAGAAAAGGTGTTCCCATCAATTCAAGCACCAGAAAGAGGAGATGAACAGGAAACTCATTTATATAGGAGGAGGTGATGAACTGGAACTCCAAAGTGATGACATCCATAAGTGTGGTGGAAGCTGAATAAATCAAGGCTTTCAAAAGGGAATTAGATAGGAATTAGAGAGAAAGTAGCTTATAGAGTTATGGTAAAAGAACAGGGGAATTGGGACTGAATTGTTTGTACTGCAGGTATAGATTTGATGGACCAAATGGTCTCCCATGCTTTAAATAATCTGTGATTTTGTGATGTTGTTTATGTATTATATTTGAAATATAAAGTCAAATAATACTTGCAATCAACTTGCAATCTTGGATTTTCAATTTCAAGTGGTATTGGGTACAATGCCAGCTTATACAAGTTCTGTACATAACAATTTTGGTTCTCAGCCCTTAATTAATGCACAAAGCCAACCTAAAACAAAATTTGAGTGTAGATATTATAAATCTAGAAACAATATGCCCAACTGCATCAGGCATGAGATTGTTTTAATATTTAAATTAAGATATTGCATTGGCTGCAGGACCCATTATACAAAATTCGCATGAGCTTTCCTATGTACATATTTGGCAGACAATGAGAAAGATATTGTGTTGGGAACACTTGTATGCTTCTTTTTCACTGAAAACAGGAGCCATCTCGAAACTGCTCACCAGGAACCTTGAAATTAACCCAATAGCAACAGAATATTGCAACAATGGAAAGACTGCTCTGGCATCTTAAATTGCTCTCTATGCCACTGCAGCATTGGGACAAAATTTCCACTGACAAATCTCCCAGTGCTGACCTCAGATCATACAAAACCATGAGGAATATAATTAACATGAATAGCCATAGTCTTTTCCCCATGGGAAAGGAGATTAAAGCTAGAGGGCATGGGTTTACCGTGAGAGAGGATGGATATGAGAGGCAAACTTTTCACACATTGTATATCTAACTAACTCCCAGAGGAAGCTGTAGAGGTCAGTATAATCATGACATTTTGACAGGTACATGGATAGGGAGGGTTTTGAGGAAATAGGCCTAATACAGGCAAATAGTTCTAGCTGAGATAACCAATTAGGTCAACATAAACAATCTGGTCCACCGGTCTATTTCCATGCTATATAGCTATAATTTCAATGGACATCCCAGAAAAATTGTATCTTTCTTCTACCATTCTAGGATCAAAGAATTACATATTTCCAGGTGGTATTATTCAGTGGGCAAGATACCAAAAAAACACAACAGGCATGACGGACAACGAAAAATTATTCAGTGACTCTCTTCATCAGGTAATGCCTTGATTACAATTCAACATAGCAAAAGCAAAAAATGAATTAAAACATACTAATGATCTACGAAATCCACTTCCATCTTATTTTGTCCGTGTGATCATAGATTATCAAAATGTTGACATAGACCAGTGAGTCTGTGAGTCTGAATTGTCGACCTTCTGTTGGGAGGCACAGAGAGCCTGCAAAGTAGCTAGATTAAATGAATGGGTGAGAAGGATGATGTATAATGTAGGCAAATATAATTCCTGAATATTCAATTAATCATTCTGGAAAATAATATTTATATTCTTCAGAGGCACTGGTTTAAGTTTGCCGTGATTACTGGTATGTGGTGATACGACCACTAGCCTACTGCAGGGGGTGATCTCTGTACCTGCAGAAGGGCCACCTGGGGGCTGACTCCACCTGGCCGGCTGTCAATCAGCCGACCCGAATATAAGCCTGAGCCGGCCCCTCATGAGCCATTCACTCGGGAGCCACCACAGCTGAAACTGGTGTGTACAGACTTTTAGTAGAATAAATCCTGTAGTACAGTCTTTTGTGTTTTTTGTCTGCTTGCTGCTACCACAGTGCGTCACATGTTATACATTCAGTTATTATCCATGTGCACTTGCAAAGATACGACATAAAGATTAGAAATGGAATGTACTGAAGGTTCTTTGGTCCGACAGTGCTGGAAAAGCAATTGAGTTAGAAGAAAAGTAGAAAAAGGTATTTTGAAAAACAAAGAAATTGAGTGAATTATTGGATCTTTGGTGCACCACAGTACTGGAGAAACTCAGCAGATCATGCAGTATCCATGGAAAGCAAAAGGCAGTTGACGATTTGGGCCTAAGCACATACAGAACTTAACATCAACATCCTGGCCTAGAAACTCAATCGCAGTGATGTTTATCTCAGTGCGAAGCAGTTGAAAATGGATGTTCAATAATCATTTTCCCCTTATTCCCAGTATCTAAATACTCACCCTCAAGGACACAACTAAGCCAAATAATAGAATTCCACCCCCCACCCCACCCCTCCCTCTGGATCCACACCCAGAGAGTGGCATCTTTCCAAGCCCTTCCACACACACACAGATCGGAGTCTGGAGCCCACCCTCTTTACTATGTGTATGTGTTCAGCTGCGTGGTTGGTCTGGACATGGTGGACTAAGTGGGCCGACCATTCCATGGTGTATGACTATCACAGAGGTGCTCAACCTTTTTCCCCTCACGTACCACCTTAAGTATTCCCTATGCCATAGGTGCTCTGTGAATAGGAAGGGACTGCTTGAGGTGGTATGTGGGTGGAAAGAAAAAGTTTGAAAACCACTGTTGAATTGTACCTAATTAACTCAATATGTGCCAGGTTTCATAACTCCAAAGGAAATGTGCCAATGACAAATTTTCTCAAACAAAATATTTCAATAACAATTGGGTCTAGAGCAGTGGTTCTCAACCCTTTTCTCCCACTCACAGACCACCTTAACAATCCCTTACTAATTACAGAGCACCAGTGGCATAGGGATTACTTAAGGTGGTATGTGAATGGAAAGAAAAGGTTTGAAAGTCTCTTGCATGCTGACTCAGTGATAGATTTAGTAATATTGCGAGCCTTTCAGATCTACCTAACTCAGGTTACCTTCACAACACTGATAGCTATCTGATTCTGTTTCCTTCAGCAAGCAGGTACTCTCACCCTAGCAACTCTGCGAATATACAGCAATGGACTGCGGCAGCCTCATTTTCATTTCAACGCCCATGAGATGGGATACGTGAAAAGTGGTTGTGGAGAGGTACCAGTATATTTTTTTTTTCTTCGCGACCAGGTCAGATTTTAATTTGATGTGCAGGGTATTTCATTTTTCGAGTGACACAGGGCAGTTTGTAAACATTTTGCCTTGGTGACCCAGTGGGAGATCATTAACCATTTTTGATGAGAAGTCTGCACTTTCACATTGCCTATTGCATTGTACTTTGTGAAAGTAAATCAATCTTCAATCTTACTTACAGCTTGTAGCCGTATCACTTAGTTGAATCCATGCTTTAAATTAAATTGGCCCTTCATTGCATGGAGAATCATTTCACAAACATTTCTTTCATTGTTCATTAAATGCATAGCATCAAATTTGCTTTAAGAGCTTCAAAATTGTCATTTAAATGTCCATTTTCTGATTTTAAAAAAAGGCTCTAATTTTAGCGACTTTTCTGTGTACATTTACATCTGAAAAGCATTATGTCAATTAGCATAAAGTATTTTCAATTAGATTACTCACCATAAGAAACCTGCTCTTACCCATCAAAACACTTGTCTCATGCACAAATTAAATTATCCATCTGATCTTACCAAATGCTAACAGAAAATGTGATGGCCTTTGCATTGAAAAGCTGACCGTAATGATTCCCCATTGAATAATTTAAACCCTCATAGTTTTCAAGCCTCTAATACTTTCGACTGGATTGCTGATCTCAAGTTATTTGTTTCATCCATACAGGTGGGAGTCATTGGTTCCTCAGTCACTGACTTTCATATAGATGTTGGTGACGTTTTCTATTTCCCCATTGGAACACAGCACTATGTTAAAAGTACTTGTGTTGAAGATCTGTTATTAATCCTTGCCTTTAGTACAGGAGACCAGGTGAGAACATATTTCCATTCAATGAAGATTCAGGCAAGGAAGGAGGAAGTCTCAGCCTTAGCATCTTTTGCTTTTCTTGCCTTCCTAAAAGCTGCATATTGAAAAATGGGAAACAGGGACAGTTATTGAGGGAGGGAGTTCGTGTTGGGTAGGAGATGGGTCTATAGCAATATTAAACTGGGATGAGCCCTGATTTGCTATCACTTGAACATGAGGTGATTTATATCATCCTTATTCCTACAGGAACAGTCTGAAACTCTGCTCCTAACTTCACACAGATTTTTCTGTGCCATATATCTGACCTTCAATCTGCTTCTTCCTTGCCTTTTTTTTCCTGAGGTCACAGTGGGAATGGGTGTACATAGTCCAGCTCCAATCATTGAAGTGCCCTGAGGGGATTCAAAACCCACAAAGCCAAGTTTAGATTTGTGCAATGAATGGACAAAGCCCTTTCCTGGTCCTGCCCATCCAATGCAAAAAATCCTTTCACTTTTCAGTTTGGGCCTTAGTTGTGAGGGAGTACAGCTCACAAAATCATCCGCAATTATCTGCTATTCTACATTGAGATCTGGCTGATAAGGTCAGTTAGGGGGAGTAGTTGATGCAAAGTAGGGGATGGGTACATTGAAATATGAAAATGCAATGTATACCACCACTAAATATGGGATGCAACATAACAATTTTATAGCTGATATCTTTAAAGGGTAAATAAATATGTAAGAATAAAATATATTTTTATGAATATATGGGTCATTCAAATGTTTGAGTGAAAAACAGGTGAAGAAAATTCTTGTTTTTATTTAACACCAAAACTTTAATTCAATTTACAGCTGAAAACACTGGAAATGGATGACTACTTCCATGCAACTGCAGATCAAATATTAGCTCAGCTATTTTTCAAGCAACAGAATGAATTCAAGAAAATTCCAGTGTTTGAGGTTGATCAGGGTATCACTCGGCCATAAACGAAAGCACATTCAGCAAGAAGAAATTGTAATACTGTATTTCAAATGTAAGAAACTTTGGTTGAAGTATCTCAAGGAGCCAGGAAGTTACACAGTGCGGGAACTGGCCCTTCTACCTAATTTATCAGTGCTGGTCAAGTTGCCTACCTGAACTGGTACCATTTGCCTGCATTTGACCTATATTATTCTACCTATTCAAATTTTTTAAAAACTTTAATGGTATGCACCTCTATCAATTCCCCTGACAGTTAATTTCACATACCTACCTCTGCCTACATGAAAAAGTTGCATTTCATGTTCACATCATATCTTACATATTGTCTAATACTAGACCCTACCTTGGGGAAACATCCGTGACTATTCACCTTATCTATGACTACCATGATTTTACATATCTCTTACCAAGGTTACTTCTCAGCATTCTAAGCTGCAGGGGATTTAAAAAAAGACCTAGCCTATGAGGTCTCTTCTCATAACTCAAGCCCTCCAGTCCTTGTAACATCATTGTGAAATTTTCAGAACACTTTTCAGTTCAATGGCATCCTTCCAATAGTTGGCCACCAAAATTGTCCACAATACTCATGTACGCTCACCAATATCATGTACGGTGGTAACCTGATGTTTCAACTCTTCTACTCAATGACATGATTGGTGAAGATAAACATACCAAATGCCTTCTTCACCCATGTTTCCACTTTCAGGGAATTATGTACTTGTACCCATAAGTTCCAATGTTTGTCAACATTCGCTAGAGCTCTACAATTTACTACGTTGGACCTTTCTTGCTTTAAATCCCTAAATTTCAACAGCTCATACTTGCCATTCCTTTGGTTAACCATATAACCATATAACCATATAACCACTTACAGCACAGAACAGGCCAGTTCGGCCCTACTAGTCCATGCCGTAACAAATCCCCACCCTCCTAGTCCCACTGACCAGCACCCGGTCCATACCCCTCCACTCCTCTCCTATCCATGTAACTATCCAGTCTTTCCTTAAATGTAACCAATGATCCCGCCTCGACCACGTCTGTCGGAAGCTCATTCCACATCCCTACCACCCTTTGCGTACAGAAATTTCCCCTCATGTTCCCCTTATAATTTTCCCCCTTCATTCTTAAACCATGCCCTCTAGTTTGAATCTCCCCCACTCTTAATTGAAAAAGCATATCCACATTTACTCTGTCTGTCCCTTTTAAAATCTTAAACACCTCTATCAAGTCCCCTCTCAATCTTCTATGCTCCAGAGAAAAAAGCCCTTGTCTGCACAACCTTTCCCTGTAACTCAAACCTTGAAATCCTGTTAATATTCTCTTGAACCTTCTCTGTACTCTCTCTATTTTGTTTATATCTTTCCTATAATTTGGTGACCAAAACTGTACACAGTACTCCAAATTTGGCCTCACCAATGCCTTGTACAATTTCATCATAACCTCCCTACTCTTGAATTCAATACTCCGATTTATGAAGGCCAACATTCCAAATGCCTTCTTCACCACACCATCTACCTGAGTATCAGCCTTGAGGGTACTATTTACCATCACTCCTAAATCCCTTTGTTGCTCCGCACATCTCAATAGCCTACCATTTAATGCATATGACCTATTTTGATTTGCCTTTCCAAAATGTATTTCCTGTATTAACTTCCATCAGCCATTTCTCAGCCCACACCTCCAGCCTTCCGAAATCACCTTTTAATCTACGGAATCTTCCTCACAGTCCACAACACCACCAATCTTTGTATCATCTGCAAACTTGCTTATCCAATTCTCCACCCCTACTTCCAGATTGTTAACATATATATATAACAAACAATAGTGGACCCAGGACCGATCCCTGAGGAACTCCACTAGTCACCGGCCTCCAATTGGACAAACCATTTTCTACCACTACTCTCTGACACCTCCCACTCAACCATTGCTGAATCCATTTCACTACCTCCTCATTTATACCTAATGCCTCCACCTTTTTTCCTAACCTCCTGTGGGGAACTATGTCAAAAGCTTTACTAAAGTCTAAATAGACAACATCCACAGCTTTCCCTTCATCAACCTTTTTTGTAACCCCCTCGAAAAACTCAATCAGGTTTGTCAAGCGATCTACCCCTCACAAAACCATGCTGATTACTCCCTAGCAATCCCTGTACCTCCAAATACTTGTAAACACCATCCCTCAGAACACTTTCCATCAACTTGCCCACCACAGACGTCAGACTCAAGGGCCTATAATTCCCAGGTTTACATTTAGACCCTTTCTTAAACAGTGGAACCACATGCGCCACCCTCCAATCCTTTGGCACTACCCCCATGACCAGTGACATCCTAAATATCTCTGTTAATGGCCCCACTATCTGTCCACTAGCCTCCCTGAGTGTCCTTGGGAATATTTTGTCCGGTCCTGGAGATTTATCCACCTTTATCTTTTTCAACACAGCCATCACTACCCCCTCGGTTATCCTTATATGCTTCATTGCCTCCCCACTATTTTTCTTTACTTCAACTGGTTCAATATTTTTTTCCCTAGTGAATACCGAGGCAAAGAAATCATTCAAAATTTCCCCCATTTCCTTTGACTTCTCACTCAGCCTACCCTCACTACAAGGGGTCCAATTTTATCCCTCACTAATCTTTTACTTTTAATGTACCTATAGAAACCCTTTGGATTTATTTTTACTCTGTCTGCCAAAGCCTCTTCGTGCCTTTTTTTGGCCTTTCTAATATCTTTCTTAAGATTCCATCTACACTCCTTGTAGTCCTCCTTCAAATTGTCAGCTCCCTGTTCTTTATACCTCTTGTACACCTCCCTTTTTCTCCTAACCAAATTTCCAATATTCCTCAAAAATCAAGCCTCCCTATGACTTCCAGCCTTTCCTTTGATCCTCACTGGGACATAACTACTCTGTACCCTCAAAATTTCTTTTTTGAATATCCTCCATTTTTCATTTACACCCTCACCTGAAAATATCCTGTCCCACTTAATACTCCCCAAATCCCTTCTTATTCCTTCGAAATTTGCTCTTCTCCAATCCAGAATCTCAACTTTAGGCCCCTCCTTGCTCTTCCCTAAAACTACCTTAAAACTAACAGAATTATGATCACTAGACCCAATTGGATCTCCAACATTAATGTCTGATACCTGACCTAGTTCGTTCCCTAACAGGAGATCCAGTATTACACGGTCCCGAGTCGGTTCTTCTACTAATTGATTCAGAAAACAATCTTGAACACATTTAACGAACTCTAGCCCATCCAGCCCTCTAACTGTATGGGTATCCCAATCAATGTGAGGGAAGTTAAAATCTCTCATGATCACTACCTTATGATTCTCACACATATACGTTATCTCTCTACACATTTGTTCCTCTAATTTTCTTGACCCATTTGGTGGTCTGTATTACACCCCTATTAGCACCCTCATGCATTCACAGTTAATCTGGATCTTCTTGCAATCTTAGATAGTTCTCTTTACTGTCAAATATCCATCAATTTTGGTGTCATACAAACCTATAATACCCACCTACAACATTCTCATTCAAATTGTTCAGAGAAATTATGAGTTAGGTTGGATCTAACACCAAGTTCCTGGAGCACACCACTGGTCACAGGCCTCTAATCTGAAAAACAACCTTTCATTCTCATCGCTTGCTCTTACCACTGAGCCAATTTTGCATCCAGTTGGCTAGTTCACCCTGGATCCCATGTGATTTCACAAGCACCCTCTGCAGTACCTTGTCAAAGGCTTTGCTAAAGTCTATGTAGGAAATACCTACTACCTTGCCCTCATAGATCTTCTTAGTTGCTTCTTCAAAAAACTCATTTCAATTCACGTGGCACCATTTCCCACTAAGTGGATTAATTAACAGGATCCCATGTCCAGCATAGAACAGATTAGAAACATCCCAAGTCTGATTCTTGATCTGCACTGTGTTGGTGAATCTCCAAGATGAATGGCAAAACTGTAGTAAATTGATATCAATACTTCTTGATGAGAAAAAGGGAAAAAAATATTCAGCAGGTTTGTCAACTCTCGTGGCTGGCAAGTCCCTGATATTGAGGAAGCATTAATTGTAAAACACCAAGTAAGGGTAGGATCTGACTCCACCCAGTGGTCAAGCCTGGTTGCCTTGGAAACACAGTTGCAGTTTGTAAATGAAGAAAAAGCTCTTAGCAGGTTGTCAGATAATTGTTGGTCACTACCGAGAGCACTATTTCATATCTGTCTTATGCATCCATAAAAGGCAAATAATTTAAATCAGAATAACAATTCCAAAACACAATCATAATCAATCAATTTATTTTGCCTTTTTTTTGTGTCGTGGCATAAACTGATAGCACACGAACAATAAAGGCCAAAAGACATGTTGTCAACTTTATATTATGAATCCTGACCAAGGTTTCTGTGCTGATAAATTAATTGTTAGGATGCATTATTTTCACAATTCAGACTAAAAATATCCGTAAAGCTAAAGCGTTTCCACTGACTGGGTATATGATTATGACATTCCCTAATTCTTAAGTTGTTCTAATATGAAGTGATTAATGATCTGTAAGCAAATAATTCTTGCTGATTCCTTTGTGGCTAAAAGAAAACTTGAAATATTCTGCTTCTTAGACCACTGGTGATTACGACATGAATATATCAATACAAAGGCTTGAGCTTCATGCCTTTTTCATGTTACATTTCTTTCCCTCTTCTGAATTATCCACATGAGGCGCATCTGAGTAAAACAAAATATTTATTTATTCTTTTGCATTCCTTCCTGAAATATGTAAGGCCAGATTTATTATACATCCAGAATTGCCTCTGAACAGCTGGGTCAAATACATTGATAGTCCTGGAGTTAAATATCACTATGACAAGGTGAGGAAGCAAATACCCTTCCCTGAAAGACAGTGAGCATTTTCATTGAAACAAATACTGTTGTTCCGAATTCCCATCAGGAAGCCACTTTTATTTTTTTATTTGCATTTTAAGTTTCATTAAAGTTAAATTTTACCATTGCCATGATGAATCTTGTTTCTCCTTTCTTTAAAAAAAATGTTGGTGGATCCAAAATAGCAATGTCTGTGAGCTGCCTGTAGAGCCTGTTACACAGCTTTTCACTGTATCTCAGTACCTGTGACAATAAATGATTCAATTCAATTCAGTTCAAAATGGATTTGTTTACCAATGCTGATACTTCTTTTTAGTTCTATTCTTTAATCCTTTAAAAAGGAAGTCTCAAGATAATGCAATGTTTTTAAAATGTATGCTCAAAGGAAGGATAATTCCAAATCCAATTTTCAGTCCAGAGTCATAGAGACACAGGGACATGGGCTCTGTAAGAAAGGCCATTCAGCCCACTGAATCCCTACCGATCTTCACATTAATTTGAAACCTATCCCATTTTGTTTATTCTTCCCACATTCTGTTCAACTGTCCCCCCTCACCTCCCACCCTCAGATTCTATCATTCACGCAGTACAGTAGGGGGAAATTATTGTACCCACTTACCAACCTGCAGCCTGGACATCTTTATATTGTGGGAAGAAAGAAGAGGAAACCTCCTCGTCAAAGGGAGAAGGCGCAAAATTCACCAAAACAGCAGTCGAGGTCAGGATGCTCTGGTTCTCCTAGTTGTTCCACTGTACCTCCCTCAAAATACCACTGACTTGAGGCAACTGTTGTGAACTGAGTATACAAAGTACTCCTCATTATTTCCCTTAACAAAGTTTTTCATCTTACATTACTTTTCAATAGACACACTTAAGTTATGGATATTATATCTATTTCAATAATATTGTCTCAGTTTTGAGACAAGATAACTAGAGAAGCCATGACTGGGGTTTTATTTGAAATTATAAAACATCCCATTTATACTTTTTCTTCTATCAATAGTTCTCTCTTTGACTAAGTCTGCATTTTTTACAGTTTAAGTCTTATGAACTAATAGTGAACTTCCTTGTCAACTTCTACAGCAGCAAAACCTCTTTAGTTGGCTTAGAGCTTTTAATGTCAGCATGGCATGCTCAGGAAAGTTGTCAAAGGAAAGGCAGATGGAATTTAACTCAGAGAAGTATAAAGTCATGCATTTTAAAGAGTTAAACTAGGTCTGGACATCCACAGTGCATGACAGGGCCCTAAAGAGTATTGTTGAATAGAAAGGTTTTGCGGTAGAAGTAGTTTGCTTCCTGAAAGTGGCAACAGAGGTGTACAGGATGGTAAAGAAGACATAGGGAATGTCCACCTTCATCCAGCTGAGTCATTGAGTTGGGTTTCATTTTAAAGTTCTATAGAACACCAGGACTTGGAATAATGTGTGTCAATCTGGTCACTGCACTTCAGAAAGGATAGAGAAGGTGTCGAAAAGATTCACAAAGATGTTACTGGAATGGATGGCTAGAGTTATCAAGATAAGTCTGTTTTTTTGAGAGGCAAGGAGGCTGAGAGGTGACAATACGGAGATATATGAAATTATCACAGGCATACAAAGGTAGATATCTCGTGTCTGCTTCCTCTGATAGGGGTGTCCAAAACTCAAGGCCAGAGGTTTAAAGTCAGAGGGAGAAGATTTTAAGGTAGTTTTTTTTCACATCGGGTTGGTATCTAGAATGAGCTACCAGAGTTTTGTGAGCGAGGAAACAGGTTCGGTCAGTCTCAAAGGAAATGGTAACAGTTCCAGTGCAGGCACGCATACACACACTCACTCACACACACACACACACACACACACACACACACACACACACACACACACACACACACACACTCACTCACTCACTCACTCACTCACTCACTCACTCGCACACACACTCACACACACACTCACTCACACACACACACTCACTCACACACACACACACTCTCACACACACACACACACACACACACACACACACACACACACACACACACACACACACACACACACACACACACACACAGAGTTGCCCCACCACCCCTTGACTCAGTGCAGGCATGGCTCTATGCTACAAGGGACATTAATTAAATGCTCCCAACCTTTTAACAGTGCACATCTTATCAACAGTTTCTCCAACACCTTTCCACATTTCTAGACCAGGGGTGAAGCAGGGTGGTCCCAAGCTGGCAAAGAGGGAGAACAAGGAACACATTGCAACTTTATAGTCGTGGAGGGTTGTTAGCAGGGACAAATGGTTCGATGCCAGGAGAGTTAATTCAATTATAACAGCTAATGGTCCAAGGCCAAGTACAGGCAGGCTGGAGAGTCCAGTCCAGGTAATTTACATGGCTCCAACAGCAAGGTGTGGACTAATTGTTGGGGTGGAACCAAACGTTGATTACAGCTGGTATGTCCTCCGACAAGGTATGGAGCTGTGCTGTCACATGACAGCCACACCCTTCCCAATACACAGAGGAGGTGGTAGAGGTGGAAAAATAACCACATTTAAGAGGCATCCGGACAGGTACTTTAAACCTTGGGTCATAGAAGGATATGGATACAGGTAAATGGGATTAGTATAGACAGGCATGGTCATGGTGGGACAAAGGGTCAGTTTTAATGCTGTGCATCTACTTTTGATCCCAAGATGACCGTAGGACCACATTGTTGTAGCAGCACCAAGGCCCAGCCGTTTTAAACCGCAAAGCCTCTTTTGATTCTGATCTATTGAATCAGCTGAAAAAAAAAAGGTGGCACCTGCCAGAGCTGCTGTAACAGCAGCTGTGCCGCTGGTGTGGATCCGCAGAGAGTGGGGAGCAGAAACCCTGCAGGTTCCAACTGCCCAGTCCACTGCCGTCAGCTCTATGTAGGTTTTAAATGGCCTGTTAAAGGAGCGACGATGGTTTATTTTAAAATCCTGCAAAGGAAAAGCAGAGGGAACAGCCCTACCTGATGGTGACCATGATGGCACACCAATGAGGGGTTCCTTTTATATTTTTTTAAATTAAATTTTGTTATTAATTTAAACATCTAGCACGGTAATGGACCATTTTAACACATGAGCCTGGGCTGCCCAATTATACCCAATTAATCGACATTCCCCAGTACATTTTGAATGGAGGGAGGAAACTGGAGCCCCAGGGAAAACCCCTACAGACACAAGGAGAACGTACAAACTCCTGACAGACAGTGCGGATTTGAATACACTGGTACTGTAAGAGCGTTGTGCTAACTGCTACACTAACTATGCCACCCACAGTGTTATGCAGCTGAAGAGCACACAGGCGGCAGGCTGTTGGTGACTCGACGCAAGGAACCCACGCAGGCTGCGGACTGATGCAGCTGCTGCACCAGGCTGTAAACTGCTGGAGAAGGGCTTGAGATCGGGTACCAGGTTTCAAAACTGAGATGTGAGAGGGTGCCAAGGTTGCTGAGGGCTTCCTGATCATGTCAAGGTTTGGATCTGGAGCTCGGATTGCCGAAGGTTTGGGTGACAGGCTGAGTGGCTGCGTGAGGATGCGGGAGCTCTGTAACTCTGGGGGTTGTCTCTTTTGCTTCTCATTCTCTACTGAAAGGTACATTGAGCAATTTCTGCTGATGGTGAATCTTTGTCTGCTATTCAGTAAGCTAAAGGAAATTTTGTGTAATATTACATTTTCTGGGTTTTTTTTAACATGGCAATAAAAGAAACTTGAATCTTGAAAGACGCGTCCATCTCCTTAGAGCAGTGGTTTTCAAACTGCCCTCCTGAACTCACATTCCACCTTAAGTAATCCCTATGCCATCAGTGCTCTGTGATTAGTAAAGGATTGCTTAAGGTGGGATGTGAATGGGAAGGGAAGGTTGAGAATCACTGCTCTAGACCCAATTGTTACTGAAATATTTTGCTTGAGAAAAATTGTCTTTGGCCCATTTCCTTTGGAGTTCTGAAACCGTGCACATAACGAGTCAATTAGTGGTTTTCAAACTTTTTCTTTCCATTCACATTCACCTTAAGCAATCCCTTACTAATCACAGAGCACCGATGGCTTAGGGAATGCTTAAAGTGGAATGTGAGTTTAGGGTCAGTTTGAGAACCACTGCCTTAGAGTGATTGTATGATACAGTCATTCACCATGAAAACAGGCCCTTTGGCCAATCATGTCTGTGCTGACCGTCAGGTACTTAGTTATACTTGTACCATTTCCCAACACTCACTTTGTAATCTTCTCTTCCATGATACTAATCTAAACATTGTGAGAGTACTTGCCTCCACCAGAACCTCAGATAATGTTCCAGAGATCAACCACCCTCTGAACACAAGAACACAAGGCAATCAGAGCAGGTGTAAGCCAGCAAGCTCTTCATTCAGACTGACTGGTGGTCTGCCCAGGCTGCAACATCTCCTGTGTGCTACTTCCCTATAGCCCTGTATTCCCTCATTATTTAAACGTTTAACTAGCTCCTTTTTAAATACCTCCAGTGATAAAGTTTAAAAAACTTCTGGATTAGAGAATTCAGTAAGTTCATGGTCCTCTCCAAGGAGAAATTTCCTGCACATTTTCACTGAAATATGCCCCCTTTCTTGAAGGCTCTCACCCCCACCCACCTCACCCCTACAGTGGAAATACTTCAAGATTAAATATTCCTTTTATTGTCATGTAATAATACAAAAAATGTAATATACACAAAATGTCCTTTTGCATCCAAGAGTTGCCATTAACATTGCCTGCCATCCCTGAGGGAAGCAAAAGAGAATCCCTTCAGAGACACTGAGTGTCCATGGATTCACGTCCAGTGCTCCTGCAGCCTCTGCAGCCACATAGATTCCTGTTCGATCCCTTAACAACCTGAGCTCCTGATCCAAACCTTCAATATGATCAGGAAGTTTCCAGCACCCGGGAGGTCTTCAGGAGCCCTTCTTGCCCACAGCACCCTCTCGAATCCCATGGTATAGACTAGTTCCCATGCACAAGTCACAGCCTGCATGGGATCTTCAACTACAAGTCACCAGCAGCCTGTAGCCTGCATGGGGCCTTCAGCCACAAGCCGCCTGTAGCCTGTGTGAGTTGTTCAACTGCCAGTCACCATAGCCTTGCACGGCCTGTGTTTCATTGGCCAAAATAAGCTTCTACCATGTTGTAAATAAATAAATTATAGATCATTAAATTATGACCTTCTCTCCTTATTAAATTCCAGCATTTGCTGCATTTATCTCACTATATCACTCAGCTCCACACTGCTGACTTCACTTCCACTCAATCAACTGCCTCTGTACATCATCTTTTACCACTCCCTGGTTCAACAATCCTCACCATCACCTGTCAACATCTCTCCTCTCTACTCTCAGTCCTCGTGAAGTGTTCCGGCCAAAACTTTGACCATTTTTTCCTTCCACTGATGCCTCTTGACCCGCTGAGTTCCTCCAGCAGGTTATGTTTGTGGATTGTTTGTTAGGCCTGATTCCAACATCCTCAATCTCTCATGTTACCGTGAATAAACATTGTATCCACTTCCTGCTGATTCGCATTCACTGTATAAAGATCACTGTGATTTCATACTGTGAAGACTTCATGACAACTGAGCAATCCCCTGCTCCACCTTCTGGACACAGCATTAGCTGTCACAATGCTCTCATTGAGCAGAAGCATCAGTAATGATCCATGAGAATCTTGTCCCCAACAGCCACTGGTGATCATCTTGGGTTAGACATGGCAAGGCAGCTGAGCTTATTAATAGAACATAGAACAGAGAACAGTACAGCACAGTAAAATCCATTCTGCCTATGATATTGAGTCAACCTATATAACCTACTTTATAACAATCTTCCCTGATCTCACACCTGTGACCCTCTATTTTTCCTTATATCCATGTGCCCGTACAAGAATCTTTTCAATAGCCTTATTGTATGGGTTTTAACCTGGCAATATATTCCAGCCACCACCACTCACTGTCTCCAAAACCCTTACCCACTGAGAAGTATGTCACCTGATCAGCTTCATTACCCAGTACTAGATGCAATATGGCCACTCCACCTGCTGTGACACAAATCTTTCTTGGACACAGCTGACAAAATCTGAACCATTTAGCCTAGGGAAGTGCCATTAAATATTTGGGAAGTTGAAGTCTCTCATAACAATGAGCTTGTTGGTTGGCATGGTTACCGAGCAATACAGAGCCAGTGACCCAGGTTCGAATCCGGCGATGTCTGTTTTGCACCTTCTCTCTGTGACCTGCGTGGGTTTTTCCTGGGTACTCTGGTTTCCTCCCATCCTCCAATCTATATGAGCTTGAAGGTTAATTGGATGAAATTGGTTGGCACTGGTTTCAATGGCTGGAATCAGCATCTACTGTGTTATAAATAAAAATAATGCAAAATTTAAAAATAAACATTTTTTTTTAAATGTTGCAAGTTTCCAAAATCTGCCTGCTTATTTGCTCCTCGGTGTCCCCGCGGCTATTTGGGAACCGGTGGAATACTCCCAGTAGAATGACCACTCCCTTTCTGTTTCTGACTTCCACCCATAATGACTCAGTAGATGATCCCTCCACAATGTCTTCCCTTTCTGCAGCTGTGATACTACCCATGATTAACAATGCCACTATCACCACCACCCCCTGCTTTTACATCCCTCCCTATGAGCCAATCTTGTCCTGGTCTCTTTGTCATGGCCACAACATCATAAATCCACATACTGATCCATGCTCTAAGTTCATCGCACTTATTGTTTAATACCTCTCACATTAAATTAAATATATTTCAACTGACTGCATTTGTGCATCATTCACTGCACATTCTTCCTCACAATAACAATACACATCACATCTTCCTTCTGATTTGTTGTCACAGTAACCTTCAATCTTTCCACTTTTTAACATATTCAGTTGCCTGGTTAGTTCCTCCATTATTGTAATAGTAATTACCAACTTTCTCTGCTGCTTTTGCAAGGGACTATGCATTTAGAATATAGAACACAATAGCACAGTGCAGGCCCTTCAGCCCTCGATTTTGTGCTGACCAATATATTCCTTAAAATAAGTACTAAACCCTCCCTACCTCCTAGCCCTCTATTTTTCTTCCATCCATGGACCTGCTAAGAGTCCATGCCCCTAATGTTTCAGGCCCCACCACCATCCCGAGCAAGGCATTCCAGTCACCCAAAACTCTCTGAGTAAAAAACTTACTCCTGATGTTTCCCCTAAACTCCCTCACTTAACTTTATACTTATGTCCTCTGGTATTTGCTAATCCTGCCCTGTCCACCCTATCTATGCCTCTCATTATCTTGTAGATTTCTATCAAGTCTCCTCTCATTCTTATATACTCCAAAGAGAAAAGTCCTAATCTTTCCTCATAAGATTTGTTGTCCATTCCAAGTAACATCCTGGTAAATCTCCTCTGCACCCTCTGCATAGCTTCCACATCCTTCCTACAATGAGGTGACCAGAACTGAACACAAGACTCTAAGTGTGGTCTTACCAGAGATTTGTGTAGTTGCAACATGGCCTCTCTACTCCTGAATTCAATCCCCCTATTAATGAATCCCAACATCCCATAGGTCTTCTTAACTATCCTATCAACCTGTGTGGTGACTTTGATGGATGTATGGATTTTAACCCCAAGATCCCCCGTTCATCCACATTCTCAAGTAACTGACCATTAACCCTATACTCAGTCTTCTGCAATGTATCACCTCACATTTATCTGGATTGAACTCCATCTGCCAATTCTCTGCCCAACTCTGCATACTGTCTATATCATTTTGTAACCTTTGACAACCTTCAGCTCCATCCACAACTCCTTCAACCATTCTATCTTCTGCAAACTTGCTAACCCATCCTTCCACCTCTTCATTGTCATTTACAAAAATCACAGAGCAAGGGTCCGAAAACATATCCATGCAACACTCCACGAGTCATTGACCTCCAGGCAAAATATTTTTCTTCCACTACCACCCTGTGCTTTCTACATGCAAGCCAATTTTTTATCCACATAGCCAAGGTTCCATGGATCCCATGCCTCATGGCTTTCTGAATGAGTGTCTTATGGGGACCTTGTCAAATGCCTTGATAAAATCCATATGGACCACATATATTCCTCTATCCTCATTAATTTTTTTTAACCACCTCAAAAATCTCAATTAGTCTCATGAGGCACAACCTTCCTTTCACAAAGCCAAGCTGATTATCCTTGAGTAGACTGTATGTCTCCAAATGTTCACAGATCTTATACTTAAGAATCCTCTCCAATTGTTCAATCTCCTCAACCAACTTCCGATTACTAATTGCTTTTTATTCCATCTGTAATGATAGAGATCATGTTTGTAAGGCAACTAACAATGCCTTACTATTTGATTAGACTTGGCTACCAGCAGGGGGCTGACACATAGTATGCAGAGCTGTAATGGAGGCTTTCAGCCTCATGGTGCTGTTTACAATAACTCTAAAGTAAAGCAACTTTTCCCTCATCCATGTGTTGTCTAAGAACTCACACAGATGAATACAAGATGAAACATTGTGTCAGAAGTGAGATGAAGGAAATTAGAAGGAAATACTTTAAAAGGTAAAATCTAAAGTCAGCAACTGATCAGTGAAGAGAAGCTAACACAGTGAAACAAGGAAGGGTTGCATCCATCAGCGAAACTTCAGCTGACAGGTAATGTGGCTGAAAATTGGACAGATTTAAACAGCATTTTGGATTGTATTTAGTGGCAGTCAGAGCTGGTGAGAAAAGTGATAAAGTAAAAGTATCAGTTTTCTTACATGTCTTGAGTGATGAAGCCCTGGACATGTATAATAACTTCACATTTGCTCCTGAAGGAGACAAAATAAAACTGTAAAAAATAATGGAACAATTTGAGGCATACTGCATACCTAAAAGTAATGTGACGTTTGAGAGGCACAGATTTTTCATGTGTACATAAAATGGAAAAAAGCATTGATTGGTATGTGACAGAATTGAGAAACAGAAGCAAGACGTGTGAATTTGGTGGTCTGACTGACTCGCTGATAAAAGACCGACTTGTGTGTGATATTCCAATAATAGTCTAAGGGAAAAACTGCTAAGAGAGCAAAATTTAACTTGGAAAAAACCATTCCACACTGTAGGGCTACGGAAACTGTAAAAACACAGGCAAATGAGCTGTTCAGTGAAACTAGCTGCAACGTGGATGCAGTGAGCAAGAACAGACATAAACTGTTTAACAAAAAGTGCACCAAAGTGGAAAGGGAGGTGTGGCCATAAACGCAAATGAAAGGGACAATCAAAAGCCATGTCGTCGATGCAGTATACAACACCTACCAAAAAAATGTCCAGCATATGGTAAAATACGCTATACGCACAACAAAAGCAACCATTATGCCTGTTGCTGGAGAATCCAAGTGCAACAAAGCAAGGTTCATGCAGTAGGTGAAAGGGAAATAGAGGAATTCTATTTAGATGTTGTGACTGAAAACAAGAAGGAAAACAGACTGAATGTTGAGATTATAAGTCAATGAAAAATACATTCCAGTTAAATTGGATACTGAAGCTCAAATCAATGTAATATCAGAGACTGATTTTAAGAAGATTTCTTTTCTTTGGCTTGGCTTCGCGGACGAAGATTTATGGAGGGGGTAAAATGTCCACGTCAGCTGCAGGCTCGTTTGTGGCTGACAAGTCCGATGCGGGACAGGCAGACATGGTTGCAGCGGTTGCAGGGGAAAATTGGTTGGTTGGGGTTGAGTGTTGGGTTTTTCCTCCTTTGTCTTTTGTCAGTGAGGTGGGCTCTGCGGTCTTCTTCAAATGAGGTTGCTGCCCACCGAACTGTGAGGCGATATCAGTCCACTTGCAGTGGTCAACAATTAGAGCCAGAAAAAAGACATAGGAACCAAAGTGAAGGTGACAGGATATTCAGGTACCAATATACCAGTGAAAGGGGAATGCATGGTCAAAGTGAAACACAAGGACAAAGAGCACAAGCTAGCGTTCATTGTGGTACCAAAAGATTTGTAACCCATCATTACAGTATATGTCCCATCTCCACCAAAAAAGGTCCCAGTGGTCCAAGAACTTGAAACCCTGTCTCTTACTCCACCCCTTTAGCCATGTATTTAACCTCCACCTGATTCTATTCTTGCCCTCACTGTCACGTGGCATAGGAAGCAATCCAGAGATTACACCCTTAGTGGCCCTTCTTCTAAACTCCTTACCTAACTCCCTATATTCATTCTGCAGGACCATTTCCTCCTTCCTTCCAACGTCGTTGGTACCAACATGTACCATGACCTCAGGCTCTTTACCCTCCCCTCGTGCTATCAGAGATTTGAGAGAATAAAGTTGACAAAGCAATTAGTTTGCAATTAATAAACCTCAAATATGATGGGGAAATTTTGTGGCAATTTTCAAATGTGTACTTCAATCAGACAGTCACATACATTGCTAACTTGTTAAAAGAGAACAAATTAAAAGAAATCCCTTAATAGATTAATTAAGGAGAAAAATCAATACAATATAACTGGAAATTATTACACTCACACACCTATTAAGATAAGATACTGCGTCATTGAGACATTGAGTGATAAAGTTATACAGCAGGGGTGTCAAACTCAAATTCACCGAGGGCCAAAATTAAAAACTTGGACTAAATCGAGGGCAGAACTAAATATTTATTGAAAATTTTCAATAACATCTGCATGTTTTCTCTTCTTTCAACATATGTAATGTTAAACTTTAGGATATAACTTTAGGAGGATAATGTTACAGGTCAGGAGTAGGTAGCTCAAGTTCACCCTTTCCTTGACCTGAGGGAAACATATTTGGTCCCTGTGGAGATGTAGTCAGCATTCACAGGCTGAGTCCATTTTGGCCTGCATCAGGACTCAGCATTTCCTGCTCACTCCTCAGGCTCTAGGCCTCTATTCACCCTCGACCCACCATCCCTCTACCTGACCAGTCCTTTACCCAACCTCTACTCACCCCTCACTCCACTCGCTCTGCCTCTACCCACCCCATCCTAAACATGCCCCTCTACTGCCTCTCCCCTCAACCTGTTCCTCCCTCTACCCGTCTCTCACCCTCTAATCACCCCTCCCCTACTCGCCCTGCCCCTCCCCTTTTACCTCTTCCCTATCCACCCCTCCTTCTACTCATCCCTCCCTCTAACTGCCCCTCGCACCACCATAACTTCCCCTGCCCATTACTCCTCACCTACACCCTCTGCCCACCCCTGCTTACCCATCCACTCAGGCCCAGCGCGCTGCCGATCAGCCTTTGCCGACAGCCACCATCTCTCTCTTCACGTGCAGGGCCAAACCAGCCGTCCCTGGCGTCCGCGCGGGTGCAAGCGCTGAAGGCCGTGGTGACCGGGAGAAGTGCGCTCGCGCTGTGGAAGGGCCATCCGGTGCCAGTCGCGTGGGGCTCGCGCTGCCCGGGGGCCATGCGTGGCCTGCCATGCCCGTCGCGCCGACAGGAAATCACAGGCGCTCGCCCATCCACCGCACTGCTCGACAGGTGGGAGAAATGACTGGTTGTGCGGGGAGCCTTCCAACTGGCTTGCCGGCTGATGACATCGACAAACTTCTCGTGTTACAATTTCTCGTGTTACAATGGGGAAGGATGTGCAATGAAGGGGGAGGATGGTGGGGGTGACATGACCAAAAAACAGCATCGGCTCTCGCTGCAGGGCGGGCCACCTCTAATACATTTTTGAAATGATCTTGCGGGCCAAATATAATTATATCGTGAGCCAAATTTGGCCCGCGGGCCAGAGTTTGACATGTGTGTTATACAGCAAGGAAATAGGCCCTTCAGCCTAACTCATCCATGTTGACCAAGTTGCCTCTCTGCACTAGTTCCATTTGTCAATATTTGGCCTATTTGCCTCCAAATCTTCTCTGTCCATGTACTTGTCAATTTAAAAAAATATATTGTATTTCTACATCTTCCTCTGGTAGTGCATTTCATGTATCCATCGCCTACTGTGTGAAAACATTGCTGCTCATATCTCTCTTAAATATTCCTCTCTCACCTTAAGCCTATGCCCTCTAGCTTTACATTCCTGCTCTGGGAAAATATAATTAAACCAGACAACAATCTTTTTTAAAAGATTTGCTTCCTGAAAAAACATTGTGAATTATGAGAGGCAACTTCAAACTGACACAAAGATAATTTCAGGTTTACTGTATCATGTAGAAAGTTGGAGAAACAGTACATTAACTTTTATTGAATTTAGCATGTTTAATCACATAATTGATGCTGACACATTGCATTAGTTCATCTGGCCTAAGAATGCTTTGCTGCCAATTTTCGTTTATACTCAGCATCTCGTGTCAGTATCCAACAATAGTGGGCCAGCATTGATGGATTCCAGTGGCCCTGATACTGTTTTTCCATGACTTCAATGTCCTGGTGAAACCTTTCACCATGTTCGTCACTGACTGCACCAAGATCAGTAGGGAAGACGTCCAAGTGAGAATGCAAAAACTGAATTTTCAATAACATGTTGTGCTTCATTGTTTTATATGCTTGAAGTAAACTTAAAATATAAGAGCAAATCACAAAAGTAGGTTATATCTGAAAAAACCTGTACATGATAGGAACATTTTAAGGCATTTTTCATGATCATCAGCCCAATATCCATAAAATACATACAAAAGTGTTCAGGAAGCAAAATCTTTGTTGTCCAGTGTTATCTATGGCCCCTCATGATTTTATAAACCTCCATAAGATCAACCCTCAGTCTCTTCCTGAACTAATATGAAATTTAAAGATTTAATACAATGTAAAAAGAGCTCTTACTTTTTAAATAAATTGTAATTAAATTATTTGTTATACTGTAACGTTCATGCTACACGGGCTTGGAGAAGAATAACACGCACACCAAAGCCTTGAAGTCGAGACTGGTTTATTGCACTGGCTGCCGCGTTTATGTGGGCCTCAGGCGCTGATGTCATGGCACCGCATCATTGGAGCGCCAGCCTGGAATTGGTCGGTGTTCCCGTCACAGTTCACTGTCTTCCTGCCATGTGGGAGATTATGTGGGACGACAGCCAGTGTCATTCCCCAGGTCCGTACAGTCGCCGTGTTCATCGGGCATTTTGTGGGCCGGTCCGCATCTTCGCGTGCAGACCGCTGCAATCCAATATTTCAGAAATGATCATCTATTGTTTGTAATTGAAGATTATTATTAATACATTCAATAAAGTAGCACCATATGAATTAGCTCTTGATTTTCTCCATTGAAATAACATATGACAAATTACAGGATTTGAAATCAATTAAAAGATTTTAAGAATATTGTGTGTGTTTTAATATGCATTGCTAGAATGGCATATTAGTTTCAAGTGAACTGAGGAAGAGAAAGACTATTCCAAAAACGTTTACATCAGGTAAGCACTTTTCGATATTAATTTTACCCATGGCGGTGCTCTGGAATTGGGGGTATTTGCATTTCCTTCAGAAAGGACAAAGATGTATTGCAGTATTGCTTACAACACCTTCGGTGCTTTACAATTCATCATCAGCTGAAAGGCCAATGGTGCAAAACTACCATCCACTGGGTTGTGACTGGATGCCTCTAAATCAGAATCCTGCCCTAACAAAATGATACTGATTACTTCTAATGTGTAATCATTACTTTCTTGGGGACCATAACCAATTTGTTGACTTCATATATCTCCAACCAAATGCCCCAAGGAATTTATTTTAAAGACAATTAGGAAATAGCAATAAATCCAGCCTTTTCTGGTTATGTCTAGTTCCTGAAAAAAAATAAATCAATCATGATGTAATGAGAAAAACAACCAGTTAAGGTAATTTCAGTGATCAAAGAAGAACTTGATGAATGAGATATCTTACACCATCCAACGGGGCTGCAGAAACCCAGTTAAATGTTTCAAAAGCTACAATAAGTTCCATTAATATAGTGTCTTTAATGAGCAAAAAGCAGGTCTCTTTTCTCTCTTTGGCTTGGCTTCGCGGATGAAGATTTATGGAGGGGGTAAAAAGTCCACGTCAGCTGCAGGCTCGTTTGTGGCTGACCAGTCCGATGCGGGACAGGCAGACACGATTGCAGCGGTTGCAAGGGAAAATTGGTTGGTTGGGGTTGGGTGTTGGGTTTTTCCTCCTTTGCCTTTTGTCAGTGAGGTGGGCTCTGCGGTCTTCTTCAAAGGAGGCCGCTGCCCGCCAAACTGTGAGGCGCCAAGATGCACGGTTTGAGGCGTTATCAGCCCACTGGCGGTGGTCAATGTGGCAGGCACCAAGAGATTTCTTTAGGCAGTCCTTGTACCTTTTCTTTGGTGCACCTCTGTCACGGTGGCCAGTGGAGAGCTCGCCATATAATACGATCTTGGGAAGGCGATGGTCCTCCATTCTGGAGACGTGACCCATCCAGCGCAGCTGGATCTTCAGCAGCGTGGACTCGATGCTGTCGACCTCTGCCATCTCGAGTACCTCGACGTTAGGGGTGTGAGCGCTCCAATGGATGTTGAGGATGGAGCGGAGACAACGCTGGTGGAAGCGTTCTAGGAGCCGTAGGTGGTGCCGGTAGAGGACCCATGATTCGGAGCCGAACAGGAGTGTGGGTATGACAACGGCTCTGTATACGCTTATCTTTGTGAGGTTTTTCAGTTGGTTGTTTTTCCAGACTCTTTTGTGTAGTCTTCCAAAGGCGCTATTTGCCTTGGCTAGTCTGTTGTCTATCTCATTGTCGATCCTTGCATCTGATGAAATGGTGCAGCCGAGATAGGTAAACTGGTTGACCGTTTTGAGTTTTGTGTGCCCGATGGAGATGTGGGGGGGCTGGTAGTCATGGTGGGGAGCTGGCTGATGGAGGACCTCAGTTTTCTTCAGGCTGACTTCCAGGCCAAACATTTTGGCAGTTTCCGCAAAGCAGGACGTCAAGCGCTGAAGAGCTGGCTCTGAATGGGCAACTAAAGCGGCATCATCTGCAAAGAGTAGTTCACGGACAAGTTTCTCTTGTGTCTTGGTGTGAGCTTGCAGGCGCCTCAGATTGAAGAGACTGCCATCCGTGCGGTACCGGATGTAAACAGCGTCTTCATTGTTGGGGTCTTTCATGGCTTGGTTCAGCATCATGCTGATGCTGAAGTAGGTGCCTGAATAAAGAGGTGTGGGGAGGAGAGAAGAGGCAGGGGGAAGTGCACAGGCCAACAGGCAAGAATTTTTTGGTTTCACCCACTATACGCCTAGTCTCTTCGAAGTAGAGCAGGCCTCAGTGCACGCACTGGATGCAGTAGATGACCCCTGCAGATTCACAAGGGAAGTGTTGTTTCTTTTTTCTTTTCCTATCGGACTGCATCCAGTCTCTCTGAATTATTTTTTGTTCTCCCAGTCTATGTCCAGTCTCTCTGAAATACATTCAGTCTCTCCAATGTACACCTTCATGATAGGTTGCCATCTTTTCCAATTCTAAACACTTCCAATTCTAAACACTTCCGGACGATCAGATCGATTAAGTTACTTAACAAGTCATCTGACAAATTGGTGTTTGATCACTGGGTGACACTGTGGATTCTCCCAGTCATTGCTGGCTTCAAGAAAAGCTCATTAAACTGAGGGCCAAGAACAGGCTGTCAGGCTCACTGACATGTATGCCACTGATAAGTCATGATGTCTCAGCCTCCTTTGATACATCTGTGCTGTTCATGTGGTTATGATTTCCCAGGGTGCAGTTACACCTGATGTGTGTACATCACTGCAATTTTACAGGATGTCCTTCTCCATATTTCATACTGCCCTTGATTCCTTTCAACTTTTGATATAGTTCTGTTATTATCACTGAACCAATTATTCTAGTTCATACTGATTCAACATAAGAGCATGATATATTTTACTAATCTATATAATGCTTCACAAGATCACAAGGTATAGGAGCAGATGAGCCCATTGGCCCATTGAGTCTGCTCTGCCATTTAATAATGAGCTGATCCATCTTCCCACTCATTCTCCCTGCAACCTTTGATGCCCTGACTAATCAAATACCTGTCAATCTCTGCCTTAAATACATCCAACAACCTCACTTCCGTGGCTGCCTGCGGCAACCATGGCTTGATGCATTGAACAAATTATTATACCAGCAGCAATGAGATTGATGACTAACACACGCCTGGAACACTAGAAAATTGAATTTGAAGAGGGGAGCGAACTGTTAGTCATTAATCAGTTCAATTGCCGATCAATAATGTCCATTTGAAAAGTAAATCTGCTGTTTAACACAAGAATGATTCTGCTCCACAGGATTGCTAATCATTTGTTCCCTGCCTTCTGAGTGACCTGATCACATTCATTTACTCAACCCATACAAAAATAATGCTCCATCAAAACAGACATAAGGAATAAAATCTGCAAGTTAATACTTCTGGCAAAGTGAGGTTCAAACATAGAATACATTAACTGTGCAATGAGCCAGTTATGATCCCAAGCTATAATGAGCTGGTCCAAGAAATGAAGGGAGCTAAACCACCCCCTCCCCCCCCCCCCCCTCCCCAGGACTAATGACAAATCATGACTTATCTCCAGTGGACTGCTTGGCTCACTGACGTGTTCTATGCTTAATATAATTAACATTAATTAATAGAATTAGCAGAGAAAAAAATGCTTTTTAAAACATGTTATATATTGGAAGCATTAAGTCACAAGGCACCTCTAAATTTGGTTGTCAATACATGGGCAGCGGGATAATCATACCCCTTGTGTTCACATGGGGTTCTGTGTCACTCTGAACTGCCACTTTGTGCTGGCCCATGTTTTCATTACACTGCGTCTGTTTCTAGCCTCTGTTGGCCTCGTATCTTTCCCGGTAGGTCTCTGTATCATTCATTCACCAGTTTTTACAATTTGTATGGTGTTAGGGTTAGGGTTAGTGTTGGGGTTTTGGTAGAGAGATGGGTTATTTGAAAAACAATTAATGATTACTGTCCACTTCAAATCTTTACTCAATGGTGTGATTTGGCTAAATTTCAAGCCACTCACTGGAAACAAGTTTCATACTCAACATAATTACAAAGTCTGCGCTTTGGTTTCCTGGACAGCTGCCAAGTTTCAGGTGCAATTCTCAATAGTAAGTGCCGGTACTTAGTGGACTCCCCATCCGTGTAGCCTATATTATTTGTATGTACAGTAAAATCCCTGTTCTCCAGAATTCAAGCAACTGACAAAAAAAAATGCAGAAAATAAACAGGTAAAATATATGGAAGTTTAAAATTGGCACACCTTGCCTGTAGTTCGCCAATCATGCAACCTGCAGTCTCAAGTAACTGGAAAATTCACTTATTCAGCATTTATCAATCCCCATAGGTGCTGGATACTAGGGGTTTTACTGTATTAATCTTCTCCATGGAAACAAATATGAGATAGTGATCAGATGTGAGAAATCTGACTGATTGTAGTAAACATAAAATTACCTATGTGGGTATGTTCAAAAGCATGGATAATCAACAGCGAATAACTAGAAAAATAGATTTATCTCTGCAGCTTGAACTTTTATCATTAAGATGGAAATTGTTAGGTTTTACAATTATGCATATAGCAAGCTCAAATACAACTAAAGAAAAGGCTTTTCTTTAAACTCAGTGTTGAGCTAGTCGTGTTGGTCACAACAGAAGAAAAAAAAGAACTTAATATGGTTAATTATCAATGAATGGTGTGTTTTGGCCAAGTTTAACATTTATGGCCACTTGATTGAAATGAGTTTGTTTACAACTTGATATTTAAACATGTTACATTTGATTAATCAAATTTTACTAGATGAAAATATTTTGAAGTTTCATCCATGAAAAAGAAGATTTTTAATTAATTCATTTAATTGGATTACAGCATGTAATCAAACATCCGCAGTGTTCTTGTGAAGCTGCAGGGAATTCTAAATCCAAACATGAAGCAAGTGGGAATGTTGATCATCCCTGGGTAATGGTGCTCTTCTCCTGATTCAGGGCTGCATCATATCAAAGGCCTTCGAAGAGTAGCCACCCGATTACACTGACTGAGAATAACCCTTTGAAGATGACTTTCAATTTCAGATAAGGGACCATGATGAAGTGGGTGTGGATGCTTGTCATAAGATACATGGCACACCCCAGCATCTCAACATCAACGCTCTGTGCAAGATGTCACAAGGCTCTGCAGCTTAAAGGACTCAGCTCACAACCAAATATCTGATGTTGCAATTAATGGATTACATCAAACATTTCATTGGAGGAGCAAAAAGATGGTGATGTGTTTAATGTAACTTACAGTAAGGCACCAATACTGAACCCAATGACAAAGGATGTCATCCCAGTGGAGGGGGAGGACGTGGACCTGTCCTCGGGCCTGTGCAAAGGAGCTTTTAGGTGGAGTGCAGTGCGCGCAGTACTGGCCCCACCCTTTACACCCATGGTTCATGTGCCGTGGCCAAGCAAGCTGGGACATGGCAGCGAGGTCCTTGGGTGGTAGGTTTTATATCGGAGTGGCCTTCTCCTATGCAGGTTTCTTACCCGGGCTGGAGGGGTCTGCCTCTCCTCTTAGGTCGGTCCATACTGCCCGAACCAGTACAACTCAATGAAACAACATCTTCAGTACAGAGTGCAAACGCACATACAGACAAGTACAGTATATACATTAAAGTAAATATATACATATGTTGAGCGCTGTCTCCGCTCCATCCTCAACATTCATTGGAATGACTTCATCACCAACATCGAAGTACTCGAGCTGGCAGAGTCCGCAAGCGTCGAATCCACGCTGCTGAAGACCCAACTGCGCTGGGTGGGTCACGTCCCCAGAATGGAGGACCATCGCCTTCCCAAGATCATGTTCTATGGTGAGCTCTCCACTGGCCACCGAGACAGAGGTGCACCGAAGAAGAGGTACAAGGACTGCTTGGTGCCTGCCACATTGACCACCACCAGTGGGCTGATCTTGCCTCCAACCGTGCATCTTGGTGCCTCACAGTTCGGCGGGCAGCAACCTCCTTTGAAGAAGGCCGCAGAGCCCACCTCACTGACAAAAGACAAAGGAGGAAAAACCCAACACCCAACCCCAACCCACCAATTTTCCCTTGCAACCGCTGCAGCCGTGCCTGCCTGTGATCTTTCCTTTAGGAAATCCAGAATCCATTTACAGAGAGGAAATTGATTCCCAGCATGGACAGCTTCTCCACCAGCCTCTGGAGTATTACTGTATTAAATGCCAAGCTGAAGTCAATGAACAGCAGCCTGGCATATGAGGCATCATTCTCCTTGTGGGTCAGGACGAAGTGAAGGGACAAGGCTGTATCACCATCAGTGGAACAGTTCCATCTGAAGGTGAATTGAATTGGGTCCAGTGTTGGCTGGATGAGCCCCATGCCAAGACTTCAGTGATTGAAAAGCAGCAAAGTTATCCCTCACATCAAAATCACCGTTAGTAATGGGGAAGCATACAGAAGGGAGATAGATCAGCTCATTGAATATAGTAATGACCACAACCTTGCAAAACCAAGGGGACGATTGTGGACTTCAGAAGGAAATCAGAGGGACACAACCCAGACTTCATCAATGGCTCAGTAATGGAGAGGGGCAAGAACCAAATTCCTGGGTGTCACATCTCTGAGGATCTGTCCTGGAGCCTCCATGTAGATGCAATCACAAAGGCTTGTAAGCAGTTATACTTAGTGAGGAGTCTGAGGAGATTCGTTATGTCATTGAAAACTCTCAAAAACTTCTACAAATGTACCGTGGAGAGCATTCCGGATGGTTACATCACTGCCTGGTATGGAGACGCCAACTCTCAGGACAAGATAAACTCCAAAGGGTTGTTAACTTGGCCTGCGACATCACAGGCACCAGACCATTCCATCGAGGACATCCACATGAGGCTTAAAAATGCAGCTTCTACCCTCAAAGACCCTCACTTCCCAGGCCATGCCCTCTTCACTCAACTACCATCGGGGAAAAGGTACAGGAGCCTAAAGATGAGCACTCAGCGGCACACGGTCAGCTTCTTCCCCGCTGCCATCAGATTCTTCAATAATCAATGAACCAAAGACACTGCCTCACTATTATTATTTTTTTTTATTTATGGAAATGTTGTAAGATGGTTATAATATGAATGTTTGCTCTATGACGCTGCCGCGAAACATCGAATTTCATGACTTGCTTGTCACAATAAATTCTGATTCTGATCTGCAGAGCTACATTGGAAACTTGAGATGATGAGCTTCATGCCTTTGAACTGGTCTGATCTCTGCTGCCCAAAACTGATTCAAAGCACTTCAGGTGTCTAATTTTGCAACATGCACGGGCAGCTGTACATCAAGATTTTCTTGGGGAATCAAAAGGCTTAGACTTTCTTAGGGACTAATTTGTTGAGGCCTTTAAGTGGAACTCAGTGAAGCAAGTCTGGATTAATGAGGAGCTCGATATTTCTTTGAACCCTGGAATCACTCAGCTCACAGCGAAACGTGTAATTTATTAAAGATCACTAACTTCTCAATATTTAATAGTTTTCACTTTGCTTCTTAATTTGCAAAATAATAGCACTGGTTCTCTGGTTTTATTTATTAACTTTAACTGTATTACTTTATTGCATTTAATAGCTAATGTTACCTGCTGCTGATAAATCCTTGGAGTTATGGGGTCAATAAAAATTACCTATTATTCATTTAATTTTATTTTAACCATGCATCATTTTTAGTATAGATTGTATGCGTGAAGTACTTTGGGAAAATTTGCTACATTAAATTAATGTAGGTGCTGTATTCATCAAATTCCTTTGTGGAATGAGGATAGGTCAACACTAATTGTCCATTCTTAATTGTCCTCAAAAGGTAAACACACTTAAGACCAGGCAAGGATCGCAGATTTTCTTCCCATAAGGATCCAGGTGAGGTTTTAACGCAGCCCAATAGTTTCATGAGACTGGCATTAATTTTATTAGAAGGATTTCAGTTGCCTTGGTGGAATTTATGTCTGGTCTCCGATTTATTAGTCCCCCTCTGCTGCTCTTTCTGATGTTGCTCTATTAAAAGGTATCACTGTGGTAGAACCACACAATTAAATTAAAGTTTTGGCCTGAAAGTAAGACTATTCTTTTTCTCCCACTGATGAATCTTAAACTCCTGAGTTCCTCCAGCAGATCATTTATTTTTTGCTTTCAATTGAGTTAAAAGATGTAGCAAACGTTGTACTAGGGGTCTGAAGACTTTTGGATGACACTGATTCTAATATTTTCCTCATAAATTAAAATATACAGTATCTGTGCAGGTTTTGTAGATGCATTAATCTAATACGCACAGTATTCGAGAAGGGATGGAATTAACTGAGCTCCTATCAGCATTAGTGAAACACGATAGGCTGCAGACGCTGGGAACGTTCCGAAATGCTGGAGGAACTCAGCTGGTCTTTTCAGCATCTTTAGGAGACAAAGATATATTGCCAACGTTTCGGGCCTGAGCCCTTCTTCAAGGGAAAAAAAAATGAGAAAAGGCAGAAGCAGGATAGATCAGAAAGTCTCAGAATTCATACAATGGGGGAGGAATCCAGACCAACAAAAGGTGTCAATAGGATGTGATAAAGGACTAGGTAGAATTTATCATGTCTGTGGAAATGGAGTCAGGGAATGGAGAGACGATGGGGAAAAGGGGTTGGTGGTGGGGGGGGGGGGGCGTTAATGAAAGCCAGAGAAGTTGATATTAATGCCATCTGGTTGGAGGATGCCCAGTTGGAAGATGAGGTGTTGTTCCTCCAATTTACAGGTAGTCTCCGTCTGGTAGTACATGAGACCATGGCAGACATGTTAGCAAGGGAATGGGATGGAGAATTGAAATGGGTGGCCATTGGGAGATCCACCCTATTGTGGCGGACAGAGCTGAGGTGCTCGGACCTGAATCACATTGTTAGCTTAAAATAAGACAAATTATTTTCCATCAGCACTTAAGATCTTTATATTTATTTTTTTTCCATTGTATGGAGCATGAGCAATGCCGGCTCACTGAGTTGTAGATCTGATCACAGAGTTGTAGAACAGACACATGCCCTTTTGCCATCACATCCATGCCAACCTTTCAGCAACTGTACTGACTTAATTTGCCCACATTAGCAATATATCCTCTGTACCTTGTGTCTGTATAAATGCCTCTTATTGATTATAATTGTATGTTTTTAAAAGTGTGACAAGAATCCAGGATATGCAAGCATAGGGAAGCTTGACTGACCAGGGAAATTCAAGCTCTGGTCAAGAGCAAGGAGGCATGGGACTGATATAAGCAGCTGAGATCAGCCTGGAAGAGTTTTGGGAACTGAAGAGCAAGCTAAAAAAAAGATCAGGAAGGCAAAAAGGGGCAGGTGATGGCTCTGGCAGATAACATTAAAGATAATCCCAAGAGATACAAGATCCTAAGTACAGAAAGGGAAAAAGGATAACGAGAGAGAGAAAAAAAAATTAATGCTGTCAACTCTGTGTGGAGCCACAAGAGATGGACAAAGTCCTCAATGAGTACTTCTCATTTTTTACTGTGGAGAAAACTGTAAGGTCTGGGGAAGTTTGGGTAGCTAATGGTGGTGTCTTAGAACAGTCAGTATTATGGTTGAGGTGGTGCCGAAGGTCTGCAAGTGTATAGTCTCCTGGGCCTGATCAGAAATTTTTTAAGACATACATCCAGCGGATGAGCCCGTGCTGCATAAATACCTCAATTAACCCTCAACCCTTGTACATTTTGAAGGGTGGGAGGAAATGGGTGCACTTGGAGGAAACCCACGCAGACAGTGGGAGAATGTATAAACACTTTACAGACAGTGGCAGATTCAAACCCGGGTCGCTGGCACTGTAATAGCGTTGCACTAACCACTACGCTAATTGTGCTGCTCTAACTATCTGAGGACATTGTGGGAAGCGAGAGAGGAAATTGTAGGTGTCCTGACAGAAGTGTCTGGGAACTTAGGTGGTGAAGGCAGTTGTCAAAATTTGGAGCAGGATCTTGATCGGTTAGGCAGGTGGACAGAAGAAAGATGATGAAATGTAACACAGAGAAATATGAGATATTGCCTCTTAGCAGCCTCTTAACCTGGTCATAGATGCATTGTTTGTGGAAGAATTTCGAGTGACATTAACTCACTGTGAGATTATGTATTAATTTGATGATACAATTGTAGAGTAGATAAAACTCTCACACGATTGGAGGGAGAACAAATGCTTTTATTAGCTTTCAACAATGGGTAGGGTTCACTAGTAGGCTTTAGAGGGGTTCTGGGTTTAGGCAGGAAACCAGGGTTATATATGGGTAAACAGGGGTGGAGCCAGGAGGCGGGGCCAGTCATTAATATAGCACTCTCCCAGAGAATCCCAGTTCAGTGCAATTACCCCTTCCTGCAGAATTAAGGGTCTGTGGATGAAGAGAACATGGGATCAGAAGCTAGCAGAAGACAGAAAAAAATATACAATACATACACTATTTACAAATTTAGGCAGACCGGGGATCTGGGGATCCTGGTGGAGCACCTTAGCACCAGGGGGCCTTGGGCTCCTTGGGACTCCTGGACTCCCTGTGATGGAAGGGCAGTGGGCTGGGGCTCCAGCTCAATAATAGAGGGGGTTCACTCTCCTCCTGAACCAGATCCCCTGAGGTCCTGGGTGGGGTGAAAAGAGCTTGGTAGCTCATGGGGCACCTGAAGCAATGGACCCTCTGTTCCGGCTGGTGCAAGGTCTGTGATGGAGACGGTGTCCTCCCTGCTATCTGGGAACTCCAAGTAGGTGTACGTGGGATTGGCATGAAGCAGCTTCACCCTCTCCATTAGGGGGTCGGTCTTGCTTCTCCTCTCATGCTTAAGGACCAGACCAGGACTAGTGAGCCAGGCTGGGAGTGTAGTCCCTGATGCCGACCTGCTGTCGAACGTGAACAGTAGCTCATGAGGAGTTGCATTGGATGCAGTACAGAGTAGCGACCGATTGGACTGGACAGCGATGGGGAGGACATCCTGCCAGCACAAGTCTGGAAGGCCTTTTTGCTTCAAGTTTGATAGCCTTCTAGATTATGGCATTCTCATTTTCAACCTGTCCGTTCCCTCGGGGGTTGTAACTGGTAGTCCTGCTGGACACGATGCCCCTCACCAGCAGGCACTGATGCAGCTCGTCACTCATGAAGGATGAGCCCCAGTCGCTATAAATATAGCCGGGATACCTGAGCAGGGTGAGAATGGAGTCTAGGACCTTCATAACTGTCGAGGCAGACATGTCTGAGCACGAGATGGCAAATGGAAAGCAGGAGTACTCATTGATGTCCAAGAGAAAGAAGATGTTCCCATTCATGGAGGGGAGAGGTCCCTTAAAATCAATGCTAAGCCATTTGAAGGGTCTGGATGACTTGATCAGGTGCGCTTTTGTAGGGAGATAAAAATGCAGCTTGCACTCAGCACAGACCTGGCAAGACCTGGTCATTTCCCTGACGTCTTCTACCAAGTAGAGACCTAAGAAAATGAGCCATGCGGGTGACCCCTGGATGACAGAGCTCATTATTTATGGTCTGCAGTTGGCTGGTGTATGCAGAGGCACAGCATCCCCTGGATAAGGCATCTGGTGGGTCATTATGGGCTCCTGGCCGATAGGTGATGTCATAATTGTAGGTGGAGTGTGGTGATCCTCCACCTAGCAATTTTATCATTCTTGTTTTTGCCCCTTTTGATGTTGCTGAACATGAATGCGACCGAGTGCTGGTCAGTGAGGAGAGTAAATCTTCTAGCAGCCAGGTAATGCCTCCAGTGCCTTACGGCTTCTACAATGGCCTGAGCCTCTTTTTCCACAGATGGGTTCTGGAGCTCATAATGTCCGTGAAAAAAATGCAACTGGACTGCCCACCTGATTGAGGGTAGCGGCCAGGGCTACGTCGAAGTATCACTTTCCACTTGGAAAGGAACATTCTCATGCAGCTTTCACAATGTGGTTCCGGAGGTAATTGAAAGCCATTTGGGCTTCAGCCGAGAGGGTGAAAGTGGTGGCCTTTAAGAGGGAACAAACCTTATTGGTGTATTAAGGGAACTACTGGCCATAAAATAAGAAAAACCCCAGGCCTCAAAGCCTTTGTGGTCCCAGTGAGGGGAAGCTCTAACAGGGGGCACATCCTATCGGGATCGGGGCCAATGACGCCATTCTCCACCACGCATCCAAAGATAGCCAGTTGTTTAGTCCTGAATACACACTTGTCAGAATTATGTGAAATTCAGGCTCTCGCCTCGCGGAGAAAGCTTTGGAGATTGGCGTCGTGGTCTTCCATGATCCCCTCCTCCAGCAGGAGCTGGGTCTCCGTCTTTATGAACTCTCTGTCTGCCACAAACTCTATGTCTGCCATGCTGAACCTCCTGCGATGGCGATGGGCTTACAGTCGGTAGACAGGTTTGGAAACAGAAGCAGGTGGGGGGGGGGGGCGGTCGATATTCAGCATGGAGAGGCTGAAAGAGGGTCCTGATTTTGAGAGCCCTCCGTTCTGAACCATTACTGGGGAGAGGGGACCAGAAAACTCCAAAGTCACACTTTTAAGGAGACACAAATATACAAACAAAATTTACAAAATTCCCTCCCTTCGAATAATAAATGACCTATACAATGTTTTTGTACATGTGCTGAATAGGACTGAGACATGAGGAAGATTCAACAATTAGAAGGGTATATTTTTAAGTTATACTTTCGTACAGTCTGTGAGTCTATAAAACTTTCTGTAGAGCCCGTGTTGATTAGGCACTTGGAAGAATATCCATTTACCTTTACCATTACCATACATGTTGAGGTCTGTTCTGATTGAGGACCAGCGATGCCAGTTTGCCAGAGACACCTTATTCCTTCCCTGAGTGGCCCCCTTCGTCCTGAGTCAACCTGTGCAGGTAAGATGGCACCGAACTCGTGGCACGGCACGATGTCTGCCCTTCTCTGACGATGATAGCGCCAAATTTGAATTTGGGTCGTGGCAAGGTGGCCACCGAGCCTTTTGGCGCCATTTCTGAAGGTGGTGGGTTGCGCAGCAGGTGATCTCAGGTGAGTTCAGGGCAGATAGCTTGGGGCTGAAATTGGATCTAGGAGTCATGCAGGAAGTTGACTTCCCCGGACCTCCCTTCATGTCCCTTCTTTCCGCAGCTGGAGCACGTTGAGTCTTTAGCAGGGTAACAGGCTCGGGTGTGCTGACCTTTACCACAGAAAAAGCATTCCCTACATTAGAGCAGGGACAGCCATAGCAGGAGCAGCTGGTCCTTGGAGGTGCTCACCTGAGAGCATGAGTTTGCTGGCTTCTCAATTGTCATTTTCGAGCCTGGCCTGTTCCAGTGATTTGCCCAGCTTGACATGACTAACAAGGTCCTTCTTTCCCGACTCGAGTAGTCGTTGCCTCACATACCTTGAGCAGACTCCTGTGATCAGGGTGTCCTGGATCTGCTCGTCTTCTCAGATGTGGCCTGAAGCTGCTTCATACCTGCACTTCTTAGCAAGCATCCACAAATCCAGCAGGTAATCGTCAATCGACTCTCTGGGCCATTGGCGACGTAGAGCAAGCCGATGCCTCGCTAGGACCTCACTTGGGGCCTTCTTGCAGCGAGTCTTCAGCACCTCGATGGCGGCTTTGTATGTCTGGCAGTCTGTGACAACTGTGTACCCCTTCGTTCCTACCCTGGAGATGAGCACCAACTTCTAGAGTTCGTCTGTGTAGAAGACGCCACTGGTCGCAATCAGGTAGGCCTGGAAGCAGACTAGCCAATATGCAAACTCCTCAGCTGTGTCGGGGGACTGGGGGTCTATTAGCAGCATACTGGGCTTGAGTAACGCTTCCATCCTTATTTTAAAAGCTAATAAAATTGTAGCATAGATAAAAGCTCTCACACAGCTGGAGGGAGAACAAACGCTTTTATTAGCTTTCAACAATGGGTAGGGTTCACTAGTAGGCTTCAGAGGGGTTCTGTGTTTAGGCGGGAAACCAGAGTTATATATGGGTAAATGGGGGTAGAGCCGGGAGGCAGGGCCAGTCATCAATACAGCACTTTCCCAGTGAATCCCAGTTCACTGCAACAGTAAATGTAGAGAAAGAGGTGTTTTGGTTGGACTTCCTGCATATACAGGAAACATTACAAATAAAGTGTATTTTTGAAACAAATTAAGTTTTGACCTTCATTTATCTTCCCTTCACAGTGTCATTGATAAGGGTGGAATTTCTTCTCTTCCCTAATTATCCTGCTGTGCTTTATCAGATTTATTTATTGCCAGAGAAACAACAATGTGGTTAACACTGCCCAGTTGTTCAGCAATGGAGGCAGCTGGTTAGGTAAGGATGCCCCTATTTCTCCAAAGGGCGTTTATGAACCAGATTAATTTTTATGGCAATCTGCTATTTGCATTTCATGTCAGATTCAATTACTTACAGGATTTTAAATTCCCCAGCTTCTGCTGCAGGAAAATTTAAATTTATATCTCCAAATAATCACAGCAGGTTGCTGGATTATTGGTCCAGAAAAATAACTACATGGAAAGAGAAGTAGGCCTATCGAGCCCACTCTACCATTCCATCACGAGTTGATCTGCTCTCCCACTCAGCCCCATTCCCCTGCCTTCACCCATAACCATTGATATCCTGATTCTTCAGATACCCATCAATCTCTGCTTTAAATAAACATAATGACCTGGCCTCTACAGCCACCCATGCTAGAAAACTCCAAAGGTTCACCACTCTCTGGCTAAAGAAATTCCTCCACATCTCTGTTTTAAATGAGTGTCTTTCCATTCTGAAGTTGTGCCCACTTGTCCTAGACTTCCTACCATGGGAAACAACTTTTCCACATCTAGTCTAGCCAGACATTTCAATATTCAAAATGTTCCTATGAGATCATCTCTTTCATTCTTCTGAACTCCAGTCTGAAAGCTGTCAAAATTACCTCATATACTATAATTCTTGCAATTCTTCTCTGAACCCTCTCCAGTGCCAGCACGTCCCTTCTTAAATACAGAGCCCAAAACTGTATCCTGTTCTCCAGATGAAGCCTCACTAATGCCTTATCAATCCTCAGTATCACATCCCTGTTCTGGCATCCTTTTCTTTACCTCTTACGTGAGACCTGGAGAAGTTCCTCCAGCATTTGTGTTTTTACTACAATCACAGGGTCTGTTTCTTCTCGATATGAGTGCCAACACTGCATTTGCCTTCTTCACCACTGACACACCTGGAGGTTAACCTTTAGGGTCTCCTGCACAGGACTCCCAAATCTCTTTGCACCTCTGAATTTGGAATTTGCTTCCCATTCAAATAAAAGTCTGTCCTTTAATTCCTTATCAAAGTGCATGACTGTACTCTTTCCAACATTGTATTTCATTTGCCACTTTTTTGCCCGTTCTCCTGATCTATCCCAGCCTGTTTCCTGTTGGTATCTAGGGGTTAAAATATCACGGAATATATGACTATGTAACAATTTTATATTTACTTCATGGTTAAGGGAAAAGAGTAATGTAATTAAGTGGCAATCACAGCATGGAGCAAAGTTGGCTGAGTACAGTAGGGGTAGAATTGTCTGCTCCAAAAATACAAGGGAGAGGAAATGTATGAAACGATTTAGGAGGAATGCTCAAACTGAAGGAGGTGTTGAGTAGCACAGGAGACACAGGTCAGACCAGAATGAGTATCCTGTAAGAAACAAAGGGAATGGAAAGCCAGTCTAGGAAGAAGATTAAGGCATGAGGAGGTGTTAAGGAGAACAGAAGAAATTGGCCAGACAGGAACAGAACGATGATTGGAAATATCTGGGGTAGGAATTGATTTCTGTTCAAAACAATAGGATGGTCTGATCTTGAGGATTTAAGATAAGAGGTCTACACCCGAGATAAACTGTAGAATAGGAAATTGCTGGTGATATACTTTATGTAAAAAATCTAGCACAGGAAGCCAACTTTTGTTCTGTATGGTAATTTAGATCTATATAAACTGAGCAGACTGGACAATAGGGGTCAGTCTTGGGGAATAGTTCACTGTGCAGGTGACCTATGAACTAACGACTGACCCAGAGCTCTGTTAAGTTTTATTCTTGTGCGGTGTAATAAACTGATTGTTGAACCTAATACCTTCTCCTATCACTTCATTCAACGAGCACGCTGGACTCAGACGACACATAGACTAAATTGAGGGTAGGGTAAAGCCAGAGTCCGAGATTCCCCATCCTACCTATCCCTGCATCCATCCTTGTAACATCTGCAAAGTTAGCTACAAAGCTATTTATTTCGTAATCCAAATCATTAACATACAAGGTAAAAAGAAGTGACCTCAACACTGACCACTGAGGTACACCACTGGTAACCGGTAGGCAACAAGAATAGAACCCCTTTAGTCCTCCTTTTTTGTTTCCTGATGATCAGCCAAAGCTCTACCCAAAGTAGTATCTTTCCTGTAATTCCATGGGCTCTCATCTTGTTAAGCAGCCTCATGTGTGATACCTGGTCAAAGTCCAAATATACAACATCCTCTATGTTTGTTGATGTGGTAGGAACGACACGACTTGAGAGGAGAGGTTATAACAATAGCTATTTACCTCTATTTTCAGGTAAGTGGGAGCTCTGTACATGGTGGCCATATCACGCCTGGACTCCGCTGAACTCCAGCGCGTCAATCCGGAGCTTGTCCATGCGCAGACCACTACCACGAGTACGGTAGCTGCAACACGATGACAGCGGGTCCCAAGAAACTGGTCCACATACTGCATCTCCTTGGTCTTGCCTACTTGTGGTTTCCTCAAATAATTGCAGTCAGTTTGTCAGGAAGATTTTCCTTAAGGAAACCATTCTGACTTTAGCCTATCTTGTCATGCACCTCCAAGTACTCTGTAACTTCATCCTATTTCCCAACCTTCGATGTTAGGCTAACAGGTCTATCATTTCCTTTCTCCGCCACCTTCCTGTTTTAAATAGCAGAGTGATCTATGCAATTTTCCAGTCCTCCAGAATCAACAGATTCTTAGAAATCATTACCAATGCCTCAGCAATCTCTATAGCTACTTCTTTCAGAATACGATAGTGCTCTCCATCTGGTCCAAGGCATAGACTATTCAGCTTCCCAAGCACCTTCTCTCTGGTGACTGTGACTGCACTCGCCTTTCTTCCCTAATACCCTTGAAAGTCCGGTATACTGCAATTGCCTTCCACAGTGAAGAGTAATGAAAAATACTTTCAGTTCCTCTGCCATCTCCTTGTCACTCATTACAATTTCTCCAGTGCATTTTCTCACCTCTTTTTTACTTTTAATATACTTTAAAAAAAAAAGCTTTCAGTATCCTTTGATATTACTTGCTATCCTCCTTTCAAAGTTCATATTTTGCATCTTTTGCTTTTATTTTAGCTTTGGCTTCTCTTGTCACCATAGTTTTGTCATTTATCCATTCAAATATTTATTTTTTTGGAATATCCCTGTCCTCCACCTTCCTTATTTCTCACAGAACTCCAGCTACTGCTGCTCTTCCGTCCTCCCTTTCCAATCAACTTTTGCCAGTTCCTCTCTCATACCTCTGTAGTCCATTTTCTTCAAATGGAAAACTGGCGTCTCTGATTTTCGCTTCTCCCTCTCAAACTGCGAGACAAATTCTATCGTGTTATGATCTCTGCCTTTAAGGGTTCCCTTACGTTTAAATCCTTATCAACTGTACACCCATGACTGTGCATACACAACCCCAAATTCAGAATTGCCATTACCCTGGTCAGCTCAGCCTGAAGCTGTTCAAAGAAGCCATCCTGAAAACATTTGATAAATTCCTTCTCTTGTGATCCAGTACCAACCTGGTTTTCCAAATCACCTGCACAGTGAAATCCCCCTTTTTGTATGTCTCTCCATCTCCCTCTGCAGTTGGCAGGTCACATTCTGGCTACCATTTGGAGGCCTGTATTCAACTCCCATCAGGGTCTTTTTATGCTGACAGTTTAATTCTACCCACAGGGATTATATAGCCACTTTCAGGTGGAATCGCTGGGATTAATGCGACTCTGGAGCTGGGTGCAGATGTGTGGGAAGTGACATTCAGGTGGCAGTGCTGAAGGCGTTGTTCTGGCACCTGAAAGGTCCGCAGCGGGGAGAGGCATCGCAGAGCAAACGCTGGCTCATGTCGACTGTGGCTGAAGTCCCACCTGCTTTCAGGTGCCTAGGGGGAGTGTTCGGAATACACCTCGGGCCAGAGGTCTCCGCCTTCAGGTGGCCTCCCGACAGCCGCATTCGGGTATTTTAGGCAGCTTTACGATGGGGTATTCTAGCCATCTGAAAGTGGCTTATATCTTCTGATCCAATGTGCACTCTCTCCAAAACTATAATTTTTAACCAACAGAACCACCCACCCCCTCTGCCTACATCCCTACCCTTCTGATGCACTGCGTATCCACAGTGAATATTTAGTTCCCAGTTGTAGTCTTTCAGCCACGACTCAGTGATGTCAACTTCTGGCTGCACTATTAGATCATTAAACTTATTTCTTATACTGCTGGCATTTAAAAATCAAGACCTTCAGTAGTATTTTCATCACTCTTTCCGATTTTGTTTCCAAAAAAAGCCAAAGTTGTATCCTTAATCTTACGCTTACAATTTTCCCATATTGACTGCACATTCGTCCTCACAATCTCACTTCACAGTGTGTCTACTTGTGTATCTTGTCCTATTCACTGCCTCTCATTATGATTCCGATCACCCCACCATATTAGTTTAAACCCTGCCCAATAGCTCTAGCAAAGATGCACGCCATAATATTAGTTCCCCTCATGTCCAGGTGCAAGCTTTCCTTTTTGTACAGGTCACACCTTCCCCAGAAGAGATCCCAATGATCCATGAACCTGAATCCCTGCCCCCTGCACCAACTCTTCAGCCATGTATTTCGCTGCCATAACTAGCGTATGACACAATTACTTCCGGCGACTCCAATCAGTGCAGATTGGCAACATCACCTCATCCCCTCTGGCCATCACATGGGAGCACCCCAAGGCTGCATGCTTAGCCCCACCACCAACACCACCCCCCCCCACTCTATTCCCTGTACACCCATGACTGTGCAGCCAAGTTTAGTTCCAACTTACTCTGGAAATTCATTGATGATACAACTATTGATTGAAGAACTGGAAATGATAAGAATCAGAATACAGGATGGAGATCAAGAATTTAATTGCATGATGCCAGAACATCACCAAGACCAAGGTTATTATGGTTGATTTTAGGAAGAAGAGGGAAAGGGACCATGCATCTGTCTGCAGTGATGGGACGAAGGTGGAGAAAGTCAGAATCAAGTAACTGAGGGTCCCTATATCAGAAGACCTTGCCTGGAGCCAGCAGTGGAGGCCACTGTGGAGGCAGAACACCAACGCCTCTACTTTCTGAAAACATTTGGCATATCGGCTGGTCTATCAAACCTCTACATATGCACTGTCGACCAGCATTGCAGCTTGGTTTGGCAATCAAGTGCCCAGCAACTCAGAAATCTGCAGTAGGTACCAAACATGGTCAGGTTTATTACAGACCTCTAATCGATTGGAGACATCTATGTCAAGCACTCACTCAAGAAGGCAGCCAATGTCATAAAGGATCTCCAGCACCCTGGTCACAACCTCTTCTCCCTGCATCCTTCAGACAGAAGGTACAGAAGCATGAAAACCAGCACGTCTCAGTTCAAGAACAGTTTCTTTCCACCAACCTTTTGAATCACACACTTTATATTACAAACCGATGACCTCACGCCTGGAAGTGTCATTCAATTTAATATCCAGCTCAATCTTTGTTGAAAACCTCCATTCCTATGTTCCACTGCTCCATTCTCAAATTGACTGATATTCCATCAAAAGGAATCTTGGACAATTCTTAGACAACATTTTTCCCACAGGCCAAGGTGAACAAATTGCCCAAGCAAGATTTATCAATTTGAAATAATGTCATTTGCCATTGAAAGGAAATGGTCAAAGATCACAACATGTTTGCTTATTTTGATCAATTAAACATATTAAAAAAGTTTATTTGGTTAAATTACACATTATAGATACTGTATGATAAAATATTTTCGCAGGTTGCTTATCAGCTGCATTGATTGGGCTGAGCCTCTTTTTTCTTCTTGGCACCAATATCGTCAACAAGTTCCTTCAGATGTTTCAAATGGCTGAGTGCTCTGTTGAAAGAAAACAACACAACCATCACACGTTCAGTGAAACAAGGCGGCATGCAGTTTAAAACACAAACGTGCTGGAGAAATTCAACAGTCCACACGCAATGTTTTTATGGCAAATTTACATAATCGGGTTTCGGGCCTGAGTCCTTCGTCAAGGAATGAGCAAAGGGCAGCTAGGCACCAGAATAAAATGGTGGGGGGCAGGAACAAAAGCCCACAGGTAAGAGGTCATAGGTGGATATGGGTGAGATGGCAGAAAAGAGCTGGGAGGGGATGGCTCTCTGCATGGAGGGAAAGTGAGGGAGAGAGAGACAGGGGAGGGGTCAAACAGAATCCAAAGTTGATGTTAATACCATGTGGTTGAAGAGTGACCAGATGGAAGATTAGGGGTGGTTCCTTCAAGTTGCGGGTTGCCTCGGTTTGGCAGTGCACGAAGCCATGGATAGACATGTTGGTGTGGGAGTGGGGCATGGAATTGAAATGGTTGGCCACCGGGATGTCTTCTGCTTTGCTGTGAACAGAGCGAAGGAGCTCAATTAAACAATTTCCTGGACTACGTGCAGACTCTCCGATTTAGGGGAAGCCACAACAGGAGCAGCGGATGCAGATGACCACTGCAGATTTACAAGTGATGTGTTACTTCACTGGGACAGACTGTTTGTGGCCCTAAATCGTGGTGAGGGAGGAGGTGCAAGCACAAGTGTAGCATTGCCTGCTGTCACAGGGGTAAGTACCAAAGGGGAGATTAGTGTATCACTAATTAGTGTATCACTGTACCACCCGAGAGAGGACCATGGTGCTGCGAGATGTTTTCCCAGGCCGAACACAATCAAGAATTCCTAGGAATGGTGAACTTCTATCATCATTTCCTCCCGGGAGCGGTTACCCTCATCAACCCCTAATCAACCTCATCAAATTTGGTGAAAAGGTGCTCGAAATGGACACACAAAACCGTTGATGCATTCCAGGCAACAAAAGTGGCACTAGCAGAGGCCACATCTTTGGCCCATCCAGTCTCTTCCCCCCCTGGCCAGAACAACAGACACATCGGAGAGAGCGGGGGTCGCAGTGCTGGTGTGGTCAATGAACAGTGGCGTCCCCTGGCTTTCTTCAGCAAACATTTCAGGACACCAGAACTCAAATACAGTGCGTTCGACTGTGAGCTGTTGGCCCTGTACCTGGCAAGGCTTTTCGTCACCTACACAGACCACAAACCACTCATCCATGTACTCAGCAAGGTTTCGGACCGTAGTTAGCGAGACAACAACCACACGCCTCCTACGTTTCCGAGTATATAACATTCGCCACATCACAGGCAAATCCAAAGTCCAGATCAGCCATCGCCTCTACCTCAGGAGGGCTCGATGTTGCTCAGCTAGCCAAAGACCAAGCAGAGGATGCGGATGTCCAGGCCTACCGGGCTGCCATCACCAGCCTGAAGTTATCGATTTCTATCCTTCACCAGGGAGCCCAAATTTACTGTGCGACGTATCCAGTCTTCCCAGACCCATCCTACCCGCCACCTGGCAACAGTAGGTGTTTCACCAAATACACGATCTGTCACATCCTTCCATAAGGTCCATGGTCCATCTGCTATCTGACAAGTTCGTGAGGCATGGCCTCCACCGCAATATAACCCTGTGGGCTAATACTTGTTTGGACTACCAACGCACCAAAGTGCACAGACACACCAAGACCCCGCTCGAGCTTCGACCTGGAGCAGCGCCGCTTTGACCATGTGCATGTGGACATTGTCAGACTGCTCCCCTTAATCTAAGGTATGTGAATTTATTCACAATAATTGACCGTTTTACCTGTTGGCCAGAAGCAATATGCCATATGCCACACAGAGACTTGCACTAGAACTTTATTTTCCTACTGGGTCGCAAGCTTTGGAATCCCAGCTCACATCACCTCAGACTGCTCTGGGCCAACTTAGCCGAGTTCTGCAGCAGCCAGTTACACCACACCATGGCCTACCATCCTCAGGCAAACAGCCTCGTCCAACATTTCCACCGTCATGCTGAAAGCTCAACTACAAGGCCCTAATTGGATGGACGAACCCTCATGGGTGCTGTTAGGAATTCGCATAGCACCAAAAGACCTACCAGCATCATCAGCTGAGATGGTGTACGGCTCCCCACTCACCATCCCAGGGGACATTCACTTCAACCCTCCCGGCCCAGTGCTCTAGACATTCTCCAGCGATTGAGGGAACAAGCGGGTAGACTGAAACCTCCGCCACTTTCCCGACACGGCTCTCTACCCTGCCATGTTCTGGTGAACCTGCTGTCCACCAAATTCATTTTCATGCAGAGAGGACAGAAAAGGACACCCTATAATGTCCCTTCGAAGGCCCATTCATGATGTTGCAGTGTGACAGTGTTGTTCTCACCTTGGATGGTGTCGTTTTCACCTTGGATATTGACAGGTGGCAGGACAGGTTAACAATTGACCGCCTCAAGACAGCGCATCTGGAGTCAAACCAGCCCAACCAGGATCCCCAGGTCAGAGACAGAGGCCACCTGCCCAAAGACAGCATGGTAACTTGCTTAAAGGATGGCAATGATTCTGGGGGGTTGAGGGTGGTGTAGCAGGCCGAGTTACCGCGCAGTTAGAGGGGCCGAATCAGTGCCCCAGTCATCCAACACAACATGGTGGGCACCCCTTCCCTTCCGAGGAGACTGCGGTTGGTAATACGCATTGCCTGGAGAACAGCGCCACTTCCATGTTGCATGCCGTTGGACGAGGACATGCTGATGTTACTTCCTAAGGCCAGCGTGCCCTTCACAGGAAGTGGACAGTCTCCTCGAGGAGTGCGAGAAATTCAAAAGTAAAGTTGTTACTGGTTTACCTCGTACTGTGTGGACGACTCTCATTTCGGTACCACTGCCATTAGAGACGCAACACATGTGCCAATAATCTTACTTTCATCTGAATGGCAACTGTAGATACAACCTAATTTTGTTCTCATCAACTAAGAACCCACTCCAAGTCAAACTCTAACTGGGGCCATACAGCCACGACATGCGCATTTTCGTAGGTTCATCTCTCAAGCTCATCTTTCTCTTTCCTCCATTCGCGAATGGATGATTTCGCCGCGCAACTTTGAACTCTCCTGCTGTCGCTCTGTCGCCAGTTTTTCTGCTCTCATAACTATTTTCAGTTTGAAGTTAGCGGCATAAGATTTGTGTTTGATTCCTCACATTCCCAAAACTACTCTAGAGTTCAAAGGTAATATGTGAGGAGAACTAAATGTGAGGGCCTTTATACTGATTAGGCTAGATCGCATACTGGTGATAGCTATACAGGATGATAATGATACCTGTGCAGGTGTTGCTTTGTTTTTTTGTGCTTTTATAGGACTTATTATGAAGGTGCTGGACAGGATTGACTAATACTACCGTGTGCGTGCTATACGAAAACTTTTTTTAAAAACACAATTTAAGATTTTCTTCACATTATACGTGTGTGCGCATTATAGGAGTGAAAGTACTGGGGGGTGGGGGGGGGGTGGCGGGATATTTAAATATTGCCTTTCACATGAAACCTCAGCTTCCCAAAGAGATTTAGGTCAATAAAATACATTTTTTTTTCAGTGGAAAAAATATCAATTTATGAACAATATAATCTGTTAACCCATTTTCAATGATGCTTATTGAGGGAATCTCTCTTGATGCAGGGAACTCTAGATGCCAATGAATATCAAGGCTCTGATGTAAAGAACAGAAAACATTAGTCAGGTGTTGAGTGTTGAAAACAGGAGTGTTCTATTGCGAAGAGACCAACAAGTTATTTCTTGCATTATGTCCAGCTGTGTAATAGAGCACTAGTTACAGTATCGTATGAGGAAAAGGAAGATCAATTGGTAATAAGCAAGGGCAGCACAATAGTACTGTTATGGGGTTCATTCAGGAGCCTGATAGCTGCAGGAATAAAATTGGCTTTATGCTGTTAGTGTGTGCTTTCACTCTTTTAAGCCTTCTTCCTAGGGGGGGGAGGAGGGAGAAAGGAGTGGGCCCAGGGTGTGCTGGGTCTTTCAGTACCCTTCCTCGGCAACAAGAGATGTAGATGGAGTCCATGGAGGGGAGGGAAGTTTTTGTAATGTCCTGAGCTGAGTTCACTACCTTCTGTAGCTTGCTCCGATCCTGAGCAGAGCGGCTCTGGTACCATGATGTGCTGCATCCAGCAAACATCCAAGAAGGTAGAGGCATTTGTGCACTTTCTTGATCTTCACATCTATGTGCCTGTCTCAGGGTTAGGTCATTGACGATATTTATTTGAAATAATATTTCCAGCAATATCAAGTTTTAAATGAATGAATATAACCTTAAATCAATACTGTTCACCTCGACTGACTAGAGAACAAATGTGTTGGAGAAACTCAGTGGGTCATGCAGCACTCGCAGGAAGTAAAGGGTAATCAATATTCCAGGCCTGGGCCTTTCATCAGACTTTCTTGTTTAACAGGGATACTCTAGAGTATGTTGAATGTTCTACATGCTCCAGATAGATAAGTTTGAAGAGTAGGATGTATTAGATATCTTGGCAGTTCTACAGGTGGATAAATATTCAGGGTCTGATGAGACGTATCCCAGGCTGGTGCGCGAATCAAAGAAGGAAATTGCTGGGACTCTGACAGGGATCTTAAATCTGTGCTGTCGAAGTGCCAGACAAATGGAGCAGAGCAAATGTTTTCCATTATCCAGGAAGAGTCCCAGCAATAAGCCAGGTAACAACAGGTTAATGAGCCTAATGTCAGTGATAGGGGAGTTGTTTGGGAAATGCTCTGAAGGGCAGAATTAATTGACCTATGGGGAGACAGTCAGCATGGTCTTGGTGGGAGATCCTTTCACACTCATGTTATAGTTTTCAAGGTTCAAAATCCCTTTTTGTCATGTAATAGTACAGAACATCTAATTATACATGAAATTGCCTTCTGCCTGCTGTAAGGCAGACAGAGTCGGTATAAGTGTCTCCCGGCACCCATCCCAGTACATATGAAGGAAGAACAAAATATTTGCATAAGGTTAAAAAAAAATCAGGGCATGAACTAATTGCTAAGAGGTGAGGTAAGGAAAAACCTTCCATCCTGAGAATAGCAGGGCTCTCTAAATCAATCCCTGAAAGGGTGCTTGATGTCGATACTTGAACAGCATCCAGATGCACTGGGACCTGAAGGGCTAAGGATTTAGCAGTGGAAAGATGGTATTTATGAAGAGAAACAGGCTTGGTGACCAAATGACCTGTTCCTGTATTATTAATTTTCTCTGAAGAGGGATTGTAAAGTCAGAGAACAGTCATTATGGAATGTAGGATGTTTTATGCAATTGTTTGAATAGGTGATATCATTTCTCAGGCAATGGTAGGAAGCTTAAAAATGATCAGCAAACTCCAAGACCTGGGAGTTAACACCCATTGTTTTATTAGATCATGGATTTCCTCACCTCCAGACCACATTCAATGCAGATTGTTAAGATTATCTCTTCCACAATCTCTGTCAGTAATAGAGAACCACAGGGCTGTGTTCTTTGCCCCCTGCTCTACTCACTTTCCACCAACAACTGTGTGGTTTTGTACGACAATGACACCATCTACAAATTTACCAATGATACCATGGTACTGGGTTGTATAAAGGAAGGGGATGAGTCAGTGTACAGGATGGAGATCGAAAACATTGGCTGAATGGTATACCAACAACAAACGCACTGAGTGTCACCAAAACTAAGGAGAGGATTGTTGACTTCAGAAAGGAACACCAGAGGTGTACAATCCAGTGATCATTGGGGGATCAGAGGTGGTGAGGGTGAGCAGTTTTAAGTTCTTGGGAGTCACTATCTCGGAGGATCTTTCCTGGACCTAACACACCAATGGCATCTTGAAGAAAACACGTCAGCATGTCTACTTCCTCAAGAGGTGGCAGAGGTTTGGTATGACACCAGAAACACTGGCAAATTTCTGCAGAGGTGTGGTGGCAGTTGCATCACAGATGGGTATGTGGACACCAATACCCCTCCAAAAGGAAGTGGACGCAGGCCAGGATATCACAGGCAAAACTCTCCCCACCACAGGAAACATTGCTGTCAGAGAGCAGCAGCAATCATCAAGGATCCACACCACTCAGCACATGCTCTGTTCTCACTGCTGCCATCAGGAAAGAGGTATAGGTACCACAAGACTCACACCACCAGATTCAGGAACAGTTGCTACCCCTCCGCCATCAGACTCCTCAATGGCAAACTCAATCAGAGACTCATTTAAACTCTTAACATAACATAACAATTACAGCACGGAAACAGGCCATTAGGCCCTTCTAGTCCGCACCGAACCAAACACCCCTTTCTAGTCCCACCTCCCTGCACAATGCCCATAACCCTCCATCTTCTTCTCATCCATATACCTGTCCAACCTTTTCTTAAATAATACAATTGACTCCGCCGCCACTATTTCTCCCGGAAGATCATTCCACACGGCTACCACTCTCTGAGTAAAGAAGTTCCCCCTCAAGTTACCTCTAAACCTCTGCCCCTTAATTCTTAACTCATGTCCTCTTGTTTTAATCTTTCCTCCTCTTAACGGAAATAGTCTATCCACATCCACTCAGTCTATCCCTTTCATAATCTTAAATACTTCTATCAAATCCCCTCTCAACCTTCTACGCTCCAAAGAATAAAGACCTAATCTGTCCAATCTCTCCCTATACTCTAGATGCTTAAACCCAGGTAACATTCTGGTAAACCTTCTCTGCACTCTCTCCACTCTGTTTATATCATTCCTATAATTAGGCGACCAGAACTGCACACAGAACTCCAAATTAGGCCGCACCAACGTCTTATACAATCTCAACATCACCTCCCAACTCCTATATTCCATGCAATGATTGATAAAGGCCAGCATACTAAAAGCCTTCTTCACCATCCTATTCACGTGAGTTTCTACCTTCAGGGAACGATGTACCGTTACTCCTAAATCTTTCTGCTCTTCTGTATTCCTCAATGCTCTCCCATTTACCACATATGTCCTATTCTGATTCTTCTTACCAAAATGAAGCACCTCACACTTATCAGCATTAAATTCCATCTGCCATTTTTCAGCCCACTTTTCTGAGCAGCCCAAATCCCTCTGCAATCCTTGAAAACCTTCTTCATTATCCACTATTCCACCTATCTTTTTGATCGCTTTGTATTACAGTTTGTTTTCATTTCTTATTTGTTTACAGTTCTTTGTTTTGTTATGGACCCTGGACAACTTTATTTTCGACAAGGGACAGGGTTGAACCTACAGTGGGAGGGAAAGGATCATGCGCTGCTGTGAAGCGCTGAAGTAGCGCTGGGAAAAATGACAGCTGCATGGGAAGCGCTGAAACAGTACCGGGAAATGCGCTGGAAGCGCAGAGAGTGCGCCTGCTGTAGTCAACCTTTCTCCAATCAGAAGAGCGGAAGGCATGCGCTGGGGCAGTTGAAGGGCCCAGTGCGCTGAATTTTGAACAGGTTGGTCAGTTGGTCGGAGGGCAGTCTGTCAGACGGTCGGCCTGTGTGTGCATGGTTACCTGGCAGCTTCAGCAAACAAGAGGCTGAGTTGCTTTGTTCATGGGTGTTAGCACTGCCGCCCGTAACAGTTTGTCAGTGTGCTTACCTAGTCGTTTCAGTGGAAGAAAGGAGACTGAGCTACTTTGTCTGCGGGTGCCGGCACTATTGTCACGACAGCAGTTTGCACCACTCTGATACACAGAGTGCATATGTGTCCGACCTCGGCTTCCCCAGGTGAGTTAGGTCCAGAGGTAACAATGTCATGGATGAATAATCTGCCTGATTAAATGAGTCACAGCCCACATTTTGCTCCTGTGGTGAATGTCTGCCAAGCTGCCTGTCTCCCCCCTGGTGAGCCTTGCTGAAGTAACATTGGCTGTGCATTACCTCTACTGTTAAGGACACTCCCCTTGGGTATAACCGTGTATGCACCCATTGTCTTTCATTATTGTGCCATGAGTTTCTGCTAATAAAAGCCATGATTATTGTTTGACCACATTGTCTTTGTCTACTTCATCAACTGGCACTTCAATTTTATTAGCAGAAATGGATGCAGCACTCAAGCCAAAGTGGCTGATAATCGACCAGTCTGCCCCGAGGGCCAGAGAAATTTTCAACCACTGGATTGCTTGTTTCGATTACTACATGGCTCGAAACAACGTGGTCGATGAGGTGATACAGTGGGGCCACCTGAACTCTCTGCTGGGTGAGGTCCCTTTCGCCGTAATGCAAGGAGCTACCACTCTGGCTATAGTCTGTCTGCTTACTATGCGGTGCCACGGAATGTGGCGCTTGCTCAACACCAGTTGCAGACTAGATACCAGAAACCCGGGGAAAGTGATGCTGCCTATGCACTGGCTCTCGACTCACTGGCAAATGAATGTGATGTCAGGTCAGCCAATGTGCAACCACACCGCAATGCCTTGAAGCTGGATTCTTCAGTCAACGGGATTGACTCTAGTTACATCCGACAGAGGCTGTTGGAGACGGAGCGCATAACCTACGACTGGCAGTCACTCTAGCCAAAACACTGAGAAGTGCCATGCGGTCCAATGAAATGCTAGAAACTGAAAAGGAAACATCCAGGAGTGCTGGAACCTCAAAGGAAAGAAAAAGGCAAACTCCTGAAAAATGCTACCTCTGTGATAAGAGCTGGCACCCAGACAGAAGTGCCTGGCTCGATTTGCTACCTGCAGCTATTGTGGGAAACTCGGCCACTTTGCTAAAGTGTGTAAGGTGAAAAGTACTCCCACTGATAATAATAAGAAGAGAAGCACCAAGAAAATGAGTCCTGGAGCTGCAGGAATGGAAGACAACGGTGAAAAGGGGGAATCTACAGACGAGCAGGCTGAATTGACGAAGTGACGGCGAGGTGAGAATCCCCTGTGATAGCTCAAATGACTTCAAAGCTTGGGGGCTGTAACGGACTGGAACAGTCGACTATAAAGGGGGAGGTGAATGGTGAGACTTTTGATTGTCTAATAGACTCGAGGAGTGCTGACAGCTACATCCATGAGAGAGTTGCCAGAGCCTTAAATTTGCAGAGATATCCAGCGAACCAAAAGATATCAATGGCTTTTGTAGTGAACTTACAAAAACTGTACGGGACAAGTGTAAAGTTACTTTAAATTTGCAGGGACATTGCCTGGCTGCTGTGTGGCTCTTTATTATGCCGGAGCTCTGCTCCCATGTGGTACTGGGGTTAGATATTCAATCTCAGATGAACAGTGTAGTGTTAAATTTTGGTGGGCCACTACCCACACTTACCATCCCCCACGCTAGTTACTGCAGTCTGTCCGCATTAAAGATCAAAGCTCCCTCCCTTTTCAGTGATTTATCCCCCGAGTGTCGGCCAATTTCCAATGAGAGCCGTTCTTACAGCAAATAGGATTGTGAGTTTATCAAAGCTGAGACCCAGAGATTGCTTAAAGAGGGAGTAATTGAACCCAGTAAGAGTCCGTGGGGAGCCCAGGTGGTAGTTGTGAAAAATCACACTAAGAAATGACTGGCTATTGACTACAGCCAGACAATCAACCATTATGCTAACCTGGATGCCTACCCCCTGTCACGCATCAATGAAATGATTAATCAGATAGCACAATACAAAGTGTACTCCACTATCGACCTCAAAGCAGCTTACAACCAAATCCCCATTAAAAAAAAAGAACGACCCTATACAACCTTTGAAGCTAATGGGGGGGGGGGGGTTGTACCAGTTTAAAAGAGTACCTTTTGGAGTCACTAATGGTGTGTCAGTGTTTCAGAGGGAAATGGATAAGATTGTTAGGACGTATGAGTTACAGGGTACGTTTCCCTATCTGGATAACGTCATTATCTGTGGGAAACACAGGCTGAGCACGACAACAGCTAAAGAACTCAACCTTGCAATTAATGAGGGCAAATGTGTGTTCAATGCGACAGAGCTACCCATTCTGGGCTACATTGTCCGCAAGGGTGAAATCTGCCCCCACCCGGAAAGAATGGCCTCCCTTAAGAAGTTACCACCCCGAAACTCAGCAAAAGCCCTTAAAAGGTGTATGGGATTCTTTTCCTACTACTGCAAATGGGTTCGGGACTATGCCATGAAGGCATGCCCTCTGTTTGACACTAAATCTTTTCCTCTCTCTCTCCAATGACCTTGAAGGCTTTTGAGAGAATTAAAGTTGACATTGCCAAAGCTGCACTCTCGTTCATTGACGAGGATGTCCCATTCCAAGTGGAAACTGATGCTTCAGATTGTGCCGATCCCTTAATCAAAAGGGCTGACCTGTGGCATTCTTCTCCTGCATGTTACGCGAAACTGAACTTAAACATCCTGCCATTGAAAAAGAAGCTGTTCGCTACTGGAGACACTTTCTAGCCGGCAGAAAATTTACTCTTGTCACTGATCAGAAATCTGTAGCCTACATGTTCAGTACTAAACACTAAAGTAAAATCAAGAATGATAAGATGGCACGCTGGCGAATCGAACTCTCAACTTATAATTATGAGACCGGGCAGGTTAAATGATCCCTCTGACGCATTGTCACGATCTGCTGCTGGTGCTCAGCTGGAGAGGCTAAAAGAGATCCATAGCAGACTGTGCCACCCAGGAGTCACGAGATTCTTCCACTACATAAGGGCTAACAACCTTCCTTACTCTCTGGAAGAAGTCAGGAAACTGACTAAAAGCTGTCCTGTTTGCGCAGAATGCAAACTGCAATACTTCAAAGCTCCAGAAGCCACTCTCATCAAGGTAACCCGACCTTTTGAGAGGATTAGCTTAGATTTAAAAGGGCCGTTACCTTCCAACAACAAAAATGTATATTTCCTTACTGTAACTGACGAATATTCCAGGTTTCCCTTTGCGATACCCTGCCCTGACGTCTCATCAGCATCTGTCATTAAGTCACTTGACAGAATTTTCAGCATTTTTGGTCTTCCTAATTACATTCATACCGATAGAAGCTCAGTATTCATGAGCGCTGATCTGCGGCGAGCCCTGCTACGAAAGGGGATTGCCACCAGCCGTACCACGAGCTACAACCCGCAGGGCAATGGGCAAGTTGAAAGGGCTAATGCTACAGTCTGGAAAACTGTTAATCTTGCTTTAAAAACACATGGTTACACATGGTGGCAGGAGGTGCTGCCTGAGGCATTACATTTTATTCGGTCTTTATTGTGTACTGCAACAAATCAAACACCTCATGAACGTATGTTTGCCTTTCCTAGGAAATCAGGAACTGTGATGGACTGGCCAGCCTGTTTATATGAGCCTGGAACTGTGCTACTGAAGAGCCACGCTCTGGCGCGTAAAACAGACTCCCTAGTCCAACCAGTTCAGCTATTGCATACTAACCCCAACTACGCTCATGTTAAATTCCCAGATGGGAGTACTGACATTGTACCCCTAAGAGATCTGGCCTCACCTGGTTCGCCCCTTCCTTGCACCCCTACTCAGAGGGAGCCTGAGAGGTTGGACTCACCCCCCGCCCCCCTAGCCTGTGACCCCTAGTAAGCTTTCAGATGGCCATGCTGACGCTCCACTCCCTCACACTGGCGATTCTGGAATGGGTTCCAGAAGTCAGTCCTTCCCACATTACAGACCCAGGACCTGTACCAGTTCCCAAGGTTGCAAAGGAGCCACCTGTTTTGAGACGAAGTACCAAAATTCATAAACAACCTGATAGGCTGACATATTAAATATCTCATTATATTTTGATTGCTTGCTCGATATTGACGTATTTTGGCTGTTAGAGTATCTCAAGGCCAAACATGGTTATCCATGTATCGCTTGCTTCAGTCTTTCCTAGCAGCTGTTCTTTTGATTTCAACCCTTCTTTTGCCAGGGGGAGACTGTGGTGAATGTCTGCCAAGCTGCCTGTCTCCCCTCTGGCAAGCCTTGCTGTACTAACATTGGCTGTGCATTATCTCTACTGTTAAGGACACTCCCCTTGGATATAACTGTGTATGCATCTATTGTCTTTCATTATTGTACCATGAGTTTCTGCTAATAAAAGCCATGATTATTGTTTGACCACATTGTCTTTGTCCACTTCATCAACTGGCACTTCAGCTCTTTGATAGTTTGATCACCTGACATCACTGACAACCCAACATTACATCTCCAGATAGGACACATTTATACACCAACTACCTTTGTAATGACTTGCTGCCTGGTGCCTCTTCAAAATCCAGGTCGAGGGTTTGAGGCTCAACATTTTTAGGTATCTAGTCGAAAGAAAAGCATTATTTAATAAGTGCATAAAAAAACAATAATTTTACAATATATATTCTAAACAGTCTCAGAGGCACATGGTTTTCATTAGTTTAAAATAAAAAAAAAGGAAAAAAAAAAGAAAAAAAAAGAAAAAAAAAAAGGGGGTTAGGGTTAGATACAAAAACCAAAATGCTGGAAGAATTAAGCCAGTCAAGCAGCAATGGTGGAAAGAGATCTAGTTAATGCCTTGCATCAGATACCCGTTCTCGGAACTGGGCGAAAGAGCAGAGGGCCTTCAAAGCAGAGCAGGGAGGGAGGAATGAGGAGCAAGATGTAAGAGTGAAAAGAAGAAAGGTTCAGATGGGTCGGGGGATATGAAACACAAACACTAACCTTTAGCAAAGCATTTTAAGAACAGTGACAAAATTACGATAATGGAGAACGATGAGAACACAGCTTTCCCAAAGTCGGAAAATTTAACATTCATTCCAGAAGATTGAGAAATGTGTAGATAGAAGATAGGATGTTGCTCTTCTAGTTTACACTGGTCCTCAGCATGGCAGTAGTGGAGGCTACAGACAGGAAGGCCAGAATTGGCTTGAGAATTCAAGTGGCAGGCAACAAACAGGAAGGTCAGGGTCACACTTGCAGTCTGAGCATGTCCTCTGCAAAGCCATTACCCAATCTGATTCAGTTTCTTCCAATGTAGGGGAAGCCGTATTGTGAACACTAAATGCAGTAAACTAGGGTGGAAGAAATGCAGGTGAATCGCTGCTTCTCTTGGAAAATTTGGGGTACTGAATGGAGAGAAGGGTTGCATCTTATCCAGTGGAATGAGATGTCATGGGAGAGGGAGTGGTGGATTGGGACAAAAACCATGGACCAGGGAGTCTGAAGAGAGGTCCATGTAATGCAGAAAGGGGAAGAAGTGACTTGACCCACCAATAAAACCAATCAGTGAGCACTTATCCACATTCATCAGTGGAAAAATTTCAGCTCTGCATTAGTATCCTATGCCTGGCAGTATTCCCAAAGAGAATGGCACTACTCTGCCAAGGTTCCTGCCACACTTTAGCCCAGCATAAGGAGTAACATCAAGAATGCTTTTCCAAGGCAGCCATGATAAGTTTTATGAAAGGAAAAGCATTCTTCAAGTTACTAGCAAATTGAGGATTGAAGATTAAGAGGCAGTTGCTAAGTTACATTGCAGTAATGATGTGAGCCAGGAAATGAAAAGAGTTAAGCTGTGAAAACCCAGGAGTAATGATTAATAAAGGTCCAGCCCCTATGGTCCATCCAACTAGAAAGTTAAAGCACACTTCATGAGACCGCCAGACCACATAGTTTGATAAAGATCAGAAATTTCCTGCAACTTCCTGGCAATGATCAGGCTTATTTTCTTTTTTTTTAATTCATCAGAGATGAATTTTTTAAAAAATTGGCTGATTTATGTTGCTCTTGCAAAATCGTCTGTCAAAATGATTGACAAAAAAATCAAACATAACTGAGATTAAACAGCAGGAAAAAATATTTTAAACTTTGCAGTTTATGATTTTGTGATAATGAGGGAATTGAAAAAAAGAGTTTGGAGTTTACAGTGACTGTGTGTCAGATTTTCCTATTAGTAAAGTAGTTTGCAGGAAAGGTATGACCTGTTTACTGATTTTGTTGATCACTTAATGAAGACAACAAAAAAAATTACATGGTTAATTATTTGTCATATGGTGCACTTTGTAATAAAAAATTACATACCAACATTTAGTCTTACAAATTACAAGCAGTGAGCCAATTATATCTTCAATCTGCTGTACAATTCAATAAATCCTGGCTGATCCAATTGTAACATCAATTCCACATCTCTGCCTACTTCTGGTAATCTTCCACCCTTGCTTATGAAGAATCAATCTGTTACTCCCTTAAAGCATTCTTCTTCTACCAGGCTTTCAGGAATAGAATTCCAAAGCTTTGCAATCCTTGAGAGAGGGGGGAAAAAAAAAAATCACTGCCTCTCTCTTGAAAGGATTTTAATTTTTAAGCGATGATTCCCTAGTTCCACTTCTTACCCTTGGTCAATCAAACACCATCCTGACGATGAACTACAAATGGGTTGCAGGTTCTTGCCTCCAAACAGGTGCTGTAGAGCTACCAGTGACAGCAGTACATTTCCAAGTCAGAATGGTATGTGAAAAGTAAGAAGTAAAAATAAGAAAATCTGCAGACACCGTGGTTGAAGTAAAAACACAAAAGCTGAAGGAACTCAGCAGGTCAAACAGTGTCCTTTCTTCTTTGGCTTGGCTTCGCGGACGAAGATTTATGGAGGGGGTAAAAGTCCACGTCAGCTGCAGGCTCGTTTGTGGCTGACAAGTCCGATGCAGGACAGGCAGACACGGTTGCAGCGGCTGCAGGGGAAAATTGGTGGGTTGGGGTTGGGTTTTTCCTCCTTTGTCTTTTGTCAGTGAGGTGGGCTCTGCGGTCTTCTTCAAAGGAGGTTGCTGCCCGCCAAACTGTGAGGCGCCAAGTTGCACGGTTTGAGGCGTTATCAGCCCACTGGCGGTGGTCAATGTGGCAGACACCAAGAGATTTCTTTAGGCAGTCCTTGTACCTTTTCTTTGGTGCACCTCTGTCACCAGTGTCCTTTATATAGCAAAGGTAAAAACCCAACTGACGTTTCGGGCTAAAGCCCTTCATTGAGGTATGGAAAAATGTTGGCAGGCGTCCAATCAAAAGAGTGGGGAGGGAGGTGTATGTGACTTGGAAAGGAATCTGCAAATGGTGGTGCCCCTTTCTGGCTTAGCCCCTTTGACCTTCTTGGTATCATAGGTCACGGAATTAACACCTGAGGAGCCAAGGCTAGTACATCCAGAGCATTTTGTTGTTTACATTGTAGCCACGGTGCAATGGCAGTGGATAAAAAGACAATCAATGGCAGAATATAAGTGGCAATTGGTAGAATGATTTGTCTTAGATGGTTTCAAGTTTCTTGAAGCTGCATATACATAAAAGCAAGTGGAAAAAGTAGTCTATCACTCTCCTGCTCAAGCCCTAGAAATGGTGAAACACTTTGAGGAATCAGGAAGTGATTCAGTCACCACAGAATTTATAATCCCTACCTGTTTTCAGTCACAGTATTTATGTGGCTGGTCCAGTTGAGTTTCTGGTCTGAGATGACCCTTAGAACATTAATAGTGGGAAATTTGTTGATACTACATTTAGCTGGTGATTAGATTTAGACTTATTGAAGATAGTTATTTCCTGGTACGTTTACACATTGTTACTTGCCACTTACCAAAATATTCACCAAATGGGTGCACCTGAAATAGGTAAAAGCAAAGAAATGCTGGAGGAACTCAGTAGGTCTCGCACCGGCCATAGGAAGTAACGATATATTGCTGAAGTTCCGGGCCTGAGCCCTTCCTCGAGGAATGAGCAAAAAGGCAGGCAGCAGGGAGACACTTATTTCAAACAACCTGACCAGCAGTGAACATAGTCCTGAGAAATTCAATGTATCCTTTCCATGTTCCATTTAACCCAATGGTTATTAATGCCATCACGTGGAAGTAAAATTTAAAAATTCATTTTCAGCAACAAAAATATTGAAAATTATTCTCTGTAATGCAAAAAGAACAAAAGAGTTGCAAACATCTGAAAGGGTGCATACAAAACACTTGAAGATAGTTTGAGGTAAATAGAAATACTGGCATTTGTCCTTTTAAATTGTTATTTATACAGAGTTCAATATTTGCTCCATCGTAGTTGATGAATTTAAACCAGATTCCAAGATTAAAGTGTGCAGGGTTAAATAAAAGCTCTCCCATTTTTTGTTAACAATGCACTAAACAATAATGTGATATAAGTAACTCAGTTTATACTGTGCAATGATACGGTTTAGCACGCAAAGCTTTTCTGACCTCTTCATGCTGCTCTGTGTGTTCACTGTCAAAGCTCTGCTGCACTGTTTGCAAACTGAACAACATTTGTTTGAGTGCTTCAACTGGTCCGTGGTGCTTTCTTCCAGAGACTTCTGATAAGCCAGAATGTTTTCTCTAAAAATCAAGAACCAGATGTCATTTTCATTTGGTTTTGTGATTAGAGAGGTTGAATCACCTGATTTTTTTTTAAAAAAGAAAAATTTAGTACAGTGTGTAGAGTCCTGGGAGGAGGGAAAGAGGTCCACTGAGTCCATGCTAACCATCAGCACCCTTACCCACTCATTCCATGTTAGCCTCACTTACATTGGGAGAAATAATTGAATCTTAACTTAAAAAAACTTTCCTCTTCAGCTGTCCAGCAACAGCTTTTTTTTTTCAGATTTGCAACATTCACAATTTTCACCTTTAAGTATTTTAAGCACTTAACTGTGCATTTCCCCCTTCTAAACGTCCAACAATATTTCTTCAAAAGCCCTTTCAGCCTCCTCTGACCTCAGACAGCTGTCCAATATGCTAATTTTCTTTTCCTTCCAGAGTCCTGAAGTGTATTGGAGTGAAAATAACTTGTGTTTGTTTGTTCCAATGAACTGAAGAAATTACAATGCTGCTTGTTGTCAGTGTGCAACAGAAGCCCATACTGCTTCACCAATTAGAATTTTCACAGATCCAGCATTGCTTGACATTGAAGTACACTTTTGATTTTATGAATGGAACACCTTTAGGAGTAGAACTATCTTATATCCTGCTGTTCTGCAGTTTAGAATGAAGGCAAAAACAAAATCTCCTTCATAGAATCAACCTCTTTCATTTCAATGTGCACAGTGTTCATACATCATATAAAACGTTGACAAACAGGGTAGACAGTGAATGTTATTCAGACTGACCTGATGGCATTTATACGAACTGTCAAGGAAAGAATCATCATCCTTAGGAGGATTGGAAGCTTCACAACAATCTTCTCCACTGTTACCTACCGGCACTGGGGATTTGCTGAATAAACAACAGGATAAAAACGAGTTACAAAGAAATTAACAGTAAACCTTTCACTTGACTTAAGATCTCAGGTCATCCCTTCAAGGGCACTGAAGCTTGCTGATAAAGGACCATTGATGACAGCAATTCCCTAATACAGTAAAACCCCCTCGGTATCCAACACCTATGGGAATTGGTAGTTGCTGGATCAGTGAATTTGCCTATTGTTTGAGATCGCGTGTTGCAAGGATTGGCAAACTGACCACTGTGGTCAGGATCAATCCCGTAAACCTCCTTTGGTCCCATTCCAATTCCAGTACTTCCTTCCTTAGATATGTAGCCCCAAACTGCTCACAATACTCCAAATATGGTGTGATCAATGTCTTGTGTCTTGTCCTCTTAAAATTAGCATTAACATTGCATGATTAGGTTTGCTTACTTATCTCTTCTTCAGAACCTTATATCCAGTGTTTTCCTTTCTAAGTTTACCCACACAAGTCAACAAACAGTAAGCTTAATTTTAAAAAAAACTGCTAGAAGAACTTGGAGGTCAAGCAGCATCTGTGAAGGCAGAATGATGGTCAATGGTTCAGGTCAAGAATGGGACTCTAGAGAAGAAGCAGCCAGTGTGAAGGGGTAAGAGCGAGGGATGAAGCATAGGGCTGGCAGGCAGTAGGTGGAACCAGGTGAGGAGGAAGATGATGGGTAGATGGTGGAGGGGAAGAGGTGGAGTTAGGACAGAGTGGCTGGTAGGTGATAAGTAGATAAGGAGAGTAAAGGAAAAAAGGGGGGGGCAGTTGGATCCAGATTTGGGATGTAGGGGGGAGGTGGGGGGGGGGGGGGAGGTAGAGATAGAAGCTTCAAAATGACAAGTAGAGATACAAGGGGCTAAAGATGTTGGAATATGATAAGTAAGGAAATCTTAAGAAGAACCAGATGTGAAAGATGATGGTAGATGGAACTAGTTGGGGGTGAGCAGAGTGGGTGAGAAACAGATGGAACCAGACAGGGGAGGGGAAGGAAATTGAGTAACAGGCTGGCGGAACATAAAAGCTGCAGATGCTGGAATCTTGAGTCGGCAAAGAATTGCTGGAGGAATCAATAAGTCAGAAAGCATCCATGGGTGGAAATGGTCAAGGATTGTGGGTCAAAGGGGGAGGGGGTAATTAAGAAAGGTGGCCGGATCAGAAGGAGAGAGAAAGGTGCAGATTACTTGAATTTGGAAAATTCAATGTTCATGATATTGAATGACAGACTGCCCGAACAGAATACGAGGGGTTGTTCTCATCCATTTGTGTTTGGCCTCATCCTGGCAGTGGGAGAGATAGGGTCAGTGTGGGAATGGGAAGGTAAATTAAAATGGCATGCGACAGGGAGCTCAAGATCGCCACTGTGGACAAAATGCAGGTGAGCAAGAGCTCTTACATTTGATCATTCGTTACGCTGGAGCAACTCTCACCCTGCCTTGGCTAAATTGGCACAGAAATCAGTCAGCAAGTTCATTAGATGATACGTGCAAACAAAAAATGATTCACCAATAGCTTTTAAAACTGAATTCTATCAGTCTTGCTTTTATAAAAAGAGATGCTTTTCAGATATTCAGATGCTTTTCAGATATTTCAGATTACACATGAAAACAGATTCGGAACATAATACTTCAGCCCCTGTTATATTTCTGGAAGCTTCAAATAATTGGAATCAACAGAATCTTGACTCATCAGCAGATGGCTCTGTTGCACTGTACATCATATTTTCAAATGCTCCAGATTAACAACAATCATTTTGCTGAATTTTTATTCTCAAGGGGGCCAGTGGCACTCTCATAATCTCAATTATATGTCTGCATCTGTACATATTGGACCCAAGGTAATCAGCCATAATTGGCTACTTTATGCAAAACATAACTCTTCCTCTCAAATCGTATGCCAGATAACTGTGAGGATTCACATTTTGGCAGGCAAAGTAAAGTGGCAATGAGTAGCTTGTAGAGCTAAAGCCAAAAAGGGGTAAAAGTTGAAAGGCATCCAGGATCACAAATTACTAAAGGAAGGAATAAAGGTTAAAGTGGGCATTCAAAATAAACCTCAGAGCAACTTTAATTCCCAGATTGACAGAAATGCAAAGCAGGAAATTATATTAAAATATTGTTTATTCATATTTGAAAGAAAGAGATAGAGAGAGGAGGAAGGCAGTGATGTACAAGGATGATTCCAAATGATTCCAACTGAGAAATCTGACAGGCAAAGTAAACATACCAGGTTCTTTAATCTGAAAGGGGAAGCTGAAGGGTGGTCTGATCGAGGTCGTAATAAGGTGTTTTGATGGGTTAACACTTTTATGGGAACTCCAAAACCAGTAATCATAAATACATTAATGCACTTAATAAGGAATTCTTTTCCCTGCACTGTGAGTAACAAGGAACTCACCAGCAGAGGCTGAGAGAAATAATGTGGACGCACTGAGGCAGAGCTAAATGAGCGATGGGAGGGAAGTGTCAAGGAACGGAACCTGGATAAAATTGGAGAAGGGTTATTTGGATTTTAAACACCAGCTTGGACCAGCTGAGTGGAATGAATTCCTGGGAGTTTAACATTTGACTTGCAGCTACTTTGTAATATACCAACCACATCTTCTTTATATTTTCTGAGCTTCAGAGATTCTAATACAATACAGTGGGGCTTTCATGTTGTTTCATCAAGGAAATTAGAAATTTGTATTCAACTTACAAAGTAACAGGCGGATTGTCCCATGATCGCTCGGCATCCAGTACTTCTTCAGTACTAGGACTGCCAGGATACTGTTCCAGGCTGGTCTCAGGGTGTGAAAGTACGCCAAGAACATTTTCGGCCTTCTGGATTAGTGAGTCAATGTGGTCTTCTAAACAGAAGTGAGGAGGAGGAGATTCTTTGATGAGAAAAAGCAGGCATTCCAGGACTAGATAATCTCTTACAGCCATAGAACACATCAGCACAAAAAAACAGGCCCTTTGGCCCTTCTAGTCTCTGCCCAACTAGTCTCATTGAACTGCACCCAGACCATAGCCCTGTATATCTCTCCCATCTATGTACCTGTCCAAATTTTTCTTAAATGTTAAAATTGAGCCCACATTCACCACTTCAGCTGGCAGCTTGTTCTACACTCTCACTACACTCTGAGCGAAGAAGTTCCCCTTTCACCGTTAACCCATGTTCTCTGGTTTGTATAAGAATCAGGATTTATTTATGGTCATTAACAAGTCATGCTTTGTGACAGCAATCATAGTGCAAACGTACATATTATTGACATTTTACAACATTACTATAACAAATAAAATAACAGAATAATAACAATAAGAGAGCACGAAAAGTAAGGCCGTGTCTTTGGTTCATTGATTATTCAGGAAGCTGCCCTCGTGCGTGCTTTGAGTGCCTGTCTTTAGGTTCCTGTAACTTTTTGCCAATGGTAGCAGAGTGAAGAGGGCATGGCCTGAGTGGTGGGGGTCTTTGAGGACAGAGGCTGCTTTTATAAGAAACCACCTCATGTAGATGTTCTCGATGGAGTGAAGTCTGATGCCAAGTTAACACTCTCTGGAGTTTATTCTTGACCTGAGAGTTGGCGCTTCTATCCCTGGCAGTGGTGCAATGAACCAGAATGCTCCCCGAAGTACACCTGTAGAAGTTTATGAGAGTCACCTCTTTGGCTTGGCTTCGCGGACGAAGATTTATGGAGGGGGTAAAAAGTCCACGTTAGCTGCAGGCTCGTTTGTGGCTGACAAGTCCGATGCGGGACAGGCAGACACGATTGCAGCGGTTGCAGGGGAAAATTGGTTGGTTGGGGTTGGGTGTTGGGTTTTTCCTCCTTTGCCTTTTGTCAGTGAGGTAGGCTCTGCGGTCTTCTTCAAAGGAGGTTGCTGCCCGCCAAACTGTGAGGTGCCAAGATGCACGGTTTGAGGCGATATCAGCCCACTGGCGGTGGTCAATGTGGCAGGCACCAAGAGATTTCTTTAGGCAGTCCTTGTACCTTTTCTTTGGTGCACCTCTGTCACGGTGGCCAGTGGAGAGCTCGCCATATAACACGATCTTGGGAAGGCGATGGTCCTCCATTCTGGAGACGTGACCCATCCAGCGCAGCTGGATCTTCAGCAGCGTGGACTCGATGCTGTTGACCTCTGCCATCTCGAGTACTTCGACGTTAGGGATGTAAGCGCTCCAATGGATGTTGAGGATGGAGCGGAGACAACGCTGGTGGAAGCGTTCTAGGAGCCGTAGGTGGTGCCGGTAGAGGACCCATGATTCGGAGCCGAACAGGAGTGTGGGTATGACAACGGCTCTGTATACGCTTATCTTTGTGAGGTTTTTCAGTTGGTTGTTTTTCCAGACTCTTTTGTGTAGTCTTCCAAAGGCGCTATTTGCCTTGGCGAGTCTGTTGTCTATCTCATTGTCGATCCTTGCATCTGATGAAATGGTGCAGCCGAGATAGGTAAACTGGTTGACCGTTTTGAGTTTTGTGTGCCCGATGGAGATGTGGGGGGGCTGGTAGTCATGGTGGGGAGCTGGCTGATGGAGGACCTCAGTTTTCTTCAGGCTGACTTCCAGGCCAAACATTTTGGCAGTTTCCGCAAAGCAGGACGTCAAGCGCTGAAGAGCTGGCTCTGAATGGGCAACTAAAGCGGCATCGTCTGCAAAGAGTAGTTCACGGACAAGTTTCTCTTGTGTCTTGGTGTGAGCTTGCAGGCGCCTCAGATTGAAGAGACTGCCATCCGTGCGGTACCGGATGTAAACAGCGTCTTCATTGTTGGGGTCTTGTAGAAGTTTATGAGAGTCACCTAACCTCAGTGGAAAAAGCCTACTTGCTTTTTCTCTATATAGACTTCTCTAATCTTGTATACTTCTATCAAACCTCCCCTAATTCTTCTGCTCTCCAAAGAATAAAGTCCTTAACCTTTCTCTGTAACTCAATTCTTGAAGTCCGGGCATATCCTAGTAAATCTTCTCTGCACTCTTTCAATCTTATTGATATCTTTCCAGTAGTTAGGTAACTAAAACTGCACACAATACTCCAAAATTGGCCTCACCAATATCTTATACAACTTTACCATAACCTCACCTCCTATACTCAATACTTTGATTTATGAAGGCCAATATGCCAAAAACTCTTCTTACAACCCTGTCCACCTGTGACGCCACTTTCAGGAAATTACCTATCTGTATCCCCAGAACTAATGCACTCCTCAGTGCCCTACCATTTACCTTGGTTTGTCCTTCCAACTTAGAACACGTCACATGTTTGCATTAAATTCCATATTCCATTTTTCCACTTGGTCAAGATCACTCTGCGAGCTTTGGAAGCCTTCTATACTGTCCACTACACGTCCAATCTTTTGGGTCATCTGCAAACTTGCTGATCCAAGTTCTTATTCAGTATTAACCCCTAATATCATTATTAAAATTCCAGTCAACTTTACATACATATGATGGACTGCAGATGCTGGAACTTGAAGCAAATATCAGGAACTCATGAGATCAAGCAGCATCAGAATCTACAGATGCACCATTTAGATCTTATTTTGGCAAAACACTGTCTGTAATCACTCGAGGTAAACAGGAATGCTGCAGATGCTGCCGTCTCCTGCAGTAGATAAAAGTGTTGGAGAAACTTACTAGATCAAGGTGCATCCATGAATGGGAAAGGCAATCGCCCTTTCAGGTTGTTGGTTTCTATGGATGCCGTGTCGCCTGCCAAGTTTCTCCAGCACTCTCTCTTTACAGATTCTGAACGACCTGTGTAATTACAGCATTTTCTGTTTCTGATCAAATTTCCAGAACTGTCAGTTCCCTTTGTTCTTTATCTATTTACAGAAGGTAATCTATCAGGTAATCTATTGGGTATTAAATCTGAAACAACAAATAATTGGATCTGAGCAAAATTCAAAAACCTATTCATTCCATTTATTCATTGCAGGTCTTATCTGCAGGTGAGGTACCAGAAGATTGGAAGGTGACTAATGTGCCTTGATTTAAGAAAGGCTGCAAGGAACTGCACGCGGGTGATCCTGACATCAGTGCTGGGAAAGTTACTTGGAGGGAATTCTGAGAGGCAGAATTGGACTGCACTTGGAAAGGCAAGGACAGATTAGGGATAATCAGCGGGGCTTTGTGTGGGGGAAATAGAGTTGAGTAAATCTGAGTAAATTTTTCAAAGAGCAATCAGGAAGATTAACAAGGGCTGGGCTTTAGGCATTGTCTGCATGGGTGATAGTAAGGCTTTTGACAAAATCCCATATGTAGGATTATCTAGGGTGAGCGAGCCAATAGGATGCAAAATTGAACAGATGGAAGGAGTCAGAGTGGCAGAGAAGGATTACTTTCCAGATGGGTGTATGAGCAGTGGTAAGTTGCAGGGGTTGGTGCCAGGTCCACTGTTGTCATTATATATTCAAATTATTTGGATATTGGTGGTATGATTAGTATATTGTAGATTTGTGGTGTGGTGGACAGTGATAAAGTTTGTTCAAGGTTACAATAGGATCGAGATCAACCAAAAAGAAAAGGAATGGTAGATTGGATTTAACTCAGACAAGTGCAAAGTGATACAGGACATACACGGAGCATGACAGGGTCCAAGAGAATGTTGCAGAATAGACAACTAGGGTTACAACTACATAGGTCCCTTAAAGTGGCCTATGACAGATTATGTTGTGTTTTCTATTGTATATAGATATGTTTTTGGGTGATAAATTGTGGCAGGTTTTTAGTATAGGTCACAGACAAACACTTCAAAACAGATCTCATTTAAAATACTGGAGATCTGCTCAAGCTAGCTCAACTCCGAGTACCTTTACAAAAGCTTTGGGGAGTGCCCAAGAGACTTCACTAATGAATTGTTGTTTTGAAAAGCAACAGATGAAACAACTCGGAGGATTAGGTTCGGAGCAGCAGGCTGTCTGAGTGCAGGTCGCTGTTCTAAGAGGGTTCTGTAGTTTTGCAAGCAGTAAGAGTCAAACAGGCTGTGTGTGTGTGTGTGTGTGTGTGTGTGTGTGTGTGTGTGTGTGTGTGTGTGTGTGTGTGTGTGTGTGTGTGTGTGTGTGTGTGTGTGTGTGTGTGTGTGTGTGTGTGTGTGAGAGAGAGAGAGAATTCAGTTTTACAGCTCAGCAGGAGCAGAGCTGGAACTGGAACAGGACAAGCTGGCAAGCTTGTGAAAAACCCATTTTCCAGACAGGTTCTGAGTTCTTAGTTCAGCCTGGTCAAACCCCTTGTGGTTCATACAAGAGGAGAGGACTGGCTGTCTAATGTTTCACTTGAAATAAGAGAAACAAAAAGGAACTCTGTTGTGACCTGAAAAACCCTGATGGGGCGAGTTTCTTTGGCAAGACACTGACGTGGCTGATTAGAAGGATCAGTTTGAGTCCAGCGAACAACAAATCTCTCTCCGAAAACCGACAAGAACCTTCCTGAGCAGTAACCATTTACCTTTAAAGCACCAAAGCTTGGTGAACTTTATAAATGTTAAATTCTATGCACAGTATAAGAATTGCCTGCAACCAATGAACTTCGAGGAGTGAGAATGGACTGTGAAACTTACACACACATGACATACACGTGTGCTTAGAATTAGAAGGGGGTTAAATTAGGTTAGTTAAGTTAAAATAATAAGTTAAAGTTTGATCCTGTTAAAGATAATTAAAAGCAACTTTTGTTTAAGTAACCATTTGTCTTGGTGAATATCTATTGCTGCTGGGTTTTGGGGTCCTCTGGGCATGTAACAGGCCACACAGGTAGACAAACGGGTGAAGGCAGCATATGGCACATTTATCTTCATTAAGTTAGGCACTCAGTACAAGAATTGAGACATCATAATATAACTGTAAAAGACAATGGTGATAAAGCACCTGGAATATTGCGTGCTATACTGGTCACCATACTATAGAAAGGATGCAATTAAGATAGTGAGGATGCAAAAAGAATTCATAAGGACATTGGTGGAATTGGAGGGCTTCAGTTAGAAGGTGAGACTTGATAGACTGGGTCTGTTTTCTCTGGACCAAAGAGGAGGAGGGATGACTTTATTGCAGCATACAAAAGAATGAGGGACATAGTCACAGTGGATGGTCACAGTCTTTTTTTGCAGAGTAGGGAAGATTTAAAAGTAGAGAACAATGGTGAGAGGGAAAAAATTTAAGGGAAAAGAGGTGATGGGCATATGGAACTAACTGCCAGAGGAAGATAGAGACAAATACAATTTCAATGTATAAAAGACATTTGGACAGATTCATGGATATGAAGGATTGAGGGATATGAGCTAAATTGGTAGTCAGGAAGGCATTTTGGTTGGCACAGACATTTTGGGCCAAAGGGTGTGTTTCTGTGCTATACAACCTTTATTCTATGGGTCAAATACAATCATGGCTGATCTATGTTGGCCTTGACATCTCTTCTGTGCTTGTTCCCTTTATCCCTCAATGCCTACATTTTTCAAATATTTATCTATTAACACTTTAAATATATCTAATCTTCACCACCCACAGGGACAGAGAATTTTCTATGTTCTAGGTGGATAAATTTCTTTGTACCTCAACTTGACATGACTGGCCTGTTATTTTGTAGCCGTGTCACTTTGTTTGTGAGTTTCCCACAAATGTATGTTGTTTTCACAGGGAATGCTGAAGCACTTTAGGGAATATAATACCCAACCCTAATCCATCTTCCTGTCATTTAAGTACACTTTCGAGCAGGAATTGGTAAATAGCAATCAACAGCAAGAACACTACCCATTTGATTCCTCTTCCAAGACTTTCAGGACAATTGCAATGCTTCATCTAATGTCATTGGGAAATCCAACAATTCAAAAAGGACCCGAGATTTTGTGGATTAAGGTTAAACCAACACCTTTTTATCTTATTTAAACATTATATCTCTTCTGAAAATGCCTCTTTGTTGAATACATTCAGAGGTAAAATGTCTGCAGTCAAATAAAATTGGCCAATAATTTTGGAAGTTTAGTGGAAATTCTAACCAAGCTAAAAAATGTAACATACTGATCAACTACTCACTTTAATACCTGCTTTTGACAAATCACTTACTCAATCAATGAAGGTTCCAGCCCTCAATATCGATGATTCTAAGTTTTAATATAAATGGACTTAATAATTTAATTAAGAGGAAAGAAAGTTTTGGCATATATATATAAAAAATGGAAAAGTCAATATTGTTTTTTTTAAACAAGAAACACACGTAACTGAAAAAAAAACATCAAAAATTAAAAAGAAATTGGGTATTCTTATGCTTCTTCGCATAATTCTAAAGCAAGAGGAGTTGCTATTTTGATTAATAAGAAAGTACCTGTTAAGATTTGTTTTGGTACATTGTCAAATTTATTCAGGGATGTGGACACGTCTATATATATCTATATATATGCACTCAATGTAGATGATGATTATTTTATGAATTTTGCTGAGGCACATGAAAAGGTTCTAATTGGAGATTTTAATTGTTGTCTTGATCCAATTTTGGATAAGTCACAGAAATTGGTTACTAGGACTAAAATTGATTTTGATGAAAGATTTGAATTTGAAAGATGTTTGGCGAAGGTTACATCCGAAGGAAAGGGATTTTTTTTATTCTTATAGGCATGACGCTTACTCGAGAATAGATATGTTTTTAATATCAGCACAGTTACAAGCTGAATTGTGCCTGAAGAATATACTTTTGATGTTATGTATAATTTCTGAAAAGGAAAATTTGTTTTATAGATGGAGATTTAATTCTACATTGTTGAAAATGGTAGATTTTTGTGAATTTATAAGAAAACAAATTTAAATTTTTTTAGAAATTCTATATCTGACATTTATTGTATTTTTCATACTATCACAACATATTGTGTCCAATTTTTATCAGTTATATCCACACCCAAATCTTTTTCCCACCTTTGTTTTGATTTATATAAATCTTTCTTCTTTATCCCCCTTAAAAGTAATAAATACACCAGAGATGTAAACTTTTTTATATTTGGATTTGATATTATTGTTTCTATTTCATCATCTTCTAACAATAAATAAGAGGTAGTAAATCTTTCTCGTAAATAAGCTTTTGTTTATAATATCCAAATATTGTATTATTTTGTATTCCATATTTAATTATCAATTTGTCAAATGTCATTAAATATCTACTTTGATAACAATCTTTAATAGACTTTATACCTTTTTTTGACCAATGTCAGATATAGAATGGTATACATGAGTTATATTTTACACCACAAAAGCTTACTAGATTGAATTCAGACATTTTGGATAAGTGTTTCCGATGTACTTTTTTTACATTCTACATTGACATGACCCAAATTGAATTCTTTTTGGACTAATTTAATTGACTTTCTTCAACAGGTAATGGATGTTAGACTCCCAAGAAATCCAATGCTATTTCTTCAGGAGGATATTTCACGGATTAATCCAGATTGAAAATTGGAATGGTTTCAAAAGGAATTTTTAAAGATTGAACTGGTAATTGCCAGAAAATGTATTGCTGTTTCATGGAAATTGGATACAGATTTAGTATTAGATAGATGACATGGTGAAATGCAAAGTTCTATACCTTTGGAAAAGATCACATATAATTTAAAGAATAATTATGAAATTTTTTTGAGAATTTGGTTTCCATATATGGAAAAGATGGGTGTTATAAGTTTATAAATACTTATATTAAGTGAATTGGTTGACTATGGTTTGAGATTTTTCACTCCCCAGCATTATGCCACCTTAATAAATTTTTTACTTTTAAAATTGTTCGATGTTTTATATGTATATTTTAATATATCTATTTTTTTTAACCAAGTACCATATATTATATGGTAGTGTTTTAGTTCATTATATATTTTATATTTAGGAATAATACTCATAGTTATAAAGGTTAGCATAATTAGGCCATAATTTAGTTATAAGGTACACGCAGCTGAAGATCCAACTGCACTGGGTAGGTCACGTCTCCAGAATGGAGGACCATCGCCTTCCCAAGATCATGTTATATGGCGAGCTCTCCACTGGCCACCGAGACAGAGGTGCACCAAAGAAGAGGTACAAGGACTGCCTAAAGAAATCTCTTGGTGCCTGCCACATTGACCACCGCCAGTGGGCTGATATCGCCTCAAACCGTGCATCTTGGCGCCTCACAGTTCGGCGGGCAGCAACCTCCTTGGAAGAAGATCGCAGAGCCCACCTCACTGACAAAAGACAAAGGAGGAAAACCCAACACCCAACCCCAACCAACCAATTTTCCCTTGCAACTGCTGCAACCGTGTCTGCCTGTCCCGCATCGGACTTGTCAGCCACAAACGAGCCTGTAGCTGACGTGGACATTACCCCTCCATCAATCTTCATCCGCGAAGCCAAGCCAAAGAATATCCAGTAATGTTTATACAATTCATCTATTTCTTTTTCTTTTTCAGTTCTTTCTTCTTCTTGCTTTTCTTGGGGGTTGTTTGATGAGGGAGGGAGTGGGGGGTGATAAAACAACATGTATTGGTTTTGATCTATCGTAATTTGGCTATGTATGTACTTTTTGCGTGTGCCAATAAAATAAAATTTGGAAAAAAAAAACAGAATTTTTAGATATTAATTCAAATTCTTTAGGTAATAAATTTATTTTATGGGATACTTTGAAGGCTTATTTGAGAGGTCAGATAATAAGTTATTCAGTGAAAATAAAGGAGAATTATGTTAAAGAATTAGATGGTCTGGAGAGATAGAAAATTTGGAAAAAGATTTGCAGAGAGATGTTTCTGAGAAAAAAAGAAAAATTTAATAAATAAGAAATTTTTCTATAATTCTATACAGACATAGAACTGAAAAAATAATTGAGAAAGCTAAACAAAAGTATTATAAATTGGGGGAAAGAGCGCACAAAGTTTTGGCTTGGCAACTGAAGTCAGAACAAACTTCAAGAACAATTTATGCAATTAAAAAGAATTCTAAGATTATTTATAAACCTCAAGAAATAAATGATTTTTTTAAAGATTATTATTTTAATTTGTATAGATCTCAGTTTGATACTGATGAAGTTAAAATTGATACATTTTTGTCAACGATTAGTTTACCTCTTTTGGATTGTCAGTGTGAGAAAGATTTAGATGCACCATTTACATTAAGAGAAATTATTGAGGCTCATAATTCTTTGCAAAGTGGTAAAGCCACCAGGGGAGGATGGTTTTCCACCTGAATTTTATAAGAAATTTAAATATGTATTTATACCTCCTTTTATGGAGGTGTTGAAACAAGCAATGGAAACTCATTCTCTACCTGAATCTTTTTCAAATGCAATTATAACTGTGATACTTAAGAAAGATAAGGATTTATTGAAAACTGAATCATATAGGCCAATACCTTGATTATAAAATTATAGCTAATATTTTGGCAAATAGAATGGCTAGATATTTACTAAATTTAATTCATATGGATCAAAATGGTTTTGTTCAAAAAAAAATATAATTTGGCTGGTAATGTTGCCAGATTGATTAGTTTATTACATGTCTCTAATAGCAGTGACTTTAGATGCTGAGAAGGCCTTTGATAGATTAGAATGGAATTATTTATGTAAAAATCCATCTGCTAAAGTTGTGACTAATGGACAAATTTCCTCTGCTTTTCCATTGACTAGATCAAGTAGACAAGGAGGTAATTTATCTCCTGCCCTATTTGTTTTAGCAATTGAACCTTTATCAGAGTTAATATGACAAGATTCTTTTAAACTATAAAAAACTAGTCAAGAGGAATATACAATTAATTTATTTGCTGATGATGTTTTGGTTTATATTATGGATCCTATAAATTATATACAAGATTAGAAGAATATAGTGAAATATCAGGTTATATCGTTAATTTGGACAAAAGTGAAAGTATGCCCTTGCTTAAAGGAGATTATACTCAGTATAGGGAATTTGCTAGATTTAAGTGGTCAGATGATGGAATTAAATACTTAGGGATTAAAGCTGATAATAATTTAAATAATTTAGATAAACTGAATTATTTACCTTTACTTAATAAAATTAAGAATGATTTGAATAGATGGAATGCTTTGCCTATAACTTTAGTAGGTAGAGTGAAATGCATTAAAATGAATATTTTTTCCAAGGGTTCACTATTTATTTCCGTCAATTCCTTGTAGGATCCCTCAAAAAAATGTTAAGGATTTAAATTCAAGTATTAGAAAGTTTTTGTAGAAATGTAAAATTTGGAAAAACTAACTTGGAAATTTGAATTAGGAGGTTTGCAACTTCAACCTCCCCATTTTAAGACTTATTATAGAGTGGCTCGACTCAAATTTATCAGTGGGATGTTTGATTTAGATAAACTCTTATGTTAGGTTAAAATAGAATTGAGTAACAGGAGATTTTGTGCAAAACTTTATCTCTAAATGGAATTCAAAATTGGTAAAAGGTATTAGAGATATGCCTATTGTGAGACATTTGATCAAATTATGAAATAAGTCAAAAAGGTTTGATTTCTTGAAAAAGGGCTTTGTATCAAAATAGACTTTCTTTTTTCTATGAATAATCAATTTTTGAAAATTTGGAATCAAATGGGAATTAAGAAAGTTGAGGATTGTTTTGAAGCTAGTAAATGTATTACTTTTCAATGAATGAAAGAGAAATTTAATGTCCCAACCAATTAATATTTTTTTTTGTTATCATCAGGTTAGAGCTTTCTTGATTTACAAGTTGGGTCATAATTTGATATTACCTAGGCAGAATGAATTAGAAATCTTGAAATGTGGGTACAAATAAGTTCGTTTCAGAGATGTAAAACTTGCTCACATAAATCATTCATAAATCAAGATTAAGATGGGAGGTTGAATTAAATAGATGAAATGACTAGAAGCAATTATGTAAAGAAAATATGATGAAAATTATTAATTTTAGGTATAACTTTTTTATCAATTATATTTAATTCCTCAAAAATTAAAACATGTTGAATCCAACATTGTCAGATTTATGTTTTAGATGTGATCAGGAAGTTGGTTCATTTTTTCATTCTTCTTGGGATTGTTCTAAAGTAAAACCTTTCTGGTTAAAGGGTAACATTTTTTTGGAGAAAATATTAAGTGTAAACTCCCGGAGGACCCAATGCTATTTTGTTGGGTAATATTAAAGTGGTTAGCTCTAAATTACAATTAATTATGTATCAAATTGAATTTTACAATTTTAGCCATTACTTGGAAATCAGATATGGATTTAGGGATGGAGAGTTGGCATGCAGAACTGTGTTCTTGGATTCTACTTGAGAAAATAACATAATTTATGTAATAAATACCATTTTTTCTTGAAAATATGGGGCCCATATTTACAGTATTTTGGTTTGAAGGTGTAAGGGATTCTTGAAGGCCCGTCCCATTGGAAACCCTTAACTCCATTAATGTTTGTGTTGAGAATAATAATTCTTCTTGGCACTCTCCTAGTTTTTCTTTCTATATTTAGCCTAGGGTTGGTGGGTGGTGGTGGCAGGGGGGTCAGGGTGGGAGGGATGAGGGTTTCTGTGTGTGTGTGTGTGTGTGTGTGTGTGTGTGTGTGTGTGTGTGTGTGTGTGTGTGTGTGTGTGTGTGTGTGTGTGTGTGTGTGTGTGTGTGTGTGTGTTTTAAATATATATTTATATATATATCTTTATTGAATATGTCCGTATGGCTGTGGTTTTAAAATTCTTAAATAAAATATTAAAAAAACATTGATGATTCTTATTTCTCCCATTAATGCCACTGGACCTGCTGGTTCCTCCAGTAGATTTTATGTTAGATCAGCTGGAAAGTTGGGTGGGGAGATGGCAGATGGAATTGAATGCAAACAAGAATGAGGAAATGCACCTTGGGTCATCTTGGTAACTTAGGGTGCAAGTTCATAACGTTCGGAAAACAGTGACACAAGCAGATAGACTAGTAAATAATGTGTATGGCTTGCTTGTAGGGATATTGAGTAACACAGTTGGGACGTTACATGGCAGCTGTGAAATTAATTAGTTTGGGCACACTTGGAATATTGCATATACTTTGGGTCACCATGCTGTAGAAAGGACATAGGTGTGCTAGAAATAATGCAGAAGAGATTCACTGGGATGACGTTTCTCATTGGGGGTTTATTTTAAATAAGGGGATAGGACGGGATTGTACTCAAGGGAGCACATGGGGGTTAAGGGATGGCGTTATAGAAGATTATAAAATTATGCATGGCAAAGATATGGTAAATAGTCATAATCTTTTTTTTCCCTTAAGGGCCCAGGAGTCTAAAACTAGAAGAAATAGGTTTAAGATGAGAGGGGAAATAATCAAAGGAGATCAAAGGGATATGTAGAACAAGGTGCCAATAGAGGCAGATACAATCCCAGATTTTTAAAAACATTTAGAGAAGTACATCGGTAGGAATGAAATAGTGGGACATTGGGCCAAATGCAGGGAAATATAATTAGCATGGACACTTATCTTGGTCAGCTAGGATGAGTCAGGGTAAAGCTTCCATGCTGTACAACTCTATCAACCCTTTATTCCCACATGAAAGATTTCTGTACCTCTGAAAAGTTCACTGCTGTGAGTATCCTCCCCCTCTTCAGCATGACTTTGGGCAAATGCATGGTGCATAACATGCCAAGGTATCCTTTGCAAAGAGCCATGAGTACTTGCCTCTGTGTGGTTATGAAATGTATGGTCTTCATTGCTTAAGTAATGGGCAAAATGTTCATGCTTTTGAGCAGCTTTAATTGCTTCAGAGTGCAACCTGGAGTCTATAAACTCATCTTTATATTGAGATCCCAGTGGATGCATCCTACCAGTTAATCCATCGGTGCCATTTAAATCAGAAGCTATGTCACAATCTTGAAGCCAACACGGGTACTTCATCTCAGGAACGCTACTTATTCCAGAGACATCCAGTTCCGATTTTTGGCTGGTTAACCATCTCGGATAATTCTTCCAGGAACGAGAGTTAAATTTATGATGTCCAAATCTACAGTCTTCCACAGAATGGGGTCCTGGAATGGATTGATCCTTATATTTATCTTGCATCCTTGACCCCCTCACGGAATGCAAGATTCGAAAAGGTTTGGGACCAGTTGTAAAACTTAATGGCCTATCACCAGCTTTCCTAGAAAGCAATGCAAAACTGTCATCTTTCCTGTGACGCCAGTCCTCAGAATACTCTGGAGCTTGCTTTGCAGATGTGCGGGAGTTATGTTGCAGTTGGGTTCGCAAAGGTTGTTTAGTCTTTGTCAAGCACTGAAGCACAGAGGCTTGAGTAAGCGGGAGGGAGCCATCTGGTGGCAAATCCAAAAGATCGTCAGTGGTGAGGCTCATGAGATCCAGATCACCACCTGCCCGCCTCTGCAATGGTCGCATGGGAAAATCCAAATTTTGCTGTCTGAAAACTACAAGACAAAACAGTTATTAAATAATAATTGAATATGACTCTCAATACCTCAGTAGCTAGGAATAACAAAGTTCAACCATGCAGCACATATTGATTTATGAATGAACTCCAGACTGGATGGTTGGTTGATGTCACAACCTTGTGGTATGAAAGTTACTGGTCATTCTCCAATAACCTAACCCTTGGCCTAAGATGGACAGTAATTGATATTCCTGTGCAGCACACAAATGTGGAGCTGCCAGCACTCACTGGTTTGGCTTAAAGCTAAGGTGCAGCTACATAGGCACCTATGGGATTATGCCCAGTTGTAACTCAGTCTCCACAAAAGGGCAGAAATACAGCCTCATCATTTGAGGCTACTGCTGTACATTTTACAGGAGAGCAGAATTTGTACTATGCAAGACTAAGTTTAATTTTTTGCAAATACAGTGCTTATAAGCATTATTTTAATATTAGTAATTAGCACCTTTATCTTGCCATTGTTTGTTTTGGAAGCTCAAAGTATTTCCAATTAAACAAATTCACAAGAAGAATCCATGGAGTCATGATGGCAGAGAAGGAAGACGTTAGCCATTGTGTTCATGTCAGCTCTCTGGAGAGTGATCTTTTCATCCCTATTCCCCAGCCTTTCCCTTCAAGCCTGTAAATTCATGCCTATCCAATGCCACTTTGAAAGCCTGATTGACACTACACTTAAGGCAGCAATATCAAGTTATAAAGACTCATTATTAAAAATCCATTTTTCTTCACAGTAGCCTTAATCTTTGGTCCATCACTTTGAACCCATGATTTCTGTACTTTAAACAATTCACGAATAGGAACTTCTATGTACCCTGTCTGAACCAGTCATGAATTTGACATCTCCCCTCAATCTTCTTTGCTCCAAGGAGAGTGACACCAGCTTCTCCACTTCAAACTTACACCTGAAATCCCTCACCCCTGGAACCATTCCCACAAACATTTCCTGAAACCTTTCTCACATCCTTTTGAAAGTGTGGCCTGACCAGTGTTCCTTGCTTTTTAGTCCATTTTCATCTATGTCACTCACGATCCCATTTATATATTAATGTACAAAATAGTAAACCACACCCCCCCACCCCCCCCCCCAACCCGGTACCTAGCACCAATGTGGATTGATAGATGACGGATAAATGAATTTATCAGTTGCTTCAGATTGCATGTTGTGTGATTGGTGAACTAACTGCTAGGAGGTGCCAATATTAAACTATTTTTTACCTATTTAGTGTTCCGCCATTTCTTGAATTCCAGATAACAGGGATTTTACTGAACATGCATATCTATCTATATCTTTATACATGGTTTATAATTTCCGAACTACTTCCTCAATATTCAGGTCACTCCGTTCCTGCACACCCATTTGTTGACATTATGTGTCCTTGCTCCTGCACCCACAAGATTTCCCAAAGTAATCAAAAAATGGGTTGATGCAAGATGTTCACTTGATGTGAAATAACATACATAGCCGAACAATAAATAATCATACGAGAGGCAAACTTTCCAATCTCCCTAACATTTCCAATGTTGCAAGTGATTGCACAAATATTTCCTTGGCTGCAATAGTCTTAGATACGTCTGAGGTTGTAAGAAGTACAAGAAATTTCTTCATCACATCATAAAAATTAAAGACCTTAAAGAAAAACATCAACTAGATTCTAACCTAGCTATTTATTTTAAGGTCTGGTTAAAAATTACAAATTAAGAGCAAATCATAATTTTAAAGGTACATCAATATAAAAAGGTATCTACATAATTTATACATGGAAGAGATCTAAAGTTAATTAACTAAATGCATGTGATATCCAAACCAAATTGAAGAGAAAAATTCAGTTCTTTTTTCCCCGTTAGCTATCAGATCAGCTAAATCTAATTTCATTTTCAAAAGGTGGGATGGGCTAGGAAATGGTATGTTTTAAAAAAAATGTAGATAGACAGCTCAGTAATAAGCTCTTCTAACCCATGAGTCTGTGCTGCCCCAATTAACCTATAACTGTTGTACGTTTTGAAGGAATCCAGAGTATCTGGAGGTACCCATGCAGACGTGGGTAGAGCATACAAACTCCTTGCAGAGAGCACCAGATTCAAACCCAGGTCGCTGATGCTGTAATAATGCTGTTACAGGTGATTACTGTCTACCAACCAAATTGCAAGATACAAGCATGTGTGCATGACGAGAAGTGCCCTGATGGTCAGGTGATTAGTTGTCTGCCATCATCATCCCTCAAGAGTTGGTGGACTCTGGAGTGGTGGTGACCATAGACACAACATAAAACCCTGAGTTATGAATTACTTAATCACACAGTGAAGATCAAGTCTATACAGCCTATCAATCACCAATTCCAAACCTATTTTACCCTCCCCACATTCTGAATTTCCAGTTTCAAACCAACTTGGTCCTGGATGTAGGAAGGCAGCATTCTTACCTTCTCTTCTGTTGTGCGGAGAAGTGGAGAACAGATTGGAGCTGCTTCCCAAATGCAATTTGTTTGCACGTTCTGATGAGGATGACAGCTTCTTTTCAAAATTGTCAATATAAGCCTCCAGAGCCTCTGATGCCGACTGATACATTTGGCCTCTGTAGACAACGGAACTGGTAAAATCTTGGGGGGAGCTATGGGAATGATAGTCAGTCTGATGACCTGCATTAGTCAACAATTTAGAGAGGATCAAGTCAGGAGAATGGAAGGATGCCCCATGGTTCATTCTGTATGTGGTCATAACATCTTGCAACTTTATCTCACCTTAATAAAGAAAAACAAAAAGATACTGTAAAAGACTTACTTGATCTTCTTGAATAGCATTTTCAACAATTACATGTTCAATGGATGGTATAGCAAATGCAACCATCTAAGGGCAGAATTATGAAAATGATAGCAGAGTAAAGCTTCCAAGTGCTGAGAAACATAATAATTTACTAATCTACAGATTGATCAAGCAAGAAATATGTGCTATGCTCTGCAATACACATTTCCTAGTTGACTGATCCAGGGGGTTGGATGCTATGGGCTGATCATTATATGGTCACCTGATTTTGGAGGAGGTAATCATGTGATTAGCCAGTAATAATGTACTGAAAGACCAGAAATAGAATGAGTTTATATTCTACTTGAATGTGCAAAGACACAATTATTTATTTAGTTTAAATTCATTTTATGTGATTTAAGGTATTCACTATGACAGTAAATGGCAATATTTAAATACAGGTACGCCCCCACTTGCGACCTATGTGACTTACGTCCATCCACACATACGACAGAAAATATTTAAAAAAATATAAAGAAAAACATAAAATTTACACAGATTACATTGTATTTGAGAAACTATAACAGGGATACAGGGCATGTAAAGTCATTACTTACCTTGTTAGTCAGTTTCCAGGGGACTGTAGGCTGGGCACGGCCATCTTGATTTCTGTGCGCATGAGCGTGTCTTTGGTTGCACATGACTGGTAGGTTCGCGTATTGCACTTCAGTTGCCGTATGCGTGAGAGTTAAGGGTGTGATGTCAATATCATTATAGCGCTTAACTCTCACACGTGCACCAACTGAACTCTAATACGTGAACCCATCGCGCATGTGCCAACTGAAGACTCGCTCATGCACACAAGAATCAAGATGGGCACGCCCAACCTACGGACCCTGGGACGTCGACCAACAAGGTAACCGTGGACCAGAATGTGGAAAGATTCGCCAAGGTTGATCGACAATTTAAGTTGTTATAGTCAAGTCAACGATGAAAAAAAATTTGATTAAAAAGTTTGCTTTAAGACTTTGGAACTCCATGCGCACAGGCAAAATGCTGACATGTCCTTTTCAAGATATGACCAATTACAGTCGTAAATCAGAGAGTACGTGTAATAGGATTAATGGCAGCAATATTAACCATGAGTTTGAGGTCATGAGTTTAAACTTTAGCCGATACACTGTACCACATGCTAAAGATGCTCCTCTATTGATGGAAGTGCCAACTATTGAGATTAAAAAGCAGTGAGCATCCAAGTTTAATTCTCAACAGATTGTAAAGACCTCACAGCATCATTCAATGATTTCTGCATGATCGTGGGCAACACTTCATTCCTCATTCACTGATATCAACAATATGAAGGTCAACATTACAATGATTTAATTTGCTCTTTCTGATTACAACATGCACAAAATTGCCTTCAATTTCTTGAGAGTAGGGTCACTTCTAGACTTTACCAGGAGAGCCTGCTGCCTGTTGAAGAGATTATATTAAAATACGTGAGGCTTCTTTGAGCTTTTAATTTAACCTTATTATCAATCGTTGTTTTAAATACTTAAATGTTACTATCCATGTATTTAATATGCCTAATGCAGAGGTTCTCAAATTTTCCCCACTCACATATCACCTTAAATAAGCCCTTACTCAACACAGAACACCTATGCCAGAGGTGGCATGTGAGTGGGAAAAAAAAGTTTGAGGACCACTGCCCTAAACCCAAAACTGCATCTGGTCATCTATCCCAAAGTAATTTGGTGGCTAACAAACCTCCTTCCCAATTATGAAAAGTATTCTCTGCAGATCTCTGCTTTCCAACCCTTAGCTTTCTAATTTCAAGGCAAATACCTTATTAATATCAATGTACTAAGAGTTTTGCTAAAATATCTGTTATTCATTTTATGGCCATTGCCCAATATACATATTTTTATTTCAGTAAGTTATTTATATTTGCTAGATATTTATCAAATGAATTTAGATATCCTTTATATTGACATTTTATCAGCTTAACATTCTTATTGTTTTTACATTAATCACCATTTGCTTACTTGCTATTGCACCTTGAGAATATTTTTAGCAATTTCCCACTACACCTAATTTTCACTCTCATAAAAATAGCATCATCATTTCTAAATTAATTAGGCGACTAATTAACAGAGTCGCCTGACTACGGTGCTTGAAGCCCTCTTTAAAATAAATTAAAGTGTGGTCTGGTGGAGAACTCCCGAGCTTCCAGTCTTAATGGCCGAAATTATTGTGAACCAGGCCAGAAATGCATAAAAGTCCAATTGCAGGAGACTAATGAGCATCATGGCATTCTTTGCTTGTTGATGCCTAATAAATGCATGCCTAAAAGCTCCCAACTCCTATCCAAGTCGTACAGTAAGTTAACATTCGGTTAACTGAAAAGTGATATTATGTGAACATTTTTTGGCGGCAACATGATGTCACAAGTTGAAAACAAACCTTTTCTTAAATTTAAGCATTATCTTATTTTGTAAGCAGAGATCATGTTGTATTTTGGTAAGAATTAAACATTATTTCATGCTTATTTACCACTGATACAGGTATTCGGCTGATGCCACTGGGCTACTTAAACCATTATCTGAAAAATCCCATAAAATTGAAAAACATCCACTCCTATGCTTTTCGGATATGGGGAAAACATACTGTATATGCAGTATATCAAACAATTATTTAAGCTGTCAACAGATGTATGAACAGTAATAACCAAACTCAGTCAATTAAAACAAAACTTCAGATGCTGGAGCTAAAACACAAACCTGGAGAAAGTCAGCAAGTCAAACAGTGTACATTGGAGAGCAAAGATTACATAATCGGGCTTTAGCCCCTCATGAGCAAAATGTAGGTCCTTTTTGGGACCCTACCTACATTTTACTCATACCTTGAAGGGATCAAGACCGAAACGTTGGCTCTGTATCTTTGCTCTCTCAAGTCCACTGTTTGACCTGCTTTGGGTTTTTTTACTGCATTCATGGTGAATGCAGACTTTCGTGCTTTCCTGCTTCCAGAAATGCTCAGAGATCAGGCGGAACCTTCATTCTGACGAGAGGGTTTCAACCAAAAGGGTTAACTTTGCACAGATAAGATGTGTGCCCTCCCCCCACCAGCCATTTCTCATGAGATTTTAACCTTATTCGTTCCACCGACACATCCAATTAAATAGCAGAATCAAATGGTTCCAATTTGATTGGCTGATTCGAATTTAAAAAGCCTGCTCTTCGTGCTGTCGTGTCCACATCGATATTACTCCAGTCGGCCGCAGGAAGGGGGGATGCCTGCCTGCCACTGACACACAGTTGAAAGGGATCCTTGGACCCACGACCTCCCTGGCAGCGCACGAAACGACCCACCTGGGTCAACAGCACCGCTGCTGCTTGGGTGCTTGGGTGGGTGGGGGGCAGCAGCTCCCCAATGCCGGCGAACGGCGCCCCTCCGCCTCCCGAACCGACTGCCTCCGGAATGTGGGTTCCCCCCGCGTCCCCGATCACTACTTCCGCTCTCCACAATCGCTACAGTTGGATCCCAATGCGCCTGCGCGCCTCTGCCGGACGCCGGCAGCGTTGCGACTCTCAGCGGGTCACGCAGTCGCCGCGGGTTTCCCAGGGATGCGGCCGGACCTGCCGAGTTCCTCGAGCACTTCAGACCCCAGCTCCCTGCAGATTTCCTGTGACTGCCAGCGCAGTCATTTGGGCAGCGTTTCCTAAATCTTTGGCATTCTGTTTCTCAACTGCAAGCCGCCCCCCAAAAGGAAGAGAATTGTAAAAGTTGGGGTTTTTTTTAAAGAGTTGGGACTATATTTAAGAATGAAGTGATTTTAAATTGGGTAATACACAAATATGCTGGAGAAACTTGGCAAGTCACGCAGCACTTTCACACTTGCAAGTGGTCCCAAGAATTAATGGTCAAAGGGCCTTTAAAAGTGTCTCGTTTGGAGGGGAAATTGTCTCATGTAAGTGTGAAAAGGGTAATTGCATTGTAGGGTTGAAGTGATCCAAGGTTTTGCTTGAGTGCAAGAACGTGAAAGAAGAAAAGATTAAAATGAAGGTATAAACTTTGCATGGGAAAGTAGCAGCAGGAGAGAGAGGGAAAAGAAAGAAAGAGCAATAATGGACAATTTTAAAACAGCATGGGAAAGTTGGTAGCACACATTTATCAAGACCAGAGGGAAAAGAAAGCAATGGTGGACCCGACTTCCCAGAATGCCGTGCAGCAGAGAAATCTCTCTATGGGTGCACCATGCATGAAGCCCTTTCTGTGGCACACGGCATTCTGGGAGGGCAGGCCCACCATTGCTCCCCCCCCCCCCCACAGTAGTTCTATATTGTGCGCGATAGCGCTACCAACTTTCCCACGCTGTTGCAATTATTGCTATCTATTTCTTCTCTCTCTCCCAGCAAAGTTTATACCTTCATTTTATTTTCTTTCTTCCTTCACGTTTCTGCACCTCGCAAAAACTTGGGTCATTTCAAAGCCACAATTCTACACTTGCCTGATTGCAACGCCGGCGTCTGCAGAGGAACTGGACTAAGGGTCAAGGCAGTCTGTCCCCGGCGGGAGATGGTGTCATCTGACACCAGCATTGAGACAATTTTCCTTTCACACTGGACATTTGAAAAGCCGATTGGCCGTTAATTCCTGGGACCACTTGCAAGTGTGAAAGCGGCTTGAGATTCTTTTCGAGGCAGAAATACCACTTATTGGCAGTGCAAAAAAAAACTGACTCAATGCACACATGTAAACAAATAAAGAACTATAAACAAACTAAGCAATATATAGAGAAAACAAATCAAAGCACAAAAGTAAGAGAACTTGGGCTAGAGCCCTTTCATACATTGATAAAGGGCTCAAGCTCCAAACTTCGGTTATGTATTACATCTTTGTTCTACAGTATAAAGGGCACTGACCTGCTGAGTGTTTTTCACTTCAACCACAGTGTCTGCAGTCTTTCCTGATTTACTAGTCCTTAAATGAATCCCTGACTGAATTTGTTGTTGAGGAGACTGATGGTGGAGGGGTAGCACCTGTTCCTGAACCTAGTGATGTGAGTCTTGTGGCACCTAGACCTCTTTCCTTTTGGTAGCAATGAGAACTGAGCATGTCCTGGGTGATGATTGCTGATGCTCTCCAATGGCAGTGTTCCCTGTAGATGTTCTCGATAGTGAGGAGGGTTTGCCTGTGATGTCTTGGTCTGTGTCTTTGAAAATGGTGGTGCTGCCAACTTTCCCACGCTGTTGCAATTATCGCTATCTATTTCTTCTCTCTCTCCCAGCAAAGTTTATACCTTCATTTTATACAGCGCTCCTGCGGGGTCCAACCACCCAGTCAACTGCTGTCAGTTCCACGTAGTCTTTGAAAAGCCTGTTAAAGGAGCCGGTTTTAATTTAAAATCCCATCATTGTGCGATCTACGCCAAAGATGGAAGTGTCTGTGACACGAGGGTTTGCAGACTCCAGGGGAGCAGAGGACTGGTGTAGGGCACCAGGAAACAGGGAGACCATCCCCCATCTAAGGAGAAGCAGAGGAGTTGACTCATGGGATGCTGACCATGGCAGTGGACCAGTGAGGGGGCTCTGAGGCTGAAAGACCTATGCATGTGGCAAGCTGCTGGTGATTCGAGGTGAGGAACCGCTGGAAGCTGCTGTCGTGAGACTTGCACTGGGCTTTGGATTGTTGGAGACTGGCTCCAAAATTAGCTGAAGGGGAATCAGATATCAGAACTGGGATGCGAGGGGGTGCCAATGGCACTGACGGGTTCCTGACCATGTCAGAGGTTCAGATCTGGAGCTCGGGTTACCAATAGCTTTGACTGGACTCTGTGTGGCTGCAGAAGCACCGGAAGCGAATCTACAGACAATTGAATACCCTGGGGGGACTCTCATTTGCTTCTCTTTTTCTGACTGTAAGAGGTGCTTCAGGCAATTTCTGCTGATGGCAAATCTGTCTGCCTTACAGCAGGCAAGAGCAATTTCAAGTAATATGATGCTGTTATATTTTTGTCAATCTTTTGATTAAACATATTATAGGTAAACAATACATGAGAATAGGAGTACATAATCATAAGGGGGAAAATAATCACTACATGACATCATATGATATCTTTTTTTTCTTTGGCTTGGCTTCGTGGACGAAGATTTATGGAGGGGGTAAATGTCCACGTCTGCTGCAGGCTTGTTTGTGGCTGACAAGTCCGATGCGGGACAGGCAGACACGGTTGCAGCGGTTGCAGGGGAAAATTGGTTGGTTGGGGTTGGGTGTTGGGTTTTTCCTCCTTTGCCTTTTGTCAGTGAGGTGGGCTCTGCGGTCTTCTTCAAAGGAGGTTGCTGCCCGCTGAACTGTGAAGTGCCAAGATGCACGGTTTGAGGCGTTATCAGCCCACTGGCGGTGGTCAATGTGGCAGGCACCAAGAGATTTCTTTAGGCAGTCCTTGTACCTCTTCTTTGGTGCACCTCTGTCTCGGTGGCCAGTGGAGAGCTCGCCATATAACACGATAACATATTGCATTACACCACAATCTTCTCAAACTAAAGTCTTCCAAAAAAAAGTTGTTATATAAAACCCCACCCGATCTTAAAAAAAATTTAAAAACAACAAAAAGAAAAAGACTGGTCATCCTATACTGAGAATTTAATTAAAAAAATTAATCTGGTCTTCACCAACAAAGAGAAAAGAAAAGAAAATTAAAGATGGTCCTCTTCTTCTTTCTTCTTCTTCCAGAAGATAAATAATTACACTAACTAAATAATGTGGAAATAATTTATAAAAGGTCACTAAGTCTCTTCAAATTTAAGAGTGGTATCAAATGTACAACTCCTAACTAAAACATGACAATTTGAGAGAACCATTAAGTCAAAGTAGGTGGATTAGAATCTTTCTATTTAAATAAGATAGCTCTTCTAGCCAATAATGTAGAAAAGGCTGTAACATGATGTGTGGAAGTGGAAACTTGTCCCATTTCTGGAACTATAATTCCAAAAAGAGAAGCCAATGGGTTAGGTTACAAACTAATATCCAAAATAGCTGACAAAGTCTTAAAAATAGCTATCCAATACCTCTTCAATATATGGCATGACCAAAACTTACGAGTTAGAGAAGCCACTTCTGATTTATATCAACCACAAATAGGACTAACGTTAGAAAAAATATAGGCCAATTAGTCTTATGTCATATGAACCCGATATACCACTTTAAATTGAATCAAAGAATGACAAGCGCATATTGAAGAGATAGAAACTGATCTTCAGGCTTTTTAATTTTGTCATTAGAATTTGATTGCAATCTTAACAACTTATTATAAATGTTACCTTTGAAACCCTTGTGAGAAGGTTCAAATTTTAGAAAAAAAGTATCAACCAAATCCAGTTGGTACAATGTTGTAAATTTAGGCAGTAAAGTATTCAGAAAATTTCTAATTTGGAAGAATCTATAAAGAAGTGATTTAGGTATATTATATTCATCAGATAATTGTTCAAAAGACATTAACCTACCATCTATTAACAAATCTGAAAAAGAAACAATTCCTTTAACCTTCCAAAAAGAGGCTTGGCCAGTTATAGATGGTTGAAAGAAATAATTAAGAGAAATGTTACTAGATAAAATAAAAAATTTCAAGTCAAAGATCTTCCAAAATTGAAACCAAATCCATAATGTAAGTTTAAGTGTCGGATTGAAGGGATACCTACTAATGTTGGAAAGTGTAAAAGGAAGAGTTGCTCCCAATAAAGAGGCTACTGATTACCTCTGCATGGAATTCAATTGCAAATCTACCCAATAAGGGCATTAACATTTCTCAGAATAGTAGATCCAGATAATAATATAGCAGGTGTTAACTGCCCAATAATCAAGTCTAAGATTACGTAAAGCCAAACCACCATCTATCTTTAATTTCTGCAGATAGAATTTACTCAAGCTGCCCTTATTTTTATTCCAAATATAAGAGGATATTTTAAAACTGGTTCTACTTGAAATAAATACAAAAAATTAGATAAGATTATCATCTTAATAGCATTAACACGACCTATTAAAGATAAAGCCAGTGGAGACCATTTAGAAATAGATTGTTTCACATAATCTATCAAAAGAATAAAGTTACATTTATATAGATCTTTAAGTGATTTGGTCATTTTAATCACAAGATAGGTAAAATTCTATTCAACCACTCAAAAATGGTCCATTTTCAGTTTTTCTGGCTCAGGATCTGCTCCATTGTCAAGACTATTGCAAATGAAATTGATGCACCATCAATGACTCCAAAAGTCTGAAGTTGAGCAAAACTGATAGGCTTTTATTTGCAATAGAATGAAGGCATATCCCTGCTGGTCGACTGTCCTGAACTGAGGAGGGACCTGAGGGACAGTCAGCTTTATTCAGGACCCTATGGGAGGAGCCACAGATACAGTTGTCCAATGGGTGTATCCAGACAGATAAATATATACATACAGTGGTTTACCACACTAGGGATGCCTATACCTGTCAGTCTTACCTTTAATTCTGACATGAACATATAAAAGTTTATACTCTCAAACCTTATTCTTTGGAAGCTTTCCACATCAAGCACACCTTTGCCAGAAAACAACCACTAACGAAGGCCTTAAACTTTGTTTATATATATTTGCCTTCTCTGGATGCTATAGGATCTGCTGAGTTTCTCCAGCACTCTTTTATATTTATCCAATCTACACTTTCCAGATCCCTTCTGATAATATCAACATTATCCTTTCTTCAATTTAGAATCATAACCTGAGGACCAGGCCTATCCTTTTCCATAGTGACATTATGATCTCAAGATCCAAGATGATCCTTTATATTCACTTCCATCACCTGCCCTGCTCATTCCTTGATTGGAGATCTAGCATTGCACTCTCTCGAGTTGGGACCTTTATATATTGATTAATGAAATTTTCCTGAACAGACAGTATCCGACAAACATTAACTCATCCAGCACTTTTACAGCATGGGAGTCCAAGTCAATATATAGAAAATTAAAATCACCTACTATCACAACCTTTTGTTTCTTGCAACTGGCTGTTATCTCTCTACAAATATGCTCCTCTAGTTCCTCTTGGGTGGCCTATAATATAATCTCATGATTGTGGTTTACACCATTCAACCCAGATTTAAACTGTTTTTACTCCCAATCTCACAATGCTTTGATGATGTAAACAAAAACTCCCTGCTTCTCCACAGCATCATTTTTTATATCTTTGTCAGCCTTTCAATATTCTTTTCTCATCTGAAATCTTTCTTAAAGCTGAAAAATCCAGGAAACATTCAGGAGATTGAACAGAATATGTGCAAAGAAAAAGAGAGTTAACATTTTGGCTCAAACCTGCTTCATCAGGACTTGGATTATTGTTCTATCCATCCTTCCCACATACCCTCTACAACTTTTCTCTCTCTTTTTCAGTAATGATGAAAGGTCTAAGACCTGAAACATTAAATCTGTACCCCCTTTAAAAATGGTACTTGACCTTTTGTTAACATTTTCTGATTTTACTTTAGATTGCCAGGATCTGCAGGTTTTAAAAATAGCTTTTTTTTCATATACATAAAAAACCCCTGGCATCCGGCACCTACAGGGATTGGCAGATGCCGAATAAGCAGGTTTTCCAGTTGCTTGAGACTCACTCTTACAATGTCTAACTAATACACGTGTATTAACAACGAACAGTTTTTAAAAAAAACAATACTATACTGTACTTACACTGAACAAATTTCACTTGCATGACTATATATAAACCTTAAAGCATTTTACTTTATTTTCAATCACATTCTTTGAAAATATTGCAGGTTCCTCCCCCTCCACAGAGCTGCCCAAAAGACGAACAATACCTTGTAGATAATTAACCCCCAAGACTAATATACTAATACTTACTAAGCAAGGATAAGGAGACACATTAAGAGAGTCACCCCGACGGTGAGTGGCATCAAATGGGCAATGTCATTGAACATAACTTTATTCAGCCAAGCACGACCAAGGCACACTGCTAGCTGAATATTTGCTCCCATCTTCACCAAAGGTCTATGTGTTACTTCAGAGAATATTTACTTCTACAATTTTACATTTTTATTTACATTTTCATTTATTCTTATTTATTTTATTTTTTTTATTAATTTATTATCCACAATATTTTTTTGCCGCTTGCTTGAGGTTGCCGGTTGCTTGAGGTTGCCGGTTGCTTGAAATCCAGACAACAGGGGTTTTACTGTAATATGTGCTGATTATTTTAGATCTTTGTTCATGCTGCTATGAAAATGCAAATTGAAGTTTTTGTTTTACAAATGGAACAAACTAATTTTCTAGTTTTAGAACAGGAAAAGACTAATTTGAAAACAATATGTGCAATCCAATAGGAAAGTGAGGCAGGTTAATATTCGATCTGTTTTCTCAAAAAAGATCTCAGCTAAGATCTCAGCTAATTCCAAACTACAAAGTTTATGCATTCATATTAGGATCACTGCAATGTAACTTGAGTAATTTGCTAATCAAAAATTAGTTTCTCTACTCACAACACAAAATCCACCTGAAAATGTCAGTTTTCCATCTAGACCTTTTAAAACTGAATAAAAATCTGCCCTCAGCTGAAAGTAACTGGGGACATGGGTGGGAAAATCATCAATTTGGTCAGGAAGTTATTCCACCCATTAATACTACTCCACCTGATGCTGGTTTGACAATTTCATGGATTTTGATCCTGCCTTGAAAATTTAAAAAATTGTAAAGCTGAAGGAAAACAGTAACTGCCGAGAATACTCAACAAATCAGATAGCATCTTTGAGGAGAGATGCAGCCTTTCATTTCAGATTATCAGTTAAAATTCATTAAATGATTTCTTATCCCATAGATTCTGCTGGATATAACCATATAACCACTTACAGCACAGAACAGGCCAGTTCAGCCCTACTAGTCCATGCCGTAACAAATACCCACCCTCCTAGTCCCACTGACCAGCACCCGGTCCATACCCCTCCAGTCCTCTCCTCTCCATGTATCTATCCAGTCTTTCCTTAAATGTAACCAATGATCCCGCCTCAACTACGTCTGGCAGAAGCTCATTCCACATCCCTACCACCCTTTGCGTAAAGAAATTTCCCCTCATGTTCCCCTTATAATTTTCCCATTCAATCTTAAACCATTCCCTCTAGTTTGAATATCCCCCACTCTTAATTGAAAAAGCCTATCCAGATTTACTCTGTCTGTCCCTTTTAAAATCTTAAACACCTCTATCAAGTCCCCCCCTCAATCTTCTACGCTCCAGAGAAAAAAGCCCTCCAGACCATCCTGCCACCTCTCGGCAGTAATGTCCTCCTTGACAAGCAGAGCAACTCCTCCCCCTTTTTTACCCCCTGATCTATCACATCTAAAACAAATGTATCCTGGAATATTAAGTTGCCAGCCCTGCCCCTCCTGTAGCCAGCTCTCACTAATTGCTGCAATATCATGACCCCAAGTATCTGTCCATGCTCTGAGCTCATCTAGCTTGTTCACTATGCTTCTTGCATTAAAATATATGCATTTCAGAGAATGACCCTCACATATATTCTCTTTTCTACCTTTTACCCTAATCTCCATCTTACCTTTGTTATCGTTATTATTCCTATTGAGGTGGCCATGCTCCCTTGACACTGCTCTCACACTCTGTTCCCCATCCCCCTGCCAAACTAATTTAAACCTTCCCCCACAGCTCTAGAAAATCTGCTTGCCAGCACATCAATCTGTATTTTCAGCATTTTCAGTTTTGTGTTCATCACAAAATCAATAAAGGAGGTTTGATACGACACCAGAAACCCTGGCAAATTTCTACAGAGGTGTGGGTGGAAGGTTGCTATCAGCTGCATTATGGTCTGGTATGGGGACACCAAAATCCCTGAGCATAAATCCCTCCAAAAGATAGTGGACATCTCAGGAAAAACCCTCCCCTCTATAGTGCACATCTACAGGGAACGCTGCCGTCTGCCAGTAGCAGCAATCATCAAAGACCCACACCACCCAGCGCACAGTCTGTTCTCACTGCTGCCATCAGGAAGGAGGTATGGGTGCCACAAGAGTCATATCACGAGGTTCAGGAACAGCTACTACCCCTCCACCATCAGACTCCTCAATGACAAACTCAGTCAGAGACTCATCTTACTTGTGCACTTTATAGATGTTCTTTTTGTTCTCTCTGTATTGCACAGTCAGTTTGGTTACATTTGCTATCTGTTTTACAGTTCTTTTGTTTACATGTTTAAGCTGTGTACAGTTTTTCATTTGCACTGCCAATTAGTAGTAATTCTGCTGCGTCCGCTGGAAAAAAGGATCTCAGGGTTGCATCTGCTGTCCTGCGTGTACTCAGACAATAAATCTGAAATCGGAAAAACTATAGCATGGAAAAGGCAGATCCGTGCTGAAGTGTTAAAATACAGAACTTGGGTCAGACTTTGTTCAATGAATATTTCTTGCTTCAAAGGGGATTGCTGACTGGTTCTTTGCTTCCTTATTGCTACTGTGCTTATACTAAGATCTTCCAAGATGGACATTGGAGGGAGGAAGCAGAGTGATCGTAGGCAACGCGTTCATGAGCATCATTATGTTTCTCAATAACTGTAGGAAAATATTCTTATAGATCAAGGCATCTGTTCCTTCCAACTGAATTTTGTATGCACAGCTTGTACTGTTAAGGGACATTACCTCAAAATAGTCTCCTGATGAAGAATAACTCAGCTAAAATTTGCAAGACAAGAATTCTCTGTTTCCCAAAGGCAATTAAATGAAATGCCCGAGTGCCAACATTAGATTGTACCTTATTTAATGTTGACTAAATTAGTTCCACAGATGACATTTTCAGGGCCTCAATAGTATTGAGCCTATATCAATCAAAGGACTATTTGATCTGTCATACCTCTTCTACTTTTAGTCTCTTTTCATCCAGGCCCTTTGTATCAGTTAATGAAACACTGCTTTTGAGAAAACTAGTGTCCACAAATGGATGCATGAATTTTTAAAATCTCTTGTCACATGAGGCTTTTAATTTTGAATTAATCATTAATTCTGCTGTTACGGCTTAAAGGTATTGACATTAATGAAATGTCATTGGGCAGCCTGAATATATTAGAGAGCAGAAGCACTCTGTGTCAGACAAAAGTGCTTTCAAATGGTACTCTAGAAATAAGCATGAAATCCAGGTTGATTCTCCAGTACAATGCTAAAGCAATGCTATCTTCATAATTTCAATTCAAATCTAAGAGACTAAATAGAGCACAACTGATAGAAATTCTACCCAAAGTCAGACTAAATGTAATATATCTGACAGAAATGTTTGTTCTTTAAGATTTTTATATTTCAATCTTAATGTAAAATAAAAAATGTCTAAAAAGAATTTTAACTCACTTAACTGACTTAGATGGTTCTTTAGTATAATACAGAATCATCTGCCTGTTTTTCCACATTCAGATGAAAGGCTCAGGCCTGAAACATAAATTGGTTTTCACTTCATATGGATCCTGTGTGACCTGGTGAGTTTTACCAGCACTTTTGTGTACTGCATTGGACTGAAGCATCTGCAGATTTTCTTGTTGAACTCCATGTCTCCTTGTCATTCATGTCAAATTTGATTCCAGTGGGAAGTCCTTCAATAAACCCCATGGTGGTGAATTTGCTGATGGCAGAATGGCCTTTAGTTCATTAAAAGTCAACAGGAGAGTAAAACTACACAGATCTGTTCCATCGGGTTCTGCATCAGGTAGCATGTTCAAGGAACACATGATTCATAGGACCAGACGAGACAGGAGCAGAATTAGGCCATTCATACTGGAAAGGGAGGTTAGTTCTTCTCCCTCTAACATGAAGTCTGAATAGATTGCTCCACAGAGCCAAAGTCAAGTTGTTAATTGTCATCTGATTGTACAAGTACAACCCACTGAAAGAATGTTATCCAGTCCTCGGTGCAAAACACAGCCCAAAAAATTAGCTGCAACAGAAATTCACTAAGGCAATGGCTACTTGAACAAAACTGGTTTTATTTTGTTAATACATAATAATAAGATCAATACTTAACATTACTATTAACTTACCCCCTTTCTAATTCTAAGCGCACAAATAATATTAATGTGTACAGGAAAGTTCTTTTTCACTGTCCAATCATTCGCTTTTAACTCCTCCAAGTTCACTGGTATCAGACAACCTTCCACACTGTGCACAGAATTAAACATTTATGATCTTCACCAGGCTTTGGTCCTTTAACTTAGGAACTTAGGAATATACCGCACAGGAGGGTCTTTGCTGGTTTTAAAGAAATAGACATTGTTCATTGGACACACAAACTGATCTCCTTCAATCAGCAACTGAAGTGTCTTACCGAAGAAACATGCCCCTCTTGGGTTTTTCCAAAAGATAACCTCTTCTTCCAGGTTACCACAAGGTCTTCTTTTTCCCCTATTTCAGGAGAAACAACATTAACCAGCTGCAATCTCTGCCATTGACCACAGAGATTTAGAATAGGATGAATTCAGAACTCAAATCTCTTCTTCAAATGGGGTCTTGCAGCAGGTCTAATAACTTGCAGCCTTCACACAAACTGTTGCAGAATACTCTGACAAACAATGATTGTATTAAATGCCGAGCTGAAGTCCATGAACAGCTGCCAGGCATATGAGGCGTTATTCTCCAGGTGAACCATGACGGAGTAAAGTTACAAGCCTACAGCATCTTCTGTGGAGCAATTTCTTCTATAAGATCATTTAAATGGGTTCTATGTCTCTGGGAAGTGTGCTTTGATGCCTTCTGTCACCAAATGTTCGAAGCATTTCATATGGTGGAGGTAGGTGGGCATGCCAAAGGAGGACTTGGTCATAGGTTACCATATTATATACATGTGTATAATGTGTTTGTATTTGTTGTTTTTGCAACACTGTTTAAATCTTATAAAAACAAAAATATATATATTTTAAACACTCTCTATATATATGGTAACCTATGACCATGTCCTCCTTTAGAATGGCCATCCTAGAGGTCAGTGCCACAGGGCAGTATTCATTGAGGCCTGTTATTGACACCCTCTCAGATTCCAGGATGATGATGGCTGTCTTGAACCCTGCAAGAACGATGGACTGCTTCAGTGAGGTATTGATGAAGACCTCTGTCAATTGGTCTCCACAGTCTTTCAGTACCCGACCAGGTCTGGTTCTGTCACCTTGTGTGGGTTCACCTTGGATAGAGTTCTCCTCGCTTTGGTCATGGCTATGCAGGGAGCCTGTTCATCAGGGAGCATTCTTTGGCATCATCCTGTCCTTCTAATCAAACTGTGCATAGAAGATTTTCAATCTGTCTGGAAGGGAGGTGTCATTGTTAATTGGCAAGGTAGATTTATGATCCATTATAGTCTTGATCCCTTGCCACATATGCCTCCTGTCGCTAGTGTCTATGGATCTTCTGTGCATAAAGCTACTTTGCCCTCTGATTGCACAGAAGAGTTCAGCCCTGGCTAATCTTAGTGCCGTCCTATACCTTACCCTGAAGGCAGCATCACAAGCTCCGAGAAGTCCCCAGACCTCTGCATCCATCCATGGTTTCTGGTTAGCCCTGATTGTGAAGCTTTTATATATAACCATATAACCACTTACAGCACAGAACAGGCCAGTTTGGCCCTACTAGTCCATGCCGTAACAAATCCCCACCCTCCTAGTCCCACTGACCAGCACCCGGTCCATACCCCTCCAGTCCTCTCCTCTCCATGTAACTATCCAGTCTATCCTTAAATGTAACCAATGATCCCGCCTCAACCACGTCTGCCGGAAGCTCATTCCACATCCCCACCACCCTGTGCGTAAAGAAATTTCCCCTCGTGTTCCCTTTATAATTTTCCCCCTTCAATCTTAAACCATGCCCTCTAGTTTGAATCTCCCCCACTCTTAATTGAAAAAGCCTATCCACATTCACTCTCTGTCCCTTTTAAAATCTTAAACACCTCTATCAAGTCCCCCCTCAATCTTCTACGCTCCAGAGAAAAAAGCCCTAGTCTGCACAACCTTTCCCTGTAACTCAAACCTTGAAATCCTGTCAACATTCTTGTGAACCTTCTCTGCACTCTCTCTATTTTGTTTATATCTTTCCTATAATTTGGTGACCAAAACTGTACACAGTACTCCAAATTTGGCCTCACCAATGCCTTGTACAATTTCATCATAAACTTCCCTATTCTTGAATTCAATATTCCGATTTATGAAGGCCAACATTCCAAATGCCTTCTTCACCACACCATCTACCTGAGTATCAGCCTTGAGGGTACTATTTACCATCACTCCTAAATCCCTTTGTTGCTCTGCACATCTCAATAGCCTATCATTTAATGCATATGACCTATTTAGATTTGCCTTTCCAAAATGTAGCACCTCACATTTATCTGTATTAAATTCCATCAGCCATTTCTCAGCCCACACCTCCAGCCTTCCTAAATCACCTTTTAATCTACGGTAATCTTCCTCACTGTCCACAATACCACCAATCTTTGTGTCATCCGCAAACTTGCTTATCCAATTCTCCACCCCTACTTCGAGATCGTTAATATATATAACAAACAATAGTGGACCCAGGACCGATCCCTGAGGAACTCCACTAGTCACCGGCCTTCAATTGGACAAACAATTTTCTACCACTACTCTCTGACACCTCCCATCCAAACATTGCTTAATCCATTGCTCTACCTCCTTATTTATACCTAATGCCTCCACCTTTTTTCCTAGCCTCCTGTGGGGAACTTTGTCAAAAGCTTTACTAAAGTCTAAATAGACAAGATCCACAGCTTTCCCTTCATCAACCTTTTTTGTAACCTCCTCGAAAAACTCAATCAGGTTTGTCAAGCATGATCTACCCCTGACAAAACCATGCTGATTACTCCCTATCAATCCCTGTACCTCCAAATGTTTGTAAATACCATCCCTCAGAACACTTTCCATCAACTTGCCCACCACAGATTCAGACTCACGGGCCAATAATTCCCAGGTTTACATTTGGACCCTTTCTTAAACAGTGGAACCACATGCGCCACCCTCCAATCCTTTGGCACTACCCTCGTGACCAGTGACATCCTAAATATCTCTGTTAATAGCCCCACTATCTGTCCACAAGCCTCCCTGAGTGTCCTTGGGAATATTTTGATCTTAGTGACATCCTCAAAGCATTTGCTGATGTAGCCATTCACTGAACTCATGTACTCATCTATGTTTACATGACCATTGATGGTATAGACTGGAAAAAAAATCTCACTCTTATTCTTTCTACTCTATAAACTTCAAGTCATCGAAAATTCTGTGATCTATCCCATCCAAGAACTATTCACCTGGCCATCTCATGCATATTGGCTTTCTGCATTCTCTATCACTGAACTAAATCATTCAAAATTACTTTTAATTGCCTTTGCAGCCATGCTCCCCATTGTTGTTTAAACTTCGTCCAGCCCAACAACCCATCTACAACTCTCCATTACTGTAGCTCTGGCTTCCCATTCAATTGGCCAAAGCAAATACAATAGAAGCATTTAAAAGGCTTGTAGGTAACTGCATGAATATGCAGGGAGGTCAGAGGGCAAGCAAAAGTCATTTGTTTCCTTTGGCAATGTGTTCAGCACAGACATCCTAGACCAAAGGACATGTTCCTGAACTTTCCTGTTCTCTGCGATGTTGAGCTTACATGTTTGTACGTCAGATTTTCAGATTTCAAATTTATTGTCAGAGTACATACATGACATCACATACAACCTTGTGATTCTTCTTTCTTGTGGGTGAGGCAGAATGACCACTTATTGGTAGTACAAAAAAACTGTACTGGACGTACACATGCAAACAAATGAAGAAATGTAATCAAACAGTGCAATACCGAGAGAAAATACGTCCATAAAGTGCAGAATTCCTTAAATGAGTCCCCGATTGAGTTTGTTGTTGAGGAGTCTGATGGTGGAGGGGTAGCAGCTGTTCCTGGACCTGGTGGTGTGTGTCTTGTGATACCTATATCCCTTTCCTGAATGAGAACAGGGTGTGGGCTGGGTGTTGTGCACCTTTGATGATAGCTGCTGTTCTCTGACAGCATATTACATGTAGATTTTCACCACGGTGGGGAGAGTTTTGCCTGCGGTATCCTGGGTGTGTCCATTATCTTTTGCAGGGACTTATGCTCAGGAGTATTGGTGTCCCCATACCAGACCGTGATGTAGCCAGTCAGCATACTTTCTACCACACATCTACGGAAATTTGGCAGGGTTTCCAATGTCACATCAAATCTCTGCAAACTTCTGAGGAAGTAGAGGTGCTGACTTGCGTTCTTCATGATGCCATTAGTGTATTGGGTCCAGGAAAGATCACCTGAGATAGTGATTCCCAAGAACTTAAATTTGCTCACCCTCTCTGCACTTCTGAAGAGAAGCAGAATTTATGAGCGAGGGATGGCTCATTCCCCACAAAACTGCAGCTCCATTCTTAGCTATGATTATCAAATGAAGATTTGGTGCAGAAGCATCTCAAGGGCTGGCAGGCTCGTGAGTGCATCTGATGGTCACACAACTAAAGGCATTGAATTCATCCTAAGGCTCCACAGTGCAGTAGGTGTGCATTTCTTGATAGCTGGCACAGAGGGGAATCGGCAATCTCAGCAAGCCAGGGCTCCCAGTTACTATTTCTGGTGGCTCATGGAGGTGGCAATTAGATTCTTTGCCTTAATCAAACATGGCATTATCTAAATAGCTGGAGGAAAGAAAGAAATGTAGATTCACTAATATTACTAATGATACTGGCAGCACGGAAAAGCCTGAAGCAAGTGAACAGCTCTGCTGGCAATGGGAGTGGGTTTTTTGGCAAAAGAAAGTTCGGGTCCATTGCATCGTCTCTGGTAAAGAACAGTTTTTCTACTCATTGTCTCTCTGTGAAGGGTAGGTACTAGTACTATATTTTGGAAGGCCCCCTCTCAGTGGGTTCCTTGCATCTGTGGTTTGATATAAATCATTATAGCTCTCGTTGTCTTCAAACATAAACATTTTAGGCATAAAATCTATGGAGACAAATTGCAGAGAAACACTGCAGAACAACGAGGTTCTGCACAGTCAATCATACTGTAGGGTGTCTCCATTTGCAGCATATTTTGCATTCACAATTATATTGAATATTTTCTCATATCTCTTGCCCAAGAGGTTTTTTTTATAGCAAGACCAGCCCTCCAGTCCAAGCAGGTCCCAGACTGATATTTCTCTCAATGAGTGCAAACAAGCCCTTTGATTCGCCATGTCTGTGCCAAACGTAATGCAAAGTTAGGTCTGCTGCCTGAGCATGGCTGTCAGAACGTAAGAAATAGGAGAAGGAGTAGGCCATCTGTCCTGTCAAACCTGCTCCACAATTCAATGGTTGATCCAGATGTAGACTTGGCTCCACCTATCTGCTTTTTCCCATCACCCTTGATTCCTCTGTTGCACCAAAATCTATGTAACTGACTTAAATATATTTAATGAGGCAGTCTCTACTGTTTCCTTGGCAGAAAACTTCACAGATTGAATACTGTTACAAACTAACTGACCCTCGTTAGTACTAACACAGGAATAGCAATGCAAGATTTTACAGACTGATAAATTCAAAATAATAGTGTTTATTTAAACATTTTATTAATCACATAACAGTTCTCACTTAACTCTAAAGTTATTTAACTCTAAGCTTAAACCCCACTCTGTGCAAATGTAATTGTATAAATGTGTGTGTGTGTGTGTGTGTGTTTCATTTTAAACTTGAGTCTGAAAAGTTATTTTTAAAGTATTGTTGAACTTGAGTATCTATTAAATTGTAGATCAGAAGTGATTAGAAAATATTAAGTTTCTTTAAATTGTTGCTTAGAGCTGCACTGTACTAGTATGTGTGTTAATACTGATTCAGTCCTTACTGTTGTTCAAACTCAAAAATCTTGCTATTTTCCCAGGAAGAAATTTCTTCTTTAACTCTCACACTGGTAATCTTCAACTCCCTCTTAGCTTCTTAAGTGTTCTGGAGCTTCTTTCCAATTTGAGGCTGCCTTCTAAACAAAAAGAGACAGTCAGAAGGGATCTGGCTTACTTTAAAGCCACTAAGAACAGCGCCTCCTCCTTCTCCAGAGAATACTGTCAATCTTTTCTTTCGGGTTTCTTCTGTTTTCTGCTTCTTTTGGGCTAACGATGCCCCTGCCTTCGGACACGCACGCACGCACGCACGCACACACACACACACACACACACACACACACACACACACACACACACACACACACACACACACACACAAAACTCCTTAGACTCATATGAAATAACAACATCAGTGAGGTAGACTTAATTTCTAGAAAATATGTGATCAGTTATTGGAATTTTAAACAGTTGCTAACTCCAGTTTCTTGTAAACCATGTGATTTTCATACCTCTGGCTTGTAGATGTAATAGCTCTGTTACAAGCCCAAAGGACCCCAAAACCCAACAGCAATAGACATTCACCAAGACAAGTGGCTTTCAAAACAAAAGTTGTTTTTAATCAACTTCAAACATGAAAGTAGAATCAAACATTAACTTAACTCTGTAATTAATTCCCCCAAATTAACCCCCTTCTAATTCTAAGTGCACCTATATGCAATGTGTGTGTAAATTCAAGAAAAGTTCTTTGGTTCACAGTTCAATCTCACTTCTCCTTCTTCAAGTTCTCTGGTTGCAGGCAATCACTATACTGTGCACAGAATTTAACATGTATAAAGTTCACCAGGCTTGGTACTTGAAAGGTAAATGTTTACCGCTCAGGAAGGTTCTTGTAGGGTTTGCAGAGAGAGATATTTGTTGCTCCAGGATTTCCACAACTGAAGTACCACCACTAGTCACCTCAGGGTCTCGCTGATGAAACTTGCCCCATCAGGGTCTTCTAGATGGTAACCACTTTCTTCAAGCTACCACAGAGTTCCATTCCTTCCTCTATTTCAAGAGAAACATCAGATAGATAGCTCTTCCAGCCATCTACTGCTCTGGAACTTGCTTTCATCAGTTTCAAACAGTTTTCCCTGGATTGCACTTGTCAGTGTCCCACACTGACTGACTGACCGACTGAGCTGTTAACTCAACTCTCTCTCTTTTCCAACTGCAACTCCAAAGAGAGCATGTGACCCATGTCTTGCAAAATCCGCACCTTCCTGAGCAAAACAATAAGAGTTCTTTCTTCTGCTCCCATCCGTTGTTAGATAAACAAAATCCAGGAGTGACCTTTCTATGAGCACTTTGCAGAAAGGGTACTGATAGACAGCATGACTCCAACAAGAAAATGGTCAAGCATTTTATGAAGTCAGTTCAATTAACACCCACTTGCGAAAGGTTCTTACATTCTCCTGAGATCTTGCAATGTGAATTCTTCATTCTTTCAATAAGATCTGTTTTAAAATGCGTGTATGTATGTGACCTACTCTAAATCTTATAAATTCTCCCCAAATATTAATATTGTTATAACTCCAAAAGATTATCTCACTTCTGTTTCAAAGGGTTAAGTTTATCACTCATATGGCTCTGAGTTTCATTTCTCTTGTTCAAGATGCCTTAAGTGGTTTAGTTTAAAAACAGAAGGCTTCCTTCAGCAGTTGTTATCGAGTACTTTGATATTTCTATTTTTAATAAAGAAAACACTCCATTGTTCTTGAATAATCAAGACCCCCTTCAAATCCATTAGCTGTCTTTCCAAGACACATCGACTCCGAAAATGAACACTCTGAGTTTAATAGTTCTCTGTAAATTTGCTAACATTTGTGTGACCATGTACCAACCCACAACTAACTTACTAAGAGTATATACACAATATTTTAACTCTGTGATTTACTTTAATAAGACATTTTTATAAGAAATAAAGCTTAATCATATATCTAAATATTACAATTAACACAGATCCATTACACTACTCTCTGTGAAAATGAATGTTCGTCAGTAGAGTGTCCAGACCCACCTTTTGCAAATGTGATGACATGTAACTTTTGCATGTAAGGCTTGTTTGGATCAAGCTACACATCAACTCTCTGGATCTGATTTGGGTGGTTTCCCCTCCCAACATTCCTCCACCCCACATTGAACTCCCACCGCCCTCAAAAGTTTATTCTCGACATCACATGTCATGATACCTATCCATCTGATCGGAATAAGGTGCAATAAAAAAAAAACAAAAAGGCTGGAGGAGCTCAGCAGGTCTCACAATGTCCATAGGAGGTAAAAATATATAAATAACATTTTGGGCCAGCTTTCCAGTATGTGTCTGAACATGAATTACATGTTGTATTGCAGTCAGTTTGTTTGGATTTCTTTGTTTGTTTACATGTGTACGGTTTCTTTTTGCACTACCAGAAAGTGGTAATTCTGCCTTGCCCACAGGAAAAAGAATCTCAGGGTTGTACGTAATGTCATGTATGTACTTTGACAATAAATCTGAAACCTGCAGCAGGCTGGAGAGGTAGTACCAGCACTGGTTTCATGATAGCCTCTAAATTCACTGGCAAGATCATTAATCTAACATCATTATCCCCTCCTGCATCGACGGGATCCTAATTACCTCAGTCAGCTCTGATAAGGAAGTCATGTTGTTCATTTGTTCTGCATTGGTGGACAGAGGGAACCAGCCATGGATAACTTCAAAGAACTTGCTTCTCTTTCTCTGACTGTAAGGAGTGCTTGGCAATCTCTGCTGATGGCGAATCTTTGCCTTAGGTTAGGCCAGTGGTTTTCATACTGCCCCTGAACTCACATTCCACCTTAAGCAATTCCTATTCCATAGGAGCTCTGTGATTAGTAAAGGATTGGTTAAGGTGGTATGTGAGTGGGAAGAAAAAGGTTTGAAAACCACTGTTTTAATCGTACCTAATTGACTTGTTATGTACACGGTTTCATAACTCCAAAGGAAATAGGCCAATGACCATTTTTCTCAAGCAAAATATTTCAGTAATAATTGGGTCTACAGCAGTGGTTCTCAACCTTCCCTTCCCACTCACATACCACCTTCAGTAATCCCTAACTAATCACAGAGCACAGGAATAGGGATTGCTGAAGGTAGAATGTGAGTTTAGAGATAGTTTGAAAACTACTGCCGCAAACTAAAGGAATTTCTGTGTAATATCACATTTCCTCTTTTATTAGATGACAATAAAACTATTTTGAACTCAAAAGGGAGAAGAAACATTTGAAATGATATTGAGAACCGAGCATGCCTCTTAAACTACCCAGCTCCTGCTCCTTTAAGCAGTCCCTCCCCCACCTCAGCTCTCCCTTGACCTCATCAGCCATATCAGAATCAATGTGTGATAGTATGGGATACTATCACCAATGTATGTATTTACATATAGTAGTTGTGATTGGCTGAGAGCTGTGGCCATGCCTACTGGCAGGTCATAAAGGGATGCTCCTAACCAGACCCAGGTCAGTCTGGACTGGTCGACCTCGATGGACTACGCTCCAGTCTTTTGTTAATAAAAGCCTTGGTTTGAGTCAAGAAGTCTTTGAATCATTCGACGCGCTACAATTTTATTGACAAAAAGTTTCAACAGATGGAGCGAATGCTGCGACCAGAACACCTCAGCATCGACCTGCAGTCAGCTACTGCCCAGAGTGATTTCAGGCACTGGGTGAGGTGCTTTGAGGCATATCTGCAGCGATCAGACCCCATCATGGAGGAAGACTCTGATAAAATGCTAGTTATGATCCCCATAATGTCCACGAGGGTCATGACCTCCTACACAACTGCCATGAATGTGCTGAAGGGACTCTACGAGTGGCCTGTGAATAAGGTCTATGCCAGGCACATGCTGGCAACAGAAGGCAGCAGCCCAGAGAGTCTTTCAGAACCTACCTCCAGGCACTGAGGTTACTGGCTAGACCTTGTGCATGCACCGACAAAACTGCAGCAGGGATCACCAACGGCCTCATCAAGGATGCTTATGTGCTGGAGTCTGATCCAGTGAGGTGAGGCAATGATTGCTGGAGCATGGGGGAGACAGCCTGACAGAGACCGTTCAAATCGCTGAAACGATGGAGGCTGCAGCCTTAAGCATGGACGCCTATACACAGGGCTGGGCCCCCCATTACATGTGAGTAGAACGCCTGCATTTAACCCAGCCTCCCCACATCCCCGTTGATGGCCTCGCCGCCACCTCCACACTACCTGACACAGCCCCAAAGTGCTACTTCTGAGGGAGGGAGGAGCACAGTCGATCCCTGTGCCCTGCGAGGAAGGCCTGGTGCCAAAAGTGCCGAAAGAACAGCCACTTCACCACAGTCTGCCGGTCCAAACTGGCCGCCGCTAAGCACACTGCCTTGTGCGATGCCCAACTGCCTTCCCCAAATTCAAATCACTCATCCTCAGACCTCTCATCCAATGAGAGCGAGGAATCGATCGGGCGGCAATGCTTGACAACACAACGCAAGCACTGGGCATGGAAGGCGCAACCCTCGCAACGCTCCACCCTCTCTGCCGCGATGCAGCGCTCTACCCTCGCCCGACGGACCAGAAGATCTCACTGGCCACCAAAGCCCACTCAACGGACATCAAGGGGTATTGTGTGGTGACCTTGAAAGTTCAGGGCATCAAATTTACAGGGTTTAAGTTGTTGGTCCTATCTCAATTATGTGCGCCTGTGTTGTTGGGGTTGGATTTCCAATGTTATTTTAAATTGGTATCACTGCATTATGCGGGTCCTCTCTCTCCACTCGTTGTCTGCCATCACTCTACCCCAGAGACCACCTGCCAGTGACAACCCACGCCAGTCCCCGCGACCCGATGCTCCTCTTGCAGCCTCTCCACCCTCCGGGTCGCTCCTCCAGCACTCTTCGCCAACCTCACCCCTGGCTGGAAACCGATTGCCACTAAAAGCCAGCAGTACAGCTTCGGGGACAGGAAATTTATTAAAAGTGAGGTGCGCAGACTGCTGGATGAGGGCATCATCGAGCCCAGCGCAAGTCCCCGGAGTTGGTAGTTGTGAAGAACGGGGAGAAGCTGCGGATGGTGGTTGACTACAGCCAACCGGTCAACCACTTCATGCTCTTGGACGCTTACCCTCTTCTGTATAGTCTGGTCTGGTATTCCACCATCGACTTCCGATTGGCCTACCATCAGCTCGCAATCCGCCTGGAAGACTGTCCTTTCATGCCCTTCGAAGCGAACGGGCATTTGTATTAATTCCTCAGGGTCCCCTTCAGTATCACAAATGGTGTCGCGGTCTTTCAGCAAGAGATGGACTGAATGGTAGACCAGAACATTCCCGTATCTGGACAATGTCACCATCTGAGGCCACGACACCAACCCTGAGAAATTCTTCCAAATGGCGAAACGGCTGAATCTGACCTACAATTTTGAGAAGTGTGTCTTCTGGATCACTTGCCTCATAATTCTAGGTTGTGTGGTGGAAAACGGGGTGGTACAGCCAGATCCTGACCACATGCGCCCTCTCATGGACCTTCCTGTGGTGAATGTCTGCCAAGCTGCCTGTCTCCCTTCTGGCGAGCCTTGCTGTACTAACATTGGCTGTGCATTATCTCTACTGTTAAGGATACTCCCCTTGGATATAACAGTATATGCATCTATTGTCTTTCATTATTGTACCATGAGTTTCTGCTAATAAAAGCCATGATTATTGTTTGACCATATCGTCTTTGTCTACTTCATCAACCGGCACTTCATTTCCACCGCCCCAAACCCAGAAGCCACTCAAACACTGCCTAGGGTTTTTTTCCTATTACGCCCAATGAGTCCCACAGTACGCTGACAAGGCACGGCCACTAATTAAGTCCATCTCCTTCCCCTTGTCAGCGGAAGCCAGAGCAGCCTTCGACTGCATCAAGTTGGACATTGCTGCGGCCTCTCTTCATGCCATAGACGAATCGATACACTTCCAGGTCGAGAGCGATGTGTCCAACTTTGCACTGGCAGCCACCTTAAACCAGGCCGGTAAGCCTGTCGCCTTCTTTTCTAGGACCCTCCAGGGCCCAGAAAGCCAACATTCCTCTGTCGAGGAGGCCCAGGCCATCGTAGAGGTCATACATCATTGGAGACACTATCTTGGAGGTAGGCACTTTACACTGCTGACCGACTGACGCGTGGTCTCATTTATGTTTAGCAGTAACCAACAGGGTAAGATCAAAAATGACAAAATTGCCACGTGGAGAATTGAACTCTCTACGTCATTCTGTACCGGCCTGGCAAATTCAATGACCCGCCCGACTCCCTTTCCCATGGGACATTCGTCAGTGTATAACTGGACAGGCTGCAGACACTGCACGAGGAGCTCTGTCACCTGGGGGTCACCAGGCTCGGCCACTTTGTAAAGGCCCGCAACCTGCCCTATACGGTTGAGAAGATCTGCTCCATGACCTGAGCCTGCCCAGTATGCATTGAGTGCAAGCCCAACTTCTTCCAGCCCGAGAAGACCCACATCATCAAAGCCACCCAGCCCTTCGAACATCTCAGTGTGGACTTCAAGGGGCCCCTACCATCGATGAACCGTAACACTTACATTCTCATAGTGGTCGACAAGTACTCCCACTTCCTGCTCACTATTCCCTGCCCGGACATATCTCGTCCTTAGTCATAATGCACTGCACAGCATCTTCGCCATTTTCAGGTACCCCAGTTACATTCACAGTGACCGGGGGTCCTATTTTATGAGTGCAGAGCTGTGGAAGTAACACGGTATTGCTTCGAGCAGGACCACGAGCTACAACCGCGTGGTAATGGGGAGGTCGAAAGGGAGAATGCTACCGTCTGGAAAGCAATCACGCTTTCCCTCCGTTCTAAAGGCCTCGCCACCACTCGCTGGCAGGACATCCTCCAAAACACCCTAAACTCCATCAGGTTCCTGTTATACACTGCAACCAATGCTACCCCACACGAACGTATGTTCTCATTCCCACAGAAGTTGGAATCAGGGACGACCACACTGGCTTGGCTTGACAGTCCCTGGACCTGGTTTGCTGAGACGTCATGCCCGGTACTTAAAAAATTACCCCTAGATGACTGGCCACGCCTACTGGCAGGTCATAAAGGGCTGTTCCTAACCAGACCTTTGAGTCATTCGATGCGCTACACAGATTGTCCTCATCCTAAAGGGAGAAGGAAACATGAAAGGCTATGCCCAAAAGGTGAAACTTCCAACTGCTAATGGGCTTGCTCTAAACTTGCATCAGGTTTTTCTGTAGCCTGCCCAACAGGTTCTATGCATATTCTTGCCCCAGGTTCTCCACTCCTTTTGGTTTATTCTTGTGATCACCCCCCCCCACCCCCCCGCCGATAAACAATTTCCTTTGCATTCACACATCAGATATAATGAGCTACTCTTTACTTCCAATTTATTTGAGCAGACCAAACAGATGATGAACCATTGCATGGCTCTTTGCCTTTGGCAGGAAAATTTCTTCTTTCATGTGTCCAAGATGCTTCTGACAGTCCTTCCTGTGTGAAAATGGCTTGGTTGTCTTGAATCATGATTTTGTAAAAGTAGGAAATTAAAAGGGACTTAAATTTGGAGGTGAATGAGAATAATGAAGTAATAGGGTGGCATGGTTAGCGCAACACTGTAACAGCGCCAGCAATTGGGACCGAAGTTCAAATCCCACGCTGTCTGGAAGGAGTTTGTTCGATCTCCCTGTGTCTGGATGGGTTTTTCCTGGGGGCTCCGGTTTCCTCCTACCCTTCAAAATGGTGGGGTAGGTTAATTGGGTGTAATTGAGCACCACAGGCTCATCGGCCAAAAGGGCTGTAAGCCTAAATTTAAATCAATTAAAATTAATTTTTTTTTAGATTGATTTTGATCAGAAGTGAGTTTCAAGCAGGGAAGGACTAAAAAAAATCCCACAATCCCAGAGCATTTTAGTTTACTGCTTCTTTTCTTGTTTGAATCAATTAAAAGGGGGTGCAGAGTGGCAAACCATAGGGAATATGGAGCAGTGTTTGCCCATCTGTCATTTCTTATGTAGGTTGTGGGGTGTTTAAGGATAGAAGAGACCGCTTAGAAGGGGTAACCCTATACCTCCTCCCCACAGTCCAATAGTTCTTAACGTGGCTGTAGAGTTTCTTCATTCTTCCCACCTCCTCCTAACCCGCTTAAGCTGTGTAAGAAAGTACCAGTGGTCTCTTCACTGAGGCCATGGTAAAAAAAAATGGCTCTTTGATTTAATAGGACCCTTAATTCACAATTAATATCTGCCAGCAAGTATTTGTCAAAATGAACAGCAACAAATCAGCTGCTTTGGTTTCAAACACATCAGGGGAAGCAAAATTCAGTTCCCCACCTTGACATTCAATACTATTGACAAATAATTTGTTATGTAAGCAATTTTCCATCCCCATCAATTTTTGTCATAATACAGGATTCCTAAGTATGGAGAGTGTTCGTTCTAAAGATGAGGATTCCTGGCACTATGCAGGGCATTGCATTTTTCACTCACAGCTGCAGTTACAGTCCATGGCTACCTGGTGGTGCTGCAAAGCAAGTTTCTCTGATTTTAACTCCAACCACTGAAGACCAAAGAAATAGTTGCTTTCATTTACGAAGGTCGTAGCTGATCAATTAAATGTTGCTTTGAAATGTATCTGATACTATTTAAACTTTTCTTGACCAATTCCTGTCTATTTGGGTTCCTGATCCTGATCTGTCCTTCGTTGGTGCTCCCTGCCATACTCTCTTCTATGGCAAATCCACCCCATCTATCCCTCTGCAATGCCCCCTTTCCATCTCCTCCATGGTACCTTTGTTGCTCCATAGTTTCTACGTCTTTTCCACAAAATCCTTACTCTGCCTTCCTCTCTCCCTCTGCGATCAGTTCAAGAGCCTTTTTATAAGCACACACCTTCCTCAGGAGTGGTTGTTTGCCTTTGCTCTTTGTAAACAATGAAACTCTGAGTCATTAATAATTCTTCTTTGGCACTCCTTCCCTTTATTCTCTCTTGGATATAGCCTACTCTTTTATTTACTCTTTCTCTTTTATTTACTCTGGGTTCATTCTCTCCTCAGATTTTGAGATCTGTTCTCTCTCCTAATGCTCTGACTCACCCTTCTCTCCTTGGCTGGCAACCATTCCCCCACCCCCCACCCCCCCCCCCCCCCCCCGTATCCCCACACACACTATTCAGCCTTCCTTTTCATCTTTCCAATGCCTCCTCATCTCATCCATCCTCTTCAGTCTGACCTCCTTGGGGACCCTGTGATATATTTCGAGGTTTTTTTTCTTTCCTGTTGGCTCCATTTCACAAGAACAGGCTTGGCCATTACCTCATAAAATCCACACGTCATTCTGTAAAATTAACCACAGGTGATTTATGTGAACACATTTCCACAATGTTGCTCATTCTCATTCAGGTTCAACTGAACTGTTGATTCAGAACAATGTTCTTAGAATCAATTTTAATTTAGTGCATTGTTACAGAATGGTAAAATGGCCAGAGTTACCTACATTCGCATGTCAATATCTTTAATGACAACAATTCAATTGGTTAACTGTATTTTTATAAAAATAGCAAGTTTATTATGATGAAACCAACGCTCTAACACAACAGTCTGTTGCAGTAGCAAAGAGGAGCAGTTGACCTGCAATGCAGCACAAACCACAATTTCCAGTGCACATCTAATGGTTTCTATGAAGGACATAATATGTTTTGAAATGCTCAGTCTTTTTGTTCCATCATTACATTTGAATGGGGTCACGTACATTGTTTATCAGGTTAAAATATTGAACATTAAGTCTCAGCAGCTTCTGTCTTTGGAAATCCACATTTCAGCTTTAATGATACAGTTTCCAGGTTGTCCTCAACTGCTGTACTATTTTCGGTGTGTGTGTGTGTTTGTTGGATGGACAAATTTGCTTTCATTCCCCACTGTTGGAGGCCTTCGAAGTTTGTAACAACTTTTCTGCTCACAGCAGGGTTAGTATTGTTAACACCTGGAAGCAGCTGTTCCCTCTGAGCAATTTGGGAGAAAATAAGGTGGAAAGAGGAAGAGAATAATCGCGTAGTCAAAGTATCTGGTTTGGGTTTCTTCTCTTTTGGTGCCTATTGGCAAAATTAAATACTTGCTTCTTATTACTTTAGGAGAAAAGACCCTTTGGTTTCAAATTTCAAAAGTATATTTCACCCACTGAAATATACTTTTCAATAAATATACCTTTATTCCACCAGTTTGGCCTCTTTGAAGTTCTAATACTGGTGCTGCCATTTTTGCCTCACAATTTTTAATTGGAAGAGATTCATCCTGTTTTGTGGTGTAAACGTAAAACCTTTGTATTGAGATGAACAAGAGAGACTGCCCGTTTTACCTTTTGCTAAAGTACTTCAGGATACTGTTAGACTTGGGAGCCTTTTGGGGATGTCTTGCTCCTGCACTGGATTTGACTTTGCTGGCTCGCTTTGCAACATTTACCTTTGACACAAACCTCTGCTGCTTCCAGTCAGTCAGCAGTTCTTTCTGAAGTTCAGCAGGCAATTCCAAAAACACCTTTACATCTACATTGGTGGGGAAGGGTGGGGAATTTTGATGGGTGGGTGCTCCACGATCCACCTCTGCAGTTGCTAAGGCTTTACATGGAGATTGAGGATCTTGCACATTAAGGGCACACACCTCTAGCTGGGTTCCAGGATTAGCCGACATCATGCTACAAAGATCTACATTCTGGCAATTAACTGCATTTGAAATGGACGGGCTACTCTCAGGGTCTGCTGATACAAAATGTTTCCTCTCATCCTCTGTTATTGTCCTGAAGGTAAAGTTGCCTTTACAAAGTGCTTTCTCAGTGCTCTGCTTTTGGCAACTGAGATATTTTGGCTGCTCGTGTAAAGTGCTAGCTTCTGTTAGAATTTCCTTCTGGATCGTAGTTGGGAGTTCTTTAAATATGTCAATGTCTATCTCAGGTGGTAGATTAGAATTTGAGAATACCTGGTTTAAATCGGAATGTGTGGCAGCTTTGGCATGCTCTGAAGCAGACTCAAGGTTATTTACCATTTTTTTCAATGGACTTGCGGTGCCTCCTAAACCCACACCATCAGATTCTTTGCAATGTCTGAAAAGCTGTCTACTCTCTTCTATCTTTGGACTTGTGCTTGATTTTCCAGGTGATTTCTGTGTTAAATAGAATCCAATTGATCCTTTGATAGGGGAGGAAAATGTGGGCTGAATAAGATTTGCAAAGCAAACGCTCAAAAGGCTCACAAAAAACTGAAATTTGGTGTCCACCATCTTTTGAAGCAACTTGATCAGGATATCAATCAAGGGAGTCACAAGCTCCCAATCACCTAGTAAACAAAAGAAAGAGGAAGAGTGATATAATGGGTGGAAAAGCCCATAAGTTTAATTTCCTTCCCCTCGATACCCATAAACTCCTTCCTCAATTCAATCCATTTCTTTACGCTTTAACAGTAAAACATTACCAATGCTGGAAATCTAAATTAAAATGAAACATTACTGGTAAGACTCTGCTGGTCTGGCAGCACCTTAATAAAAGGAAAAACAAAGGTATACAGTGGGGTTCATTGTCATTGCATGAAGCATTTACTCTGCTTCTCTCTTGATAGCTTTCTTGGATTGTATTTCCTCGCCCTTCTAACCCTGGACGGCTAAGCTTTTCGGACAAAATATTCCTGTCGCAAAACATAGCCGACACAATGTGCACTAAATGCATCTCAGCTCAAACCCACCTTCATCATTTGGTTTACATTTTCTGCTGGCTTCTCCTTTCTATGGCTGAGGGCACTGAATCTAGCTTCGGGCTGGAAGACTATTTGACTTTGAAATGAAGTGCAAGTTGTTTGCTACTGATCACCATCTGCTGAACTCTGTTAGATCATGGCTTTGTGCAGGTGCTAAATGAGGAGAAAATTATGCTCTCCTGGATTAAGAGAATCCTGGCATTCCTAGTCAGGGCTGCCAATGAGGAATCGTGACCTGCCTAAGAATTGCCTCAGTCTTTGAAATGTAGCACAGCAAGTAACTGCTTTGACAGAAGAGAAGTAAATAGAGAGGTAGCTTAAACATTCAGTTAAGTTCTAGATGAAATTAAAACTTTTGAAATCAGTTCTAAGCTTGTTAAAAAGAAATAGTAAGGGAGACACGGGGTGCAATGAATAATATGGAAAAACATTCCGCACAATTTGACATCCAAATGACCAATTCCTTTTAATACAGTATTCACAAATGCAAGATTTTAAATTATGAATTGAAGGATGTCACAAAGAAAATGGGATAAGCACGCAAAGTTTTCTCAAGCGGCACGGTTGGCACAGCAGTTAGCGCAACACCTTTACAGAGCCAGAGATTGGGTCTGGGGTTCGAATCTCACACTGTCTGTAAGGAGTTTGTATGTTCTCCCCATGTCTATGTGGGTTTTCCCTGAGGGGCTCATGTGTCCTCCACCATTCAAAACATGGTGGGGGGGTAAGTTAATTGGGTGTAAACTGGGCAGCACAGACTTGTAAGCCGAAATGGCCTGTTATCATGCTGTATTTCTAAATTTAAATGTCTGAATTTTTTTTAAAATTCACGTTGTTGGGACAATCCCAAATTTTAAAATGAAAATACAGTGTTGAATCAAACTTTCCTTAATTTCATTTGAATGCACCTGAATTTAAAATGGTAATTAATTAATAGAAACAATCAAAGCCTGAAAAAGTACAAGATCTCCTTTTAAAAATCCTATAAATGCTTCATGAAACCTCTCCTCCTCAATCTTCCCGAGAGTTATTAGACCTAATTGCATTGGTGAATCAAAGGTGCTGCCCTCCACCCACTCCATTCCTCTCTCGGTATGTTTCGAATGGTGGGAGGCAACCGGAGCCCCCGGGGAAACCTGCATGACATGGGGAGAATGTACCAACTCCTTACAAACAGTGTGGGATTTGAACCCTGGTCCTAATTGCTGGCGCTGTAAAGGCCTTGTGCTGACCATTACACCAACTGGTTTGCCCCCAGGTTAGTTGGATGAAGTATCTGTAAAACTTTGCCTGACCAGGAATCTCTGTATATGTTTTTACTTCAACCACGGTGTCTGTGGGACTTATCTCTGCATATGGCTCTGGATGGAGGTGAAGGGGGAGCTTATAGATGCCAGCATCTGCAGTTCTCGTGTCTCTTGAGAGAAAAATGGGTCTGTGGGACTAGTTTTTGTTGCTCTCCACATCAAGCAATTAGGACATACAACAAAGAAAGAAGTAATTTAACCTTTTTTGTTTCAGTCCTTCTATCCTATCTTATCTAATTCCATCAGAATGTTCTTTCATTTGATCATTCCTTCGTTTCCCCTCCTATCCCTTTATGTGGTTCCATTTTCTCCTCATTCGTTGGAGAGAGTATTTTCTTCTCAATTCTCTATTTGATTGTCTTATAATGGTAGACAGATTGCTCTGTCTGCTTTAAAACCTTACACGATTTCAAAAATTTTAATTTTTTTTCTCTTCATTATAAAATAGGCCAGGCACTCAAAAACTAACATCACTGTTTAGATACTGCTTGGTGGCTTTTGTTGACCTCCCACAAAAAAAAATTACCGATTTGCACATGATTTTCCCAAGTCCTTTTGCTTCTTTACTCCATTAAATTTTTTCCTTTCAAGTAATATGAGATCTAATTTTTCTTACATGTTTTAACATACTTTATGTAACTCATGCTGAAACGCATTTGCTGCATTTTCATCACCCTCATTTAACTTAAGAGCAATATTAGAGGAAGCTGGTCCTTGCTTTTGAGGTGTATATAAGTGTGCCTCAAAAAACCTACTCAATATTTAAAGCTGTGTGAGCTGTAACAAATAATTCTACAACAATGGCTTGTTTGGAGTTCCAGAAAATCAGGGTTGGCCTGCTGAAGACACAATTGCTGAAGGCAGCCAGCCTCCTACTCATCACAATGTAGTCCTACCCCTCTTTCAGTCAGTACAGCATTGGAAATGAAAATCAAGACCATGTAAGATTTTGCCTTTCTGCTTAATGGCAGGGTTTTGTCCTCCCTGAGTTCACCTTAGAACACCTGTCTTGCAATGCGACAGGAAGGTTATATCAACACGCTTCTAACCAGAAGCAAAATCCCTTTGGGATACCCCACTTCACCTCATCAGGTAAGTGAGAAGGGAGGAGCACAGTAGCACTGCCTCACAGCTCGAGCAACTCAAGTTCGATTCTGACTACTGTAGCTGCCTGAGTGCTCTCAGAGCTGACATTACCTCAGTCGGTTGAACAGACTCCTGCAAAGTTGTGAGGAAATGTGAGAAAGTTTAAAAATAACAACATCACCTGTGTTAAGTTTCTGCATGAGTTGGTTTGGAACAGGGCACTGTCGACTCTCTCGATTGAACCATTTGTTAGTAGTCGAAGAGCGTCTAATTGTTAATCTTATGGTCCGTGGTACTCGCCCATCTTTATGCAATCTGCAAAACATATCTACGATGTCTTCAAGGCAAATATAATCTGTTCACTGAAGCACAAACCCCCAGAGATATAACAAAAAAATTGTCACGCCATTGTGTTTAGTTCGATTGCTAATACCACCAGCAGGATCGACACCACATGTCTGGAACTGCTCATGACATATACTATTTCTTCTTTAAAAATACTTATTGCACACTTAATTTATTAATTTTATAACCTGATCATAAGATACACTAATGGTGGGAAACGCCACCAACTAGTTTTCACTGCAAATGATCGAGTACACTTCCATTCCAGGAATACTGGATCAATAACAACCTTATGTGGTGATTTATAAAAGCAAGTTGTTTATTTTATGATAGATTTTCAAGGTGATCGCTACAATGAGCGTAACATGTCTAATTAATGCAAAATACTTGACACATTTTGTGTTCAAGAAAAGGGAAACTCATAAACAAGCAATTGCAACATTCTTGAAATGTTACAATTAGTATGCATGGAAAGATAAGCAGTACTTTCTTCGTATTTAGATCTACTTTAATGAAGTATTAAGCTCCATCTCTTTTGCATTCATCTCAATAAATTAAAAACAGCACCTGTTTCCTTTTTATTATAAAGAGAAATTTTAAAAAAAGAGCAGCCAAAAAATCACTTGTGGCACTGGCAGATTAAGTCAGGAGCTTGCTCAAACAGCTGGAAACCAACGCTCAGCATAACCAATTAAAATTCTAACCTTGTGACAGGGTTTTCATATAACTTTGTGAAGGAATAGCCTTCATCTGTCTCGTACGAGGACAGTGATGGAAGGAAATGTGGAACCGGCAGAATCAAATGTCAACATTCCCACGATCCTTACAGCTTGCAAAAGTTGAATTACATCGTGTATTTTACGTTTTTTTTTTGTATTATGTGACAATAAAAGGAATCCTGAAATAATATGCTGGCATGAAATACCTGAGGAGGTGGCCCCCTCTGTTAAAAATTATGAATTATTTGTAGAAACATGGGAAAATATCATGATGTAAATGTCATTAGTCGTAAAGATTTTTCGAAGGTCAAGTGAAAAGGTCTCACAAACCTGATTAGAAGACTGATCAGCAGCTCTTCAAGTTTCTTTCTGATTTCAACTAATGAGGAACATTTCCTAAAGGAATCTTCATTACTGAGGGACTGAGGAAAATGTGCAGGTAATTAACGAACAGTTTTAAACCCATGCAGGAGATTAATATTAATACGCATGAAAAAGCCAACATTAAATGATGACTGATTAGTAAGTATCTGGAAAGGCTACACAAGAATCTAAACATTATTAGAAATTTCAATTTATATTGAGTTAGCTGAACATAGCGGGCTAATGATGGTGGGATTTCAGATCTTATCCAGTTCTATCCCTTTATGAATGTCGTTTGTTGCTTCATTACAAATGGTCTGAGTGTCTCATGCACCAACATATTTAAAATAAATAACCAGTGCTCCTGGTTGCAGTCAGAATGATTTCAGCCAGATTATATTTTGTACATGGATATTTAGGGTGGGGAAGAATGAGCTCAGGGGAAAAAAAATGCTTTCTTTCTACCTGACCCCACTCCTAAACAGTTGAACAACCGCCAATTTTCACTTTCAATGCTCACACATGACCGATAACCTGCTGAGGCACCAGTGAGCTGATAAATTCTGTGCAAGTAAACACAGGCGGAGTTTTTACTTCAGGAAGAAGGTCGAAGACTGGAAATCTAACACTTGTTTACAGGGTGGTCAGGGGAAAAAGGGAGATTAGAGGTACAATTCTAGATATTTGCAGCATAGAAGTGGACCATTTGGCAAACTGTGTCTATGCTGGTATTCACTCAATGCAACACCAGTCATTAATAAGATCAGGAAAAATAATGGCTGCACTGCCAGAGCTGCTGCAACAGCAGCGCTGCCGTTGTTGTGGGCCTGCAAAAAGTAGAGACATATCGCTCCTCCACAGGGTTCTACCACCCACCCAACTACCAATGATTCCATAAAGGCTTTAAATGACAGGTTAAAGGAACTAACAGTCGTTTAGTTTAAGATCCTGCGACCATAGGGTCTGAGCCCAAGATGGCGGTGCACATGTTCAGAAGAGGCCTCGAGGGGTTACAGATTCCGGGGAAGCACAGGACTGGCACAGCATACTAGCAACAGGGAGAACAAACCCCGTATGAGAAGGAGAAGCAGAGGAGATGACCCTACGGGAAAGGGACCAGAGTGGCGGACCAGTGACGGGCTCTGTAGATGAAGAACCCACAGGTGGCAGTCTGGTGGTGACTCGACGCAAAGAACCCACACAGGCTGAGGGATGCTAGTGACTGTGGTCAATGGACTCACGCCAGGCTGCGGACTGCTGGAGACTGGCTGAAGGGTACTAGGTATCGGAATCGGGATACGAGAGGGTGCCAAGGGTGCTGAAGCCTTCCTCATTATGTCAGATATTTGAAGCTCAGGCTGTCGATGGTTTGGACTAATTTTTGTGTGGCTGCAAAGGCTGCAGGAATGCTGGAGGCAAATCCATGGACACTCAGTGACTCTGAAGGGACTCTTTATATGACAATAAAAAAAATTGAAACTTGAAAATAGCACACAAAACAACATCTGCTTATTTCATTGGGTGACCTTCAGCCAAGCTTGAAATCAGTAACGCACTCTCTCTAATAAATAATGTAGATATCACTTGTAGAATCTTCATGATGCTATTAAAGTCTCTTAAAATGGTTGTACTTCAGCCTTGCATGACAAATTAGCCTGCAATGTCTTCCTCAATTTATCTTTCAGCTAACCATTATATGATTAATATTGTCCAGTTTCATCTGCAAACATTAAGGCTTAGCCTCATAAAAACTTGTCAAAATTCAATGGTACAAATGTTTTGGGCAAATTATTCTTTTAGGTTCAACGTGGTTCATTCTGAATACATCATTTAACCCTTGGCAAAATTATTTCCTGTCTCGTTGTCTCATGAACTCTCAGCTGCTTGATGGCTCAGTGAGATGGTACTTTTAGACCGTGACCAAGTGATTCATTGAGATGGATATGTGTTGGGGTCGAGAGCAGGGGAAGACCTGTTGGAAATTTATTGCACAGAAACAACAATGCGATAATAAGTAGGTCTTTTTGGTCAAATTGATTGACAAGAACATTAGAATATTCTTTTGACATTTTCAGGCATTTAACTAAAAGGCCAGGAAACCTAAAGTCAGATTTTCTTTCATGCAAAATAAGAGATATTTCCTTTTGGTCTTCTTCCCTCAAACAAAAGCATGCAAACAAAATGTTGCTGTTGGATATTCATTATATACAATAGCTATTTTGCCAGTATGAATAGCAGTCACTACATTCCATGAAAGAAAATCAGTAGATTTGAGGTTTCTTCTTGAAAAGTCATGTACACTTGTGCAATATATTCCAAATTTTAACATCAATTTTTTTTCTAGGTTTTCATGGGTACAAAGCCTTCCATTCCTTCAGTCTTTGCCATCCCTGCTATATAAATATGTACACACATATATACGCGTGCGCCTATATGTGTATGTGCGTGTAATACACATAGATGCGTGTAATACACACATACACATATATGAAATAAGAGTTATGGATATAATGCTAATTCAGCAATATATTTGTAATTATGGAAGCTCATACACATTTACAATGAAGTATTTGCAAAGTTTTACTTTCACTGTTTGATACCATTTATTCCCTTCATGAAATTGAAGGTTAACCAACGTATTAAACTGTATTATTCTTTGCTCTTCCTGTTTACATCCTCCTATTTTCAACTTCTCAAAAATCCTTGCACAATTTCCTTATCCCAATTCACCAACATCAACATTGATCTATGCACATGCCTTTCAGCAATAAACCCAATTTTCTGATCAAATTACCAGCAGATGCTATGATTGTAGTACAATACACAAAAGTGCTGGAGAAACTCAGCAGGACATCCAGCATCCATAAGAAGTTTTCAAAAAAGAAACCAAGATATGAACAAAAAACAGGCAGGTGCCTGAATAATGAGTTGAGGGAAGGAGAGAAGAGGAGGGAGGAAGGGAGGAAGAGTTCATAGGTGGATATAGATGGGAGAGAAGAAGAGAAAATGCTGAGGTGAAAAGGGGAGAGGACAGCTCTCTGAATGGCGAGGGAATAGGATGGAGAGCTGGAGGAAGGGAGTGAGAGGGATAGGGCAAGACAGAGAGACTTGGGGAGGGGTTTAATGGAAATTTGAGCTTTATGTTAATACTGTCTGGTTGGAAAGTGCCCAAACGGTTGTTCCTCTAATTTAAGAATAGCCTCGGTTTGGCAGCACATAAAGCATGGTTGGCCATGCCTTTTACTGGGGCATTCCTGTTACTGCAGCGTACAGAGCAGATGTGCTCAACAAAATGATCTTCCAGTCTGCGTCCCATCTCTCCAATGTAGAGGAGCCCACCAGATGACTCCCATACATCCACAAGTGAAGCATTGCTTTGGGGCCCAATTTTATTATGTCAATTTTACCACCATGTGGGGAAACCACTATTGTATATGTAAATGACATGACCTCATATGTTAGACCCTGCTCTCACTGGCTGCTCCCTTTTATCCCCCATGAAGCCACAAGCCTGCCCCCATTTCTTCCGAGTCAGGGAGAGCCAGCAAAACAAGGGATGCTGTCCATCTCTTGCTAATAAAAGCCTTCAGTTTCAGTAACTTCAGCTTTTATGTAATTGATCATGTTTCAATTTTATTAGCAAAACTTTGTTTTTCCGGAACATGGACAAATATTTGAAGCTGGACCGCCTAGAGATTGACCCGAGTGAACTGAAGCAGCCGACAAATTCGTGCTCTGGCGCCACTGCTTTGAAAATTCATCGCAGATTCTGCAGCTGTGATCCAGGACGATGAAGACAAGCTCCATCAGCTATTTTCATACATCGGGCATTGAGTCTACCAGATGGTCTGGGACTACCAGATCTACAGAAAAGCCATGGACACCCTGAAAGACCAGTATAAGGTACAGGTGAATGGTCTTTACATGGCACGTACTCCACTTGTGCAGGCAGCGACCTGGGGAAACATTCAATAACTGACAGGGCTCTGCAGGAGCTTGCAAGGGACGGCAACTGCCTGGCTGTGAGTGCAGAAGAGCACACACAGCTGCTGAACAGAGACACCTGTGTAGCAGGCATCTGCTTCGATTGCACGAGGCAGAGGCTACTCGAGCAGAAAAGACTGAGCCTACGTCAAACAATCGAACTGGCAAACACTCTGGAAGTAGCCATCCACAACGCAGAATCGTTCTCTAGCGAACATGTGGCCACCTCGTGGGGGACACATGCGCTGCCATCTTGGGAGGTGGGATCACAAACCCCCTCCCACTCCGAACTGACCTCCACAGCCGTTAGCGACCACCCAAAATGCTATTTCTGCGGGCAGGGCAAGCATCTGAGGAAATGCTGCCCTGCCAAATATTCCGTCTGCTCCAACTGTGGGAAAAAGGGACGCTTCCCATAAGTCTGTAAGTCGAAGCAAATCCCCAAACCCAGCAGCACTGCATGCGAATGGGGACTGCCATCTTCGATGCAGTCACTTTTGCCGCCACTTCCACGGAGATCACCAATCGCGATGACATCACTTCCATCTCCTCCCTCTTCCCTTCCAGCGAACGATGGCCAGGCCGCATGCGCGCCATGGGGCTGCCATCTTACCGGACTGCCGGCAGCCAAAGGAACTCCTCAGATGATGAGCTGACACTGGCATCAGTGACCCTAGATCAACGCAGACTACACCAACTTTCCAGAGTCATGATGGATGTTGACAGTGGAGGCACGGTGAGCTTCATTCACCCAAGAGGCACAGCATCTCCCTCGCCTCACAATCCAAAATGGCAAAAGTTCGTGGCAGTTGTGCTGTGACACTAACTATGCAAGGCACGGTATACTGTGACGTCAAGCTCTTAGTACTGCCACAGCTCTGTGCACCTGTCCTACTGGGGTTAGACTTTCAGTGCAACTTAAAGAGGTGTCACCATGGAGTATGATGGGCCCCACCCTCCCCCCACGGTCTGTAACGGACAGTTTATGAACTGCCTGCCCCTCTCTCACTACATAGCCGACCAGCAACCCCAATCCCATGGGGCCAATCAACAGCCACAAACTCAATCACTGCACATTCCGGAATCCACCACCCTCCCCCCACCCTCCCGACCCCTTGTTCGCTAACATCACCCTGGACTGTAAGCCTGTTGCGACTAAAATTCAGTATTATAGTGTCGGGGACAGGGTATTTAATAAGTCTGAGGTTAGACACCTCTTCGCCAAGGGGGGTGATAGAGCAGAGTATCAAAGCCAACATTGCAAAGGCCACGATGCATGCAGTGGATGAGTCCATCCCATTCCAGGTGGAGAGCAACGCATCAGACTTTGCCCTGGCCTCCAGACTTAACCAGCCCCTGGAGAGCCCAGGTCATGGTAGTGGGGAGAAATAATAGATGGTCATAGATTACTCCCAGACCATCAACAGGTTCACCTGGCTAGACGCATACCCCCTGCCCCGCATATCTGACATGGTGAACCGGATTGCTCAAAACAGGGTGTTCTCGATCATAGACCTTGAGTCTGCTTATCACCAGCTCCCCATCCTCCTTGAGGACCGGCAGTACACTGCCTTCGAGGTGGGTGGCTGGCTGTACTACTTCCTGAGAAATCTTTTTAGGGTCACGAATGGAGTGTCTATCTTCAAAAGGAGATGGATCGGATGGTGGACGAACACGGGCTGCGAGCCACTTTCCCATACCTTGATAACGTCACTATTTGCGGCCATGACCAACACCTCCAAAAATTCCTCCACATCGCGAAATGCCTCAACCTGACGTATAACACAGGGAAGTGTGTCTTCAGCACACATCACCTAGCTATACTTGGCTGCATTGTAGAGAATGGTATCATCAGCCCTAACGCTGACCATATGCACCCACTGTTAGAACTCCCTCCTCCCCACTGATCCAAGGCCCTGAAAAGGTGCCTGGGGTTTTTCCCCTATTACGCCCAGTAGGTCCCTAGCTGTGTGGAGAAGGTTCGTCCCCTCATCAATATCTGGAAGGCATTCGACCGTATCAAAGCCAACATTGCAAAGGCTACGATGCATGCAGTGGATGAGTCCATCCTATTCCAGGTGGAGAGCAACGCTTCAGACTTTGCCCTGGCCTCCAGACTTAACCAGGCGGGCAGGCCAGTTACTTTTTTTCATGCACCATGACCCTGAAATCCAGCACTCCTCCATTGAGAAAGAGGCCCAGATTATCATCGAAGCAATATGGCACTGGAAGCATTACCTCACCAGTAAGCATTTTACCCTGTGACTGACCAACGGGCATTCGCATTCATGTTCAACAACTAAAAGCGGGGTAAAATCAAGAACAACAAAATCCAGAGGTGGAGAATTGAGCTCTCCACCTACAACAATGATATACTGTACCAGCCCGGAAAGCTCAACGAGCCCCCAGTCTTAAGGGACATGTGTCAGTGCCAAGACAGACCAGTTGCAGGCACTGAACATCAGCCTCTGCCACCCCAGGATCACCTGGTTTTTTCACTTTATCAAGGCCTGTAATCTCCCCAACTCCATCAAGGATATCAGGACGAAAATTGCCGAGTCTGCATGTCTACCAGCCCAACAGGTCACACTTAATCAAGGCCACTCACCCCTTTGAACGTTTGAGTATGGACTTCAAAGGACCCTTAAAGTCCACATACCGCAATGTGTACTCTCAGTTCCCTTTTGCCATCCCCTGCCCGGACATGACAACAGGTACTGTCATAAAGGCTCTGAACATCCTGTTCACCATTTTCAGATACCCCTGCTATGTTCACAGTGATAGGAGTTCATCCTTCATAAGCAATGAGCTGCATTAATATTTGCTGTCCAAGGGCATTGTCTCTAGCCAGACCACCAGCTATAACCCCAAAGGGAATGGCCAGGTGGAACGGGAGAATGGCACAGTCTGGAAGCCCCTAATGTCCAAAGTCCATCCCCCACTGGCAAGAAGTCCTCCCAGACACCCTCCACACTATCCGGTCCTTCCTGTGTATAGCCACCAACGAGACACCTCATGGGAGACTCTACGTTTCCTAGGAGATCGGTGTCAGGAACCACTTTACCCACCTGGCTGTCATTCCCCAGGCCCATCCTACTTCGCAAGCACATGAGGACCCATAAGTCCAACCGACCCTCTAGTTGAGAGGGTCTAGCTGCTTCACCTTAACCCACAGTACGCCTATGTGGCATTCCCAGATGGATGCGAGGGACCCCCCCCCCAACCCCCCTGCTCCAGCTCTCCAGGGTTTCAGTTCCCTACCCCCACCACCCTGGCCAACCCGGAAGCTGACATACATGCTCCCACCTTTCCAGCTCAAACTAGTACCCCAGCCGTGCTAACCGAGATGGAGCAGCCAGAGCTGAAGGAGACCACTACAGACCCCCGGTCACAACGCCAATGGAGGCCACCGGACAGACTGAACTTATGAGGTCATCTCACCGCAACATACTCCTCGGGACTTGTTTTTAAAAATATGGGGTGAATGTGGCCTAACCATTATTGTATAACCAAATGACATGACCTTTTCTGTTTGACCCTGGTCTCACTGGCTGGCTTGTGACTCCTCCCCTTTATTCTCCATAAAGGCTGTCATGCGACAATCCTGCCCCCAGTTCGAGCCTGGGTCAGAGAGAGCCAGCAACACAAGTGATGCTCTCCATGTTCTGCTAATAAAAGCCTTCAGTTCCATTAACTTCAGTCTTTGCGTAATTGATTGTGCATCACAGCATTAATAACAAATCATACTAGTAGGGTTCTAGTTTGAGTGATTACAACTAAACTGGAAGGGAACTAATATTTTTGCAGGGAGGTTAAATTCTCCTACTTAGGAGGATTTAAACTAGAGTGGCAGGGGGATGGGAACTTGAGGAGTAGAGCAGCTAGTGGAGGTGATGAGGGGACAGCAAATGTTATGGCAAGTACATCTGAAAAGAAGGATGAGAAGGGAGGGGCAAATGAACACAGGGAGACTAATGGCCTGGTGTGTTTATATTGATGAAGCAGTATTATGGACAAGGTTGATGAACTAAGAGCATGGAATTATGATGTGGTGGCCATTACTGAGACATGGCGGCAAGAGGGACAGGACCAGCAGCTAAATGTTCCTGGGTTTGATGTTTTAGATGTAAAAGAGGCAGTACTAATTAGAGAGAATATCATGGTTGAGAGAATGTACTAGAGGACTCATTCACTGAGAGCATGCAGATTTTAATTTTTACCAATATTGATTGGACATTCTTGGTGTCAGTGGATTAGAATGGGGCAGAATTTGTTAGATACATTAAGGGGATTTTTTGAAGCATCATGTGGATAGTCAAATCAAGGAAGGGGTCACATTAGACTTTGATTTGGAAGCAAGCTTAGCCAGGTGATGGAAGTTTCAATGTGAGAGCAAAGTAGGAATGGTGATCATAATTCTTAAGTTTCAAGTTAGTTATGAATAAGAATAAGCCTAGAACTCGTAAAAAAGTACTAAATTGGGGGAGGGCAAATGAAAACATTTTTAGACAGGAGTTAGGGGGAGTTAGTTGGAAGCAGCTATTACAGCACGGGAACAGGCCCTTAGGCCTAACTCGCCCATGGTGACTAAAATGACCCAGCCACATTAGTCCCACCTGCCCATATCCCTGCAATCCCATCTTATTCATGTATGCCGTTTTTTTGTTGAACAATGCAATAATGCTAAACTCAACCATGTCCTGTTCCATACACTCAACACCCTCTGGTAAAAAAGTTACTCCTCAAGTTCCTATCAAATCTCACCCCCCCCCCCCCCACCACCACACACACACACACACACACACACACACACACACACAAAAAACTTACCTTATGTCCTCTGGTGACTAATTTCCTTACTCTGGGCAAAAGACTCTTTGTGTTTGCTTGATCTATTCTTCATGATTTTGTATACCTCCATGAGATCACCCCCTCATCCTCCTGTTCTCCAAGGAATAAAGTTCTAGCCTGCTTAACCTCTCTTTGTAGATCAGGTCCCCAAGTCATGGCATCATCCTCTTTCATCTTCTCAACACCCTATCCAGCTTGATCATTCCTTTCCTGCAGCACAGTGGCCAAAGCAAATAGAAAATCCACAGATGGGACCTCACCAAGAGATTACTCAACTGCAACATGATCTCCCAACGTCTATATTCACTACTCTGATGAAGGTCAATGTGCCAAAAACATTTTTGACCACCCAATATATACTTGCGATACCACTTTCAAGGTACTATGTACCTCTATTCCTGAATAATCACTTTGCTCTATAACACTCGCCAGATCCCTACCATTCACTTGGTAGGTCCCACCCAAATGTAGCAGCTCACATTTTTCTGTATTAAATTCCAGTGACTATTCTGCTATCCACCTGCCCAATTGATCAAGATACTTCTGTAACCTTCTTCATTATCTACAGTACCAAATACTTAATGTCATCAGTAAGCTTGCTAATTCTTTCTTTGTTTTACGTAATAGCAATAGGCAGTTTATCCTCTCATACATTTGAGAAAGAAACATTTGCAACTTATCATTTGGGTACAGATTTGTTTGCTCGGTTTTGAAACATCAACTAATTGCAGAGAATGATCACTCAAGATCACCAGCAATTGGTCTCAAAAACAACTTACCTAGTGGCAGCTTCTAAATGTTGTATCTATTCAGAAGATAAACTGGCGCACAGGTAATTAAGAAGGAAGAAAAGTAAATATTTGAGAGAGAACTAGTGCATGAAAGCAACAAGCCTGAATTTTGGAATGCAGGCAGGAGGTCCATCAGGGTTGTCAAAGATTTTTAAAAATGACAATTTGGTTTTAAGTCCTTCATTGGTCTCATTATATATTTAAAAAAATCCTGGTTCTGCTACTAAACAAAAATTAACCTGTGCAAAAACTTCACAATATGTACTCTATTTGGTTTATCAAAGTGTTGGGGATGGTTCCTCAATGATGTACAGGTTCTTCTATTCCAAATTTAAATTAAGCCTTACTACTTTCAGACAAGTGAAAGAAACAACTAAAATCAAGGAACAACTAGTTCCTGAAATGTTAGTGCAAGATGGACATAAAGCTTCATGGCCAGAAATCTTTTTTTTCTAAGAATGTTACACCTGAAAGACGTTTTAGAATTGCTCATGTGACCTGCAGTGCAGAAGAACTTACCTGGGGTGGACCTCTGGGGATAACAGGAGAGTCATCCTCTCCAAAGCTGAGTTTATTTATTCGTTGAGCTGTGCATACTCCCAGATCCTTCTCTAACAGATCCAAAGGAAATGTTTGTAGAGCATGTATGGTGTGAATTCCAAAAAACTCAAGGCGCTTGACAGTTTTAGGACCAATACCTAGAATAACAAAACAGACAATATTAAAAACAAAATTTAACTGATGAATATTCCAGCATTAAATATGTAGTCTTGCTTTCTAGTTATCTCAGTTTAAGCATGGCAAAGGCTCGAGGGTCCTTCATTCAATCCCAAGGTATTTTGAAATTACAAAAGGTACTTGCAAAATGTCATTGGGTTTCAGTCCCTCCTGAATATGCATTAAAATATTCATATATTAAAACTTTAGTTTGTTAACTGATTCCCTGTATGTAAAACATGCAGATAGAGAACAAGTGGCATCCCATTCACTAAACTAAGCATTCACTAGTGTCGCTACTGACATGACAACATGTGTGCAAGATGCAATTATTTCTTGGACTATATCTTACAAACTGAGAAGATCAAGGATTGCAAGTGCATAGAAACCTACAGGCTTTACTCCAAGTCACACAGAATCGAGATTCATAAATATGCCACGTATTGTTTTGAGAATGAAAAACTACTGCAAAGGTTTCTTCTACAATGCAATTGTAAAGGATCAAGAAGGTGGTTCACTGTCATTTCTTAAGAACAACAAAGATGAAAAATATAGAAATGATCAGATCCCACAAATGAATACAAAAACACCTGAAAGTCTTACCAGGTACTTGTTTGAGTTGCATGAGGTTCCCCATGCGGTCTTGAATGCTTTCTGGAAGCAATATGGTTTGCTGGTTGGGTTTAAATGTTCCTGAAACTAGCTTGGCCAACAGTTTATTGGGTGCAATTCCTGCACTACTGGTGAGACTAACCCTCTTGTATATTGCTGTTCGCATTTCAGCTCCAATTTGTGATCCAAGAGCCAGCCGAAGATGTTTTCCATCAGCTGCATTTAATGCTGTACAGAAATAAATCAATGAACAAGGCTTCAAAATCTTCTTCACTTATAATGGTATTATTGCCATTCCTTATGACAAAATGATGAAGTTAACTTAAATTTCTCACTGAAACTCAATATTGCAAACAGAGTATGAGCAATTTTCTTGCTCTGTAACACCTGTACATTTCTGAAAAAAGACTCAGGAAGTTTTCGATAATGCTGCACTTTGTAAATAAAATGAGGAAGTGTATGGTGTTACAGTAACATAGGTCTTAAAATATGTAACCCACACCACTTTTAGCATCCTTCCTGCTTTACTGAATATTTTAAATTACATACTGTTAGCTCTATCTGGGACATATACAATGGAATTTTAACTTAGGGAAAAGAACCAAGAACAATTACCACTGCCAATTCAAGGTTCAAATAAAATTAAAATTATGCTGATTTTTTTTGGAGCAGTGAGTGAGGAATTTATCCCTCGACCAAATAAGCAGGAACAGTGAGGAGTCAAGATCTGAAATCACTCCTGGGAAGAAGGAATTAGGGGTGAACAGCAGTTATGAGTGGACTATGTGAAGGGAATTTGGAAGATGTGGAGAGAGTAGGTAGGCTTCTTTCATGTGACAATTTAATTCCCCTCAGGATCTGCAGTTGGGGAGAGTACTGAACTTTACCATTTCATGCCAGGATATCAGTGGAGGTCATGCATCCCACAAGTGACAACTGTGTGTCATTTGTCATTTGAAATGTGCAGGTAGCATGACATAGGAAGGATCGGCACAGGGAGAAATGTCTTGTAGTCATTAAAAATGAACACCACAGAGTTTAAGAGGAAGTGGGCTGGTGAAGGACGGCAATAGTAATCACATTCACATCAGTGGATTTCTTTTCCTTCCATTTCTGCAAAACGAAGGTTGTTGATTCATTTAAATATCTTAAAATGTTTTCTCAATGGATTTTAAGTAATTTGCTCCCCATTCATTGCAGTCACTACACTTGTGGAGTACTTCAGGATCCATGGGATGTCCTCACATTGTGAAAGACACAAATATAAATATACCTTCCTTCTTTGTTTTATTCCTATTTTTTGTCCATTAGTACTTCAATTGTCTGCTAAACTCCACCGAAATTTCCATTTTATTTTGTTAGAACATTGTGCATTGGGTTCTGTAAGTTTGAAAGCATGTAGTTCATGTGGAACAGGCTCCATTTGAAGACAGAAACCATAATGAATGTTCTGATGCATATCCTGTCACACTTGACACAGTCACATGTTATATATGAAAGAGTTAAAAAAAATATCCAATGTATGTTTTAATCTTCAGTGCAAGAGGAACACTATATCATTAAGCTGGAAAGGATGCAGAAAAGATTCAAGAAAATATTGTCAGGACCAATAAGCTTAAATTATAAAGTGAGGTTGGATAGGCTAGGACTTCTTTCACTGGAGAGGTGGAGGTTAAGGGGAGACATTATAAAGTCATGTGGGGCATTGATAATAGGTATTTTCCCCGATGTTAAGGGAATCTAAAACTAGAGAGCATAGGTTTAACATGAGAGGAGAAAAATATAAACAGGTCCTGACAGGTGAAAAAATAGTGGGTAAATTAAATAAGCTTTTGGAGGAAGTGGTAGGCATCGTTTAAAAGACACTTTCAACAGGTACATGAATAGGAAAGGTTTGGAGAGATATGGTCCAAATACAGGCAAATGACACTAACTTCGTAAGCACAATTAAGTAAAAGAGCCCATTTCTGTGTTGTATAACTCTCTGATTCTGACATGAAGTACTTATCACTTGAGAGTACAGCACTTAATTAATGTCAGGTAAATGTTGAGAACATTTATTAATATATTTGTTGGGGTTAGAAATCCAGCTTTGCTTGCGGACAAGTTCTGTAAGTTAGAGCAAGTATTGTGCTTTTGGCAATTTAAATTATTTGAGCAATTCTTTGCACTTTAAAAATAAATAGCAAGAGATTTGTCTGGACTAAATAATATTTACTTATATTTCCAATAACCTTATGTAAAGTGTAATCCTATATTGTAACCCTGTGGGTATGCACATAGACTAATCCTTTGAAATTATATTATAGAGATTGATTGTGCTTTGATTTAAACAAGAATAAATGAATCCAAGTATGCCACTTTCAGGATAAATTAATTCTGATCAAATTTTGAGACCATATATGTGTAAATAGTCAAGTTTCCTCTGTAGGGCTTATCAATGACTAAATACATCTTAAAAGGAGGCCATTCAGATTGCCAGGTCCATGCCAGACCCATGTAACAGCAACCTATCTAGTCATAGTACTTTGCCCTCCCTTACATGGCCCTGCAAATTCTCTCCTTCAGATATTTGTACAGCTTCCTTCTGAAAGCTTAAATTCAATTTTCCCCTGGCAATACATTCCAGTCCATGTCCACAGAATGCATCATGAAGTTTTCTTTTTCCTCATGTCTCTTTTGATTCTTTTGCTGATTCCCTTCATGTTATATCTCCCCAGTTCTTCCACTAATGGGGGTAATTTGTCTCTATCTTCTTTGTCTCTACTTTTAACAGATCCCCTCAAAAACCCCTCTGATCCAAGGGGAACAATTTCAGCTTCTCTATATAATGTTATGCCTGGAATCATTCCAATAAGTCTCATCTACTTCCTTTCCAAAATCTTTACATCTTTCCCAAAACGTGGTGCCTCGAACTGAATACAATATTCCATTTGTGGCCAACCAGTGTTTTTCAATGTTCATTACGGCTTAACTTTCTCTTCTGCCCCGATGCCTCTACATTCTGCTACTTTTACTACTTTCTCAATCTGATCTGCCACATTCAATGAACTAGGTACATATATCCCAAGATTTCTCTGTGCTTGCATGCCTTTTAGAATTGTGTTTAAATTGCCTCTTCCTGCAAAATATAATACTGTACTTCATAGGATTATATTTCATTAGATACCCATTTGCCCTCCCATCATCCTGTTGACATCTCCTTGAAGACTATTTATACACTTCCACAAACGAGTCTGCAGCTGACGTGGACATTACCCCTCCATAAATCTTCATCCGCGAAGCCAAGCCAAAGAAAAGACTCTTCATTATACCTACATTCTATGTAACATCTGCAGATTTGGGAATTATGCCTTATTCATCCATGTCCAAGTTGTTAACATAAATAGTTACAAAAGTTGTGGTTCATGTACCAACTGCTGTACATCTCCCTTGTATAAAAGACAACCATTCATCCTACGTTCAGTTTTCTGTTAAAAAAGAATCACAACCTGAACCACTGATGAACCATTTCTCTCCAGGGATGCTGCTTGTCCTGTTGAGTCCCTCCAGCTTTTTACTGTTTGCTCAAGATCCCAGAAATGCACTTGAATTTCTCCATTTCACACCCCCTCCCATGTTAATATAGTCCATTTTAACCACATCCTTCAATATAGTTGACAAGCCACCTATGGGGCACTATTTTGGAAGTCACAACAATCCTCATTAAAAAAAAAATCCATCAAATTATAAAAAGCATGGTTTGCCTTTAATAAATCCACACTTTCTCAACTTAATCCTCACTTGTCCAATTAACAGCTAATTTTGTTCACAATTAATTGTTTCTATAACTTTCTCCACCACTGAGGCTATGTTTACTGAGTAAAAATGCTGGAAGAATTCAGGCGGTCTCACACCGTCTAATAGGATGTAAAGATGTTTCAGACCCGATCTTTTCTTTAAAGACATTTTGGTGATATATCTTTAGCTCCTATGAACACTGCAAGATCAACTGAGTTCCTCCAGTATTTCTGTGTGTTTTTACTGCAATCGCAGTATCTGCAGACTTTTGTGTTTCACTATCATTATTGAGATCAAGTCTATAGTCTTTTTTGAATGTAGGTGTTATATTTGGAATTATTTTGACCTTGGGCATCATCTCTAAGCCCATAGATATTTAGCCCAAGTTCTCTCTTTTTCCTCTGCAATCTTGGATACAGTCAACTGGACCAGGAGATTTGTCTACTTCAGGTGCAATTTTTAGCCCACTAGGAACATTAACTGCATCTTCCTCTGTTGACACTCCACCAGCAGGTTCTTCCTTAATAAAGCACTTCATCTTATGCTCAATGCAAACAACATGGACAAAGGACCTGGTCCTGCTGTGTACTGTTCAATGTTCTAACATTCTCCTTCTCCAACACTACAATATTTTCCTTGATCAATGTGGCCTCTACCCCTGCTGTTTTCCCCTATTTTTCCAGACTATTTTGTCAGAAAGAATATTTGGAACCTATTCCTAGCACTTATTACCACATGTCTGTTGTTGACATGACTTCATAATCCCATGGGGTTAATTGCAACTGCAAATAACTGATCCTGTTTAATATGCTTCTTCTTTTTATCTACGTTCACTGTAACCCAGCATTTCTGTACATTCTTGTAACCTGACCCTTTGTAAAAAAAAACTTTCCATTATGTGTTCTGCTATTTTCAAACATTGGTGCATTCCACTCAATCCCAGCATCTGCAGAATTTCTTGCTTAATTCCATTTTGTATTCTGATGCTCTTTTTTTCTCTCAATTTTTTTTTGCATCTTATTAATACTCTTTCCTGTGTCCATTTCTCTGTCAAATTGGTTGAAACCACACTAATCTCCATTCTGCTGAGGTGCAATCCACTAATCCAGTACACATTCTACCTCCCTAACTAGAAAATATTTGACAACTATTGCCTTCTTGACACTTCTCCTCTACCATTATGCAGTGGAGCCTCTCACGGTGTTCCAGTCCTGGTTCTACTTTCACTCTGCAGAACTAAAAACTGCTTAGAATGATCTTAGAGGCTTCCTGAACCACCCATGAAAGCTTTTTGTCTTCTGGCAGTCCTTCACCCCCTCTTTGTCAACACGCTGTTTAATCATGTCATTTTCCGGTCAACCTTGTAGATATTCATTATGACATCAGCTGCTGCTCCAACTCCTCCACACTTTCTGCATTTATGACTGTCCAGGGAGCATCCTGAAGTTTCCACAGACTGTAGAAATTTGTATTTCATGGGTGTGAGTTGCTCTACACTGCCACTATTTAATTCAATAGATACAAACATAACTGAAATAATCTACTATCAATATTAATTTACCTATCGGTACATAAGAGGCTATAGATGCTGGAATACTGAGCAAAAAAAACATCTGTTGGAGGAGCACAGCAGGTTGAGAGCAGCATCAATGGGAGAGAAAGAATGATCAACGTTGTCCCGGCCCAAAATGTCGACCATTCTTTATCTCCCGCTGACGCTGCTTGGCCAGCCAAGTTCCTCGACCAGATTGTTTTTTTTATTTACTTTTTGTTTTACTTACACTGAATACCAATGATTTTTTTTTTAAATCTTTGATTAAAGCAAATACTTGTTTAACCCAATGACATTGCTTCCCATTCTTCTTTTAAGATTAGTGGACCTGTTTCATACATTCCTTTTACTCTCTGTGCTAAAACAGTTCACTTGTCGAATGTGTTAGGAAGGCCCTCAGGGACCGTTGGCTAAATCAATCCAGAAATCCAGCTTCTACTCATTAGAAGGTGAAAAATACACATGGTATCAAGATTAAATGGTTGAAATAATCATCCTCCCTGTGAAATAGCAACACCCAACACTCACATATAAAGAATAAATCCATGAAGAAGAAGGTGGCCATTGACCACAGAATTACAGATCTGCTTGAATCAGTTCTTTAAATGCAGAAGCACAAAAAAGATTCGAGAGATTTTAAGAGAAAATACTTTGTGCATTTGAGTCGCTCAACTTAATGTGGGACAGCTTGTTTTCTGCAAAGTGTTTAATAACATTTTGTGCAGCAGTTGTAGGAAAGGAAAAACAAAAAGCTGTAGCGGCGGCTACACGGCTCCTGCAATAACACACACAACCGGACGGGTTGAGCTCAGTGAGCAGACTAGTTTATTGCAGGCTGCTGGGCTGCACTGATACTCCCAGCCCGGACCTGGCTGAGAACCGCGCTGGAGGGCGCTAACGTCACCTGGGCGTCACGTGGTCCCCCAGTGCGGGTTTCTGAGCCCCGTGCTGGAAGGAAGGGAAGCGCCCTCCCGACAGTGCCATTTTGGCCGGCTGTCCCGCCGTGTGGCTTACAAGATGGGCCGGTTTGCCTGCCTTGTGGTGAGCCGCCACAATGCTATGTTTGGATTTATTCCAATTTTTGATGAGCAATCACGAGTTGAAAACAAATAACCATACAACTTTGTTGTTCAGGGTGTTTATTTGGCATCTTTAATAAGGTAAAACAGCCCAGGGGTCTTCACATTATCAGACAAAATTTGATTCTGATTAACATAAAGAGACATTCGGGCATCCAATCAAAACAGGACAGAGAGGTAGATTTTAAATTATCTCAAAAAATACACAAAGAAGTAGAAGGTTAGAAAAAGTCAAAGACAAAATTGAAGTAATTGGACCCAAAAGGTTGAAGGAACAGCAATCAATAGCTGGACAATGCAGTTTGTGGTGGCAGTGCACTTACCCTGGTTACCATACACATGACCAGACACACAAAAATCTGCAGGGATAATACCTCTTTCAATCTGTTGCAATCGCTTCTCCACTAGTTCAGTTACGTCGACAAAATTTTCATCAAGGACTAGTCTTTCCACCAGCGGAGTGAATTCCTCCAATAATTCTGGAAACACATCGAGTCAATACAGAGAAGATTACTTTGTGGTCAATTATTGTGGAATATCAGCAGAGCTGGCCAATCTTGTGGAATTTGTCTGCAATACACCAAGTGGTCACATAAAACATCCTTGACATTTCAAAAAATGAATTCCTGTTGAAGAAAAGTTATGGAGACATTTATTACTTCTGTTCTACAGCGAATGACTGATTCCAAAACTGCTACTGCCTAAGGTCACCATGTTTTCGTGGCACCATATAGTGGGTTTGTTTCACCTCATATCAGATACTATTCAATGTCATATAATAAAACAGAAATATAATATTACACAAAATTGCCTTTAGTCTCCCATTAGGCAAAGATTCACCATTTGCATTAGCTTTGCCGGCACCCCTTCCATCAGAGAAAGAGAAGCAAAGGAGAGTCCTCCAGAGTCAGAGGGTCCATGGATTCCCGTAGCCTCTGCAGGTACACAACACTCCAGTTCATTTCAAACCATCGGCAATCCAAGCCCAGATCCAAACCTCCAACACGATGAGGAAGCCCTCAGTGACCAGGGCCCTTTGGGAGTCTGCCTTGCCCTCAGCACCCTCTCGAATCCTGGTTCCAACACCTGGTTCTCATGAGCCAACCTCCAGCAGTCCATAGCCTGGTGCGAGTGACATCAAGTCACTAGCAGCTCACCACCTATGAGTATTCTTCAGCCACAGAGCAGCTCGTTGGATCGCCACTGTTGCACCATCCTCTGTTTCTCCTTCTCATTCTTGCTGTTGATGCCCTGTGCCAGTCTGCTGCTCTCTAGAGTCTGTAACCCCCTCACTGCTGAACACAGGCTAGATCCCATGGTTGTGGGATTTTAAATTGAACACCATTGGCTCCTTTAAAGCCGGTATGGAGCTGTTAGCAGTCAGATTGGGTGGTAGGACCCCACAGGGAAGCGCTGTTTCTCCACTCCCCATATTCCCCAGATCAATGCCACTGGCAGCACTGCTGTTACAGCAGCTCCCGCATTCTTCTTATTGCGTGTTTCCCAACTTGTAAGAGGTTTCCCTTCTCTCTCTCGAAGAAAGGTTCCGACCCAAAATATTGACCATTTGTTTTCTCCACTGATGCTGGTCAGCCCACTGTGTTCCTCTAGCAGATTGTTTTCTGCATATTGGCCTGGTTCATCCAATTTCAGCTATTGCACACCACCATGTTCCTTTCTGTCTGCCCAAGCAGGTTCCTTCACCCCTCTTCTTTCCATCATCCCCCCTTATTTTCCCCACATTACCTCCAGCACGCTGTTTTCCTACCTCCCACTTCGCCCATCACTGGTTCCATCTCCCCTTCATCCATCTGGTTCTATTTATCCTTACTTATCAGATTCCAGAATCTGCAGCCCTTTGTGATCTCCACTTATCACCTTCTGTTTCTACCTCTACCTTCTTCTCCCGTGACCTGGCTACATTTGCTCATCATCACCTTCCCTTCCTGGTTCTACCTTCACCTACGAGCTCCTGTCTCACCACTTCCGTTTACCTCTTCCTGCCTTCCCACCACACTCACTGTCCTGGTGCATGATCTTGACTCAAAATCTCAACTATCCCTCTTGCTTCCACAGATTTCTTTCACATATGTGGTGGGAGCAGAGGGATAGTTGACGAAAAGGGTGGAGAACATGCACCAAGGCTGAGGAATCTTCAGCAGTTCGTGCATTGCTCCAGATTCCAGCATCTGCAATCTTGGGTGTCCAAGGCCCTGAGAGATCAAAATAGGTGAATGTGGAGAGATTATTTATTCTTGTGGGATAATCTGGAATTAGGTATAATTGTTTAAAAGCACAGAATATCCATTAAAATAGAGTAAGATGATTTTTTTTTCTCTCTTATGGATAGGGTGCCTATTGAACTCTTCCAAAAAGTGGAAGCATGGTTTTGTAGCGGCCCGCGCACGAAGACACGGACCGGCCCGCAAAATGGCTGAAGATTGCAGTGACTGAGCAGACCTCGGGGTCACACCAACCGTTATCCCAGGTGACCTCCGTATGTCGGAAAGTTGGGGAACTCTGGCAGGAACGCTGGCCAATCCCAGGCCAGCGCTCCAATGACGATGGGCCCTGACATCGGCGCCTGGGGCCCATATAAGTGTGACAGACAGAACAATAAACCAGTCTCGTTTTCCAAGGCTTGGGTGTGCATGTTGTTCTCCTCCACGCTCGCGTAATGCGAATGCTACCTTGGTGACCCTGACAGATCCAACTGGCAATTGAACCAGAAGATGACAGATCAAGCGGAGCCAACCACCATCTGCGCGGTCTCTTTTAGGATCCGAATGTTTTCGGTGTCGCAGCCACACATGTGGTTCGAGCAGGCCAAAGCTCAGTTCCAGCTTTGGCACATCACTGCCGACAACACACTCAAACAGGACACAATGGTAAGGGTCATAGATTTCCTATGGCAGCCTCTGGAGCAAGGCACATATGCAGTCCTCAAAGAGTTATTAACCCACACTTCTGGGTTCTCCCAGCACGAGCTGCATATGGACGGATTGGGGGACAGAGCTCCATCTGGCATAATGAGTGAGATGCTTGCTTTAACCAAGTGCCACAAACCTTGCCTGCACTTTGAGCAGATCCTTCTGGAGCAGTTACCTAAGGATATTCGACTCTTTCTCATGAACGAGGACTTCAGCGATCCTCGGAAGGTTGCGGCCCAGGCAGACATGCTCTGGAGAGCGAAGAAGGACACTAGCACCGCCATAGAAAACATCAGCAAGGTCCACAAACAGATGCCTGGAAGCAGGGCCCAGCATTGAGGGCAGTCAACAGCTTCTCAATTCGGACTTTTTGGACCCGCACCATGCTCCTTTGTTTCTGCAGCAGCTGGTTTACGTGGACCTTCACCCTTGCAGTCATGGCGTAACCGCTCCTAGGGGTCGACTTCCTTATCCCACTGCTTCCTTGTTAACCTTAAGGGACGGCACTTGGTGCACGTCAGAACTTTTCAGACTCTGCCTCTGGGAGAAGCCAAGCTACCCTCCCCCCCCACCCCCAAACCTAGATCTAAAACTCTGTCGGACAATGAATTTGCTCACATCTTGGCGTCACAGTTCTCTGCGGCTGTGCCAAAACACAGGGTAAGGCAGCACATTTTGACCAAGGGCCCCCCCACCGCTCCATGCCAGGGCTTGTCAACTCCCTTCCGAAAAGCTCACCTAGCAAAGGAGGAGTTTAAGAAAATGAAGGAGCTGGGGATTGTGAAGCGTTCCGACAGTCTCCTCCACTCGGTGTCCAAATTAGCAGGGGGTTGGAGACCATGCGACGACTACCGCCACCTCAATGAGACCACCATGCCTGACAGATATCCCATGCCCCTCATCCAAGACTTTGCTGCCAACCTGCGTGGGGCACGGGTGTTCTCCAAGGTGGACCTCATCTGGGCTACCACCAAATCTTAGTTCACCCCAAGTCTGCAATCATAACCCCCTTTGGTTTGTTTGAATTTATCTGCAGTCCCTTCAGTCTAAAGAACACGGCACAAACTTTTCAGCAGTTGATGGACGCAGTGGGCCAGGACCTTCCATCTATGTTAATCTATTTGGATGATATCCTCATCGCCAGCCACAAAGACCACATCGCCCACCTGACACAACTGTGCACCCGGTTGAGTAAGTTTGGCCTGACAATTAAACCCACAAAGTGCCAATTTGGCCTGGTCACTATCGACTTCCAGGGGCACAGGATTAACACACCTCCCTGAGAAGGTCAAGGCGGTTTGTCACTTTGCTAAGCCATGTATGGTAAAAGGGCTATAGGAATTCACCGGTATGATAAACTTTTACCACAGGTTCACATCATGCGTCCCCTCTTCGAGCTGATGGCAGGCAAGTCAAAAGACATTACTTGGGACAATGAGTCTTCCAGGGAGTTCAAGAATGCCAAAGTTGCAGTGGTCAATGCCAGCCTCCTGGTCCACCCCTGACCGGAGGCACCTACTCCCCTGACAGTCAACACCTCCAGCACAGCAGTAGGGGGCATGCTGGAACAGATCACTGAGGGTCAGTGGTAAACTCTGCCTTTTTCAACAGGCACCTCCGCACACCTCAGAGTTCAAATACAGCACTTTTGACCAAGAGCTATTGGCGCTGTACCTGGAAGTAAGACATTTCCATTACTTGCCCCTACAACAACCCAAGAGGGGCCCTACAGGGTCATCAGAGACAACGGTTCCACCTTCGTCCTTGACAACCGCAGGAAGGAGAAGTCTTTTACCATTGACCGCCTAAAACCGGTATATCTGGACTGTAATGAGCCAGTCTCCAGACTCCACTCTTCCCCCTTGATGCAAGGGCAGACCGCCCAAGGCTATGGACAATGGTCCATTTGCTGGTTCTGGGGGGGGGGTGGGTCTTGTAGTGGCCCACCCACAGAGACACGGACCAGCCCGTGAAATGGCCGACAAATGCAGTGACTGTGCGGACATGGGAGTACCACCGGCCGTTGTTCAAGGTGTCCTCCACACAATGGGAAGATGGGAACTCTGGCCAATTACAGGCCGGCACTCCAATGACGCGGGGCCCTGAAGTCAGTGCCTGTGGCCCATTCAAGTGTGATGGCCAGACAATAAATCAGTCTTGTTTTCCAAGGCTTTGGTGTGCGTGTTGTTCTTCTCCATGCGCGCGTTGCGCAAGCGCTATAGATTATGAATATTTTTATGGTGGTTTTTGTATGTCTGTGCATGATAAACAAGAGGGTGTACAGTTTAGTGGATGTGCGAAGTTGAGTACCCGGATGGACAGGAGGACACAGTCTCGGTAAGGGACCTGGCCCAAGCCGGATCAGGGGTCGTTTATGAAATGCTGAAGTAGACTAATTTTACTTCTTTTTCTGTCTTTATTTATTTTAACTTTAAATTTCCAAACTACTGCTGTCCCATCAGGAGTTAACTCAACACCAAAAGCAATCTATTTTATTTTAAGTCTCCATCCTCTCTTTAACATATGAACATAGAGCAGCCCAGCACAGGAACAGGGCCTTCAGCCCATTAAGTCTGTGTTGAGTATGATGCTGTAGTGCGCGTTGAAAGAACCAAAGACTCGTTTATCCAAACCAAGGCTTTCATTAACTAAAAGACTGGAGCGTATCACAAATAGGTCAACCAGTCCAGAATGACATGGTCTGGCTAGGAGCAATCCTTTAAGACCTGCCAGTAGGTGTGGCTACACTCTCAGCCAGTCACAGTCATCTGTACATATGTACATATACACATTGGTGATAGAATCTGTACTATCACATTCACCCCTTCTTTGAGAACCGACCGCAGGGTGGATGGAGGTTAGGGGCTGTACCGGTCAGGGGGCCTGACCATCCAGCGTGACCGCCGTGGCACCAGGATTGGGGTTGCCGGAGTCGTGTCGCCGTACACCGGTATGGTCATACCCGACTCGGATTTCCTTGGGAAAGAGAACATCCTTTCATGGGGGGTGGCATTGGTCACAGTGCATAGGAGGGAGCGGATGGAGTGTAGGGCGCTAGTGAGCACGTCCTGCCAGCGAGAGGTGGGGAGACCTTTGGATCGGAGGGCAAGCGTAACCGCATTCCAGATGGTGGCATTCTCTATTTCAACTTGCCCTTTACCACGTGGGTTATAGCTGGTGGTCCTGCTTGAAGCAATACTTGAAGCAATACTCCAGAAGGTACTGCCGCAGCTCTGCGCTCATAAACGAGGAACCCCAGTCATCGTGGATGTAACTGGGGTACCCGAAGATGGCGAAGATGCTGTGCAGGGCCTCTATAACTGAGGAGGTAGTCATGTCCGAGCAGGGCACAGCGAACGGGAAATGGGAGTACTCGTCGATAGCCTTAAGGATGTAGGTGTTACGGTTGGTCGACGGTAGAGGCCCTTTGAAGTCTACGCTGAGACGCTCAAAGGGGTGGGTGGCTTTGATGACATGGGTGTTCTTGGATGGAAGAAGTGGTGCTTGCACTCAGCGCACACTGGGCAGGCTTGGGTCATGGAATGAATCTCCTCGACCGTGTTGGGCAGGTTGCAAGCTTTGACAAAGTGCGCAAACCTAGTGATTCCTGGATGACAGAGCTCCTCGTGGAGTCTCTTCAGCCTCCCCAGTTGTATGTTGGCGCAAGTCCCGCTGGAGAGCGTATCTGGCGGGTCGTTGAGTTTACCAGGCCGATACAGTATGTCATAATTAAAGGTGGAGAGCTTGATTCTCCACCTGGCGATTTTGTCATTCTTGATCTTACCTTGCTAGGTATTGCTAAACATGAATGAGACCTGTTGGTCGGTCAGCAGCGTAAAGCACCTGCCAGTAAAGAAGTGTCTCCAACGACGTACTGCTTCGACTATGGTCTGGGCCTCCTTCTCGACAGAGGAGTGTTGGCTCTCCGGACCCTGGAGGGTTCTGGAGAAGAAGGCTACCGGCCGGCCGGCCTGGTTCAAAGTGGCTGCCAGTGCAAAGTCGGATGCATCGCTCTCAACTTGGAATGGAATGGACTCGTCGATGGCGTGCAGTGTTGGAGCAGTGATGTCCGATTTGATGCAGTCAAAGGCCGCTCTGGCTTTGGTGGACAGGGGAAAGGAGGTGGTCTTGATGAATGGCCGTGCCCTTTGTTGGCATAGTGTAGAACCCATTGGGCATAGTAAGAGAAAAATCCCAGGCAGTGTCTGAGTGCCTTCTGTGTGTGTGTGTGTGTGTGTGTGTGTGTGTGTGTGTGTGTGTGTGTGTGGCGGGGGGGGTGGCAAGTCCATGAGGGGATGCATGCGGTCAGGGTTCGGCATGACCACCCGTTCTCCACCACACAACCCAGAATTGCGAGCTGAGTGGTCCGGAAGACACACTTGTCGAAATTGTAGGTCAAGTTCAGCTGAACTGCAGTCTGAAAAAAATTATATAGGTTGGCATCATGATCCTTTGATTCATGGACGCAGATGGTGACATTGTCCAGATACAGGAAAGTAGCAGTCAGCCCGTTCTGGTCCACCATCCAGAAGACCACGACGCCATTTGTGACCCCAAAGGGTACCCTGAGGAATTGATACAGCCGCCCATTCACTTCGAAGGCCATGAAAGGTCGGTCTTCTTGGCGGATCGAGAGCTGATGATAGGCTGAACTTAAGTCCTGGATTTTCAAGGTCGCCACGCAGACCAAGTGCGATCTGGTTGCCAGTGAAATTCTCTGTGCAGTGGGGAGAATGGCTAGTCCGCAACGGTGGGCCAGGTCTGGGCGGATAAAACTGTCAGTTGACCTCGAGTCAAATAAGCAATTGGCATAGTGTCCATGCACTTTAATCAGTTCCATTGCTTTTGTGAGGGGTTGGAGGAAGTCCTGGTCGAGGGTTACTGATGCAGAGACTTGTAATGGGGACAGTGTTTGACAGCAGCCATTTTGGAGCGACAGACTACAGCAAAGTAGCCATTTTTAAACCACTTCTGGCACATGGCTTTTCTCGCCAGGCACTGGGACCTGCTGTGCTTGTTCCTCCCGCAGAAATAACACTTTGGGGTTGCATCGGGCAGCGTAGAAGCAGTAGTAGGGTAGAGGGAGGGCATCCTACTCACATCAGAGTGTGGGGTCCAGCCCCAAGCGTACATGTCCATACTTAAGACCGCAGCCTCCATCGTCTTTGCGATCCGGATCACGTCCTCTAGGTTTTCTCCTCCGTGCTCTAGCAGGCGCTGCCTCACCTCACCCCGGCCACATAGGCATCCCGAATGAGATCGTCTGTGGTCTCCACAGCAGTTTTGTCTGTGCAGACACAGTACCTGCCCATTGCCCTTAATGCTTGAATATAAGCTCTACAGGATTCACTGGGCTGTTGCCTCCTTGTAGCAAGTTTGTACCGAGCACAGACCCTGTTCACCGGTCGCTCGTAGAGCCCTTCCAGCACCTTCATGGCTGCGGCATAAGTGGTTGCATCCTGGACGCTCTGGTAGACTCTCGGGGACACCATAGTCATCAATATTAGTAGTCGATGGTTGTCCTCTAGCACGGCAGTCTTTTAGTTAATAAAATTTTAGTGAGCATCGAAAGAACCAAAGACTCGTTGATCCAAACCAAGGCTTTCATTAACTAAAAGACTGGAGCGTATCACAAGTAGGTCAACCAGTCCAGAATGACCTGGTCTGGCTAGGAGCAATCCTTTAAGACCTGCCAGTAGGTGTGGCTACACTCTCAGCCAATCACAGTCATCCTACACTACCATCTGTTCTTTGGCTTGGCTTCGCGGACGAAGATTTATGAAGGGGTATGTCCACGTCTGCTGCAGGCTCGTTTGTGGCTGACCAGTCCGATGCGGGACAGGCAGGCACGGTTGCAGCTGTTGCAAGGGAAAATTGGTTGGTTGGGGTTGGGTGTTGGGTTTTTCCTCCTTTGTCTTTTGTCAGTGAGGTGGGCTTTGCGGTCTTCTTCAAAGGAGGTTGCTGCTTGCCGAACTGTAAGGCGCCAAGATGCACGGTTGGAGGTGATATCAGGCCATGGCAGTGGTCAATGTGGCAGGCACCAAGAGATTTCTTTAAGCAGTCCTTGTACCTCTACTTTGGTGCACCTGTCTCGGTGGCCAGTGGAGAGCTTGCCATATAACATGATCTTGGGAAGGCGATGGTCCTCCATTCTGGAGACGTGACCCACCCAGCGCAGTTGGGTCTTCAGCAGCATGGATTCGATGCTTGCGGACTCTGCCAGCTCAAGTACTTCGATGTTGGTGATGAAGTCATTCCAATGAATGTTGAGGATGGAGTGGAGATAGCGCTGATGGAAGCGTTCTAGGAGCCGTAGGTGACGCCGGTAGAGGACCCATGATTCGGAGCCAAACAGGAGCGTGGGTATGACAACGGCTCTGTACACGCTGTACCCACGCTCCTGTTCGGCTCCGAATCATGGGTCCACTACCATCTGTACATACATACATATACATATTTGTGATAGAATCTGGACTATCACGGATGCCAAATTAAATTTAAACTCTGCGGCTTGGACATGATACATACCCCTCCATTTCTTGCATCTGGAAGCCTCTTAGGCACTATTTTCATATCTGCTTCCAGCACTCCTCCTGACAACCTGTTCCAGGCATCCATCAGTCTCTGTACAAAAAAGAACTTGCTCCACACATCTCCCCTAAAGTTTTACTCCATTCACTCTAATGACCTCCAATATTTGACATTTTTACCCTGGTGTAAAGATTCTGATTGGCTACCTTATCTATGCTTCATATAATTTTATAAACTCTTCCCTTAGCCGCCAATGCTACAGAGAAAACACCCTAAGATTATCTAACTTCTCCCATAGCTTGTACATTCTAATCCAGGCAGCATCCTTGAAGATCTCTTCTGAATCCTTTACAAAGCCTCCATGTCCTTTCTATAGTGGGGCAACCCAAACTGCACACAGTAAGTGTGGCCTAACCAAAAGTGACCTTACTCTTCCACTCATTGTTCTTATCAAGCACGTCATATCCCTGCTCTTTCACCCTATCGATTTTCGTGGTCTCTTTGCGGAAGCTATGATATTAACTATATTTATTCTCTCCCAAAATGCAACATCCTGCACTCGTCCGCGAAGCCAAGCCAAAGATAGAACCATACAACATTACAGCACAGAAAAACAGACCATTTGATCCTTCTGCTCTGTGCCGACTAATAAAACTAGCTAATCCTACTGACCTACTCTCATTCCATAACCCCTCAGGCCACTCCTATCCGTGTATTTATCCAATTTATTTTTAAAACTCACTACATCAGATGGCAGCTCATTTCACTCTCCTACCACTCTGTGAGTGAAAAACCTTCCCCTAATACCTCTCCCCTTTCAGCCTAAAGCTATGACCTCTCGTATTTACCTCCCCCAATCTAAGTAGAAACATCCTACTCTCATCTACTTTGTTCATACCCCTCAATCTTATAAACCTCTATTAAGTCTCTCCTCATTCTTCTTCGTTCAAGTATAGTCCTAACCTTTTTAATCTTTCCCAGTAACTCAACTCTGAAGATCAGGCAACATCTTTGTAAATCTTCTCTGCCCTCTTTCAATTTTATTGATCTCTTTCCTGCTGCTGGGCGACCAGAACTGCACACAATATTTGAAGTGTGGCCTCATCAATGACTTGAATAACTTCAACATAACATCCCAACTTCTATATTCAATATTTTGATTTATAAAGGCTAAAATGCCCAAAGCTTTCTTTACAACCATGTCCACATGCGACATCACCTTCAGGGGACCATGTCTATGCATTCCCAGATCTCTTTGCTCCTCCACACTCCTCAATGGCCTACATTTTACTGTGTACAACCTAGCCTGATTTCTTCCAAATTACGACACCTCACACTTATCTGCATTAAGTTCCATCAGGCATTTACTGGCCTAATTTCCCATCTGGTCCAGATCCCACTACAAGCTTTAAAAATCTTCCTCACTGTCCACTACGCCTCCTATCTTTGTCTTATCAGCAAACTTGCTGATCCAATTCACCACATTATCATCTGGGTCACTTATATAGATAACTGATCTATATCCTGCTATATCCTTTGATCACCTTTTTATCCTGTCCCGTGCTCCACTGATCTTTGTGTCATCTGCAAACTTACCTAATCCTCCTTCCTTGTTATTCATTCAAGTAGTCATATATATATATATATATATACATATTAGAAACAGGGGTCCCAGCACTGATCCCTAAGGAAATCCACTACTTATTGACCTCCAGCAGAATAACAACCTTCTACCACTATCCTCTGCCTTCTATGGGCAAATCAATTGTGAGTCCAAACTATCAATTCACCATAGATCTCGTGCGTCTTTATATTTTGCATCAGCTTACCACAAAAAAACCTTGTCAAATGCCTTTGTCCATGTGGACGACACCCTCATTAACTACCTCCATCACCTCCTCAAAAAGTTTAAATCAAATTTGTAATATTATTGCATGACAAAGCTATACGTTATAAATTATCACATCCCTCTCACATTTAGCTTTGTGTTTGTAAGATGGTTATGATACCATAAATTCACTATTACATAGCTGAACCCATGCATTGCACAATTTTTATGTTTGCTTCATATGCACTTCATGCTTACCATGTCTTAATGAGCTGCTATTACTCTAAATCACACATGTCAAACTCAGGCCCGCGGGCCAAATT